>NW_027507685.1:203753489-204369322 GCF_037356315.1 Lithobates pipiens | reverse complement strand
AGGCAGGTAGTGTCGTGGTTGGGATTCGGACCAGTGACCATTTTTACTGCTAGGCGAGAGTGCTAATCACTACACCACTGTGCTGCCCTTACTTATTGTCTTTCTATGCACCAAACCAGCTTCACTAAATGTCCTGCAGAAGTGGAAAAATTCATGAAATGCGTAGACAGAAGTTGATATGTTGAGTCTGCACTAAGAGATCCACATTTTTGGAGATTTAAATTTTAAATATTGGATATTATATTGTTAATAAAATTTTACTTTTATGGAATTTGATGTTACTATGTTGTTTATATAACAGTGTGAGGTATATTTAAAATCCCATGTTTGATTTTGTTGGATCTTTTGGTTTATTATTTTGACTTAGGGATGCCAACTAGGGTTTTTTTCTTGATAATGGACACCAGATTGCTGATCTTCTAGTTCTCTTAATTAAAGATACAGTATCTCACAAAAGTGAGTACACCCCTCACATTTTTGTGTATATTTTTATTGTATCTTTTCACGTGACAACACTGAGGAAATGACGCTTTGCTACAATGTAAAGTAGTGAGTGTACAGCTTGTATAACAGTGTGAATTTGCTGTCCCCTCAAAATAACTCAACACACAGCCATTAATGTCTAAATTACTGGGAACAAAAGTGAGTACACCCCTAAGTGAAAATGTCCAAATTGAGCCCAACTAGCCATTTTCCCTCCCCGATGTCATGTGACTAATTAGTCTTACAAGGTCTCAGGTGTGAATGGGGAGCAGGTGTGTTAAATTTGGTGTTATCACTCTCACTCTCTCATACTGGTCACTGGAAATTCAACATTGCACCTCATGGTAAAGAACTCTCTGAATCAGAGCATGATCCCCTCTCTTTGGAAACTGGGCTGCAGGGCAGTATTCCAACATGATAACGACCCCAAACACACCTCCAAGGCGACCACTGCCTTGATAAAGAAGCTGATGGTAAAGGTGATGGACTGGCCAAGCATGTCTCCAGACCTAAACCCTATTGAGCCTCTGTGGGGCATCCTCAAATGGAAGGTGGAGGAGCGCAAGGTCTCCAAATTCCACCAGCTCTGTGATGTCATCATGGAGGAGTGGAAGAGGTCTCCAGTGGCAACCTGTGAAGCTCTGGTGAACTCCATGCCCAAGAGGGTTAAGGCAGTGCTGAAAAATAATGGCGGCCACACATAATATTGACACTTGGGGCCCAATTTGGACATTTTCACTTAGGGGTGTACTCACTTTTGTTGCCAGCGGTTTAGACATTATTGGCTGTGTGTTGAGTTATTTTGAGGGGACAGCAAATTTACACTGTTATACAAGCTGTACACTCACTACTTTACATTGTAGCAAAGTGTCATTTATTCAGTGTCTTCACATGAAAAGATATAATAAAATATTTTTTAAAAACTGAGCGGTGTACTTACTTTTATGAGATACTGTATGTATACAAGGTGCGGAGGGGAGGTCTAGATATGGGCTTTAAATGACCAGACATATATCTTCCTTTGTATGGGCATCTTTAGTCTTATCGGTTTTACCTCTGCTCATATTGGTCCTGCAGAGACAAAGAAGTCTACAAACACATAGTCCTATGATACCATGCTCCTATACAATGTAATGTCACATAACAAGCTCTGCACACATTGCTGTTACCTGGTCAGGAGCATAGCCCATGTAATAATCACTTGAAAAGGACGAGGCAGGGAAGAGTCTTGAGCTTTATTAAATCACAGATACATCTCTCTGAGTGTAATCATTTTAGCAAATGTCATGTGGGGACTCAACAACTGAGTAGGAGGAGGGAGTCTACCTACAGCAACAAGGACAGGCCAGCTGGTACAGAGACTGTGGATGTCATGCTGGGGCATTGAGACCTGTCTGTGAACGATCCATTGTTTAAGGCAAAGAAAAGTTCATTTTTAAACTGCAAGTACAAAGTACACGTAAGTTTGCAAATACAACTATCTACTGTTTTATTTTTTTCCTTGTCATGTAAAATGCTTCATTGCAAAACTATATTCTTCACAAATGTAATTAATGCAGAACAATTTCAGACAGAAGAAAATTGAGCAGCACAGCAGTTTTTAAAATAAAAAGGCACGTTTTGCCGCAATACTCAATTTTAATCTGGCAATGCCTCCTGCAGAAATTTCTCTCTGCCACTAGATGTCACCAGTCGTCCGGATTGAATGACAGCCAGCATCATTTAACCCACTTCCTATGAGCCCAGGCTGTCATGTACACGCCCCATAGTGGGACGTCATTATACTGGGCTGGTCTGAGAGCCATTATGTGAGCTCCTGGCTTACAAAAATGCCAGTTTCCTTGGCAGAAAAATAAAGCGCTCATATATAGTGTTTTTGTACATGTTTAGGCATGCTTAGGCATTTTTTTTCTGCCAGAAAACTTCAATCGAAATCGCAAACCATAAGGGTTTTTTCCTGCCTTTAATTGCTGAGCTTAAAATATGCCTCTAAACATCCTAATGTGCATGGACACGTAGAACCTAGTACATTGAGCTCAGGGCCGGGACAAGGGGTGGGCAGGAGGGACGGCTGCCCTGGGCACTGTGGTACCATGTGAGGTGGAGGGGCACCACAAGAAGATTGGGGGGAGGAAATTTGTGTTGAAAGGGGGAATTTGGGGGGGGGGGAGGCAGGGGGTAAGAATTGTTCTAGGAGGGGGAATTGGGGAGGTGGGCTAGGAGTGATGATTTGGGGGGATTTATGTTGGGAAGGGGGATGGGTGAAGGAGATTTGTGCTAGGAGGGAGGATTTGTGCTACAAAGGGTAATATGGGAAGGGGGAGGGTATTTGTGCTTAAAGCAGACTTTCTTTTGGGGGGGGGGGGGGGGGGTGTTACGCTAGTAGGGATGTTTGGAGGGGATTTGTGATCCATGTCTGCCCTGCACAGTGGAGCCAACACGCTCCTGCTCAGTGGGGATCAGTGTAGCGGTCCCCCACCGAGCAAGCAGAATCCGCTACACGAGGGCATCACATCCTCCAGGCCAACAGTATCAGGGTATAAAATTAATGTTATATAGAAAATTTCTGTGTAGCGGCCACAACCTTTTCTGTGCGGCCTTGACTTGTTGGGCTTACCAGTTACCTTCTCTCAGCCTACTCTTCCACTTCTAGGGGTTCCCAGGGTTGATACCCAACGACTTGAACACTGACACAGATGAAGTCCTCTTTAAAGGGTTTTATTTTGCAATAATAACTTCCAAACAACAACAAACAACACAGTCTCTTAGGGAACAGAGGGCACGGGTGGAGAACTCAGGCACCTTGAACTGCAGGTCTAGCAAAGTCTCTAATTCCACCCAGAGAGTAGCCACTCGCAGCTGGGTACTTCAAGGCTGAACAGATCTCTAGCCAGAGATCATGGCAGTCAGCACAACTTGAAACAGTCCCGTGAACGTGGACCAATTGTAACTAAAGGTGAACAGGAACCTTTTCCTCAGTACCTGGAACATTTCCCGTCTCCTCAATGGTACTAGAAAAGCGTGAATTCGTCAATGTCCTTCCCAACTCAGTAACCAGGCACTTCCCAGGATGCCACTTGCCGGCCCTCCTCCAAAGAGTCCTCCCCGGTCACTTCCACGAGCTGTGGTGCCTCTCCAAGCCGAGAGCACACCCGGACACCTTGAATCCTCCCTCAGTTACTGCGCCTCGGACCAGCTGGATCCGAGACTCGGGACCTGACGGATCCTTACCCCAGACTAGACGGGTCTATCAGGGGCCTTCCACAGGAACATGTTGCGGGGTATCGAACACCCCTTGACTGGGACCCCTCACGGGGCTACCCCGGTCCTGGAACCAGAACAGACCTCACGAGTCTCACAAACTCCTCTACCCAAACACGTGACCCACACCCCTTAAGTACCCCTTCCCAGAATCCTCAGCAGGCCCCGGCACTCCCACTGATTGGTTCCGAGACGGCTGATACCCAAACATCCAACCAGACCTGGTTCTGGCCTGTCATGTGCACTTCATCATTCACATGACCAGGCAGAACTTCCAAACGCAGCCTGGCCAGACTGGTGTTAAGGCCTACCTACACAATCAACCCTCAGAACCCCTACGGTTCTGAGGCAAAAACTAAATTGACATGCGTATGAAATTTTGTCCAAAATGTCATCCGCTACATCTGATATCCTGTTTTTTTAACACCAGGAATTTTATAGTCTTGTTGGGTGTTCCCCACCTGTGCAATGGAAGCGGTAAACAATGAACATTTATATGTAATATTTCATATTTACTCAATTACATTTGACTATAGTATTTTTTAGCACTGAATATAGTTAGTAAACAAATACATAGAAAAGCTATACATTTATTTAAACCAGCCTTCTGAACAATCCTAGAGGTACTAGAAAATTTATGAACAATGTGATGCAGCCATATCACTCTGTACTGAGCTGATCCTGAAAAGGTTAAAGTGGAATGATTCCAGATTCTATTAAGGTGCTATGGAGGGCTTAGTCGAATAAACAGCCATTGTGTGTGTGTGTTTTTTTTTTTTTTTAGTGATGGGATTAACTGGGAAAAACCACATCTGCTTCAGTACATTAACTATATTATATGTAATGTGCAAGGAGACAGATAAGGGCAAATTGGGAAGTTAATTCAATAGAGAGTGCGCTGCTCGCTGCACACTACCTCTAGGACAGGTTGTTCTGTAATCTGCCAGGGAAACTGCACTTACACTGTTTTTAACTGTGTCTAGAGCAGAGGTCTCAAACTGGCAGCCCTCCAGTTGTTGCGAAACTACAAGTCCCATCATGCCTCTGCCTGTGGGAGTCATGCTTGTAACGGTCAACCACTAAATGCCTCATGGGACTTGTAGTTTCACAACAGCTGAAGGGCTGCCGGTTTGAGACCCCTGGTCTACAGCAATGCGGCGCCTCCAGTAATGCTAAACTACGGTGAACGGGGCAACATATCACCTCTATAATTGATGTAAAACTCAAATACTAGAAAATTTTACTTTCAGAGGAGTTCAAATTATGTTTGGCACTGTGTCATTGAGCAGTGTATAGGATACAGATAATCACAATAATTATTTGGGGAGCCACAGCCAAAAAAAAAGATCACATGGGTTCACTTGAAAATTGTAACTTAGGCAGGCCATAGATGATGCGATTTTCTTTCCTGCAGCCGTGGGTTGCAGGAAAGAAAACTGATCAATTCCTCAATTAACACTGAATCCCTCCTGAGGGCGCAGGGGCCCGTCCCTATCTGGAGAACACAGGCCACTGGGAATAATCACATTAGAAATTCAACATGCTGGTTGTACCCAGGTTGATCGATGGATCAACTTGGGTATAATCAGCCTGCTAAACTGGCTGAGATCAGAACCATCTATGGCTGGCTTTAGTTCTCAGTGCTGAGAGCTGTTTTCCAATGCACAGGCTACTTTAAACATAGCTTTGTTTGCTTTAAGCCTGTATGCAGTTTGCATTATACACTGTAGAGTACAGCTAGGTTACAGACAAGGACTGAGAACAGAAAGACCTGAGGGATCTTTTATTTTTTTTGTCTTTAATTACATGAGATGGTGGATGGGCTGGACTTAGCTAAGCATATGCAGAAACTGCATGCTTCTAACATTCTGTAATCTGTTTCTCCAATGATTACATGAATGCATTTCAATAAAGAAATCACAATTTTAAATTCCTGACAATGAAACAATTATGTGGATCAGCCTAAGGGCCGGTTCACACTGCGGGCGATGCGAGGCGACACGACTCGCCTCGCCTCGATCTGACAAGTCGCCCCCGTTCTGTACAATGGAACCGTTCTGAGAGGAGCGACTCGAGTCGCTCCGACTCAGAAAAAAGGTTCCTGTACTACTTTCGGGCGACCTCGGGGCGACTTGCATTGACTTCTATACAGAAGTCATCTGCAAGTTGCCGCTGAGGTCGCGGCAGGTCGCGGCGAGGCAAGTCGGTGTCGCCTCGCATCGCCTGCAGTGTGAACCGGCCCTTAGTATGTAGTGAGCAATAATGGCTGCCCTCATGAGCATTTATAATTACAAACTATATGTAGAAACAACGTTTTAAAAAGAGCACATATTGATAAGATTATATAAATGAAGTTTCTCTTTTAGCATGTTAATCTAAAATTACTAAATAGACTGTAAAATACATTTTAAGCCCAAGGTGCATGTACTCAATGGCCCCAGTGCACAAAGGTGTCAAAATAAAATCCTCCACTTTTCCTGGGGGCTATTCCCTGGTCTTGGCAACAGAAAGATAATGCTGTGTAAAATGGCTCATTATACACCTGAACTTGAATACGGTTGGCCGTAGATGGACCGATATCTTCCTGAGACTTGTGGGACGGGAGATGCAATATGTGCTCACCACTCCACTCCATACGTCTACTAAGTGTAGGAACCACTGGGATCTTGACCTGATAGTGGTGCTCCTTTGGTCATTTGGATCCTTTACACTTCTACACTAAATGATCAGACCTCCTTTCAGACTGATCAGCTTCCTGAGACACTTCTGTGTGACATCTGAAAAGACTTTATTTTACAAGTGCTTCTAAAAATCTGAAACTGCCATTTATAAGTGGAATAAATAATTGCTTTGTTTAGCTCTTCCCAACTTCTGAAGCAGTGGCCTATAACTACAACCCGCGGGCCAGATACGGCCCTTTACTTGCCTTTATCCAACCCTTGGGACACTCTTCCTCACTATGACACCAACAATGGTGTATCATTCTTCCTACTTACACAAATGATGGAGCATAAATTTTTTCTCTGACACCAAAGATGAGGCACTATTCTACCCACGGACACTAACGATGGGGCACTATTCCTCCCACGGACACTAACGATGGGGCACTATTCCTTACACTGACACCAACAATGGGGCACTATTCCCCCCACTGACACCAACAATGGGGCACTATTCCTCCCACTAATACTAAGGATTGGGAGATATTCCTCTACCACAGGGGTCTTCAAACTATGGCCCTCCAGTTGTTCAGGAACTACAATTCCCATCATGCCTAGTCATGTCTGTGAACGTCAGAGTTTTACAATGCCTCAAGGGATGTGTAGTTCCACAAAAGCTGGAGAGCCGTAGTTTGAAGATTCCTGCTCTTCCACCTAACCACAGGGATGCTATGTACTTGTTTTTGCACCCACTGACCACCAAACCTGAGGCATTATCTACTCTCACTGTGTACAGTTGGGCCCACTAAAGTCTGTGGCACAATGAACTGGCCCTTTGTTCCTTGATCTAAAAGAATGTGCAGTACGGTGTTTGATCGCATCTCATACATCAGTCCTATTCACCATATTTGCTCTCCACAATCTTCCACGCGTCTTTTCAAATGACCAGAATTTTGCAATAAAAGTCATTTTGTAGAAGATACAGGAAAGGATTATGGAGGTGTGTTCAAAAGCTTTCTGTTAGCCCTTGTACACACGGTCGGACATTCTGACAACCAAATCCGTTGGGTTTTGTCCGACGGATTTTGTCCGAAACTGTTGCATACACACGGTCGGACAAAGTTGTCGGAAAATCCGATTGTACATAACGTGATGACGTTATTTCGTTACGACGGGACTACGTTCAGGCTAGTAGCCAATAGCTTTGGTCTAGGAATTTGATCTGAGCATGTGTGGCACTTTGTCCGTCGGAGTAGGCTACACATGATCGGAGTATGTCCGATCGGAGCATTTTGTCTGAAAATTTTAAGGACAAGTTGGAAAACTTGGTCCGTCGGATACTCCGACTGAAACAGTCCGATGGAGACCACACACAGTCGGATTATCTGACAAAACGGTCCGATAGGAAACATTCCGTCGGAATCTCCGACCGTGTGTACAAGGGCTTAGATGTTCTTTGTCTTTTTTTTTTTTTTTGCAGCTGGCATATATCTTTTACTGGATTCAGTGTTGCTTACATAAACCCTAATACTTAGAACTGAATGTCTATTTTCAAATCTTCAGTTTGGGATCTGGAAATGTTGCTGCTGTTTACAAGTCTGCTCGTTTGATTAACATTCATCTGGACTATAGCTGGTGCAGCAACTGGAGAGGTAAGGATAAGAGCCTCCTAAAACAGAAACACAACAAAAAAGATAAAGACATTGTAAATGGACTAAGGTTAGAGGCAGCTTCCATTAGGGCAATACTGGAGACAACAAACTTGGAGTTGTTCTGCAGCCAAACACTTCCCCGTTGTGGGGTGTCTGGAGAAGACCAAGCACTTCCATAGCCAATATTTGGTGAAGAGTCTTCTGACACATGCTAGTGACACAGAAAATGGCTGCTTTGTCTGCACTTGTACTGAACCTATTTTGCAGTCTCTGATTAGAGTGCATAGATCCTTAACCTGCTTGGTTGCCCACTGTAATCCTTAATCTTCAATCCAGTCCATAGGATGTCTCTCTGTATCCCAGACAATGCCCCTTAATTAGATTTATCGGTTTCAGGAACCCAAAATGTAACCAGTTCCCTGCTTGCTGAGAAAGAAACAAAATCATAAAAGTAATAAAATACCGGATTCTTGTATTACAAGTAATGACTTTCACAGTTATAGATACTAAAAGATATTAGATGAGATTTTGATTCAGGGGACTAATCATGTGGCCTTTTTGGGGTCATGAAGGATTTTTTTCCTTCTCAGAAGCCACAATTGCCCATGGGGCTCCTTTGAAAGTGCAGGTTGGAAAATGCTATCATCTGTTATAAGCCAATTTTTTTTTCTCAAGCTTTTATAAGCTGGCCCAATGTGAAGGTGTGTATAAGCACAGAATGTGTGTGTGGCCAGTTACATGAGAAGAGTCATCATGGAACAATTGTTGCCTTGAAGATGCCTGCAGAGAGCTAGCATGCATCTGCTTTTCTTATGATCAAAGGGAACGCTGGCATCAAGCATAATCAAGTCACCTCTGCAACCTGATCTGTTCTGTTCCCTCATGGCGTCTGCTCTCCAGAGACCCATTACCATCTCATCTCTGATCTCCATACTGTAACCTCAGACTTTTATTACATACTCTCTTCTTCCACCTGACAGCCCTCTGTTCTACCAAAATACCTCACAAAACTTTTGTGCCCCTCTGTTTCTCTGGTTCTCCTTGTGTGATAGTCCAGATTTCCATCCTCTGACCGATCTCTCTCTCTAACATTCTGTATTTCTTCCATCTTCTACTGTTCCCATTTTTCTGTACACCCGCATTTGTCCATTTGTTTGTCCTTGTTCACCATACCCTGGTCATTTCCAGTTATTTTCTGGTACTTCTTATCACCACATGTTTCCTCTGTTCCCCAGTTCTTGACTGAGGTAGAAGAACACATGTCCCCATCCCTGATAGGATTACCTGCTATGCCATCCCAAACCCAGCCTATTCATTTACCTGCCAAAAACCAGACCACACCAGAGTTTGGATACAAAAATGGCCATAGCAGCCTTTTATTAAGATGTAACAATAATTTATTTAATACAGAAATATATACATATACAGGCGGTCCCTGACTTACGAACGCCCGACTTACGAACCACTCCTACTTACGAACAGGGCGCTGCGGGGACTATCTGCCGTTCTGCGTGGACCATCTGCCATTCTGCACATGCGCGGCCAAACGGAGCCTCTGAAAATGTCGGAAATGTTGCAGAACGGCATTTGACAGAACATTGGAAATGTCCGTAATTGTCGTTCTGCGCATGAGCGGCCGACTTACAAACATTTCCAGATTACAAACAGGAGGAAAGTCCCTAACAGGTTTGTAACTTGGGGACCCTCTGTAAGTCACTTATTCAGGGAAGCCTATCACACACACTCACCTAACAACCCCATCAAAGCATTCCCCACATCTATTACCTTTTGTACCACCACCCCTCCCTTTAGAATGTAAACTCTATGAGCAGGGCCCTCCTGTCCCTTTTGTATTGTACTGTAGTTGTGCTGTTCCCCCTCAACATTGTAAAGCTCTGCTTAAACTGTTGGCGCTATATAAATCGTTGATAATAACAATAATAAATAAATATATATATATATATATATATATATATATATATATATATATTGTAACCTGGGGGACAGGTAGCAGGTACAAAGCTCCCTGGGATGAGCAGTTGCTCAGGCACATATATCAAATCCAATGATCAAGTGACAAACAGTGCTGTGTTTATTTGTGTTATATGCAAGTCCATATACAGGTGCTGTACAGTGTTCCAGAAAACAAATAAAGGACAAAAAATAGCAAAACACAAATCCTAGCCATGGCTCGGCTCTAACTTTACAATCTGCAGGCCCTCACTACCAGGCTGAACAAGCCTACCACTTGTCAGTCTCTAGATAAACAGCTTTTCCCTCTTCACAGACCAACTTTGTCGGTATGTCCCAGGCAGAGAGCAAAGGCTGTCTACTCAGGTGAGCTTAAATTAGCCTGGGGAAGAGGACCAAGATCCGAACTGGATCATGGATCAGAGATTTCTGAATGTGTACGAGAGGAGCCTGAGAGACGTATAAACCCCAAACAGGACTTTTCCTGGCTCTCTCTGGGACGCTCTACTACAATATATATATATATATATATATATATATATATATATATATATATATATATTTATATATATATATATATATAAATGTATAAATGTTGCTGGTTTTGAAGGCACTAGACCTAAAACTGGTTACTTTGTATCTGCAGAACCATAGTCCCCAGCCGCTATACACCGACTCAGGGACAATAACCAAAACTATCCACATTGTTAACTGGGATGCACCCGAGGACGCCATACCACAGATGAGTCCCCAACCATTAGACTATAACTGATTTTTTACCATTTCCAAAGACCACAACGGCCAGGCTGCTATGACTTCAAGCCCTGAACCAACCAAAAACAGGGAGGGCGGCCACCAACTGAAATATCCATTTCTCCACCTCTTCCTGTCCTCGCCAAAGCCCCATCTGGTCTCATGCTTCCATCAATCAGGTCAGTGCATGCACCATACCAACTGTGCCCTAACCTTTCCATCCATGTCTCCCCTCCTCACCCAATCATGCTTGCCCTTCACTTATTTTTTTAATTTTTGCTTCAGCCTAACTTTCCACGATTGCCTCTATCATCCCCCTGACCTTTCTTTTCTCTCCATCTACCCTATCTCATATTCTTTCCTTGTCTCCCTGCACCTATAATCTGTATTCTCTCCTTTTTCCTCTCTGTTCTTTCCCTGCAGCTCTACCCAATATTCTTTTTCTGACCTCCCTCTGTTCTCTTTCTGTACACCCCCACACTCTTTTTTTTTTCCATATTCTCCTGTATTTCCCACTGCACCACCACCCGCTATTGCCCCCTTGATCTGTCTCTCTTCTGTCTCACAAAAAGCACCCCCTTGCCCACACACACACTTATTCTCCCAACTCATGTACTCACCCCAATGCCTATTTACTTTTTGTCATCCCCTCTATTCTCACCCTGTAATCTTTCTTTGTTCTTTCCCTGCACCTCCATTCCCTATGCTCTCCATGACACCTTACCTTCTTCTCATTCTTCTCCTGCACCATCACTATAATCTATTGTCTTTTTGCCCCCTGTTTTTTGCTGTCTCTGTATTCTGTCCCTGTTCCCCATATTTATTTTCCAGGCAGAATTTTTGTTTTATGGCAGAGATTATGCTCCCTCTCTGGCACCCCATCACCTAATTTTCTCCAATATCTCTTTTTTGTTTCCTACTCTTCTCTTCTCTTCCGTAACTGTAACTTTCTATTTTTTTCTTGCCCTCTCCTGAACTTCTTGTCCCTCCATTTTTCTGTTCCCACTCTATTACTTAACCATGAAACTGTTTTCTCACGGTCCCGTGTTTATTTATTACAGGTATTTACATAGTGCTTTTATTTACATATTACTTTGCATATATATTCTATGTTTACATCAATCCTTGCACTCAAGGAGCTTACAGTCTAAGATCCCCACCTTACATGAACACACGTGCTTAGTGCATTACCACCTGAGAGCTGAGGAAGGGGGTCTACCTTCCGAAATGCATAAATTTCTCCACCATGTTGGATGAGGATACCCATCCCACCTGTGAACTTTTCAAAATGACTATGGCACTTAATGATTTCCTCGATGCAGCCTACCTCATACTGGGCAGTCTTGAATACACTGTAAACACACACAGAAGAGGACGCAAACGCCTAGTGCGTTAATGCCATAACCATTTATTGAAAACGCGACAAAATTTCAGTATCTCACAAAAGTGAGTACATCCCTCACATTTTTGCAAATATTTTACTATACCTTTTCATGTGACAACATTGAAGAAATGACACTTTGCGTCCCCTCAAAATAACTCAACACACAGCCATTAATGTCTAAACCACTGGCATCAAAAGTGAGTACACCCCTAAGTGAAAATGTCCAAATTGGGCCCAATTAGCCATTTTCTCTCCCCGATGTCATGAGATTCATTAGTATTACAAGATCTCAGGTGTGAATGAGGAGCAGGTGTGTTAAATTTGGTGTTATCGCTCTCACTCTCTCATACTGGTCAATGGAAGTTCAACATGGCACCTCATGGCAAAGAACTCTCGGAGGATCTGAAAAAAAGAATTGTTGCTCTACATAAAGATGGCCTAAGGCATAAGAAGATTGCCAAGACCCTGAAACTGAGCTGCAGCAGGGTGGCCAAGACCATACAGCAGTTTAACAGTACAGGTTCAGAACAGGCCTCGCCATAGTCGACTCAAGAAGTTGAGTGTACATGCTCAGTGTCATATCCAGAGGTTGTCGTTGGGAAATAGATGAGTGTTGCCAGCATTTCTGTAGAGGTTGAAGGGGCGGGGGTCAGTCTATCAGTGCTCAGACCATACGCCGCACACTGCATCAAATTGGTCTGCATGGCTGTCGTCCCAGAAGGAACCCTCTTCTAAAGAGGATGCACAAGAAAGCCCACAAACAGTTTGCTGAAGACAAGCAGACTAAGAACATGCATTACTGGAACCATGTCCTGTGATCTGATGAGACCAAGATAAACTTGGTTCAGATAGTGTCAAGCATGTGTGGCGGCAACCAGGTGAGGAGTACAAAGACAAGTGTGTCTCGCATACAGTCAAGCATGGTGGTGGGAGTGTCATGGTCTGGGACTGCATGAGTGCTACCAGCACTGGGGAGCTACAGTTCATTGAGGGAATCATGAATTCTAACATGTACTGTGATATACTGAAGTGGAGAATGAGCCCCTCCCTTCGAAGACTGGGTCGCTAAGGAAGCTGAAGGTAAAGGTGATGGACTGGCCAAGCATGTCTGCAGGCCTAAACCCTATTGAGAATCTATGGGGCATCTTCAAACGGAAGGTGGAGGAGCACAAGTTATTCTAACATCCACCAGTTCTGTGATGTCATCATGGAGGAGTGGAAGAGGACTCCAGTGGCAACCTGAAGCTCTGGTGAACTCCATGCCAAGAAGGTTAAGGCAGTGCTGGAAAATAATGGTGGCCACACAAAATATTGACACCTTGGACCCAATTTGGACATTTTAACTTAAAGGTGTACTCACTTTTGTTGCCAGCGGTTTAGACATTAATGGTTGTGTGTTGAGGCTTAACAAAAACACAGCTCCAACAGAGGGGAAGGGTATCCTCATCCAATGCCACATAGTGGAGGAGATTATGTGTTTAGGGGGACAAGCCCCCTCCCTCAAAGCTGAGGAAGGGGGCCTGAAGCTTCTCCACTGTGTGGCATTGGATGAGGATACCCACTCCACCTGTTGAAGCTGTGTTTTTGTTAAGCCTGATATTATCTGCGTTTGTTAGTATAATTTTGTTGCATTTTGAACCGATTGCGGACCGGCCGCTGTCATTATACTGCGGCTGGTTGGCACGGCTGCGTGAATCACCGTAGGGGTACGTCGGCGTGCGTGCCGCCAGAGGCGCGACTCTGGAACCTATGCTCGTATCCGGCGGCTGCGATGTCCGCCGGCCACCCGTGATCGCTCCACAGAGAACGTGGATCTGTGTATGTAAACAAACAGATCCCATTCTGTCAGGGGAGTAGAGAGATCTGCTGTTCCTAGTGATCAGAAACAGCGATCTCTCTCCTCCTCCAGTCAGTACACTCCCTCCACAGTTAGAAATACCCCCTAGGGAACATTTAACCCCTTGATCGCCCCCCTCGTGTTAACCCCTTTCCTTGCCAGTGACATTTATACAGTAATCAGTGGCTATTTTTAGCTCTGATTGCTGTATAAATGTCAATGGTCCAAAAAAGTGTCAAAAGTGTCTGATCTGTCCGCCGCAATGTTGCAGTCCTGCTTATAATTGCAGATTGCCGCCATTACTAGTAAAAAATAAATAAACAATAAAAATGCTATAAATCTATCCAATATTTTGTAGACACTATAACTTTTTTGCAAACCAATCAATATACACTTATTGCTATTTTATTTACCAAAAATATGTTGAAGAATACGTATTGGCCCAGGCTGATGAAGAAATGCATTTTTTTTTTAATTTTGGATATTTATTATAGCAAAATGTAAAAAATATTGTTTTTTTTTTTTCAAAATGGTTGCTCTTTTATTGTTTATAGCGCAAAAAATAAAAACCGCAGAGGTGATCAGATATCACTAAAAGAAAGCTCTATTTGTGGGAAAAATAGGACATAAATTTTGTTTGGGTACAACATCGTAAGACCGTGCAATTGTTAGTTAAAGCAACGCAGTGCCGTATCGCAAAAAATGGCCTGATCATTAAGGGGGAAAATCCTTCCAGTCCTTATGTGGTTAATAAATGATTATGGTTGTAATGCACTAGGTGTTTGCATCCTCTTGTGTGTGTTTTTACAGTGTATTCAAGATTGCTCAGTCTGAGGAGGGCTGCATCGAGGAAATCATTACGTGCCACAGTCATTTCGAGAAGATCTTTGGACTGAGCGCTGGCAGGTTTTATATAATTTTGTCTGACCAACTCAGGCTGGCCATACATGATATTCCTGTGGTTGCATGAAAGAAAAATCTCTCAATATATGCAAAATCTCTCAATTTCCCCATCAACACATACGGAGCTATTGGGTTCTACCAGCTTGGGTACAATTAGCCTGCCCATAGATGGTTTGATTTTAGACCGTTCCCTGCTTAACCTGCTGAGATTCAAACTATCTATAACTGGCTTTAGACAGTAACCAATTAACCTTACCAGCATGTCTTACCAGCATCGCCCCCAGCTACACCACTAACCTCATCTGCAGATATTGCCCAAATTATCCCCTCTGCTCCTCCCAGGACCTCCTGCTATCTAGCTC
Source organism: Lithobates pipiens (assembly GCF_037356315.1). Taxonomy (NCBI): domain Eukaryota; kingdom Metazoa; phylum Chordata; class Amphibia; order Anura; family Ranidae; genus Lithobates; species Lithobates pipiens. The sequence goes on along the minus strand of NW_027507685.1, from coordinate 204,354,056 downwards.
CCTTGTTACCTCCTCTCATGCTCACCTTCAGGACTTCTCCAGAGCCTCTCCCATCCTTTGGAACTCCCTGCCCTGGTATATCCGATCAGCCCCTAACCTGTCCACCTTTAGGAGATCCCTGAAAACTCAGGGAAGCCTATCCCACACCCACCTAACAACTGTCCCCGAGCCACCCCCATAAAATCATACCCTGCATATATTACCTTTTGTAACACCACCCCCTCCCTATAGAATACATGCTCTACAAGCAGGGCCCTCCAAATCCTTCTGTATTGTCGAAAAACAAGCTCTGGACTGCCACACTCTTCAGAAGACCACTTTCTTTTATTTGAAAATCACGCTATGAATAAGCACTCCTTGTTCGCTGTGTTTGTTGAGCTGTGATGTGATTTTCCAATAAAAGAAAGTGGTCTTCTGAAGAGTGCGGCAGTCCAGAGCTTGTTTTTCGTCTGTTGCTAGTGGTAATAGCCAGCACCTGTGGCTTCCCAGCCGAAGAGACGGTTTACAGCCTACATGTGTGCTCCTGCAGCAGTGACATCCCTTCACCTTCTGTAATGTACTGTAATTGTGCTGTCCCCCCTCTACATTGTAAAGCACTGCGTAAACTGTTGGCGCTATATAAATTGTGTATAATAATTATGATAATGTCTTTGGAATGTGAGACAATACCACAAGGAAAGCCAAGAAATCACGGGAAGAATATGCTAATTTCTTGCGCCTTGCCTCTTTTTTCTCTCTTCCCCTCTAGTTTTAGGTTTTCCCTCATTCATCTTTCTTTTTGTGCCCCATTTTTTTTTTTCGTGGCCTCTCCGTATTCCACCTCCAATCTGTTCCCCCCTTTTTTGCTCACTGTCCCCCCGCCACCCTATGCCTTCTGTTCTCTTCGTGTCCCTCCTGGCTGCCCTTTTTCCTACCTCCCTGTCCATGCTCTTGCCTACATCTAGGTGATGTGTGTGTTCCCACCATCTCAGCTTCATGAGTTGGACATGGCACAAGCATTGAGTCAGGCAGTGAGTGGGGGGTGGGGTAAAGCTCTGCTGTCCGGCTGTCAGGACATTTGATGGATGAGAGGTGGTAGAGCTGCAGAAGGAAGCAATGGGGAGTTGGGAGACATTACACACAAATAATAATAAAGACATTAATCATTCTCTGACAGTTGCCAGTCACCCCTCTCCAACCTCCACAGCTGCTCCCTCCACTCACTCCCCACCCCCCCCCCCCCCAACACCTTGCATGCAGTCCCAGCCATGTGCTGCTTGATATGCACTGGAGCTGCCTCCCGGAGTGGAGAACCCGCTCCCTCCTTCCTACAGATCTGTCTCCTCCATGTATAACGCTATTACAATGTACTGATACTACCCAGACTGCCTGTAACCCATCATTTCTCCTACAAACACAAACTGCAACCACAGCTGTCTGGTCACTTCTTGTTTTATGTTCCTATAGATGTATGTATATATATATATATATATATATATATATATATATATATGTGTGTGTGTGTATATATATATACATATATATATATATATATATATATATATATATATATATATATATATATATATATATATATATATATATATATATGTAGTGTATATGTGTATATATATATAAATATGTATGTGTATATATATATATATATATATATATATTTTTTATTTTTTTTATAAAGGATCATTAAATGAAGATGATTCCATCCAACCTTTTAAAATAAATATCTGAATGTGTATACGTGCACAAAGATCAAAAAACATCAGGATCAAATAATCAAGATAGCTAGAAATCAATGTTTTTGGACCTGTGTGAGATGAGATAATGTCTTATTGTTAAGGTGCTAAAAGGACAAGATGACAGTCAACTGGTTGTGTTGGCAAGCAATTGTACATCTATGGTCAGAACACAAGCTCAGCAGAAACCCCATGGCTGTCTGATTTCAGGACAGGAACTGATAATTGCAAAAAGATTTTTCTGCAGATCATTTCTGTTCCTGTGAGATAAGGCTGCCATTATCTGCTCAGTGCATAAACATGGCCAATATGATCATTTAGGCTTCTGTCATTATTATTCTACAGAATGATCAAGCTATCTAATGTCGAGCAGATTTATTCACCATTAAATTTCTCCTAGGGTAAGTCCTAAGACCATATGATTGGCTTTTTTTTTTATCAAATAACTGTTAAACCGTGGCCATCACTCTATAGTGGTTGGTCACATCTACTAGGCCAGGGGTCTCCAAACTTTCTAAACAAAGGGCCGGTTTAGCTTTCTTCAGACTTTGGGGGGGGGGGGGGGCTGGACTGTGGTCAGTGGGAGTAGAAAATGTCCTGGCATCAGTGGGGGTAAACAATGTGCAATCTTTAGTATTAGGGCAAATATTAGTGCTCCATTGTTGGTGTCAGTGGGAGGAATAGTGCCCCACCTATCATTGAGCACAGGTGTGTCAGGTGGAAGGTGTCTGCAGCTCCTCCAGGTGATCGGTGTGAGAGGGGAGTGGTGAGGAAATCTCTCCCAGCTCTCCTGACCCCTTTCTGGGGAAGCCATGGAGGCCAGCAGGGCCTCTCCTGCTGGAGGTTCTCAGCCTTCTCCTGGGCCGTCGGGTGACATGCCTTCCTGTGGACAAGCGGATCTCTCTGCCCCTGGAGAGGACGAAGGCTCGCAAGCCATTCGGGAGCGAGTGGTGGCCGGGATAAAGGTCCTGAATAGGGAGAGAGATAAGCTTTAAAAGCTGCGTGCGGAGCTGAAGCGCCTGAGAAGGCAGCGCGAGGGCTTACACAGCCAGAAGAGAGGATCCATGGATCCGGAGATCCAATTGGCTAAAGTCCGTGTGGACCACCAGGAGACCATTGTGGCCATGATGGAAGGTAGAGATGGGCCCTTCAGGGAGAAGTTTGGTAACGACAGGAGGTTTGGAAGGGTGACAAAGATGGAGGTGGAGGAGGAGACCCCCAATTCCCCCAGGGAGAGGTAAGCAGCCCCATGCCTTCCCAGGACTCAGGAGGCATGCTGAGGGCCATCCAGGTAATGGAGTCTCCTATGCGGGGGGATCGGTTGGTATTCAATGAGGACATTACAGATAATGTACCTGATAATATAAAGCCAGTGAAGCCCCATGTTGTGGACAAGACTGTGTTTGTGTCTTTTACTGATAATGACAATGTGCCTGATAACAGTCAGACTGCTAATCCTGTGTGCAGCCCTGTTGTGCCTGATGATGCTGTGTGCAGCCCTGTTGTGCCGGATGATGATGCAATGCAGCAAAACTTACATGTAAAAAGTGTTATTTCTATGGATGAACTACAGGTGTCAGCAGAGCCAATTAACCCTTCTTTAGCAGAGTCCAAAGCTGTTTGCCCCACTGCTGCTGAGGACTCTACAGCGCAGCATCAGGAGACAGCTGGTACTGCAGCAGAAACTATGACCATTCCTGATGGGAAAATTTCTGTGACTGATAACAATCACCCCAGCACCAGTGTGATGGACAATCGTCCTGCTGCGGATTCTGCTAATCCAGTTCAGACAGTTGATAATGCTAATAATGTAAAGACTAATGTGAGTTCAGTGTGGAACCTTGGCCCTGATAAACCCACGTTTGCTCCCAAGCGGGGTTTTCCCTTACAGGCTACCACTTTGGGCACCCTGGGATCTGGTCTTGGGTCTCTGGCTTCTGCTGGGGGTCCCAGACGTAATGTTGTGATTCTGAAATGGGAAGGTGGTGCAGTCCCTCCAGCGCGGCGTGCGGTGGTGGATCTCATTTTAGAAATGGGTTTTGGGGCAAATGACCTGTATGCCTTTATACATGTGTCTGGGACGAGGGATTATACAGTTAGCTTCACCAGGCCAGAGGGTCTTGACCTGTTCTGGGAGCGATATGAGGCTCGGTGCAGGTCAAGACCTGAATGGGAGGGTCTGGCCCCAGTTGCAATATCTCAGAGGTCAACAGTTAAAAAAATCACCATCATTCTGACCAATGAGAGCGTCCCCGCTCGGGATTTAGAGGTTTGGTTGCGGAACTATGGGGAGGTTTTGATTAAGCCCAGCAAAATCCTTGATGAGCGTAACATCTGGACTGGGGGTTGGTCAGTAACAGTCAGGTTGGCCAGGGATGGGAATGTTGTCCGTCACCTGCCCTCCTCGGCTTTTATAGGGAGGGATAGGATGACTATTTTCTACCCTGGTCAGCCGAAGCTGTGTCACCGCTGTGAAGAAAAGGGGCATTTGAGCTCCTCCTGTTCAGCCTTGATATGTTCAGTGTGTCGGGGTCAGGGTCACATGGCCAAGGACTGCACCGATATGGTCAGGTGCAACCTGTGCCTGCGCCTTGGCCATCCCTACAGCAAATGTCCTGAAGCCTGGCACAATATGGAGAAGGAGTTAATGGATGACTTGTCAAGGCTGGACAGGATGGAGGGTGAGGCCCCTGGTGTACCATCCTCCTCTGCGGTGACTGACTCCCCTGGTCCTGCTCAGGATCCCTCTCCAGTTCCTGTGGCCACCCCCCCTGTGTCTGTAAGTATTCCTTCTGTCTCTGTGTCCCCCCCAGCCTACTGTATCCTCTCCTCTTGTGTCAGAACCTTCCAAGTCTGTGCCCCCCGTGTCAGTTACCCCCCCTCTAAGTCTGTCTCAAAGGGAACACCACCCCCACCAGGAGTGGTAGCAGGTACTAAAAAGGTCGCTTCTTCCTCTATAAAGGAGTCTTCTGTGAAGACTCCAAAGAAAAAAAACAGAGATTATGGCATCTCTGAAGCTGACCTGCAGTACCTGGAGGAGAGAAGGAAGGTTGGGAAGCGGAAGCAGGTGGTGAGGATGGAACGGGCTCCAGTGCCTGTCTCCAACCATCGTAGGTCCTATGAATGGTATGTTTCTTCATCTGGAGCTTCCTTGAAACGAAGTTCCGATTCTGAAATGGAGTTTGAGGCGGCCTCAAGAAAGAGAGAGGCTTCTGGTGATGAGCAGCAGAGGGGAGCTAAGAAGCAATCCACCCAATAACCCAGATGGCGGTTCCCCCTCCGTTAAAAGTGGTGACAATAAATGTTGCCAGCATTAAGTCAGTAAGAGCTTGTTCCATGGCCTTCTTTTTGTTTAGCCAATTAGACGCTGAAATTTTATTTTTGCAAGAGACTAGGCTCACCTCCTTGGCAGATATTCATATGGCCAAGAGAGAGTGGAGGTATGGTCCATCCTACTGGTCTCTTGCAGCTGAGCCTTACAGCGGTGTGGTGGTGTTGTTTAAAACCGGTATGGTAAATGTCCGGCGGGTTATTGAGGTGGAGATTGGGAGATGTATGGTCTTAGACGTCCTTGTGGGGGGGCAGGACCTGCGCCTAATTAATGTTTATGGGCCGCACACAAAGTGGGACAGGAAATGCCTTTTTACAAGGATCAAGCCATTTATTTTTACATCCCAGCAAGTGGTCTTTGGAGGTGACTTTAATACAATAACTAGGCCCACAGGAAGGACTTCAAGGACAGGCTGGGATATGATAGCGTTTTTTTAAATAGTATGGTTAGGGATGCTGGGCTTGTGGATGTGCACATTAAGCACCTCCCGGATGACACCGGGTTCACCTTTCATCGAGGTAGTAGTCAGAGTAGGATAGATAGTTTTTTTTTTTTAAGGAGACCTCTGCTTTCTCGCCCCCAGTGGTGCAGGCAGTAGAGTTCTCTGATCACTGTATGCTATCTGTGGTCCTGAATGCTTCAGACGCCCCTCAGAGGGGCAAGGGCATCTGGAGATTGAATTCGACTCTACTCAAGGAAGAACATGTTAGACAATCCTTTGAGGAATTCTTTCAGGCTCAGGTGACCATCCTGGACTTTTGTAACAGCAAGGCTGAGTGGTGGGAGCTGACCAAAAAGAGGATCGCCGGATTCTTCAGAGGCCTAGCCAATAGAAAGCAGTTTAATAAATACATGACCTACCAACATTTACGGATGAAGCTGGATATTCTTGTTTCGAGAGGAGGAGATCCTGGGGCAATCTCCGAAGTGAAACTCCTCCTCAGGAAGTGTCAATATGACAGGCATGCCTCTTTGGTTCTGGAGAGGGACTATGGGAAGTACCACTCGCCTGACCCTTACCAGAACTGCAAACAAGGTGTAGCTGTTAAAACGGTTGTTGGCCTTAAGGACAGTACAGGTTCCTTGACAAAGTCCAGGTCAGGGATCCTGGAGGTCGTGAGGTCCTTTTATGCTGACCTTCTTGGGAGGAAAGAGCTTGACCGTGACAAGATGGACAGCTTTTTGGACTCTACTCCAGGTCTAAATGGTGGAGATGTTCCATTGATGAATTTGACAGAGGAGATCACAGTTGATGAGGGCAATTGATCAGCTTGCCATCAAAAAGTCACCTGGACCGGATGGCTTGACGGCTGAGTTTTACAAAGCCTTTAAGTCTATTCTGGCCCCACATTTGGTAGAGGTTTTTAACAGTTGCCTTGCTGAGGGGGTGCTTTCCCCTTCCATGAGGCACTCAGCTGTGATTCTTCTTTCAAAGGGTAAAGATCCTTCGATGATTGAGAATTGGCGCCCCATCAGCCTTTTTAATGTCGATAGAAAGAATAGCCATCAGCACTGTTCGGTCCAGGGTAGAAGCACCTTCACAGCGGTTTTAGCTGTCCGGGAGGCCTTGGAGCGGTGCAGGGCTGCAGGCTGGGGAAAGTATTTGCTGACATTGGATCAGGCAAAGGCTTTTGATTGTGTTAACCATGAGTACATGTGGTTGCTCCTTAGTAAGTACGGTCTGCCGGGTGGTTTTGTCGATTGGTTAAAGGTCTTGTATAAGGGGGCAGAAAGCTTTCCTCTTGTTAATGGTTGGGTTGGGCAGTCCTTTGAGGTTGGCTCCGGGGTGTGCCAGGGTTGTCCCCTGAGTCCCCTGCTCTATGTGTTTGCAATCGACCCCTTCATCAGGAGGCTAGAGAGCGGCATGTTGTGTGGGGTGCCAGTGGGGCTCCCGGGTGAGCCGCCTTTGAGGGTTGTTGCCTATGCGGATGATGTGTCGGTGATTGTCACTGGGGCAGATGAAGCAGAGGAGGTGGTCTCTCTGACATCACGGTATTCTGAAGCATCAGGCTCCAAGATCAATCAGGAAAAGAGTGAAGTTTTTTGGATGGGAAAGGAAGGTGAGGGGTTTGATCTCCCGGACACCTTTCCAGTGCCCCAGGAAAGAATTAAGATTCTAGGCATTGAATTTGGACCCGGAGATTATGGCCTCAAAAACTGGGAAGGCAGACTGGAAATTGCCAATACTAAGGTGGTCAGCTGGAAGAGATGGAAGTTATCTCTGAGGGAAAGAGTTGATCTGATTAAGACTTACCTGATTCCGATCTTCTTGTATGTCAGCTTTGTCTGCATCTTACCAGTGGCTCTCTATGCTAGGGTCAGTAGTGTGTTCTTCCAGATGGTGTGGGGGAACAGACTGAACCCCATCAAGAGGAATGTCACCTATCTATCCAGGAGGGAGGGTGGCTTAGGTATGGTCAACCCAGTTCTTTTCTTTTCACTGCTATTTCTCAAATTTAACATTGGTAATATGCTTGCAGTGGAACCTCCTGGATGGGTAGGCATATTTAGATCTTGGTTTAGGCCTTTTCTGCGACTTTGGGAAGAAGGTGGCCAAGTGAAGAACCTCAGGGGTCATCGTGGTCAGCTACCAGCCTATGTTGCTCCGTGCCTGAAGTTACTGCGGCAGTGGCGATTGTCGGCTGAAGATCTCAGATCAGTTCCGAGGAAAGTCCTTATGAGTCGAGTCTTGAGCGAAGTCTTTCATGACCCACTGGCCTTAAGGGATTGCCCAGGCCTAGTTTTGAGGGTGGGGTTAAGATTGATTAATTTGGACAGAGTACCCCCTAAATTTAGGGATCTGGCCTGGTTGTGCTTCCATGGGAGGCTCTATGTTCGGGGCAATTTGAAATTCCGCAGTGGGGTGGATCGTAGCTGTCCTCGGGAGGAGTGTGCAGGTGAGGAGGAGACTATGGACCATTTTCTGCTTCATTGCCCCTTTAACATAGAGGTGTACAAACAGGTGGGGCGGGCCCTCTGTGTTCCTTTCCTCTCCAGGCTGGGTTATGCTGAGTGGGCGTACGGAGCTTTCAATATTGGTGGGGTTTTTTGTTTGGATACACTTTTTCTAGTTAGCCTAGTAGTCCATTATTTCACCTGGAACGCACGGTGTCAGGTCAGCATTCGGCATAAAATCCTTCCTGTTGAGGTGGTGGTGTATGACATTCTGCATGAGGTGGAGAAGATTTGGGTGCTTGAGAGAGACAAGCAGAGTCAGGGGGCTTGGTTGAAGGCGTGGAGGGGTTTCAGGCCTCCCTGACTGCCAGGAGTCTCTTTCCCGGGTGTGGCTGTCTGTCTCTTGTCACCCTAGATTTTTTTCATTTATGATTCATCTTTTGATAAATGGCTGCGTACATAGGTGATGGGTTGTGCCTCTTAGGCCCTCTCTGCTGCTTTATGTAAATAGTTTTTCTAAACATGTTTTGCTAATGGACTATGTATATATTGTATATATTCTGAACGTTGATGTGTATTCCTTTGTTTTCTGTTGACGTTTTATAATATGGTTTTGTTTTTTACTTTTGTATAAAATTGGTCGCTTGATTCTTTTTAATAAAAGATCAATAGTGTCCTATCATTGGTGTCATTTGGAGGAATAGTGCCATATCGTTGGTGTCAGTTGGAGGAATAGTGCCATATCGTTGGTGTCAGTTGGAGGAATAGCGCTCCATTGTTGGTGTCAGTGGGAGGAATAGTGCCCCATCACTGGTGTCATTGAAGGATTAGTGCCTCTTCATTGGTGTCAGTAGAAGGAATATGGTCTTATTATTTGTGTCACTGGGTAGAATCGTGCCACATCATTGGTGTCAATGGAAGGAATAGTGCCCCATCACTGATATCAGTGAGAGGAATAGTGCCCCATCACTGGTATTAGTGAGAGGAATAGTGCCCCATCATTGGTGTCAATGGGAGGAATATTGCCCCGTCGTCGGTGTCAGTAGGAGGAATAGTGCCCCATAATTGGTGTCAGTGGGAGGAATAGTGCCCCAGTGTCAGTGGGAGGAATAGTGCCCCATCATTGGTGTCAGTGGGAGGAATAGTGCCTCATCGTCTGTGTCAGTGGGAGGAATAGTGCCCCATCGTAGATGTCAGTGGAAGGAATGGTGCCACACTCTTGTTGTTAGTGCAGGAATTATTGCCCTATTGTTTCTGTCGGTGCAAGGGATAGTGCCTTGTATCATTGGGAGGAATAGTGCCTCAAGGACCAGATAAAGGTATGCGATGCAAAGGGCCGCATTTGGCTCCAGAGCCACGGTTTGAAGACCACTGTCCTAGGCCTTGACAAGATTACCTATAAGCAACATTTCCAACTTCACATTCAGTGTATGTTATGTGAGAAACACTGGCTATAAAGTATTTTCCAACATTTAGGTAAATATCTACAATTACCCGCATCCTTCACATTGGTTAAGCTGGTTGTATACAAAGTGAATTTCGAGTCATGGATGGCCCTGTCAGTTCCCTCCCACTCAATAGCCTTCGAGCTGGAGATTATTGTCAGCCAAGCGGCGGCTGCATACACATGCAGACACTGTTCGGGTATTCTGACAGTCAAATGTGCTGGCTGCCAGAATACAATAGCTGGTAGGAAAGATTCCTCCATCCCTGATGTTTAGCATAGATAAGGAGCCATGCATTTCTCTCTTTCAGCCTATGAGAGAAATCTTATAGTGTAAGGCCCACTTTTCTCTAATTCCTGAATGCTGTAGGAAATGCTCAAATTATTGGTACTACGGTTTGTTGAATGTCATAGGCTAGCCATGGGCATGTGGCTAGCCCCAAAAAAAAAATGGCAACCACTCAATTTATTCCTAGCATAATTAAGGTGAACCTAAACTTTTTCAACAATTTGTGTTAATAAAAGACATTTAACTTACATACATTTGCAAATATATCCCCAGCACTGTCCCCAGCAACGTCACCAAACTCATCTCAAGATATTGCCCAAATCATCCACTTCTCCCAAGGCATCTTGCTCTCTAACTCTCTTGTTAACTTTTCCCATGCTCGCCTGCAGGACTTCTAAAGAACCTCTCCCAACCTCTGGAACTTCCTACCCCAGTATGTCTGGTTAGCTCGTTCACTGTCCTCCTTAAGGCTGGTTTCACACGGGCGCTCTCCGTAGTCTGCATCCGCCAGTTCAGCAGGAGATCTCCCTGCTGAGCAGGCAAATGATTGGTCCGTGTCCCCTTTCACTATGCAGAGTGGACACAGACACAGCCCGGCTGTTCTTTATGAGGCTGTCAGATGGAAACAGACCGCCTGTCCATTTCTATCCAACTCTCTGTTTTTGGCGGACAGGATCGGAAGCCACTCCATTGAGAACTATGAATGGTCCGAAGTGGTGGAGAGAAGACGCATCTTAGCTGAACTCCGCTGGCCGAGACAAAATCCAGTACCATCCAGCGCTACCAGGCTGGATTCTGGCCGGCGGACAACTCGGATCACTCCCCGTAAGTCCCCGGAGCACAATTTTCTGAACATTAGAGCCCCGGACCATCTGTGGGTCCCGCGATCGGACCCATAGCCTGCGCGACTCTTCAGGCGCTGGCCACCATCTTGCAGCCTACAAGGACTCCGGAGCCCCCGCGCTCGAGTGTCGCGATCCGCGCGGTGAGCGGCAACGCAGACATCGCGGTTCAGCGGAGTCACCCGGGGCCAGGGACAAAGATCCGGAAGCAGGGCCCAGCACCAACAGGCCGCACGCTGTGGAAGAAATACACTGGAGGCTGAGGTAGGCAGTGGCCATCTTGGTACACCCATTCCGCCACAATAGGCCCCTCACACTCCCAAAGACAGATCCTGCCCCCCCCCCCAGTACTTAATACCACCCAACTAGACTTGAGACGCCCTGGAGGGCCTGGGGATGGACAATTGGACATATAAATAGAATGGGGGTGCATGCGCGGTCGCAGGGATAATGGCAGCATAATTTCCTAGCACCGTGCCGTCGGAACATTTCACTTGGTAGATAAGGCCTATCCCGCTAAAAATCACTGTTACATCTACCCCGACCACTGCGGACGCTACTGGGTATCCGGCGGGTATGTATAATACGCCCCGGAACTGTCCCCCCAACAGATCACAACAGAAATCTTCTCCGGTCCGGGGGAAGGCAAAAGGGAAGGGCAAGATGGCGCCCGAACTGCCAGAACCTGATGATACCACACAACACTCAGACGATAGCCTGTCACGGTTCCCCTCTAACCTAACAAGTCCAGTGGACACTAACTCTGAAGCTTTGCTACAGAAATTCTGCACCATAGTAAGGGACGAAATCACTGCGGCCTCTCGTAAGCTGTCTGCTGAGTTGGTGAAGGGTCTTAAAGAGCTAGGACACCGCACTAATCAGTTGGAAGAGTGGATGGACCTAACAACCTTGGTACTGGAGGGACATGAGCAAGAGGTGGAGAAACTGAATGCTGAACTTACTAATCTCCAAGACAAACTTGAGGACTCAGAAAATAGGGCTCGCAGAGGAAATTTGCGTATACGCGGCCTCCCGGAGACCATTACAGACCTCCTGCGAACAGCCACAGCGTTCTTCCAGGAGCTTGCACCTGATATACCTACGGAACGCCTAGAATTCAACCGTATACATAGGTCCCTCGCCCCCAAGCCAACTGAGGGCCCCCCCAGGGATGTGATCATAAAATTTCACTTCTACAGGACCAAGAAACGGCTTCTCCAAGCGACCAGAGAATTACCAGACATTACATTCCAGGGAAGCTCCCTCCAACTGTTCGCAGATCTTTCCCCGGTCACTATTGCTAAAAGGCGGAACATGAAGCCCTATCTACAAATCCTGCAAGCCAGAAACATCCGTTATAGGTGGGGGTTCCCCTTTAAACTCTTTTTATCACCTGGGACGTCAGTTTCACGCCTCATCCTTGCTGGATCTGAGGCGACAATTCCAGGAGCTGCAATTTGACCTCCCTCCTTCTCAACCCGAAGCTTCCGTGGCCCGCCTGGGTCCCTCCCGGGCTCCAACGAGATCCTCACAATCCTCTCAGCATGGATCCCAAGCCCTCCGCTCTCTCAAGGCCCAGAGATTTCATGAGATTTCTACAGACGGACGTCGTTAGAAAATTGCAAAATTCCACCTTTTTTGTTTCAGTTTTATTTTTTTTCTCCCCCTGCCCCCGTACAGCAGGCCGGCATATAGCTCTTGAGCCTGTTGCAATTTATGCCACCGGGAGGATGGAGCTAAATGCCTCAGAACCACATCTATGACTGGGATAAGAAGTAAACTAGCTTTCATTTGAATTTCCGACAGACTCTGCTGATCCTGAACCCCGGACTATAGAGGCCCACCTTGCCGGCAGATAATGGTGGACTGGAGGGCCAGTTTGATCTTTCCTTGAACATTTGTTTCTCTCAGGTAATGACTGCCTCCCCCCCCCCCCCCCCCCCCCAATTACACAAACTTTTTCGATTCCCCTCTTTTATTCATTTATTTTTATTATTATTATTTTTTTCCCCAATATTGACTATCTTTTATATATTGAGCTCTAATTGTCATGTTAAATTTCAATTTCTCGCTTTTGATTTTTTATTCTTTTCTCCCCCGCCCCTTCTTGTCCAGATCTCCATACAGCGGTATTGGACGGACCACCCCTCCCCCCCCCCTTTTTTTGTTTGTTTTTGTTTTTGTTGTCCCTTGGAGGCCAGTCCAGTCGTAAACCATGACACATGATGCCAGGTACTTGTAGTCCAGGGGGCCTTTTACCATGGCCATCTGTGGACTATGGTACATGGGTTTTTTTTTTTTTGTACATACAATACGGACTTGGCCCCTGATCATTTCCACCCTGACGGGGTGAGGCCTTGCGCCCGCCCCGCGGTTAACAGGTACACCCGTTTTTATGTTTAACTCAGATGACACTGGGTTCATGCTGTTTATTTCTGGGCTGAGGTTCCCCATATACACTAATTTGTTTCTAAAAATTATTTTGTTCACTTGTTCTTTTTGCGGTTTACACCTATATGCCATTGTTGACATGTTCTCCAATATTCAGAATTACTGTTTGTTATGCCGAGTGGTTTCCGACGGACCACTGCACCCCCGCGATGTGGTACTTGACCCGGACTAACGTTCGAGTCAACACCCGCCCAAATAGGGGGATGTTAAACCCACGACCCGTAGCAATCTTACTGTTGAAAAGTTATTTGTTCACAGCACTGCATGCTTCTACTACCTTTTCTGATATGACACTTTACTTTTCTTCTCCTTCCCCCTCTTCACTGCTTCTACCCCTTCCTTTCTTCTCTGGGTTCGCGGGGTGTGCACTCAGGTTCCAGGTTAGCGACCATCCATTGATATCCCAATGACAATTAACTGGTTGTCCCTGAATGTGCAGGGCATGAACTCCCCCCCATAAGAGGGTGAAGGTTTTTAAATATCTGCGCAAGCAATAAATTGACATTGCTTGTTTACAGGAGACGCATTTTTCTGAGACCTCCCATCCTAGGTACTTTGATGCTCAGTTTCCTCAGGTATTTTTGGCAAATGCTTCCACTAAAGAAAGAGGGGTGCTCGTGGCTTTTCGCAAATTGGTTCCATTTAGTTGCGCTAAACAGATTACAGACCCTGATGGCAGGTACTTACTGCTCCAAGGCACCATTTATGACACGGAGGTTACCATAATGACATACTATGCCCCGAATGTGAACCCAGGGCCCTTCTTGACCCATGTCTGTACCCTGCTGGCGTCCCACTGCAAGGGCACCCTCCTTCTTGCGGGCGACTCTAATCTCATATTAAACCCCAAACTGGATAAGCACCCGCCCGAGATAAACGGCCAGTCGGCAGGGGCTAAAAAGTTTACATGCTCTTTGCAAACACAGGACCTTGTTGACTTATGGAGGGAGTGTCATCCTCAGGGCAGGGACTATACCCATTATTCTCACCCCCACCAGGTCCACTCAAGGGTAGACCATATGTTTATGCTCAGACACCACCTTCCGTTAGTGGTTTCGGCCTCAATCTTAGCTGTCCCGTGGTCGGATCACGATCCTGTGCTGGTCCTCTGCCACTCAATCCTTGATAGACCCAGCTTTTCTCTCTGGGTGATGAATGATTCGCTTCTTTCCCATGTAGAAGTGACAGAGGAGATTATTAGGGCTTCAGAGGATTATTTTCGAGACAATCTGGGCTCGGTGAAGTCTCCGGTGGTCCTCTGGGAGGCCTATAAAGCGGTACTCCGCGTCGGATAATCGGCCTGGCTTCGGCCCGTAAGAGAGCTAGGGAGACAAAGCAGAAAGAGCTCGAGTCCCGATTGGTGTCACTATCTGAGACGTTTAAGCAATCTCCCACCCCGGGCAACCGTAAGTTGCTGGAACAAGCCAGATCGGAGCTCGACCTGTGCCTCACTGAGGGGGCTGAGCGTGTTTTACGCTGGTCCCGTCAGAGATGATATATGAGAGCAAATAAGCCGAATCGTATGTTGACCAACAGACTCCGAACGTTTGCCCCTAAATTAAACCCAATCACCCTACGAGATCGAAACAATGTCTTATCAGGGAACCCGAAACATGTCCTGGAGGAATTTGGGTTTCGCCTTGCGAAGCTGTACACGGCGCCGGAGGGGAATGCAGATCAGAATACGGCAGACTTCCTTGAGAGCCTTTCGGGAGCTCATGTAACCCTCATGGATAGGGATATTCAGCTTTCAGAAGTTTTACAAGCAATAAAAGAACTTAAGGTGGGAAAGCATCCTGGGCCTGACGGGTACACCGCGCTTTATTATAGGAAGTTGGCATCAGTCGTAGCTCCCCACCTGGTAGCAATGTACAATTCGGTTAAAAAAGGCTATCCCCTCACCCCGGATCTTCTGACAGCAAACGTGGTGATGATTCCTAAGCCGGACCGTGACCACTCATCTTGGGCCAATTTCCGGCCTATCTCGCTCATCAATGTAGATATGAAACTCCTGACAAAAATTTTGGCAACTCGTCTTAACTCTTTTCACCCTCGTTTGATAAAGAAAGACCAGGTGGGCTTCGTACCCCAAAGGCAGGCGGGTGATGCAATTCGACGTATAGTACAGCTTCAACATATAGCCAACACTCGCTCTCTTGAATCCATGCTTCTATCCCTCAATATAAATAAGGCCTTTGACTCCTTATCTTGGCCCTACCTCATGTCTGTTCTGTAGAACTATGGATTCAGGACCTCTTTCATGTCTTGGATGTCAGCCCTATATGACTCCCGCCGAGCAAAAATTAAATATTACAGATTCGAATCCCCCATCTTTGATATCTGCAGGGGAACTCGCCAGGGGTGTCCGCTGTCGCCCCTTCTTTTTGTGTTGGCATTGGAACCCCTGGCGGAAGCAATAAGAGCTCATCCGGATATCAGGGGCATTGAAATAGCAGGGTGACCCCATAAGATTTCCTTATTTGCAGATGACATTCTTCTTTCTGTCACCTCTCCTAGAACCTCCCTACCAAACCTACACGCATCTCTCTCAGGACTCCAGATCAACCCATCAAAGTCGAAGGCATTGTCGACCAATCTCTCTATGGAGTTGCTGGGGGACTTGCAGTCGGCCTTTCCTTACCAGTGGGTCTCCTCCTTGCCTTATCTGGGAATCCGTCTTACTCCTACGTATCAGGGTTTATATCAGGCAAATTATCCACCATTGTTCAAGAGATTATCCACCATTGTTCAAGAGATCTCTCGTGGTTCGGGAGAATAACAGCCATCAGAATGGCGTACCTCCCGAAACTACTATACTATTTTTGGGTTCTTCCTATCCCAGTTCCTTCACATGTCCTCAATACCCATCAGCGTAGGATCCTGCAGTTTATCTGGCCCCCGCATTAATAAACAAATCTTGTTCGCCAAAAGGATTAATGGGGGCCTCTCAGTCCCAAACATTAGAGACTACTATGTAGCAGCTACCATAGCTCCGCTCTCCCACATCCACGAGACGTATCAGCTCCCACTATGGGCTACAATTGATCTGCTTGAAGTTGACCACATCCCAATTTCATCACTACCATGGCTCCCACCTATACACCGCCCTACAATTACGGGGCCTTGTATGAACCACACGTTGCGAGTCTGGGACTCCGTGAAGTACTCTGCAGGACTGGTTTCTCCCCATCTCCCATTGATGCGGCTCCTTTGTTGCCCACTTTTCCCCCCGGGCCTTGATAACACAAGTACAAGTACAATTCAAGTGGTGGACCATGAATGGATTCGTGGACGTACACTCCTTGCTTACTCCCACTAGAATCTTATCATTTGAAGCTCTGCGCTCATTGAATGACATACCTTTACGAGAACATTTCAGGTATCTACAGATCCGTAATGTCCTCCAAAGTCTTATTAAATCTCAAGACGCCCCATACAGGTTGACACCGTTCCAGAGTAACTGTAGATCCAGGCCCCACTCGCCTGGTCTGATATCTCTGATGTACTCAGCTCTGATCTCTAAAAAGAGACCTCCATTGAGGTCCTATCATTTACAGTGGGAGAAGGAGTTGGGGAAGAAGCTTGACCCGGAGGACTGGCAGGCCATGTCCCTAGCCATATCCAACTGCTCGTGCAACGTAATTATTTTGGAAAACGCCTATAAGGTCTTGTACCGGTGGCATTACACCCCGATGCATCTGGCTCGCTTTGCCCCCACCTGTTCCCCTCTCTGCTTCAGGGAATGCGCCCAGGAGGGCACCATGGCCCATATTTGGACGTGCCCACGGGTGTGCAGACTATGGGTCATGGTTTACGCATTACTCCGTAGTCTACTACGAGTAAATCTTAAAAGAGATCCGTTCGAGGCACTTCTTGGCAAACCAATCACTACACTACTACGCCCAGAACGACAGTTGGCGCAACACCTCTTTACTGCAACTAAGTTGACAATAGCAAGAGCATGGAGAACCCCAGCCCTGAGTTTTGAGGCAGTCAAGAACCGACTGAACGATGTTATGGTCAATGAAAAATTGTCTTCTGTTCTTTCTGACACTCATGCCAAGTTCCTACGGGTCTGGCAACCCTGGATCACATACCATCATTCTCCTATATTTGATATTGCTTTATTGTCACTGTAAGGACCGGCTGGGCACACCCTGTGAACCCATTCCCTTCTCTCTTTCCCTCCCTCTCTTCCCCGACTCCTCTTCCTTTTTTTTTTTACCCTCACTACTCCTCCCCTGCTTTTTATTCTACCAACTCTTCCAATCAACTCTTGACCCTTAAAACATCTCCTTCTTTCCTTCTTCTCTTATCGTTATAACAATTTACTGCAGATGATTAACATGGGCTTTCAGAATATTGTTTGACATGCTTCTGTTGCAGTCATGGGAAAATCCGGGCCTGCCCGGACTAAGGAAATTACTACATTACTAGGCAACAGCCTGCTTGAATTTATATTATACTGTGAAACACCTGTACTGAATTCTGAATGCAAGCCTATTGTATTGGAAAGTAAAATTGTGACTTAATAATAAAAACTTTTGTTAAAGAGAACTATGAATGGTCCAATCATGTCCCCCTAAAAAACTTACAGGCGGACCTGATCGGACAGCTTGTGTGAAAGCAGCCTTAGGCCGCGTACACACGGGCGGACTGTTCGCCCAACTTAGTCCGCTGAACAGTGTTTCAGCGAACAATCCGCTCGTGTGTGGGCTTCAGCGGACTGTTTCAGCGGACAGTCTGACGAACAAAGTCTTGCGGAATTTCCGTAAGACAGTCCGTTCAAACTTGGTTTTGTCCGTCCAAACTTGGTTTCAGCGGACAGTCCGCTCGTGTGTAGGCAAGTTGGACGGACTAAGTATGGCGCATGCTTAGAAAGGGTTTACACGGCCGAAGGTTGCATTGCAGTGTATAGGACGTCGTTTTTCTAGTCCCGTCGTACGTGCCGTTCACGTCATCGCGCACGCTTTCAGCGGACTGTCTGGTCATCGTGTGTGGTCAAGTCCGTTCATGCAAATTTTGAACGGACTGTTTGTCGGATTGTTTGACGAACTTAGTTGGGCGAACAGTCCGCCCGTGTGTACGCGGCCTTAGGCTCGGTTCACACAGGGGGCGACACGACTTGCCGCGCCGCGACCTGCCGCGACCTCAGCGGCGACTTGCAAATGACTTCTGTATAGAAGTCAATGCAAGTCGCCCGAGGTCGCCCAAAAGTAGTACAGGAACCTTTTTTCTAAGTCGGAGCGACTCGAGTCGCTCCTCTTAGAACGGTTCCGTAGTACAGAACGGGGGCGACTTGTCAGGTCGCGGCGCGGCAAGTCGTGTCGCCCCCTGTGTGAACCGAGCCTTAGGGGATCTTTGAAAACTAATTTATTCAGGGAAACCTATCCCACCTTTACCTAAAAACTCTACTTGGGCCACCTTCATCAGACCATCTCCATCTCCCTTTAAATTGTAAGCTCCATGGGCAGCGCCCTCCTATTCCTTCTGTATTGACATGTACTGTAATTGTACAGTCTCCCTTTATATTGTAAAGCACTGAGCAAACTGTTGGCATTATATAAATCCTTGACAGATCTAGAAATTCGGCGCTCAGCAGAAAGATCGCAGCCGCTAGCACTAGGGGTAAATATGCCAAACCCCTTTTTGTAACTAAATATATAAAAGTGCAGTGCTCACACTCTATCAATTAGCCAGCGGTCATCTTACTGAAGATCAGCGGCCATTTTATAAACGACCAACCCATTTCAAGGAATAGGGCTGTATACAGAAACCATCTTGCCGAAGTAACGGCAGCCATTTTCCCACAGACAAAGTGTATCTCGGTGTAACAAAGTATACTTAGGCTATTCCCCGCTGCCATAAAATCTGAGCCACACTGTTGATATACAACAAAAAGGCTACTGGACAGCATTTTTTTTATTTTGGAAATTCTCTTTATTCAGTTATATCCCAGCTCAACTTATACAATTAGAACATATAAATAAAAACAAAACACGTTCCAAAACAAACATACAGTAGGTCAGTGTTCACCTATAGAGTGCGGATACTCAGAATCTACAATGCCATGCACATAAAGGTAGAATGTAGGCTAAGTTTTACCCATTGTTATGGGCTGGTCTTTTAAAAAATGGCCACTGATCTTCGGCAAGATGACCGCTATAGCTCAATTCAATTAAGTGAGGTTTTTATACATATGAGACATTTGGAAATCAGAACTCTTTGACCCCTGATGATTCGCTAAAGCTCAAAAAGCATTGGGCGGGGAGAGGGTACTGACATCACACTGCCCCTGGATTGTATGCAGCAGCCATATTTGTAAGTTATGAAGGCTCGATATTTCTTGCTTTTATCACAATTTCCAAAAAACAGTACACTATATAAGCTTCATCTGGCTCCGGTTTGGTGAGCACTTGTTCCACTCATCTTACCATTTACCTGACGGGTCTAAGGTATAACAACCTGATCGGTGCCATTGTTTAGAAGGTCATCTTCTTAAAGGGACTGTTCCCCAAGGAAGGAATACAGTGGTTTGGATGTTTCCATTTGAGCTAATTTGCTGCCTATAATTTGTGCAGTCGTACATTCTGGTGAAGTAGCAAGAGGGAAACTCACCCAAGTTCTACCGCTATATAGTATATGTGGTGTGTAGTGTAGTCGGTGCTCTGGCTAATTGAGCTCACAAAAGATCCATAGAAAGTACAGACAGCTTCTCCATAGAAAATATTTTTTGAAGCATTACAGCAGTAACATCATCCAAAATACTGATGTGTATCGGCCTTAGGCCTTCATCAAAAGCAATGCATTGGACCCAGATGGCTGTCAGGGAACTCACCATACGTATGCCCGTCCCCGTATAGCGACAGTTTCCCTTCGTTCCAGGCAGCATGCGCGGTGTCCCCGTCAGAGGCGTACGAATTCCAGGACGAACGGACGTATGCTAATCCGAACACGTGGACGTATGCTAATCCGAACACGTGGACGTATGCTAATCCGAACACGTGGACGTATGCTAATCCGAACACGTGGACGTATGCTAATCCGAACACGTGGACGTATGCTAATCCGAACACGTGGACGTATGCTAATCCGAACACGTGGACGTATGCTAATCCGAACACGTGGACGTACGCTAATCCGAACACGTGGACGTACGCTAATCCGAACACGTGGACGTACGCTAATCCGAACACGTGGACGTACGCCAATCCGAACACGTGGACGTACGCCAATCCGAACACGTGGACGTACGCCAATCCGAACACGTGGACGTACGCCAATCGGAACACGTGGACGTACGCCAATCGGAACACGTGGACGTACGCCAATCGGAACACGTGGACGTACGCCAATCGGAACACGTGGACGTACGCCAATCGGAACACGTGGACGTACGCCAATCGGAACACGTGGACGTACGCCAATCGGAACACGTGGACGTACGCCAATCGGAACACGTGGACGTACGCCAATCGGAACACGTGGACGTACGCCAATCGGAACACGTGGACGTACGCCAATCGGAACACGTGGACGTACGCCAATCGGAACACGTGGACGTACGCCAATCGGAACACGTGGACGTACGCCAATCGGAACACGTGGACGTACGCCAATCGGAACACGTGGACGTACGCCAATCGGAACACGTGGACGTACGCCAATCGGAACACGTGGACGTACGCCAATCGGAACACGTGGACGTACGCCAATCGGAACACGTGGACGTACGCCAATCGGA
Source organism: Lithobates pipiens (assembly GCF_037356315.1). NCBI lineage: Eukaryota > Metazoa > Chordata > Amphibia > Anura > Ranidae > Lithobates > Lithobates pipiens. Next base: position 204,333,330 of record NW_027507685.1, on the reverse strand, counting down.
ACACGTGGACGTACGCCAATCGGAACACGTGGACGTACGCCAATCGGAACACGTGGACGTACGCCAATCGGAACACGTGGACGTACGCCAATCCGAACACGCGAAGACACCCGCGCAAACTGAACGGATGTACGTATTCACGCACGGACGGCCACTTCCACCAATCCTGGCTCACTCCCCTCTATATAAACAGGATCCTGGCCTGACATCAGTGCTGGATCGTCTTCAGCTACTCCTGTAGACCTGATCGTTGCTCCTGTGACCTTGCTCCTGTGACCTTGCTCCTGTGACCTTGCTCCCGTGATCCTTGTTCCTGTGACCCGTTCCTGACACCCGCTCTTTGGATACCCTGTGCTACTATCTCCTGGACTACCTTTGACCCCGGCTTGGACTTCGACTTTGGCTTGTCTCCTGAATCTGTACCTCGTTTGCTTGCACGTTGCCAGACCCTTGCTTGTTCCTGATTACGCACCTGCCTCCTGTTATTGTACCGCATTGCCTGCCAGTTGCCGACCTTGCCTGTTACAGACACGCAGTGCTTCCTACACACCTGCTGATCTTCCGGTGCCTACCTACAACATCTCTTCTACCGTGAGGACCCAGCATCTCCAAGGTCTGCTACTTCCACCTTCAGGCACCTGCACCCTTTCGTGTCCTCACGCGCCCTGTCCCCATCCTCAGGGGCGTGGAGACCGGAACCGTGCGAGAGGCCACCCTCAGCAGTCTGACTCCACTGTAAGGTACGTGACAGTACGATCCAGCCAGAAACATGGAGTCAGACAGGGGGGCCTCACCTTTGGAAGCTCTGTGCCAACAAATCTCTGCCCTTACCCAAGCAGTTCAAGGCCTGCAGGATGGTTACCATCAACTCGAGCAGAGGGTGGAGACATTAACTCCAAACACTACTGCCTCCCAAGGGGCTACAGCATCTCGGTCCGCCAGTCCGGCAACCCCAGCATCCATGCCTGCAATAGTGGTGCCATCCCCGGAGCCTCGAGTTCCTACTCCAGAGCGATTTTCCGGAGATCGCAGCAAATTCCGTGCTTTTCGTAATGCATGCCAACTATACTTCCTGCTACAGCCTCGCACCTTCTCCTTGGAAAGCACAAAAGTAGGGTTCATCGTCTCCTTGCTTCTGGGGGAACCTCAGACCTGGGCCCATCGCCTCTTGGAATAGGCCAGCCCTTTACTTGATACCATGGACTCATTTCTGGATGAGATGGCTAAATTATACGACGATCCTCAGCGTGCCACAACTGCTGAGGCCAGTCTCCATGCCCTGCGACAGGGTCGCAGACCTGTAGAGGATTATGTGACGGGCTTTAGGCGGTGGAGTTCTGACACTCAATGGAACGACGCCGCCCTACGTTACCAATTCCGCATCGGATTGTCTGAATCATTAAAAGACGAGTTGGCCCGTATCGAAGTTCCCAGTTCTTTGGAAGACCTCATACAGGTATCGATCCAAATTGACCGCCGTCTTAGGGAACGGAGGTCTGAAAGAGTTGGCCAGTTTCACCCCACTTGGATGTTACCCAAGGCTCCGAATTATCCTCCTGCTTCCACACCTGCTCCCATTGCCGAAGCTCCAGAGCCGATGCAATTAGGGCTACTTCGCTCACCATTGTCTCCTGAAGAGAAGCTACGCCGGCGCCAGAATAACCTTTGCCTTTACTGCGGGGAAACTGGTCACTATGCGAATACATGTCCAAATAAGATTCGTAAGTTCAAAGACTCACCTCTTGTATCCAATGCATTACCTCTGACAAAATCAATTCATATAGCTGTTCCCTTTTCCTTACAGCTTCCAGGAGGAACACTCCAGGTCCAAGCTATAATTGATTCGGGCGCCTGTAGTTGCTTCATTGACCATACTCTCATTCTACAACACAACATTCCATTGGTACCCAAACAACGCCAACTTTCTATAAGGTTAGCAGATGGATCCAACATCAGATCAGGTCCTATTACCCATGAGACTCAGCCACTACTTGCCAACATTCTATCCGATCACCAAGAATTAATCTGCCTGGATGTCATTTCTTCACCACTCTTCCCAATTATTTTAGGAATGCCATGGCTACAAGCCCATAATCCCCAAATAAACTGGATAACCGGTGAGGTCGTGTTTCGATCCACTTACTGCCTCCAAAATTGTGTCAGGACCTCAAACCACCTGGTTCCGGTCATTGCCTGTTCGGGTTCTACATCTGAGCTCCAGAGGTTGGTCCCAGTCACATACCACAGATTCCTGGACGTGTTTGACAAAAGAAAGGCAGACACACTCCCTCCTCATCGGGTCTACGATTGCCCAATCGAGTTACTACCTGGAGCCGAAATTCCATTCGGGAGGATATTCCCTCTATCGGAACCTGAACTCCTGGTCCTCAAAGAATACATCAATGAGAACCTCAAGAAAGGATTTATTCGACATTCCTCTTCCCCAGCCGGTGCTGGAATATTTTTCGTTGAAAAGAAAGATCATTCGCTCCGCCCATGTGTGGATTACAGGGATTTAAATAAAGTGACGATTAAAAATCGCTACCCCCTTCCATTGATTCCAGAATTATTCCAGAGACTTCGATCAGCCAAAATATTTACGAAACTGGATTTACGAGGGGCCTATAATCTAATCAGAATCCGTAAGGGGGACGAATGGAAAACGGCCTTTCGGACACGTTTTGGCCACTTTGAGTACCTGGTCATGCCATTCGGACTCTGCAACGCACCAGCTACTTTTCAACATTTTGTTAATGACATTTTCAGGGACTTTTTGGATTTGTTTGTAATTGTTTATTTAGATGACATTTTGGTATTTTCAGACTCTCTAGAAACCCATCGTGACCATGTGAAACAAGTTTTCCTGAGGTTAAGACAATATGGGCTCTACGCCAAGGCCGAGAAGTGCAAATTCGAGCGAAGGACCATTCACTTTCTGGGTCTGGTAATATCAACGGAGGGAATAGAGATGGATCCTCAAAAGGTTTCAGCCATTTTATCCTGGCCACCTCCAACTGATAAGAAAGGGGTACAGCGCTTCATTGGATTCTCTAATTTTTATAGAAAGTTTATTAAAAACGTTTCCAGTGTTATAGCTCCCATCACGCAACTCACCAGCAAACAAAACCGCTTCCGATGGTCCATCGAGGCCCAAGCTGCGTTCGACAAACTAAAAGGGCTATTCACGTCGGCCCCAATACTCAAACACCCTGATCCTGCTCTACCTTACACTCTGGAAGTGGACGCTTCAGAGAACGCTGTAGGCGCCATCCTGTCCCAACGCCAAGGACCTAAATCATTAATGCATCCTGTAGCATTCTTTTCCAAAAAACTAAATACGTCAGAAAAGAACTACGATGTGGGAGATCGGGAGCTCCTGGCAATCAAACTGGCTTTAGAAGAATGGCGGTACCTACTTGAGGGGGCAACACATCCAGTATTAATTTTTACAGATCATAAAAATTTGGAATATCTCAGAACAGCTAAGCGTCTCAGGCCCCGGCAGGCAAGATGGGCTCTCTTCTTCTCCCGTTTTAATTTTCACATAACCTACAGACCAGGATCCAAGAACAGTAAACCCGACGCATTATCCCGTATGTTCTCTGAAACCGAAGCCTCATCCCCTCCGGACACCATTTTGCAAGCCGGGAACTTTCTATTAACACAAACCAGTTTTCTGTCACAGGTTCGGCAGTCGTCTCAAGGTGCATCAGTCCCTCCAGATATTAACCTCCAAGAAAAAGATGGTCTTCTCTGGCGAGGAAGTAAACTATTCATTCCTCAAAATCTTCGCACCTCCGTTCTACAGGCTTGTCATGACTATCCCCTGGCGGGTCACTTTGGGGGTCACAAGACGATAAGTTTAGTTCAAAGGCATTTCTGGTGGCCAAACCTTGCGAAAGACTGCAGGAACTATGTTAGCTCTTGTTCAACCTGCCTCCGGAATAAAAACAGCAAGAATAAAGCTTGGGGATTGTTGAGGCCATTACCTATCCCTGAAAGACCATGGGATAAGATCGCAATGGACTTTATTGTTGAGCTTCCCCCCTCTGAAGGATTCTCCTCTATCTTTGTGGTGGTGGATCGCTTTTCCAAAATGGCACATTTCATCCCCATGAAGGGAACTCCATCTGCAAGCGATACAGCCAGAGTAATGCAGAGTATTCATTAAAGAAATTGTCAGACTCCATGGAATTCCCGGTGATATTGTCTCTGATCGTGGAGTCCAATTCACGTCAAAATTTTGGAAATCATTATGTGAAGCTCTGGGTATCAAGTTAAATTTCTCTTCAGCCTACCATCCCCAAACAAACGGGCAGACTGAACGCACTAATCAAACGTTAGAACAATATTTACTTTGTTTCACTTCTTTTTCTCAGGAGGATTGGGCTTCGTTACTACCCTTGGCAGAATTTGCATTTAACAACTCTACTCATTCCGCCACAAACCAGTCACCATTTTACTCCAACTATGGGTTTCATCCCTCCTTCCTGCCAACATCCTTACCGGATTCTCCTGTACCAGCCGTCCAGTATAGGCTGAATTTCTTTGTTATCAACAATCAGGTACTTAAAGAAACCCTCTCTAAGGCTCAGGAGGACGATAAACATTTTTTTGACAGGAAGAGAAGGGGGGAATTGGATTTAAAAATCGGTGATCGTGTGTGGCTGTCAACTGCAAACCTGAAACTGGCGTGTCCCTCTAAAAAATTGGGACCCAGATATTTGGGACCTTTTCCAATTAAGAAGAAAATTAATTCAGTAGCCTATGAACTTGAACTTCCCGGGTCATTTAAAATCCATCCTGTATTTCACACTTCTCTACTTAAGCCTGATGTACCTAATTCCTTTCCAGGTCGGGAGTTAAGCCCTCCAGAAGCTATATTGGTAGACGGGGAGGAGGAGTTTGAAATCGAAGCCATTCTGGATTACAGGAAGCGTCAAGGACAAAACCAATACTTGATTAAGTGGAAAGGCTTTGGCCCTGAAGAAAATTCCTGGGAACCCGAAGCAAATCTTCATGCCCAGAGGCTTATACGGGCTTTTCATCGCTCTCAAAGGTCGGTTCTAAGGGGCACCCGGAGGCTACCCTTAAGGGGGGGGCACTGTCAGGGAACTCACCATACGTATGCCCGTCCCCGTATAGTGACAGTTTCCCTTCGTTCCAGGCGGCATGCGCGGTGTCCCCGTCAGAGGCGTACGAATTCCAGGACGAACGGACGTATGCTAATCCGAACACGTGGACGTACGCCAATCCGAACACGTGGACGTACGCCAATCCGAACACGCGAAGACACCCGCGCAAACTGAACGGATGTACGTATTCACGCACGGACGGCCACTTCCACCAATCCTGGCCCACTCCCTTCTATATAAACAGGATCCTGGCCTGACATCAGTGCTGGATCGTCTTCAGCTACTCCTGTAGACCTGATCGTTGCTCCTGTGACCTTGCTCCTGTGACCTTGCTCCTGTGACCTTGCTCCCATGATCCTTGTTCCTGTGACCCGTTCCTGACACCCGCTCTTTGGATACCCTGTGCTACTATCTCCTGGACTACCTTTGACCCCGGCTTGGACTTCGACTTTGGCTTGTCTCCTGAATCTGTACCTTGTTTGCTTGCACATTGCCAGACCCTTGCTTGTTCCTGATTACGCACCTGCCTCCTGTTATTGTACCGCATTGCCTGCCAGTTGCCGACCTTGCCTGTTACAGACACGCAGTGCTTCCTGCACACCTGCTGATCTTCCGGTGCCTACCTACAACATCTCTTCTACCGTGAGGACCCAGCATCTCCAAGGTCTGCTACTTCCACCTTCAGGCACCTGCACCCTTTCGTGTCCTCACGCGCCCTGTCCCCATCCTCAGGGGCATGGAGACCGGAACCGTGCGAGAGGCCACCCTCAGCAGTCTGACTCCACTGTAAGGTACGTGACAATGGCACTTTGAGAGGGCGCCCGCTTTGTCGTGCTCCACTGCTTATTTCACTGTGGGGGGTAGGGTTGCCACCTTTTCTTCAAGTCAAACCCGAACTCTTTAGCGGCGCACAGCAAAATTATAGTTTATTGTATAAACTACACATATATTTTGCAATTAAATAACATTTCTAATCAAACTAAGTGAATCACAAGAGTCCCCCTTTACATCAGAGTCCACAGAGTTCCCCTTTTACATCTGAACTCACAGGGGGGGGGGGGGGGGGGGATCTGCAGACTCTGATGTAAGGGAGAGCTCTGGGGACTAAGGTAAACAAAGAGGGAACAGTGAGAACTCTGATGTACAGAGAGGACTCTGATGTAAGGGAGGACACTGTGGCCTCAGGTGTAAAGGGGAACTGTGATATAAGGGGTGCTCTGAGAACCCTGATTTACCTTAGTGTACTCACTCAGAGGCAGGAGAGCAGGAGGGAGACTTCAGTCGCAGGCAGGGATGGATGGTGAGCTCACTCACCCCTTGGCAGTCAGCACCTCTCATCCAGATGTAGCTGAAGTCGCTAGACTTCAAATTTCTGGCCATCACTTTACTTTTCTGAGGCACAATGCCAGGGATTGCCTCAAGCTGGCCATACATCAATGAACCAGTCAAAATTTGATCGCTGGTCGGCACCACTATCCCTGAAATCCTTTGTTTGGAATATCAAAGGAGCCGGGCAGAAAATTCTGGGCAAAACACTGCCTACATCCAATGAGACGTAGACAATGTTTGGGTATTCCAACAGCTGACACTACAGCGGAGATTCATCCATCTATGCCGTTTACCAAGGATGGAGGAATCTGTTTTCTTTTTTCAACCCACAGACTGAATAAAAGAAATCTATGGGTGTATGGTCAGCTTTAGTGGTGTGGTATTAAACACAGACACATAAAGTTTATCATCCATCTAAAAAACAAAAAGTCCAATAAGACTCAGCCAACAAGAGAGCTAAAATAAATGCAGCATATTGAGGGGCCACTAGTACCGGCTGTTTTGAGAAATGTACTCAGCCATATGGCTATTTACATACAGGCATCCTGCTTAGATATGCATAAGATGAATTTCAAAACATCACTTTTCTGACTATTTTTGACTCTTGTGGCTTATTTTAATGCAAAAAATGTGTGCAGCAGATGTATTGCTGAAGCCACCTTAGAAAACAATTTACGTTTTTGAAAGGATGTAAAAAACAGGTGAGACCGTTGTGACTGCTATGGCAAGCATACTAGGCCTTTGTGAATACACAATAAAACCTAATGTGTCCTAAAGCAAGAAGAGGTAATCTGCCCTTAACCACTTCAATACGGGGCACTTTTACCCACTTCCTGACCAGGCCAATTTTCAGCTTTCAGCGCTGTTGGAATTTGAATGGCAATTGCACGGTCAAGCAACAATGTACCGTATATACTCGAGTATAGGCCGACCCGAGTATAAGCCGAGGCCCCCAATTTACCCCCAAAAAACTGGGAAACCTATTGACTCGTGTATAAGCCGAGGGTGAGATATGCCTGTCCATCCCTGTGTGTGTGTCCATCCATCCATCCATCCCTGTGTGTGTGTGTGTGTGTGTGTGTGTGTGTGTGTGTGTGTGTGTGTGTGTGAGAGGCCTTGTGTGTCCAGCCTACCTGTGTCCCCAGCCTCCGTCCGGTCCCGAGCCTCCGTCCGGTCCCGTCCCGTCCCGAGCCGAGCCTCCGTCCGGTCCGGTCCCGTCCCGTCCCGAGACTCCGTCCGGTCCCGTCCCGTCCCGAGCCGAGCCGAGCCTCCGTCCGGTCCCGTCCCAGGATCACCGCTCTTCGTCGGCGCCCATTTTCCTGTTCAAATGCCGCGCCTCCCTGTCTGTGATAGGCGGAACACAATTTCCCAGCAGTCTGTGTTCCGCCTATCACGGCCATCCTTTCATCCTCGTCCGTAGTACGAGGATGAGCGGATGTCCGTGATAGGCGGAACACAGGCTGCTGGGAAATTCAGTGTTCCGCCTATCACAGGCGAAGGCGGAGCCGGAGGCGCGGCTTTTGAATTAGAATAGAATGGCCGCTGTCTGTCTGCTCGACACGCTGATCGAGCAGGCAGACAGCGATGACTCGAGTATAAGCCGAGGGGGGCACTTTCAGCCTCAAAAAAGAGGCTGAAAATCTCGGCTTATACTCGAGTATATACGGTACCCAAACTACATTTTTATCATTTTGTTCACACAACTAGAGCTTTCTTTTGGTGTTACTTAAAGTAGTTGTTAAGGCATGGAAACAACTTTGCAACAATCCCCTCTGCTATGTTTAATAATGTCCCCAGTGTATTCATTTATATATATTTTTAAATACCGCTGTTTACCTGATTGCATAGCGCCGATCGGCACTCACATGACAACTCTTCTTTGGGTCAGAGGGGTTGTATGCCTCTGTGCACTACTTTCTTTCCCCTTTTTCCTTTTCTCTCTTCTCAAAGTCTCCCAACGCTTTGGAAAGATTCCTTTGGAAGTGGGGGTGTGTGGAGGATTGAGGTTTGTGGGGTATTTGGCCTATGGCCATAAGGGGCTTAGGGAGCCTGGGCCACCCAGGATCTGCACGTTGCTGCAGTGGGCCTTAAACCTTTGCTAACTACCATGACGATAAGCTTATTTAAGGTAGATATGGGTAACGAGTCATTCCTAATATGTTGAGGTTGACCAGGCAGGAAAAAAGTTTGACCAGTAATCTCAATTAGCGTATTTTAGACAAAATGATACCATGGATCTCCCATTACCCATTTTATATACTGGGAAGATTGTTATTGTTATATTTGTAACCTTTTATTTTGTTACAAAACGGAGATGTGTGTTGCTATGTATAATGGCGCTTGTAATCTCTGTCTACTTTTATAAAGTCTGAATAAACATTATTGAAAGAAAAAATATATATAAAAGTCAAACATATAGACTGGATATCTGGAAAAATTATTATTAGTCTTCACTAAAGACTGAAGCGAAAAAAACACATGAATAAAAATCATATGTTGCAGAGAACAGCTTCCATGTCATACATGTGACTTTTCCTTCAGCATTCAGGACCACCCAAATGAGGAAGAAAAACACTCATACAAATCCCACTTTCAGTAGAAAGTGGGATTTGGGCTGGAGTTGTGTATTAAATATTGGTCTCTGCTGATGGGCAGGATCATAGGGAAACACGTAGGGAGGTGTGATGTGTAACTTAATTGAGCATTGGGACATGGCGGCCATCTTGTTGGTTGGAAACATTGGAGTTTTTGCAGACATTTTATCTATATTGATGTGAGTGCATTAGTTTTTATATAATAAATTAAATCTCTAAATTACTACACTATGAGATGCAACCTTCACTTTCTCCTATACTATTTGGGAGCTCCTAGAGCAGTATATCAATGGATTGAGAGTGTGCTTCTTAAAAGAGGAGTGTTGTTAATCATCTGCACTGGGTACCTGCTCGTTTAGGATTGTATTGAAACTGTACTTTTGACCTACCCTTTGTGGGGGGTTCAAATAACAGACGGTGCGATTGGGTGAGGGCGACGGCTTTCCTTTTCCTCTGATGCACTCTGCTCTTTGAATTGTTATTACATCTTTGGAGCACCTTTGGGATCACTTTTGAAAGGACTTCATGGTAGACTCTTTACGCAATTTTGGAATTGTTTGTCAAAACCCTAATAAGGTTTTTTAGGGCTGCAGCTACAGCTATGTGTTTATTTATGTTTCCCAACAATATTGCATCAGCAGCTATAATTTACTGAGTTATCTGTCTATATATATATATATATATATATATATATATATATATATATATATATATATATATATATATATAGCTGATTCATATATATATATATATATATAGCTGATTCATATATATATATATATATATATAGCTGATTCATATATAGGATCGTATTTTTGGCTGATTCTTCCAGCCCACTACTGGGCTTAACAGGCATTTCTATGTTACTTCAATCAGAAGAGAGATATGACCTCTCTGACTAATGTTAACAGCTCAGCATAATATATATTTGAATATATTTACACACAGCAAATGGCTTTTCTTAATATACTTACAGAGCGGAACGACTAAATCTTGATAAACAGCATATATTTTCTATTAATAATGATAGATATATGACATGGGTATAATATATTCAGAAGCCTCATTACTGCACAGCCTTAAATGCTAACAAGATCATGCACTGGATCCAAGGGAGTCTAATAGTATACCGATATGAAATCAGACCTAAATACTTTGTTGATAAGGCTACTCCAAAATTTGAATAAAGTTTAAATTAGTGTTGGTTTTGTCTCACCTACATGTTACATATTAGGTGTCAAAATTATTGTAGCTGGATTCACATTTGTGCAGTGTTACTACATGTGTGTTAATGTGTGTTGTGGTAAGACAGCCAATAGATACATGTTTTAGAAGATCTGCAACCAGGGCCAGCCCTACCATGGGTCCTGCTGGGTCCATTGGAGGGTCTGAGGGTGAGCTGTCGGACACAGATTTGGAGGGGCCTGGTGTGGCGCTGGTCCAGTCGGGACCTCTTCAGGGATTCGGAGCAGTGGCTGGTCGGTTGGTTTCTACTAGGGGTTGCAGGGTCATCCCAGGTGAGTACGGGTGTGGATGCCATGCAGGGGGTGTCAGCATCGGATGGGGTGAGGCTAGCGGATGCGGCGCGGTGCGAGGTCTGTGTTTGCTATGAGGTCCCCCTGGGTTCCCACTTGAAGGTGGAGGTTAGGGAGAAGATTTGGAAAGGGGAATATGTGGAGATTTTTTCGCTACTGCCGCTGGAAAAGTATAAGCTTGACAAGGTTAAGCCGGATGAGAACAAAAGAGTAAAAAATGGCGCTATATACCAGTACTTATCCCATGGATGTTTCCCAACTGGCTCCAAAAAAAAACAAAAAACACTGCAACATATTTTTCATGTTTTTGGTGTTCCACTAGCGCAGGACAAGAGGGAGGGACCTACCATGGTGTTGACATTTTTGGGTATCATCATTGACAACGCTTTGATGGAGTGCCTTTTGCCGAGAAGCTTGAGGACCTCCATAAGACTGTGGCTGCGGTTGTCTGACATTCCAAGGTGCAGCTGAGGGAGTTGCAGTCATTGTTGGGTAAGCTCAATTTTGCATGCCGGATTATGCCAATTATGCGAGTGTTTTGTAGACGCTTGGCAGCCGCTACTGCGGGGGTCAGGGTGCCACATAATTTTATTTGACTTAGGTGGGACCATCGGGATCTGCAGGTGTAGGACATGTTTTTGGAGCAGTACAGCGGTAGGTCTTTTTGGTTGGGGCCTGCGTTCCAGGCGGTGGAGCTGGATCTGTCGCAGCGGGGTCTGTGGGGTATGCAGCTTACTTCCAGTGGCGGTGATGTGTGGACCGATGCCTGGTAGAGCTGTCGGGGTCTGATCTCATTCAGAACCTGATGTTGTTAGAACTGTTTCCCATAGTGCTAGCTGTGGAGTTACTTCATGAACCGGAGGGTTCGTTTTCATTGAGACAATCTGGGGAGGGGGGTGCATGCCATTAATTCCCTGTCAGCCTCTTCATTACCTGTGGTCCATTTGCTGTGGCATTTGGTGTTATGTCTGCAACTGAACATTTTTGTGTTTGCTGTTCATATCCCGGGGGTTGAGAATGAGGTAGCTGATGCGCTTTCTCGTCTACAGTGGGACAGATTCCGGCAGTTGGCACCAGAGGCGGAGTGGCTTGGAGTCCCATGCCCCAGGCATTTGTGGGATCATTTTGACACCATGATGTCATTGGTGTGGAGGTTAGTGGCGGAATCTACCTAGCGAACGTATGAACGGGTATGGAAGGAGTGGCATGATATGGTAAGTAGTGTTGGGGGTTGCACCAGCAATGAGGACAGGCTATAGGCGTTGCTGTATTTCCTTGGTAAGAACTGTGAGGAGGGTGTGTCTGTCACTTCGGTGAACAGGAAGATGGCCGGCCTTGCTTTTCTGTTTAAATTAGGTGGGGTGGAGGATGTAACAAAGGCTATTATATTGAGGAAGGCTTTGTGGGGTTACAGAAAAGGGTGCAGTAGGCCTTATTCTCTACGCTAGTGTCGTTAGGTATGTTGACTGTTTTGGCGGGAGTGTTGCCCGTGTCTGTTTTTCTCCTTTTGAGGTCTAGCTGTTCGGGACAGCTTTTGTGTTGCCATTTTTCGGGGCCTTACGAGCGGGTGAATTGGTCAGCCCCTCCAAATCATTAGACGGAGGGTTGGTCATCTCCAATGTGTCAGTAAGGGGAGATTCTGTTACCCTGCTCATTTGTAAGTCAAAAACTGATCAGATGGAAAAGGGGGCTAGAGTGGTTCTGGGTTTGGTGACTGGTTGGGCGCTGTGCCCGGTTACAGTGCTTAGGGAGTGGCTGGGGTTACGGTCTCCTGGTCGGGGCCCCCTTTTGATGCACGCGGATGGATTGCCATTGTCTAGATACCAATTTGTGTCGGTTTTCAAGAAATGCTTGGAGGTGGGTGAGTTTTAACTGAAGGACTATTCATCACATTAGTTCAGGATAGGGGCAGCTACAGAGGCGGCGCGTTAGGGCTTGAGCGACCAGACCCTTCAATGCATTGGTCATTGGGAATCTCATTGATTTCAGGTTGTATGTCTTCCCTCATCTTCTATAGAGTTAGCATAACGGGGGGGGGGGGGGGTTAGGTTCCCTGCTGCTAGGGTCCTGTGGCTTCTGGGGTGACAAATCTCGTCTGGTGTTGTCTGTTTGTGTCTTTCTGTGGGTCACTTTATGAGTATGATGGGAACTTAACTATGTGGGGATGTATGTATGGTGGTTTTGGTTCTGTCTATTCTTTTTTTATGTGTTTCTGTTTTTTAGGCCCGGTGTGCCTGATGTGGATCCTGGGTCATTTTTATGTGCACTGGGGGGTTAAGCGGGCTCTAGTTAGGCCAGAAAGCAGGCAGCTGGGTTTCCCCCCGGGGGGGGGGGGGTGCCATTGTACATTGGATTGGGGCTGGAAATTCAGTGGTACGTTAGAATGGACAGGACTCCGGATGTGCTGCTATTGAACATTGGGGGTAATGACCTTAGTATCAGGGCCTCCAGGGAACTCATCTGGGATATTAAGCGGGATTTCCTTTGCTTAAGGACCACCTTTGCAGATACTTTACTGGTATGGTCAGATATTATTGTCAGGACAGTCTGGCAGGGGGCCAGATCTGTTGATCGGAACAGGGCAGGATTAAGGCATACAAAGCAGTGGTAAAATTTGTTGTTCACAATGGGGGGCTGGAAGTCCGCCACTGTGAGTTGGAGGGACAGTGGCCTGTATTTGAGAGATGACGGGGTACACCTGTCAGGGGTGGGCATTAACATGTGATTCCTGGGACTCCAGGAGGGTCTACAGCAGGTCTTGCAGCTGTGGTGGGCTGCCCGCGCATGAGGTATCAATGGTGGGTGTCTGTGGCAGGGGTCTCTGGTTCTTGAAGATCAGAATGGTGGAAGGTATACAATATGGTGTGAAACAGGTTGGACAGCTGTGGAGCTTCCATAGGTTAATATCTGTAAATAGAAAATTAACAGGTCAAGGGATGGGGGTTGACTGGTCACTGGGCAGCATAGTAGGTGCGGCCTGGATCTTGGTATTCCCTGGGGGGGGGGGGTTAGCTCAGTCGGGGGGCAGCAGGAGACACATAGTTTTTGGAATTCCCTCCTTCCCGCCCTGTAATCAAGCTGTGTGGTATGTTTAATGTTATGTTTTTGTTTTAGGTTGATGGCTGCAGGGGTTTCTGGTTCATAAAGGTCAGAATGGTGGAAGGTATACAATATTGTGTGGAACGGGTTGGACCTATCTCAGTATGGGTAACTTCCCTATCTGGAAATAATGGGCTATTGGTCATCGGGCTGTATTGGGTAAGAAGGTGGCAATAGTTTGTACCTGAGCTGGTGGGATTGCAGCTGGGGGCCAGGATGCCAAGGTGGTGGTGGTACAGCCGATGCAAAAGATTACCTTCCTTCATGAACCTCAGACATAGCAGTCAGTTTACAAAGTTGGGTCATATATGTTATATATATATTTATTCATATATATATATATATATATATATATATATATATATATATATATATATATATATATATATATATATATATATATATATATATATATATATTTAAAATTGAGTTTATTTTGATAGTAATTTTGGTTATGGTGTTAATAAAGGGGCCATACGGCCATTTAAGCCAGAAGGTGTGTCGTGTTTATTTATTTAGGTAGTAAAGGATAAAGGTTGTGGGTTAAGGGTTGCAAATGGGCACATCAGCCATACACCAGTCATGATCCGTTGCTGCATCTGTTCCCCATCACCTCTGAGGCCTAGAACTGGCTAGCAGCCTCCTATTGTTCACCTGTGCCACTCTCCTCCACCTTTCCCTTACCCTCTGCTAGACATACACATGTTAGGTTGGCAGAACCAACCATGGAAGTTTATGGAATACCCTGCAGTGCTTGGAAGATTTGCTGCCTTGAAGGCAGTTGGATAGAGCCTGTTCATCTGACCAACTATTTAAGCTGGAGAGCAAGTAGACTATGCATAAAAATCAGTAAAATAAAAAAACTTTAAGGGGACTATGCCTGACAGATCTATTCATGTAAATGTGGTGCAGAAAGGGTTACAGCAGCATGTATTTTTATGAATATTCAGAAGGCCTGACAGAATGTATGTTATTCATGTAAAACCTTTATATAGTGAAGAAAGGGTTACTAGAGTCTGTCTTTAGAAAGTGGGGAGGGCGTCATTTCATCATGACTGTGTGGATTTCAGAAATGCTGCTCTCTCCTTTTTGCCCATTTAATTGACCAAAAACTATGAGAGATCTGACATGTTTATTGCTGGTGGAATGGAAGAGGAGCCTTGGAGTGGAACAGAACACACTCAGGATCTGTCTATTTTCTCTTGTTTTTAATAGACCGAAAGATTTACACAATCGGCAAGCAGTAAATAAGCCAACGGCAGAGTGGCAGGACTGAACGCAGCGTCCAGCAGCATGGTGATGTATGGGCCAGCTAATGGACTGAGGTCACTCCGCACAGGCCCGGTGCCTCAGCCAAGAAGAATTATCTTGGCTACAGAACTAAAACTTAAATCTGAGTAACCTGTGGCCCTTCAATCAATCCAAGCATTAACAGTCAATAACCAAACACTAGCTGTCTGTATATACAGGGCACAGGCCTATTTAACAAGATACTGCAAAGAGCAACACTGAAGTGCAAACCATAGCCAACAGTAAGCAGATTTCAAGAGATTTAAGGCAGCACATGAGATACTGTTGTGGTTGTCATGAAATATAAAGCCATTTATTTACAGATATACAAACATGTATATCTACATATATCCAGTGCCTTGAAAAAGTATTTATACCCCTTGACATTTTCCATATTTTGTTATGTTACAATCAAAAAACATGAAGGGACTTTATTGGGATTTTATGTAATAGACCAACACAAAGTGGCACACAACTGTGAAGTGGAAGGAAAATTATAAATGGTTTTCAATTTTTTTTACAAATAAATCTAAAAAGAGGTGGCATGCATTTGTATTCAGCCCCCCCCCCCCCCCCCCCCACCCCAAGTCAATACTTTGTAGAACCACCTTTCGCTGCAATTACAGCTGCAAGTCTTTTTGGAGATGTCTCTACCAGCTTTGCACATCTAGAGAGTGAAATGTTTGCTCATTCTTCTTCTCAAAAAAGCTCACGTTCTGTCAATTTGGATGGAGAGCGGCTGTGAACAGCAATTTTCAAGTATTGCTACAGATTCTCAATTGAATTTAGGTCTGGACTTTGACTGGGCCATTCCAACACATGAACATGCTTTGATCTAAACCATTCCATTGTACCTCTGACTGTATGTTTAGGGTCGTTGTCCTGCTGGAAAATGAACCTCCGCCCCAGTCTCAAGACTTTTGCAGACTCTAACAGGCTTTCTTCTAAAGCCGCGTACACACGGGCGGATTGTATGGCCTACTTAGTCCGTCATACAATCCGACGGACAGTCCGTCATACTTTCGAATGAACGGACTTGACCACACACGGATGCACAAACAGTCCGTCGAAAGCTTGCGCGATGACGTGTACAGCACGTACGACGGGACTAGAAATAGGAAGTCCAATACACAGCAATGCAACCTTCTGCCGTGTAAATCCTTTCTGGGCATGCGCCATTCTTAGTCCGTCGAACTAGCCTACTCACGAGCGGATTGTCCGCTGAAACCAAAGTATGACGGACAGAATTACGGAAATTCCGAAATACTTAGTACGCCAGACTGCACGCTGAAAAAGTCAGCTGAAGCCCACACACGAGCGGACTGTCCGCTGAAATGTGTTTCGGCGGACTAAGTAGGCCATACAGTCCGCCCGTGTGTACGCGGCCTAAGATTGCCCTGTATTTGGCTCCATCTATCTTTCCATCAACTCTGACCAGCTTCCCTGTTCCTGCTGAAGAAGAGCATCTCTACAACATGATTCTGCCACCACCATGTTTCACCATGAGGATGGCGTGTTCAGGGTGATGTGCAGTGTTAGTTTTCCGCCATACATAGCATTTTTCTTTTAGGCCAAAAAGTTCAATTTTAGTCTCATCTGGCCAGAGCACCTTCTTCCACATGTTTGCTGTGTCCCCAACATCTTCTTGCAAACTGCAAACAGGACTTCCTATGGCTTTTTTTCAACAATGGCTTTCTCTTCTTGCCACTTTTCCATAAAGGCCAGATTTGTGTAGAGCACGACTAACAGTTGTCCTGTGGACAGATTCTCCCACCTGAGCTGTGGATCTCTGCAGCTCCTCCAGAGTTACCATGGACCTCTTGCTGCTTCTCTGATTCTTGATCTTCTTGCCCGAGTTATCGGCGGGCGGCCATGTCTTGGTAGTTTTGCAATTGTGCAATACTCTTTCCATTTTTGGATAAAGGATTGAACAGTGCTCTGTGAGATGTTCAAAGCTTGGGATACATTTTTATAACCCAACCCTGCTTTAAACTTCTCCACAACTTTATCCCTGACATATCTGGTGTGTTCCTTGGCCCTCATAATGCTGTTTGTTCACTAAGTTTCTCTAACAAACCTCGGAGGGCTTCACAGAACATCTGTATTTATACTGAGATTAAATTACACACAACTGGACTCTATTTACTAATTAGGTGACTTCTGAAGGCAATTGGTTCCACTAGATTTTAGTTAGGGGTATTAGAGAAAAGGGGCTTAATACAAATGCACGCCACACTTTTCAGATATCTATTTGTAAAAAAAAAAAAAATTAAAACCATTTATCATTTTCCTTCCACTTCACAATTAACTGCCATTTTGTATTGGTCTAGCACATAAAACCCCAATAAAATAAATTTTTGGTTGTAACATGACAAAATGTGTAAAATTTCTAGAGATATGAAAACTTATATATATATATATATATATATATATATATATATATATATATATATGTGTGTGTGTGTGTGTGTGTATGTATATGTATATATATATATATATATATATATATATATATATATATATATATATATATATATTCCTCTAGAAATTTTCCACATTCTTTTGATGAAGGACAGATGTGCAGGAGGAAGAAAAGTGACTGAAAGGACTGTGAAGGGCCCCACTATCGACAGACTCCACTGACCAGTTACCTCTGTACCTGTTATTCTTGATAGACTTGTTTCTCTCTTATTTGCCAAGGGTGTTCTGGCAAGGTTCTTCATAGGCGACTAAAAGAAACAAACGTTTCATGTTGCCAGGTCCAGTTATGGGAAGGACACCACTGAAAATGGTAGGAGAATTAAACATTCCAGAAGCAACTTGGGAAGTCATTGCTACAGAGACAATTCTGACTATTTCAATTTCTTGCTGTTTTTTTATTTACCTCTAGGGGTCTATTTATCAATGTTTTCACCCAAGATTCACAATTCTTTCACCTAATGCCTCGTACACACGATCAAACAATCCGGTGGAAAAGTCCCAGAGGATGCTGGGACTGTGATATCATAATGGGCGGGGACATCATCCGGTGATGTCCCTATATAAGTCGCCGCACGCCGCGTCCCTGCCATTGTGACCGGAGGCAGCGACGAGGCAACATCCAGAACAATAGTACAGAAGAAGAGAAGAACAGAAGACGGCGGCAGCGGCGACAGAAGACCGGTCCACCGCCTGTA
Source organism: Lithobates pipiens (assembly GCF_037356315.1). NCBI lineage: Eukaryota > Metazoa > Chordata > Amphibia > Anura > Ranidae > Lithobates > Lithobates pipiens. The sequence continues at coordinate 204,315,172 of NW_027507685.1, read as the reverse complement.
AAAGAGCTAGAAGAAGGCGCGGTGGCCCGCAAGAAAAACCGAAGAGGGGAATAAGACCCCCGAAGTCGGAAGAAGAGGACGGCGGCGAAGAAGAAAGCCGGGCTCCTCCGCTAGTAAAAGAGCTAGCAGAAGATAGCGGAGGAGTCCGGCGAGAAGACCCCCGAAGATGGAAGAAGACCCCGGGAGCTGTGCAATAAACTATTTTAACCCTCGTGTTGTGTTTTTTTTTTTTTTTACTTTTTTTCACAGGTGAATGGGTAGGGGTACATTGTACCCCATACTCATTCACAGAGGGTGGGGGGCCGGGATCCGGGGGCCCCCTTATTAAAGGGGGCTCACGGATTCCGATAAGCCCCCGCCCACAGACCCCGACAACCAACGGCCAGGGTTGGCGGGAAGAGGCCCTTGTCCTCATCAACATGCGAACAAGGTGCTTTGGGGTGGGGGTGGCACGCGGCCCCCCTTCCCCAAGGCACCCCCCATGTTGAGGGCACACGGCCTGGTACGGCTCAGGAGGCGGGGGCGCTCGCTCGTCCCCACCCCCTTTCCTGACCGGCCGGGTAGCGTGCTAGGAGAGCTTTCGGCGTAGGGATTCCCCTTTAACTCCATACCAGGTGACGGCATCGCTGGCCCCGGCTACCTGGAGACGCGCTCAAAATGAGCGGACTTTTCTAAACATCTGGGGTGCCAAGGTTCCCCATCACTGGCATAGGGGATGGTCTTTTGTACTTTATAGATGTATTCAAAAATGTATAAAAAGACACCCAGGCAGACCGATAATTAGTTGATGCACAGGGTGGTTTAAGGTCAGAACCGTATCCCTATGCTGGGATCCCCGCCTAAATTAACAGGTGTGGTCCCTAAAGGTCATGCATAAACGAAAAAAAAGAACGGGGATTAAAGATCACCAAGAAACCTTATTAACCTCCCTGGCGGTATTCCAGAGTGTGGCTCGGGGTGAATTTTCATTACCAAAAGCGTTAACCCCAAGCCACACTCGGGTTCGCATCGCAGGATCCAGGCAAAGTTACTTACCTTGTCACCAGGATCCTGCGATGTCTCCCCACTGTGTGTGCGAGCCGTCCTCCGCTCGATCTATCACAGTGCCGGGCTTTGTTCCCTATGAGCGTTGCGAGACATGGGGATGGAGCCCAGCGCGAAATTCAAAAAGTGAAAAACACAAAACACATACAGTACACCGTAATCTTACAGATTACATTACCGTATAAAATCATTTCACATCCCTTTTGTCCCCAGTGCTTTGTCCAGTGCCCTGCATGTAGTTTTATATTATATATACTGTTCTTTCTGCCTGGAAACTGGAGATTGTCCATAACCAAAAAACTGTCCCTTTACGTCAAAAGTGGTTTTAGACCAGCTAGAAAACAGCGATAATACATTAGAATCACTTGCAGAACTGAGCGATAGCGATTTGTGGGGAAATTCATCATCAAACACTGAAAGTAATGACAGCGACAATTCTGAAACTGAGCAAATTTCAGTGTTTTTGAACTGATTACATTATTGAATACATTTTATTATCATTATATTATTATTTGTTATAATTATTTATAGTTATTTATTATATTATAATTTATGATTTTGTGTTTCAAACTTACCCAGGATGTCTACTAGACTCTTGTTTGGACAGATTTAAGTGAGTTATTCCTAAGAATTACAGCCTACAATATAAAACGCCAAATTTCCAAAAGATGCAAACATCTGATGTAATCATACCACCAGGGAGATTACCCACTTGCCGCCCGCCCTATAGGCAATTGACGGCAGCAAAGTGGTTTCATAATCCTGACCGGACGTCATATGACGTGATCAGGATTATGAGCCGCTGCGCGCCCCCGGGGGCGCGCATCGCGGCGATCGTTGTTGCGGGGTGTCAGTCTGACACCCGGCAACTACGATCTCGGTAAAGAGTCTCCGACGGAGACTCTTTGCCATGTGATCAGCCGTGTCCAATCACGGCTGATCAGTGTGATCGGCTTTCCCTCACTCGCGTCTGTCAGACGCGAGTAGAGGAGAGCCGATCGGCTGCTCCTCTGACAGGGGGGGTCTGTGCTGATCGATTATCAGCACAGCCCCCCCGAGGATGCCCACACTGGACCACCAGGGACGCCACCAGACCACCAGGGAAAAGGTAATAAAGGTCATAATCCTCCCTAGACCACCAGGGATGCCAGTCAGCACAATGGGTGCCAATCAGTGCCCATAATGGATGCCAATCAGTGCCCACAATGGGCATCACTGATTGGCATGCATTATTGTTTGGCACTGATTGGCATCCATTACTATAGTATAACACCGATGCCGCCTATGAGTGCCCACCTGTGCCGCCTATGAGTGCCCACCTGTGCCGCCTATGAGTGCCCACCTGTGCCGCCTATGAGTGCCCACCTGTGCCACCTATCCATGCCCACCTGTGCCGCCTATCCATGCCCATCCGTGCCGCCCATCCGTGCAGCCCATCCGTGCCGCCCATCCGTGCCAGCTATCAGTGCCAATTTGTGCCACCTATCAGTGTCCGTCCGTGTCGCCCATCCGTGTCGCCCATCCGTGTCGCCCATCCGTGTCACCCATCCGTGTCGCCCATCAGTGCCGCCTATCAGTGCCACTTCATTGGTGCCACATTGGTGCCCATCAGTGCCGCCTTATCAGTGCCCATCAGTGTAGCCCCATCAGTGCCCATCAGTGAAGGAGAAAACGTACTTATTTACAAAGTTTTGAAACTGAAACAAAAAAAAAACATATTTTTTTTTCAAAATTTTCGGTATTTTTTTATTTGTAGCGCAAAAAATTAAAACCGTAGAGGTAATCAAATACCACCAAAAGAAAGCTCTATTTGTGGGAAAAAAAATGATAAAAATTTCATTTGGGTACAGTGTAGCATGACCGCGCAATTGTCATTCAAAGTGCGACAGCGCTGAAAGCTCAAAATTGGTCTGGGCAGGAAGGTGTTTAAGTGCCCTGTATTGAAGTGGTTAAGGAACATTTTAATGAAAATTATTAAATTAATTGATACATAAAACTACCACTAGTGTAAACATGAATAAATTACAATGTTGTCAAACAACTCAGATACCTGCCGACAGCACACCTCCTACATCACCACACACAGTCCATACTGCAAAAAGTCTATGGGGATACATGGGCTCTTCCACAGACAGTGGTATAAAAAGGGTGTGATTATTCCAATGGTAAATCACTGGTATATATGGTATATCCACAGAGACCAACCCTGGAATTTCTTCAATCGAAGGGTATAAAAATCCACATAGAATGCAGTTGAAGCGCAATGAGGGTACTGCAGGCTGGATGGGGAGATGAGGGCGGGATGGGAATGGGACTAGCTGGCTATACCTTGAATGAGGTCTATGGATGAACAGCAGAACCAGTCACAAAAGTTGGTGTAAGTCAACCCCCCAACAGGAGATTCACAGCCACATGTCGCTGGGTGAATAAAGACTGTTGAGGAAGCAACACATAAATCCCAACTATTGGGAAGCAGGCTGGCTTTGCAGGACGTCAATCCTCCCAGGCTATTGCACCATGTAATTGGAACTGGCAAGTATGGACTACTCACAGTATGAGGATTTGCCTTCAGAGGACCCCGCCTTCTGTGAGACAAGAGGTGGTGAGCATACTGATGAATAGAGGCTACATGCTGCCCAGTGATTGCTATATGGAATTTATGTGTTGCAACATCACCAACGATGACTGTTGTCCTAAAATCTTATCGTTAGTACGTTCCTTTTGACAATTGTTGTCCAACTTTCGGCCAACAAATGTTGGATGGCAGGCTAGTAAATTTTCGGCGGACAGCGGTTTGACGTCAGATTTTCGTATGGTCAAAGCAAGGAAAAGCGCATGATCAGAAGCAAGGAATGAGCTGGAAGCGGTCGGTCCTGTAAACTAGCGTTGGTAATGGAGAATTAACATTCTTGACATGAAAAATTATGAAATATCTAAGTTCAGCGCACATTCTCTTCTTCTTTAATGGGATAATAATGAAGCTGCTTTGCTGGTGATACTGATGGAGTTATGGCAAATGTATTTTAAAGGCTTTTTTTTTATACTGATATCAAGAATATTATTATAATGCTTGTTGTTTTTTTGGGGTTTTTTTGGGCAAGCTACCACAACACCATTATCCCGGAGTTTTTAAGATCAAAGACACAACTATGTTGGTGTCCCTTGGTAATTTGACATTTTTTTTTTAATTTAACTGCCTACTCTCAAAATGTCATTTGAAGTAAAACACATAGCCAAGTATTATTCTCCACATATTTTTTTATTGTGCAGAACAAAAATAAAACAAATTAAATTAGACATGCTATCTGCCATCCAAATACAAAGAACTTAACCCAAAAGTTTATTCTATGCTGACAAAAATATAGAAAATATAACAAATAAAATCATTATTAAAAATAAAAAATAAAATAAATAAATAAATAGAAATTAGTAAGTGGGGAAGGGGGTTAAAATCCTCAGTCCAGCGGCCTTGTTAGGGGTCTTGTGGCTGGTATTGCCAGTGACTGCCATGCTATGGTGGGTGGGGTGGCTGTGGTGCGTGGGTTGGCTGTGGAGGTCGTGGAGGTGGGGCCACAAAATCTGAAACGTGGGTGCTTTCAGAAATTTGGCCCCTCACGCCTGCATTGAGGAGCTGCAGGATGAGTTCCTCACACCTGCTCCTTTGCTCACCGCCCATCTGCCTTAATTTATTGTCCGTCACACACCCAAAAGCATCAGCCTCATCTGGGTCTGTACGGAGCACAGTAGTGGCCTGGCTGAGGAAGGAAGATGTGGCCTTCTCCAGATTCCTGCTCTACCTGGCCCTTTTAGCAGAAGGACGTAGGGGAGGGATCTGCCACTCCGTCTGGCTACTGGCCACTGGCTCCTCCTGACTGACACTTTCCTGTGTAGTTTCCGCCAGGTATTTCACCTACTCATTTTAGATGGTGGCGACCAGGAGCGTTTTTTGCGCTCCTGCTCTTCATTCCAGCATCCGGGTTTTGGCTATGGCATTCTCCCTCTCTTTGTCTACCTGCAGGCTCTGGGTGGAAACTTAAACCTGTTATAAGCAAGTCAAGCCTTCAGTCCCATGCTTGTGATAGAGAGTGATACGTGTGTTGTGTCAGGGCTAGGCTCAGCCCTTCCTTCTCAGAGCTGGCTGCTCAGCTGTCAGCTACTTGCAACCACCTACCTCTCTACAGTTACTCAGCTGTTGATGATTTCCTGCTTGTCAGTCCTGCCTACATAAGTCGTCTAGTCCAGAGGATCTCTGCCTTCGCCTTGGTCAACATCACAGAGACATTTTCCTGCGTTCCTGTTTAAAGACTTGCTTTGCTGACATCCCTTCTGGCTCCAGATCCTAATTGCTGTTCCACTACATTAGGGATCATCGTGCCAGGCCGCGAAGGCTGCACTGTCTCTGATGAGCGGCGACGGAGCAGGCATAGAGATGACATCATCTCTCACCGCCCGCCCGCATTACCGCTGTTCCGTGTTCACAGCGGGGCCGCTATACGGAGGCGAGCGAGCAGAGAGATGAGATCATTTCCAACCGCCTGCCTGCATCGCCGCTCTTCCGCGCTCACAGCGGGGATGCTATAATGCTGGAGGTGAGACGGGGGAACAGAGAGATGAGATCATCTCTCACTGACCACCCGCTTTACTGCTCCTCTGCCAACACAGCGCGGCAGAACACTGATACACTGTTAGAGGTGAGGCAGGTGAGATCATCTCTCACTACCAGCGCCCCCCCATTACCGCTGTTCTTCCTTACTACTCACTAGTCCAGGCTTGCCTCTGAACTAATGAGCACACCTGTGCTGCCACCACTGCAGTGACAACCGTCATGTGGTGGCAGGTGACAAGCTGCATCTGATGGCAGGCGATGTGGCAAGGGACAAAATGCATCTGGTGGCAGATGACGTGGCAAGTGACGTGCTGCATATGAAGGCAGGTGACATGGCAAGTGACAATCCGCATCTGGTGGTAGGTGACGTGGCAAGGGACAAATTGCATCTGGTGACAAGTGACTTGGCAAGTGACAAGCTGCATCTGGTGGCAGGTGACATGGCAAGGGACAAAAAAGCATCTGGTGCCAGGCGACGTGGCTAGGGACAAAATGCTTCCGGTGACAAGCGACGTGGCAAGTGACAAGCTGCATCTGAAGGCAAGCGACGTGGAAAGTGACAATCTGCATCTGGTGACAGGCGACGTGGCAAGTGACACTCTGGCACATTCTGCGTTATGGTGAGTTGAACTATTTCATTATATATTACAATGTAATAATAGAAATAATGCGCTTCAATCATCCTGACATCATATCAATGATTGTGCCGGGATGATTGAAGCGCCAACGCCAGCCATCACCCCGATAAATTGCCAGCGAAAAGCCGCATACACCCCCCTGGGCCTTGGCACAATTTTCTTCAACTATGCTGGTCCCCGGTGCCAAGCAGGTTGGGGACCACTGCACTACATTGATCCCTGACTTATGGCTTGGCAGACTATCCGTTCCAGTTATTGAGCTTTGGCTGTTCAGTAATGTTCAGTGGATGTTTTGACTATGTTTGTTCTTTTTTACTTTTATTATTAAACAAGTGTAGTTTAACTGTACTTCTGTCTTGGGCTGATTTCATGGTTTCTGACATGTTGTTCCTGATCAAGCTCCCTGCCTGTCTTTCCTGCTCTGCTAGATTGGATTTCCCTGTGTATGACCTTGGACTGGATTTTGGACTATTCCCTAAACTCAGCCTGCCTTTTACCTAGGCTTTCATAGAACCATGCTACTTGTCTTCGTACTGCAAGTACCTGTTTGCTTTGCTTAGTTTGCGCCTGCATTGGCGTGGTGGCCAGGCACTATAGCATTGTATATAAGTCCTGGGGGCAACCGAGTACCAGTAGACCTGCTTGCCTTATGGGAAAGGGGGCTGCTCTAGTCGAAGAACACAGTAGCCAACTATAGTGTCTGACTACCTGCATTGGTGTAGAAATGACAGGTGGAAGAAAAGGGGTCTCTGCCACATATAGGACACCCCCTTTGTATTTTGTACATGATTTGGAGATGTCCCCTCTGAGAATTTCCATCTACAACAAATAGACCACTTTTTATGCACTCTTTAGGGGAAAAGTCCCGATCTTGCAGTTCGAACACAGTTCGAAAACATATGTACTGTATACAGAAGACCCTTCAGCACGGTTGCATTTCCATGTCGTGCAAATTCTTTTTTTTCCCTCATCAAAACTTCCTTATCAAATCGCTTGGGAAAGGGACCTAGGCATTGCCCCTGAGGTGGAGGATTATCAAAACTGGACCACACGCATACACAAGGGCATAATGAATGTTGCCCTGATTGAGACAGGGTACAAGGTGCTTGCGAGATAGTACTTAGTACTTGAATGCCTTTCTAAAATGTACCCGGGCACGTCACCCTCCTGTTTCAGGGGTTGTGATCAGGAGGGCTCAGCTCTTCATATGTGGTGGGCCTGCATTTCGGTCTGTCTTTTCTGGATGCGGGTTCAATCCTTAATATACCCAATCACTATGGTTAATATTACTAAAGACTAGATGTCGACCGATATATCGGCTGATATTTGCCATTTTTTAATTAATCGTCATCGGCCGATTGTGCTGATAAAAAAGCCGATTACATGTTCAGTGCGACTTGCAAAAGACTTCTGTAATAGAAGTCAATGTAAGTTGCCTGAAGACATCAGTGAAGGACTTTCCTCCTGTCTGGGCAGGCTGCCAAGAAAAGATCAAAGTGATACAATGTTTCTTCTTCAATGGGCTGAACTCCCAGTGTAGAAGTTCTCAGTTTAACCATTTAAAGACTAAATCTTTTCTGACACTTGTTGCTTACAAGTAAAAATCCAGTATTTTCTGCTAGAAAATCACTCAGAAGTCCCAAAAATTATACATATTTTTTTAGCAGAGACCCTAGGGAATAAAATAGCGGTTGTTGCAATATTTTATGTGACGCGGTATTTGCGCAGAGGTCTTTCAAACGCAAGTTAGCCCTTTTTTTTTTTTCGTCCAAAAGTTTTTAGTACCTGTTTTTGTGTATTTAATAAATCTTTTTTTTTTTTTTATCTAAATTTATACATACAAGTGAACTGATTGGAGGTTTGTTTTGTTTAATAAATGTGTAAGAAATTTTCTGCATCACTTATTAAGGCTGCTTTCACACTGGAGCGGGCAGGTGTTGACGGTAAAATGCTGCAAGTTTTAGCAGCGATTTACCGTCATTTTAGCCCCTATTCGGTTCCTAGCGGGGCAGTGAAGCACTGCTGCAAAATCGCATTGCATGTGCTTCAGCAGTGGTGACCATTCATTTCAATGGGCAGGAGTGGTGGAGGAGCGGTTTACACCACTCCAAAGATGCTGCTTGCAGGATTTTTTTTTTTTTTTTAAAGTCCTGCCAGCGCATCTCCTCATTGTGAAAGCACTCGGGGCTTTCACACAGACTGCAGGGGAGCCGTTTTGAAGGCAATTTACAGGCGCTATTTTTAGCCCAAAATCGCCTGAAAAACGCCCCAGTGTGAAAGGTGTCCAAGATTTTATGAGATGAAGGGGGGGAAAAAAAAAGAGGAAAAAATAAATAAAAAATCGCCCTAAGATATCGGCCCAAAAAAAATCGGCATCATATATCGGCCATCGGCCGCCACGATTTCTAAATATCGGCATCGGCCAGAGAAAAACCCATATCGGTCGACCTCTACTAAAGACCCACAGATCGCTCTGCTCAGTGAACCCATGGCAAATATTCCAAGATTCACACAGACTTTAATCTATTGTATGTTTCTGGTCGCTAAAATTGCTATTGCTACTGCTTTAAAAAGTCCAGTGATTGACTTACTGTAGCTTTTTTTTTTTTTATTTGTTTATTTATTTTCTTTAAAAAAAATAGTTTTACAGGCACACATAAACGGGTCGTAAGTAAATTACAGTACATAAACAGTAGCCAAACAGGGCTAACTAGTAATATTTAAGTATTGTGAACTGCGGTTCCTCTACGGTAGCTTTAATGAAGCGAAAGTTAGCTTGGATTATGCTACATGAAAAAATTGTTAGTGTTGTAGGGTATAAACAATCTATGTTTGAAAAGGTATGGACCCCCTGGCTTTCTTACTTGCAGGATGTGGAGACCTTGCAAAAAGATCTGAACAAATTAATGGGGTGGGCCACTACAAATGAGGTTTAATGTAGAAAAATGTAAAATAATGCATTTGGGTAGCAAAAATATGAATGCAATCTATACACTGGGGGGAGAACCTCTGGGGGAATCTAGGATGGAAAATGACCTGGGGGTCCTTGTAGATGACAGGCTAAGCAATGGTATGCAATGCCAAGCTGCTGCTAACAAAGCAAACAGAATATTGGCATGCATTAAAAAGGGGATCAACTCCAGAGATAAAACGATAATTCTCCTGCTCTACAAGACTCTGGTCTGGCCGCACCTAGAATATGCTGTCCAGTTCTGGGCACCAGTCCCCAGGAAAGATGTACTGGAAATGGAGTGAGTACAGAGAAGGGCAACTAAGCTAATAAAGGGTCTGGAGGATATAAGTTATAAGGAAAGGTTGCGAGCACTGAACTTATTCTCTCTGGAGAAGAGATACTTGAGAGGGGATATGATTTCAATTTATAAATGTATAGCTCCCTTGTAACCTCCTCCCATGCTCGCTTTCAAGACTTCTCTAGAGCCTCTCCTATCCTCTGGAACTCCCTGCCCCAGTCTGTCTGATCAGCCCCTACCCTGTCCACCTTTAGGAGATCCCTGAAAACTCATTTATTCAAGGAAAACTATCCCACACCCACCTAACAACTGTCCCTGAGCCACCCCCATCAAATCATTCTCTGCAGCTATTGCCTTTTGTACCACCACCCCCTCCCTTTGAAATGTAAGCTCTACGAGCAGGGCCCTCCTGTACCTTTTGTATTGAACTGTACTGTAATTGTGTTGTTCCCCCCCCCCCCCCCTATACATTGTAAAGCTCTGTGTAAACTGTTGGCGCTATATAAATCGTGTATTATAATAATAATAATAATAATAATAAATGTTGTACTGGTGACCACACAATAGAGATAAAACTGTTTTGAAAAAGGGAGTTTAACAAGACATGTGGCCCCTCATTAAAATGAGAAGAAAAGAGGTTTAACCTTAAACTACGTAGAGGGTTCTTTACTGTAAGATTGGCAAGGATGTGGAATTCCCTTCCACAGGTGGTAGTCTCAGTGGAGGTGATCGATAGTTTAAAAAAGCTATTAGATAAGCACCTGTACGACCGCAATATACAGGGATATACAATGTAATACTGACATATAATCACACACATTTGATGGACTTGTGTCTTTTTTCAACCTCATCTACTATGTAGCTATGTAACTATGTAAGGTACCGGACACTAAAGGTTGGCACTGCATTGATGGCTTGGTGGATTCCTGGACATACATATGATCACTATTTTACTTTCTTCTCTTATTTTCTTTCTTTCCCTTTCCTTAGCTTTACTTTTGTGCAATTTTCCTCTAGTCGGACCTCTATTTCCGATTTAAGGTTTCTGTTTAGGTTTTATATGTGCCAAGTTACTTTAAAGGATTTGATGGTGATGCTAATACATTTTTTAATGATTTAATGATAGATGTATAACCCTATTGGTTGGTGCCATTGTGGCTCCTATATTTGTTATAGTTTGTTTTACACTATTATATTTATCAACTGCCCAGGTAGTTGGGTGGGTGGGTGTAGTCTTGCTCGACCTCTCTGGCTCCGCCAGGCCTACAATGTTGGTCTGATTCAAGGCCCATTTGTCTTCTGGCCTCATCCTACAATATGGATGAAACCAACGAATGGACTTTTCATGGGACACTGGCTACACCCCTCCCCCATCTTTCATTTATGTTGATGTCACCATTTTCCTATATACTGACTATGGTGACAGTTCTTTATTGTACTTGATTTTGCTACTTTCTAATTCTTTATAATGTTTTTGTTGTTACTTGAAATATTACTAAAAAGATTGAAACAGAAAACCGGCAGTTAGATTATAAACATGCAATGCAGGGATATGCAATTGGCGGACCTCCAGCTGTTGCAGAACTACAAATCCCATTAGGCATAGCAAGACTCTGACAGCCACAAGCATGACACCCAGAGGCAGAGGCATGATGGGACTTGTAGTTTTGCAACAGCTGGAGGTCCGCTAATTGCATATCCCTGATCTAAAGGAAACCTGAGAAAACGAGAGAAATATGCAGACTGCTATTGCCTGGCTATCTCTGACTGTGATAACTGGCAAATGGACTGTTACTAAATACTTACTCAAAGGGTGTCCACACATTTGCGCACACAAATTTTGAATATGTTATAATCAGCAAATAAATAGTATTTGTGCAAGTTTGTTTCCTACAGAGTCTATAAACTTAATTTCACAACAATTAATATACTATGTAATTTGAACAAGGAAGTTCAAACCTTTGCATACAAGCAATACAATAAACATAAATCTCTCTGAAAATGAATGCATTTTTGAAACCTGATCTTTTTCAAGTCACTAGGTATTCTTATGTAGGTTAAAAACTAGGTCTCCAATTGGATATCATTATACTAATATTTTAAATACAAAACAAAGCACTTTTCCAGGACAGACGTTCCCATGAAGGAGGGCATCCTACGGGGCAAAAGTCGGTGATGGGGCAAAGTATAACACCAGGGTTTGGCAGATGTACATGAACAGAGAAGCTGTCACCTCTCCATCAGACTCCCCCAAACGCCACGCTAACACTTTGGGGTGAGCGCGCTTGGGGTCAGAGGGTACGCAGAGGGGGAGAAGCATTGCCAGTCAAATCACTTTGGGAACAGAGTGGGATAGAACCCAGTTCAATTGGAGGGTAATGAAACCTCATCAATCATGCAATTATACACCTGTCAAGGGTAGAACAATGGCAGAATGCCTAAATGTAGCGTGAGGGGCTGGGGGGAGGTGGGATAATTCAGATGGGACACAGTGATTGACAGCATACAAACATGTTTGGGAGGCTAGACAATTCCAAGATGACAAGCTACACCTGTACATGGAATTGCACACACTGTACGAAAAAAGGTTTTTGAATAAACTAAAACACATATAGATATATATCCTCTACCATGTATAAAAGAAAGCGTGATGGCTCCAGCCTCGAAAAGCAATGTATTGCCAGTTCATAAACAACTGATATATCATTGTATTTGCATTATTTTTAGGGTTGTGTGGCTCCATATTTAAAGGAAAATGTAACAATTATACTCTGATCATACCCTGGGCAAGTTGGCCAACGTATAACACTCCTGCTGCTTAAGAAGCTCAGAGACCTAAAATGGCCATCAGAAGATCCAGCTGCTAAATTACATACACTGTACGAGGCACAAAAGCAATATTCCTAAATACACTAATATGCATACCAAAACCAAGGTAATTTCTAGCTCATAAGCTAATAATATTTTAGTTTATATCTATTTTAAGGTATTTACTTCATATTTAAAATAAACTTGACTCTGGTCTGGTCCCCAGTGATTGCAACCTGGTCAAGTTGGCCAAAATTTAACTCTCACGACCAAAGAAGCCCAGAGACTTGAGATGGCAGTCAGAAGATCCAAACACGAAATGTCCATTCTTTAATACAGTCTGTAAATTTAAAAGTATCATCCTTACTCACAAACCAGCCTTTTTGGGGCAGTCTTTATCTCAGAAGAACAATAGAGTTCAGCTGGGAAAATCCATTTCAAACAATCGATTCGTTTTGGCCTGGGGGTATCTATGTAAGCAGACTCTGGATTATATTATCAGTCCAGAGTTCACAGTATGCTTATAGACGCATGACAATTAACCAATCTGACCAAAACCATATGAATCAAACCATAATTACATTAGATTTGTGGCAACCACAGTTACAGCATGCTCCGCCACACCAATACTGGCCCATGTGAGTGTCACCTATGATAACTGGGTGACAGTCAGACTATGTAGAATTCCCTAGGAGATGATAATACATTTTTAGCCTGCTGCACATTTTCTGTGCACGCAGACTTCAATCATGGTCATTTCTTTCAAAATAAAAAAGTGCAACAAGCTTGTAATCACATGTCACATTAGGACTGAGATGTGTATTAACACAATGCGTAGAGTAATTGTGTACAAAAAAACAATATGTGACTTCAGCAATCTACAAGCTGACTGGAGATACAGGATTTGTGATATTTATTTTTGAGTTATTATGCTTTAGGGTATGTAGCCATGGATTTTTTTTTAAATGTACCTAGGAAACTACTGTGGAAAATGATGCACAACAGCAAGAAAATCTAAAATGAAGGCAATAGGTTTTCAAACTCCATGTACATGGTAACACTGCTGAAAGCCGAAGGGAGCAATATGCAACATGTCTGGTTGTCTTTCCTGCTACATTTGTCAAAGCATCCCCATGAGTACGGTAAGCTCCAATCCTCAATGTCTTCACCACAGCTCTATCTCCAAACTGTGCATGTTAAGTGCCAATTGTTCATATAAATACTTTTTTATTTTATTTTTTAAGGTGAAGCTACTGAGTGTATTTTCATGGAGCATATCTGTTTATTTTTTCTTCTAATGCTCAATTCAAAATGATTTTGATTTTACTCTCACATTTTTACACACTTGCGGTCAGGGCCGTCTTTAATATAGATTGGACCCTGGGGAAAAATTTTCTTGGCCCCCCCCCCCCATGCAATTTCCCTCTCCACCTACTCTGAGACATACAATAAATAGCAGCTAGACTTAAAATCAGTTTTCTGTATCAGATCAGGCAGCAATTGCGATTGGTTGCCAGCAGATACAGCGTATCATTACTGCTTACTGACTAGTTGCTAGAGGTTACAGCATACATTACGGCTCACTGATTGGTTGCTAGAGGTTACAGCACATCACCTCCTCACAGCAGGGGAGCATGATATACATAGGAATGCCGCCTTTATTTACATATCAATGCTGCCGGCCGCAGCTATTTACTTAGTATTGTGACCGCTTTTCACATATGAATTCCAGTTATTTACATGTAAACACAGGGTCTGCAGATGAGTCATCTGCACACAACAATAAGGCAGAGCTGGGCAGCATTAGTACCAGCACTTCACACTGAGATATTGGGACACAGCACAGGAATAAAACTTCAAGGGACAAGGGAATTTAAACCTGGATAGTTGACAAGTATGAGGCAGCTGTTTTGGGCCCCCCAACAATGACAGGGCGCATGGTAGCTGCCCCTTTTGCCCTGCCTTAAAGACGGCCCTGCTTGCGGTACCACTCTACCATTATTATAATAAAAACACAGATTTCTAGATTCTCCCTCTAGTCCAACCATTCTCAATCAGGGTTCTGTGGAAATCTAGCGTTTCTCCAGAGGTTGCTATGAGTTCCTTGAGCTGTAAGTGATTGCCCTCCCATCTGATGGTGCTCAGATAGTTTCATTTCCAATATCACTTAGGAAAACCAACCGCATGACACCAATGATCCTTTTATTTGTCCATAAAGGTTGCATTGTGATCACCACTATAAGGTGGCCATTCTCCCCTTTGACTACTAATGTAAAAGGCATTCTTTCCCCAATGCATTAAGTTTGGCGTTGGAGTTGCCTGAGACCTAAAATTATTTAAAGGGTTTCACTGGGGTGAAAAGGCTGAGCAAGGCTGCTGTAATGACTGTATATATATATTTGACAAATTTGGACAACCTCCCCGATCAATAACTGTGTAAAGTCTCAGGCTGTATTTACACTTGAGCATCATTTCTGCACCTTTTGTTGCACATTTTATCTCTTGTTTCTATGCATGTTTTTGCACATTTTGTCACGTGTTTCCATGTATGTTTTTGCACGTTTTGTTACAGCGTTTGAGCTTCAAGTGTTTTTGTATTAGCTTATAGAGGAAAGTATCATCGGTGACATCTCTTGTTGCTTAGTGGACATATCAGCGCATTAACACGTGACAAAACGTGCGTATTGCACATTTTACACATGCACTAATGCAATTCTATGGGGCTCGAAACACCCCGAAACTTTGCAATCTGCCCACTTTGAGCTACAAAAGAAGCTCCAGAACTTTTTTTGAGCTACAGCTGTTAAAAAATAATATATTTTTTTATGTTTGATAGTTTTGTAGCTTTGAGCTACGAGCTACAAAATGCTCAGGTGTGAATGCAGCCTTAAGCCTAGTACACATGGCTGAATGTCGGGCGGCATTGGCCGGTTCAATAGAAACCAGCTGACATTCGGCCTGTGTGTACTGGAGTTGGTCTGTTGAAGGGGCATGACCAAAAGAGGTCTGTCGTTCGGCTCCCAATCAGCACTCTCAGCCAATGGCTTCCCGAAGTGTTCTGGTGGGCGGGGGGGGCACCCCCCTCTAAGAGCATCTAAGAGCACAATAGAACAGCAGGGGAGAGTGCTGTACTAATGTTGGATAGTTGGTACAACGACTTCTCCTGAACCATTTGTTTTTTATCTTGCTTAGCCCTGCTGGGTTGAATGAAAAAAACTACTAGTGTGTACAAGGCTTTAGACACACATTACTTTGCATTGCTCAGTCAGTCAGATCCAACAAATCATTGCATGGGTTAGTTTTAATATTACAATCGTGAAAAATTATTTGCAGGGAAAAAAAGCATGTGTGTTCAACTAATCACTTTTTACATTTTCATTGTCCACTTAGAGATAGAGGCAAAAGTGTATCCTTTGCCTAAATATTGTGTGCTAAATGTTGTCCCTTGTTCTCACTACAGACTGTGGGGTGGCTTGCAGCAGACCTGCACTGAGAGAGAAGAGGTAACACTAAGCCAGGGGTGCCCAACCAGTGGCACGGGGGCCAGATGTGGCCCGCAGAGCCCTCTGATGTGGCCCACTTCTCTGGGATGGTGGGTTGTCAAGCCCAGATCGCGGTTTGCCAACTCGCCATTCATCAGTGTTGTGAATGAAGACGTGATAGAAGAAGGATCAAGTGGCTGCACAGCAGAGCCACATAAGCTGATGCTTCCTGTATAGCGCCAGCTGCTGTTACAAGTGGAGAGATACCAAATACACTCTGTTTTTACCTGTGGGTTTGGTGTGCTTTCAGACAGTGCACCACACCTGGATATAATAGAAGTCTATGGCAAAGTGCAGCTAACGCGCTGGAAAGCCACAGGTGCACTGCACTGCACTGTACCCGCGGTGTGGGTAAACCACAATGCATGAGTTTGAAAGCAGCCTTAGGGCCCTTTGGCACGAACAGTTTGACCCTATTGGACCCTCCATTCACCTCTATAGAGCAGCAGATGTAAACAGACTTGTTTACACCTGCCTACCTCTAATCCACAAAAAAAAAAAAAAGTATCTGTCCCCTAGCGCATGGGCAGATCAAAGGGCCCATATTGTGGCCCACGACCGATTACCAAGTGACTTAAATGCCCCTCACTCTTCAAAAGGTTGGGCGCTGCACTAGGCAATAAGCTGATTCTGAATATCTCATAAGTTACTATATCTGCTCTAACCCTCTTGTTTTGTATTGTACTGTTGGTATACTGTCACCCTTTACATTGTAAAGTGCTGTGCAAACTGTTGGCGTTAAGTAAATCCTCTATAATAATAATAATAATAATAATAATAATAGCTGTCTCAATGTACAAAATATTTAAAACCTATGGTATTTTTAGTATAAGTTCGTTTACACCTGTGTCATTCTTGAAAAGCAATCTGTGGTTGATCACTAGTGTGGTGGTGCCTGTTTTTTTTTTTTGACAGCTAAAATTACTTTTTGAATGGAAATGCTACAATGCAACTTGAGCCTATAGAATTTGGCTCATAGTTGCTGTGTTCAGCAGCAGTGCTGCCTGCCATACATAATAGAGAGAATAATGTCTGCCATGAAGTGAAGCATCGCAGCACGTGTACACTGCTGTCTAGCTGTCTTAAGGCTCAATTGCCTAATTTTACTCTCCCCCAACTGCAAATGTAAATTAAGCCAAAAGCTGGCCATAGTTTTTTTTTTTTGTTCAGCCTAATGTAATGGCTGAATGTAAAAAAGCTAACAGATTCCTCCATCCTTTCTGAACAAGGCAGATAGACACGATTCCCCCGCCAGCTATTATATTCTGGCAGCCAACACTTGCAGCTATCAGAATACTCGAACAGTGCCTGTATCCAATTGGATCAGTGGAGAATTTTCCACCCACTTCATTGAGCAAAAGTCGATTAAACAATTGACTTTTGGTATCCTGGGTGATGCCGATAGGGGCTGCCACTGCTCAAATTTTGTATAGCTGATTTAGTTTTTTCGGTTTGATTTTTTTACATTTGTAAGGTTATTTACACTAATGCCCCATACACACGAGTGAATTCCATCGGGAAAAACTTGGATGGTTTTTCAGACGGAATTCCGCTCAATCTTGCCTTGCATACGTATGATCACACAAAAGTTTTCGTAACTTCCGACCGTCAAGAACGCCGGTGACTACAACACTCTGACGAGCCGATAAAATGAAGTTCAATGCTTCTGAGCATGCGTCAACTTGTTTCCGAGCATGTGTAGGAATTTTGTGCGTTGGAATTTTACAGACGATCGCATTTTCGGATAGGAACTTTTCCCAACTGAAAAATAGAGAACCTGCTCTCAATCTTTTCTGGCGGAATTTCCGATCGTGTGTGCGCGGCATTAGTTAATCACTTTCACATTCATATCTAAAAAAAAAATATATATATATATATATATATATATATATATATATATATATATATATAAGACTATGGTTTTCCTTGTATGTAAACAGTAATATAAAAAACAACATTATTGTTAGTTCTTTAGACACACTGAATATATATAAAATGGTAAGAATGAAAATTAAAACTCCAGGGACCGAAATTTCTAGGAGAAAAAAAACTCAGAATGTTTGAAGACTTCTGAAATAATGAAATAAGGGACAATTGGCATTTATCTTGACTTTAGACTTAGTTGTTATATAAAGACGATGAGCAAATACATTAAAACTGGCTTTCCAACTTTTAGCGTTGTGCTCTTGATACCTTTCCTCCCCAAAAATGTTTGTGTATGGGAGGAATTTTTTGCTCTGACATGTCTCTTTCAGCCTCTCCGTCACTTTCTGCCTCCCTGGGAGGTGGCTCCTTCAGACAAGCGGAATTCCTGGGATAGTTCTCCTGCAGAAGAAAGGAAGAGAGAGTAGACACCTGCCTATTGCTAACAGCTGGCTCTATTCTCCTCAGTGTGTGAAAGCAATTCCTGCTAATGCAGCCTATTTACTAAATTCTCCTGGCTGGGGAACCCGGTCGAGCTCCCAGCACCAAACAATACCATATCTAACACAGAAAAGGGAAAGCTTTCTTTATTGTGCCTCATGTGCTCTTGTTTTACTTCACATCCCCATCGGGAATTTAAAAAATGAACGTCCAAAGAATGTTTGTAAAGATGCAATTACCTTTAGACAAAGACGACCGACGCTTAGATGCTTCACATGAAGTGGCGCTGCCAGATTGTCCCTTAACTCAGGTCACTAACGTTACAGATGGCTATACAACCCTGTACTTTTGTGACATTTTTGGTTTTCTTTGGTACTTTTTGAATGCAACTGCCTTTTTTTCCCCCTTTTTTCGCATTCTAATTTGAACAGTAGCGCAATAGTAACATGTCATTTAAGAGCACTATAACCCTCTATCCTCCATTTTTAAGGGAGGCTCAACACAGCTCAATAAGTGGACTGATAATATAATCTAGACTGTACCAAAGGCACAAAGGCCACTCATTGTACTATATTATTATTATAGATATTTACATAGCACCCACTATTTACACAGCGCTTTACATTCACAGCAGTCCCTGCCTAAAGGAGCTTACGATCTGAGGTCCCTCCTACAATGTTGTAACAAACATACATACACATACTAGATCCAATTTTATACAGGAGACAATTACCCTATCAGAAAGTTTTTGGGAGAAAAACCTAGCAAGCACGGGGAGAACATGCAAATGCAATGCAGGTAGTGTCCTGGCTGATTTCTGAGCCAAGGACCCTGGTGCCTCCGTGCTAACCACTATGGCACTTTGCTGCCCGCCATATTCCAAGTTCTGTATTTGGCTACATTCACACGGGCACACGGGTACAGATTGTAATAGTCTAAGCCCTTGTACACACGGTCGGCGATTCCGACGGAATGTGTCCGATCGGATCGTTTTGTCGGATATTGCGACTGTGTGTGGTCTCCATCGGACTGTTTCCGTCGTTTTCCAACTTGTTGGTAAAATTTTCCATCAAAATGCTCCGATCGGACATACTCCGATCATGTGTAGAGAATTCCGATCGGACAAAGTGCCACGCATGCTCAGATCAAATTCCTACATCAAAGCTATTGGCTACTAGCCTGATGGTAGTGCCGTCGTAACAAAATAACGTCATCACGTTCTGAACGATCGGATTTTCCGACAACCTTGTCCGACCGTGTGTATGCAACAGTTTCAGACAAAATCCGTCGGACAAAATCCGACGGATTTGGTTGTCGGAATGTCCGACCGTGTGTACAGGGGCTAAGGCTAACGCTGCATTAGAACCAGTGAAAATTTTAATCCAAAAATGTCACGGTGGACGGGCGTTTTTTGATACAGGAAGTAGAGAGAGGCATTGCGATTTCCAAATAGCCATATTGTATAATTCGCTGGTTAACGAACTACCTCATTGTAAGTGCAATACTTATCTTTTATTAAATATTACCTACATTTGACATATTACACTATGGGAGCCTTTTCTTTTATATTTTCGAGTAACATGATCCACTAGCTGGCGATACTAGTAATCATTTCTTGGAAGTTCGGATTACTAGCTAGGTTCTGGGGAAACCGTTAAATCCCTGTGCTGGGCGAGACTGCTATGGCAGTCATCACTGTCTGGTAAGCAGATTATTATACCACTTTGGGTGTGCGAAATCGGATGCACTACATATGTTATATGTGAAAACTACATTGTTGCTTCATCCCCTCTTTTTTTCCATGGATGGACTCTAAAACAGACACTTATGGATTATCTTATGTGATGGGACTCTGCTTTAGTTTTTTTATTTTTTCACTTTTCTTTTTCAACCAGAATTCTTTAATTGTTTGATCAAAAATATTTTTGCGCTGCATCCACTGTTTATGTATCTTGACAGATAGTAATATGCATTCAGAGGCTCAATGCTCCTCCTGGACACACACTGGCTGCGTCCACGGTTGGTCGGAGGCTCTATTTGCATGTAACCACTCAGTTGCGCGGTTACATGCAAACAGCGGTGATCCCACCCATTGACCCATTGGTACAAGATACAAATCTGACAAAATTGGGATATCCCCGCGCTATCATATACAAATCTCACTAAATACTAGGGGTGGGTTGCAGCAGAACACCGACAGAGGTATAAACCCTACCACTGAAAAATGTGTGACAAAAATCAAATAAGTGATGTTGCGCTCCCTTAAAATAAATAAACGACTCTCAACTGCATACAAAATTGCATACAAAGTTGCATATACCAATACTATAAATCCAACTATCGTGCCAGACCGTAGTCCGTAAATAAAGTGTCAGATGCTGAAAACTAAACTAAACATACAATGTAAAAGTGACCAAGTGCTTGATAGACATGTGCAAAAGGAAAAAATTTGTTTAGTTCGTTTCGTTTTAATTCGTTAGTTCATTAATTTCGTTTAGTTATATTCGTTAACTTCCTTAAATTCGTTTTCGGATTTCGTTTAGTTTTCTACCGAATTCGAAAAATCAGCCACATGTTGTAGTGCTAGTACCATTGTGTTTGCATACCAAATTTGGGGTTTCTAGCTATAAGTGACCCCGGGATATGTGGCCCCAAAATCGGGTCGTAAAATGTCATTCTCTTCTCTAATAACTAATAACATTTTGCGACCCGATTTTGGGGCCACATATCTCAGGGTCCCTTATAGCTAGAAACCCCAAATTTGGTATGCAAACACAATAATACTAGCACTAGAACATATCCAAATTTGAAGTGTCTAGCACCAAGTGACCCCGAGATACATGGCCCTAAATTCGGGTCACAAAATATTTTCGAATGCGGTTGAAATAATGTCGAATCATGTTGAAATCATTTCGAATGCAGTTGAAATAATGTCGAATCATGTTGAAATAATTTCGAATGTGGTTGAAATAATTTCGAATCATGTTGTATAATTTCGAATTCATTCGTTATATTTCTTTCGTATTCGTTGTAATTTGTTATTTTTTTTATTCGGACATTCGGATGCATCCGAATGTCCGAAAGATGCAAAATTCGGCCGAATTTCGATTCGTTACGAAACGAATTGCACAAGCCTAGTGCTTGATAGAAATCACATTAAATCTAAAGTGCCTAATAATTACATACACAGTTACATATGACTGCACAGTAATGTGAACTCATCTATCGTGATCAGGAGTAGTCCGTAAATAAAGTGTCAAGTGCTGCAAATTATACTTAAAATATAAAACATTTTCACAATAACAGAGTGTCCAGTGTCTCCAAAAATCGCATACACCAGTGGGAATATGTCATGCACGCAAACTTATTCCTCACAAAAACGCTGCAAACTGTATTGATAATAACATAAACGTGAATCACACAGTGCAATTAAAATATATAAACTAAAGAAAAGGAAAACAACAGTCTCTTAAACAGCATATAAAGTGTCACGTGCTTCGTACAGTGCTTCTCCAGATACAAGGTGCCAAATAAACCAGTGTGTACACACTCCTGTGCCTCTTCAGTGTTCCACACACATCAAGTGAAATGGCCCCCTACCTTACTGCTGTAAGGCAAACAGCAGAAAACAGGGATCTCAGGCTATCCAGGTGGTGTACCCCTACTTCCGGGTTATGGATATTGTCCCCACATCAGTTATTACAAATGGCAGGATCTCATAAAAACAAGAAAGGGGAGGGCTCCAATGGTGAAGTACATAAACACTTTTATTATAACTCAAACTAAAAACAGTGGAGAGGTACTCACAAACGACAAAAAGGTAATTCACAGAGAATTAGCCCAGCGTTCCGTTCGTATCTCGGACGCTACTTCCGGTATCCTAATTCCTCCTATTCCGACGCGTATCGTCATGTGTCACATGACTTCATCAGGGAATGGGATATAGGTGTACGGAAGTGTCTTTTATATTGGCGTATACGGCGGCCATTGTTCCGAAGTTTCCCATAGATTAACATTATGTCCGCCATTTTCTAGAGGATCGGGCTACAACCGCGGCCATTTTTCTTATGTCTAGCCGTCGGCCATCTTCCCGAAGTCCTCCCATAGGCTAAAGTTAAATAGGCCATTCAACTATATTCGCCATTGTATCCTAATAGTGGCCATTTTCTAAACGAACGGGCTACACCCGCCGACATTTTTCTTATGTCTAACTGTCGGCCATTTTCCCGAGGTCCTCCCTTCCGACTATTCGTCGCCATATCCTATGTTTACTTACGATCGCAACACTTTCAGAAGATATACAAGGATCATATATCTCCATGTAGGTTATTTATGTAAAAAACATCCGAACGAACTTTATTAAAACTATAAATGGGAAAATATTCAGGGGAAAGAAAGGGGAGTAAAAAAAGGAAGTATATAAAACAGTCCCAGTATTGAATCTGTCCAACACATATCATATAACGAACATGGGTTGCCTTAAATATATAACCGGGCAATACACTATCGGGCACTGTGCAGGTAATTATATACCTACACTATAGAGGACAGAAATAACAGTCCCCATTTTATGGGGCAATTTGTGGGGAACGGACTAGCCGGCAGTTCCTCACTAAACTACATAAAAAGAAAAAGGGTCCTACCAACCCAACTAAAAAAATTGTATATTATAAGAGGTCAGATAAAAAAATATGTATATTATTAAGAAACAGCTTTAAAACTTCCCATCTAAATTAAAACACTTAATTTGCCCATAGGTCCATTGGGGGCGGACACCGGAAATAACGTCCAAGAATTTACACAGGTCAAGTATACATATTAAAATCTACAAATCTGACAGCCACCGCTGACAGCTGCTCCAGCATTTAATATTACCAGCCAAAACCTACTGATTCTTGCCGGTGGCCAATCCTGGCTGCACCCATGTGAATTTAGTCTAATTTACTGCTGTGAAATCCCAGAGTTTTTTCATGCCACGTGTATGGTGGGTAGATCTGTTTCCTAAAATCTATGCTGTGCAATTTCCTGTGTCTGTTGGTTTTGAAATCCCTGGACAGTCCCTCAGAATCCAGGTCAGATCCACAGAGGTTGTCATCTGGGAAATTCCCACTAGTCAACAATGGCAGAGGGGGCATATGGACAGGTTTTTTCTCCCAGTGTCTAAAAATGGTAAGCCTCTATAAGCAGAAACGTATTTGCTGCAACCAGGTTGATCTGCAACAGCTTGACTGTTCACGGTGATCAGCAAACCTGAGAGATAAGGGACTGTGGTGCGCACGTGTGCAGAATGCTCATGTTGTATAGAAACAATAGGGGCAGCTTTATCCATATACCTGTACTGATGAAGTTCTTATAGGAGCTCCTCTTTCCTCCGAACAGTTCAATATGCAAACAGATTACTGTGGCTTTGAAAGTTGGGAGTGGTTTGTTTGTGATTTGGGGCTACAAAGAGTTAAAACAACCTTTATCTTTCCATACATACTGTGGGCAACTACTAAAAATTGTGTAATTCCAAAAACAAAGTTACCACTGCAGCTTACTTTTGCGGTAAATGAACAGAAACGTCAGAATTGCATTAGAATTACAATGTACAGTGGTGAAAATAAATATTTCATCCCCTGCAGATTTTGCAAGTTTGCCCACTTACAAAGAAATGAAGGGTCTATAATTGTTATCATAGGTGTTTTTTAAATGATAGAGACAGACTGTTACCCAAAAATCCAGAAATAACACATAATTTATAGCATTTGTTTTAAGTTGTAGTTCAGTGTTTGATCCTCAAACAAAACAGTACTTGGTGGAGAAACCCTGGTTGGCAGGCAAGTAAGACGTTTCTCGTAGTTGGTGACCAGGTTTTCACACATCTCAGGAGGGATTTTGGCTCACTCTTCTTTACAGATCTTCTTTAAATCCTTAACGTTTCTTGGCTGTCTGGCTAAGCCACTCCATGACCTTAATATGCTTCTTCTTGAGCCACTCCTTTGTTGCCCTGGTGGTATGTTTTGCGTCATTGTCATAATGGACCCATCCACAGCCCATCTTCAGTGTTCTGGCTGAGGGAAGAAGGTTTTCATCCAAGATTTTACAACACATGGCCCCATCCATTGGCCCCTTAATGCAGAAAAGTCGGCCTGTACCTTTAGCAGAAAAACAGCCCCAAAGCATAATGTTTCCACCTCCATGCTTGACTGTAGGGATGATGTTCTTAGCGTCATAGTCAGCATTTTTCTTTGTGCAAACATGGCGAGTCGAGGTAATGCCAAAGAGCTCCATTTTTGGTCTCATCTGACCACAGCACTTTCTCCCAATCCTTCTCTGAATCATTTAGATGTTCACTGGCAAACTTCAGATAGGCCTCGATATGTGCTTTCTTGGGGAGGGAGACCTTGTGGGAGCTGCAGGATTTTAATCCATGGCAGCATATTGTGTTACCAATGGTTTGTTTGGTGACTGTGGTCCCAACTGCCTTGAGATCATTCACAAGCTCCTTCTGTGTAATTCTGGGCTGATACCTCACTTTTCTCATGATCATCCTTACCCCATGAGGCAAAACCTTGCATGGAGCACTAGACCAAGGGAAATTTATGGTTATTTAGTATTTCTTCCATTTGAGAATAATCGCTCCAACAGTTTTCTCCTTCTCACCAAGCTTTTTGCTGATGGTCTTGTAGCCCATTCCAGGCTTGTGCAGGTCTACAATCTCATTCCTGATGTCCTTTGACAGCTCTTTGGTCTTGCTTATGATGGTAAGATTTGAATGGAAGAAAGAGATTCTGTGGGCAGGTGTCTTTTATACACATAACGAGTTGTCGTTAGGAGCACCTTCTTAAATTGACAGCACTAATCTGTGTAGCACATGAGCACATACTATAGCCAGTCTGTGGGAGCCAGAATTATTGATGGTTGATAGAGGATCAAATACTTACTTAACTCACTACTGCAACTCAATATATAACATTTGTATTGTGTGTTTTTTTTCTGTATTTTTGGTTAATATTCTGTCTCTATCATTTAAAATACACCCTACTGTATGATAACATTATAGACCCTTATATATTATAGACCCTTAAATTCTTTGTAAGTGGGCAAGCTTATAAAATCTGCAGGAGATCAAATTATTATTTTCGCCACTGTATCTATAGCCAAAACCTTGTTTTGTTAGGTTTTAATTATTGTCTGCATCCCTGCCAGGGAGATTTCTCCTCTCTCTTTGCCTGGAATGAAAGGCAATTGAAAAAATGAATTTTTACAGTTGTCACCAAAACAGGTGGTGATGGTGAATCTTTCAATGGAGCACATGCTCCAGACAACTTTCTAAGGCCTCATGCAAGCTATGTTTTTTCAAATCAGTTTAGACAAGTTTAACTGAGTATAGCATCTATTTATTTCATTGGCCAGAATTTTTATTTTTTCTTGCCATTAAAATGAAAAATTAACTAAAGTGCAAAAATGCACTAACACTTAGGCGTATTTAGCCACGTTTGGAACTTTTATGCCCAAAAGTGATTCTTCTGTGTTCAGGAGCTTTGATTGCCTCTAAACTTTGCTGCTCCTAAACTCTTCTAAAAGCCTATTTTTGCATGGATACATGAGATGTAGGGATGAGCTCAGGCGTGTTCACATGGTCCACGTGCTGAGCCCACCAGGAAGTCAAGACATTGCTCCGATGTGCGGCTGCAGATATCGGGCAATGTCTCACTGCCTGTGATTAGCACAGTGCTGCGCCGACTTCCTGGCGGGCTCAGCACGTGGTCCATGCGAACACGCCTGAGCTCATGCCTAATGAGGTGCATTCAGGGGGTTAGGGAAAAAATGGCAAAAGCTCCAAAAATGGCAGTTTAAGAGCAGTAGAGTGCATGGGGCCTTAAAGAGGAATTCCCCTTCTGGAGAGACTTCCTCCCAAAGTCTTGGTGTGCCTCCAGGGCAGGAAGAAAAGGAAGATCTCAGTGAAGGGAAAAATACACTGTCTGACTGTAAGGACACAATATTTGCATCCGAAATTATAATCTAAGTGCCTCTGTTCCTGGACATGAAAAAGGTACCCCAGATGTATCCTGACACTTGTCTCATAAATTATTGTACCACATCTTATTTTGCTAACTATAATTAACAAAAATATACTGACACAAAGGTTGGAGTAAAAAGTAAAATGGCCGCTTATGGCCCCTTTATTAAAAATGAACGATTATGTTAAACAAAAACATAACACTTTTGGTTGCCGATCCTTGGAGGCACTAAGTATCAAAATCTTTCCTTGTATCTGCGCAAACTACTTCCACGGTCCCTGCCGCACTGCACCAACTCGGGAACGAACCGCATTCTGCAGATACACCATCGTAACTAAGTAACAGTTAATCCACCATAACTGGCATTCCACCGGGGACCCATACTTTAGATGTATCCCAATCATCTAATCACAGCAGGTTATTTAAAAATGCCTCCAAAGACTCAACCGCTGCAGCGCAAAGTGTGAACCCTCACACCTTTGTGCCCTGCCAAAAACACAATGCCTGCTGTACCCCATCTTGCAAACCCAGGGACCACAGATCCATTCCCACCACATTTAGATGGACCCCATTACTGCAGAGATACCACCACGTATTCACCTCCAGCTCCCGATGCCTTACTACGAAACCACTGTTTCGTGCTATAAACCTCCCAACCTGCTTGTTAACCTTCACTCTTGCCCTGTTCAGCTGCCCCACAGGGCAGATGGGCGAACCAGGAATCTGCCGCAACCTAACGTGCACCCCCTTTCCTGCTTGATCAGTCTTAGATCCATGGATAAAAATAATGACAGAAGAGCCCCCTTGGGCAGCCTTGGACAGTTCAGTCTGCTTATAGACCGGCCATTGCCCAAAAATTCATTCTACACCAGCAGGTCGGCCCTATGCTCCCTATTCAGCTGAATAAAATGTCTGGGTGACCAAACCCCAGCAGTGGCGGCAGACAGCCACCGACAAAAAACTCTGCCCATCGGCATGATACGGCATGCAAAATTGAGCTTACTGAGGAGCGACTGAAGCTCTCGGAGCTTAATCTTGTGTTTGCCAGAGGTCAAACAGACCTCCTCCTTCAGAGCATGTAACTTGTCTTCAGGCAGATGACATTCCATTGCCCGGGAATCAATCTCTATCCCCAGGAACTTGATAGTTGATTTGGGGCCTTCTGTTTTGTCCTCCGAGAGAGGAATAACAAAACGCTCTACGAGGAGCTGTACCGTAGCCAGCAAAACGCCACATGAATTTGAAGATGGAGGGCCAACACACAGAAAGTCATCCAGGTAATGAATCACCACATCATCACCCATTTGAGAAAAGAGCTAAAGGTCTCGAAAAAGGCACAAGATATGGAGAAGCCCATAGGCAGGCAGCGATCCACATAAAAGGCACCCAACCTGCACGGGTGAACCGGTAGTAACTGAACAGCAGACTTGATATCGGTTTTAGCGATAAGGGGACACTTACTGTAGTGCCATACCCAAAACACGGAAGGCTCAAACGAGGTATAAGACACCGCACACACCTTAGGAACAAAAACATCATTAACTGAACCGCCTTTTGAAAAGGAAAGATGGTGGTTCAGGTGGGCTCCTTCTTTGGAATGGCACCCAAAGGCGAGATCACCAAATTATCCAAGAGGGATTGAGTAAAAGGGCCGCACATTAACACCTCCTTATCGAGCTTCTCCAAAACCACTTTGGAGTGTAACAGAGCCAACCGCAAGTTGTCATCTGCAGGGGGAATATGAGGAAGGGAGCAAGGGATCAAAAAACCCTCAGTGAAACCCACCTGCAACAACCAAGCTGCAGGCCGGTCCGGATATCTACTCAGAAAGGGGGACATCTTGTTCACCCTCACCGAAATCCGACCTTTTTCCCGCAGCATCGGCGGGATGGGCCCTGCTGGGCTTAAAGCAATGGGACAGGGGGTGAGCCCCCCCGCAGTGATAGCATTCATGCTTGTATCGGCAGCAGGTGCCAACACTGACCCTGCCTTTTTGTGGCCGGTTGTCCGCCCCCCCTCTGGAAAAAACAAAGTCGAGACATGTGGAGAGGACATAGGTTTCATCCATAAACGAATGTCCTTATGATCTCACCTCAGCGAGGGCCGCGTCTCCTTACGTTGACGAAAATATTTGTCGTACCGGAGCCAAGCCACACCCCCATAAACCCTCTGGCCCTCGCTAATGGAATACAAATAGCAAAAGAGTGGGGAACAATTCTCAGGTGATTTCTCCCCAATAACACTCGCAAAGATGGTGAAGGCCTGGAGCCAATTGCTAAACGTCCGTGAAATCAGCCGATAACAACGCTTCTCCTCATCTTCTTTCTTGGATTCTTCAGGTTTTACCCTATTCAAGTTAAACTTTTTCCAGGGGCAGCAACGTGAAGATCTCCACATACTCCCCCCACCAAATTCTGAACTGGCAAGGACTAGCGAAGATACGCAGCCCGTAGAAGGCCCCGGCTACTCGAGGTCACTCCTCTATCCCCAGGACTGGTGTGCCTGGCCGTTGCTGTGTGGCTCCTCTTCACCCCCCACTGGGGGGCGGGGCCCTGCTGCTCTGACCAGTAGTGGAGGCCTTCTGATCCCGCCCGGATCTGGGGGTGATGGGTCTCCGGCCGCTCCACCCGACTGGCCGTGACCCATAGTGCAACTCCTTCCCTGCTGATGCGTCCACACTCTCACGGGTCTTCCTCTGCACCAGGACCGGGGGAGGTATAGGGCTGCGTCCCCATCCCGCAGACCTCTGCCCCAACGGGAATTCCTCCCAGCACCCACGCCTGAGCCAGCCAGAGGAGGCTGAGCCAGCTGGGCTGGAGGGTCCGAGTCTGGTCTCCCTGAGTGGCGCTGAGCTCGCGGGGACTGTGAAGGGCTAAGGCGCTCCGGGGCGTGCCTGCAGAGTACATCTCACCTGTGGAGCTGTGGCAGTTGTCAATGGTCCCCATTGAATCCACCATTGAGCGCAGCTGCTCTGCCAGGTCCCGGGAGTCAGCCATCGTGGAACCGCAGAGGAAAGGCATTGCTTACAATGCTTCTCCTCCTCGTGTACTCCCTGGATGTTCGATTCCCCCTTCTCTCCCTCACCTGTGGCTTCTTGCAGTCCCTCCCCCACGCTGACTGCCCAATCCCCTGCAGCCCCATGTTACCTGACAACATGTTTTAACCCCCACTTCCCTATGCTCCCATTCATGATAGCCCAACGCTATTTATTTATTTTTTGCTCCAGGCTATACTTATCATCATGCAATCAAACCTGAGTTTGTACAGTGATCATTAAAGGGTCCTAGGTTGCCAGTAGTTACATAACTACCTGTACCACCTGTAACTACCGGTTTTCTTGCTGGCTAGCTTGAAAGTGTGCTGGGACCATCTTTGTATTGTTTTACATAGCTGCCTATGGCTACAGTTACAGTTACATCCTGCTCCCAAGATGCATGAACCATTCTAGTCACTGCAACCCTTTAAAAACTGAAGCTGCCACTATAACATGTTAGACTGGTAACACACACATATATATATATATATATATATATATATATATATATATATATATATATATATATATATTTTTTTTTTTTTATTATTATTTTGTATCTCTGTTTCGCTCCCTTTTGCTACTAAATACTTTCTATGACTATATGATGTTGGGATTGTATTTTACCTTGTAGATGATTATAACTGATTCCTCCTGAAGAAGCCGCTGTAGTTGCAAAACATGTAGAGGACTGCTTCACGATCTACATCTCGGCTCCCCACAGAATTTATGGGGTTCATACATCCTCTTTGAACCAATTGTAATAAATGTGCACAGTTGTAAGCAACTGTCTACAAATTACTTTGTGTACAAACCTACTTTGTGTATAATTTAACAATGTCTTTTTTTTAATAAATTGATATTATACGCTTGGCCTAATTCTTGGGTACCGGGATAGTCCTGTTTTTCTTAATACACTGGTGGCATGCTTTTGGCAGCCCTAGGTATTCCTTCCAAAAATCCTACTGCTAAGGATGATGGTACCCGCCCCTACCCCTAGATTAATGTGTTTGAGGCAACCGCGTACATTAGACAGTATCAAACTTAAAGTGGTGTTGCCATTTAAAAAAAAAAAAATTAAAAGTCAGCAGCTACAAATACTGCAGCTGCTGACTTTTAATAATCAGACACTTACCTGTCCCAGGGTCCAGCGATGCAGGGGATCGAAGCCTCGCTCACCCTCTGTTGGTTGGCGCCGGCTTTGTAGCTGTGGGCGCCCAACTGTGGCTTCACAGCCGGCCACCCACTGCGCATGTGCGAGGGGTGCCGTGAATTGGCTGCGCAATCATCTGGGACCTGTCACGTTTCACAGATGATTGACAAGAGGGAGGGGGCAGAGCTGAGCCCTTCCTGCACTGACGGGAAGTGATGTCACGAGCCCAGACACTGAAGGAGGCAGACTACGAGGGACCCCCTAGCAACAGTCATTTAGAGGTGAGTAAAAAAAAAGATTTCCCAATGTTTTTAGTTTTTATTTTTTTTAGGAACATTTTATTTTTTTGGGTGCAACTCCACTTTAAAGTATATTTTTCACTTTTGCAGTCAAATTGGGATCAACTTTATATATGTTACAAGTTCTCATTCACATAGCATACCAAAAAAAAACATAAAAAAAATCGAAGCCTACCCTAAGGCCTCATGTACACTGCTGCTGGTAAACGGACGATCAGAGGCAGTTGGATGCTTTTTTTTAGCTGCCCCTGAACCCATCCAATGTTATCTTATGTGTACATGTACACAGGTTTGTTTAATGTCGTTTTTATGCAGTTGCGTTTAGAGGCTTTTCTTTGAAGGCAAAAAAATGAGTTCAGGTGCTGAAGTTTCCGACATTTCAGACGCCAAATGTGTCTAAACGCGTCTAAACTCAGTACCTGCATTTAGCTGTGTTTTAGTTTATAAGCGTTTTTAAAGGCGGCCTATTCTGTTTACAATACAAAACTTAAAAATGATAGCAAATGATCAAAAACCACTAAAAAATATTTAAAAAAACTTATAATGGCTTGAAATGCTTCATAGACCATTTATATACCCCTAATGAGCCCATAATCCAATCCAATACACCACTAGTATTGCTGTTAGCCAAAGTAGAATTGGAATTTGACCTATATGTTGTTAGATTTGAACCAGATGACCCCACCATTGAGCTTGACCCTCGACTTGATCAAACATAGTTGCATGAAATTTAATATCTGGCTTTTTAAATTTCCTCACATTTGCTCATTATGGAATCCATAGTAAAAGCACTGAAAATTGAGGTAGATACAAGTACACTGCTGCTTTCTCAGCTGCTGCTACTCACTCAGGTCTCACAGAATGGCTGAAATTGTTAAATATTAATACTGTTTTTTGTGCTTTGGGAGGGTCATCTTAAAGAAACGCTCCTAGACGTGAACACGCCAAAACGCCACTAAACACGGCATGCAAACATGGCTAAACTGGCATTTTTAAGAGCCGGTTTCAAGCTGTCAAAAAAATCGTTCAGAAGAGGTTGCCTCAGCGTCCCATGTATATATATGTTATTCTCTAATAACTCCAGTAAGGAAAAATCCTGCTAGTTCTCTTTGTTTATGAGGGGGCTGGGGAACTGTGTTTGCCATAACTGAAGCCCTTTAAACAAGGGCAGAATGTTGGGACTTGGGAGACATTTGTGGGTACAAAAAAATACCAGCAACATTCTGCCCATGTGTATACTGGAAAACCAATAAAACAGATATGGAAACGGGAAATTCAACGCTGAGAGTTTAAATAAAAATAGAAATAATATATTAAGTACGTTACCAACTCGTTATGAACGGATCATGGAGACAAGCAGCATAGTGGGTGAGATCTTGATAAGGGAAGCTGAAGTCCCGCTACTACAGTGTTTCATTTCTGTATCGCATTTATAAGTTCTTACAGTAATAAACTGCAATTTTATCTACAAGAGACACTTCCAGCTCACCCCATATAAATATCATAGTGACTGTTTCCTTGGATCAATATCCCCACTCTGAGTGTTCGACACCACTGTGCGTCATAGAATTCAAGGGATCCTTGAACAAAATATTTCTTGCGATTTGGTGCTACTGTATGCCTTATCTCAGGCTTTGAACTATCATGCCGCGTACACATGACCAGACTTTCCGGCAGACTAGGTCCGATGGAATCAGTCCGTCAGACAAGCCAATCGTGTGGGGGCTAATCCGATTGTTTTTCATTTTAAAAATCCGACGGACCTAGAAATAGAACATGTTTCAAATCTGTCCGACGGACTCAATTCCTATTGGGAAAACCGTTCGTCTGTATGCTAGTCCGATGGGCCAAATACGACGCAAGGGAAGCTATTGACCACTGGCTATTGAACTTCCTTTTTCAGTCCCGTCTTACGTCACCACATTCAAAATGAACGGACTTAGTCCATTCGTGTGTGGCCAAGTCCAAGTTCGTTCGGAAGTCCATTGGAACTCCGCTGAAAAGTCAGTCGGGAAGACCGTCGGACCTAGTCTGCTGGAAATTCCGGTCCTGCGTACGTGGCATCAGCCATCCCCATGTGTATGTGGAGTGACTGTGAGTCTGCTGATGAACCTGGGGCGTTTTATAATAAGACAACTTTGTTATTAAGTTTTAATCATTCTATTGGTGAAGGTTCTGATTAATTGTCCTGGCTATTTTGTCATATGATACTGTATGTTTATATTTTTGATTTTCATATCAATAAAACTTTGCACCTATTCCACAGTGTGTGTTAATTTTCTCTGTATACTGGAAAACCAGCAGCCGACTGACTCACTGCCATTGGCTGAGAGCGCTAATCGGAGTGTTCTGGTGGGGGGGGGGGGGGTGGGGCTGTCCCCCTGTCTGAATTGTCTCATTAATTTTGGGTAGGTTGGGGCTGGCTGTGTTCCCTTTAACAGCAGACGAAGCACAGTTGGGTGATTGGGTCTAGCCCCTTGAAGAATTCTTTCCAGCCTGACTTTATCGGCCTCTTTCAGGTCAATCCCTTTCTTCAGAATGATCTGATGCAGAATTTGATCCACTCTAACAATATAAGTGGACAGTTTATCACCTCAGTACTGATGAGTATCCTCAAACTTGTACATCAAGTCAGGGATCTTTTATATGTGGTGGTACAAAAGAAGAATGGGACCCTGCGCATGTGCATAGACTATCGCACACTTAATCGACAGACTGTTCCTAATCAATATACAACTCCTTGAATCAAGGATGCTCTACAGTACCTTGCAGGGACCGAGTGGTATAGTGTGCTGGATTTGGAAAGTGGGTATTACCAAATACAGATGCATGCTGAACATAAAGAGAAGACTGCTTTCATCTGCCCACTTGGGTTCTTTGAATTCAATCAGATGCCACAAGGACTTTCGGGGGGACAGCAACATTTCAACAATTAATGGAGCGAACTGTGGGAGATATGAATTTGGGAGGACATTGGAAGAACATGAGGTACGACTGGAGAAAGTGTTTGAAAGACTACACAAGGAAGGGCTTAAATTATCCCTGGAAAAGTGTCAGTTTTACAAAACTTTGGTCACCTATTTAGGTCATGTTGTTTCTGCCAAGGGAGTGGCTATAGATCCGAAGAAGCTGGAAGCAGTCACTGCATGGCCTAGACCCAAGACTGTAAGGGAATTAAGGTCCTTTCCGGGGGTTTTGCTCCTATTACTGAAGGTTTGTAGCTAATTTTGCAAAGATTGCCAGACCCCTTAATGAGTTTCTATGGGCGAGAAGGAAGGAAAGATGAAGGTGAAGAAGCTGCGAATGAGAGGAAAAAAAGTCCATCAGAGAACAATGGACTCATCCATGTGAGGAGGCTTATCAGCATTTAAAGAGGAGTCTTACAGAAGCCCCAGTCTTGGCATATGCCGATCCATCTAAGCCCTATGAGATCCATGTGGATGCTAGTCGAAATGATTTGGGGGGAGTCCTTTACCAAGAACAAGATGGTGGGCTCAGACTAGTGACATATGTGAGCCGAAGCCTCGTCCCTTCTGAGAACTACCCAGAACACAAATTGGAGTTTTTGACCCTGAAGTGGGTGGTGGTTGACAAGCTGAAGGATTACTTGTATGGGGCGAGGTTTGTAGTGAAGACAGACAATAATCCTTTGACTTCTGCTAAGCTGGATGCCACTGGACATCGATGGTTAGCTGCACTGGCCGGGTTCCAGTTTAGTTTGAAGTATCGGCCTGGAATTGGCAATAGAGATACAGATGCACTGTCCTATAGGCCTCATCGGTCAGTAGAAGAACTCAGAGAATGGACTTGTGTGCCTACAGAAGGAGTACAAGCTTTATGCAGAGGTCTGGTCCAACGGTTGAAAGGGACTGCAGGAGCTGAACCTATAGGAGTTCCTCCTTCTGGAGTGTCTCAGTTTTACTGTGGATTGACACAAGTGAGAGATGAGGGTTACATAGTTACATAGTTACATAGTACATAGTTACATGGTATTTGAGGTTGAAAAAAGACACGTCCATCAAAAGACAAAGTCCATCAAGTCCAACCACATGTGTGTGATTATATGCCAGTATTACATTGTATATATCTGTGTGTTGCAGTCATTCAGGTACTTATCTAAAAGTTTTTTTAAACTATCAGTGCTCCCCGCTGAGACTACCACCTGTAAAAGGGAATTCCACATCCTTGCCGCTCTTACAGTAAAGAATCCTCTACATAGTTTAAGGTTAAACCTCTTTTCTTCTCATTTTATTGAGTGGCCACTTATCTTGTTAAACTCCCTTTGCGAAAAAGTGTTATCCCTATTGTGGGGTCAGCAGTACGGTATTTATAAATTAAAATAATATCCCCTCTCAAGCCTTTTCTCCAGAAAGAATAAGTACAGTGATCGCAACCTTTCCTCATAACTAATATCCTCCAGCTATTAGCTTAGTTGCCCTTCTTTGCTCCATTTCCAGTACATCCTTCCTGAGGACCGATGCCCAGAACTTGACAGCATACTCTAGGTGCGGCTGGACCAGAGTCTCGTAGAGTGGGAGAATTATCTATTTATCTCTGGAGTTGATCCCTTTTTCAATGCATGCCAATATTCTGTTTGCTTTGCTAGCAGCAGCTTGGCATTGCATGCCATTGCTGAGCCTATAATCTAATAGGACCCCCAGGTCCTTTTGATCCTAAATTCCCCCAGAGGTTCTCCTCCCAATGTATAGATTGCATTCATATTTTTGCCATTCAAATACATTATTTTACATTTTCTACATCAAACCTCATTTGCCATGTAGTTGGCCACCCCATTAATTTTTTCAGATCTTTTTGCAAGGTTTCCACATCCAATCGGAGAAGTTGCCCTGCTTAGCTTAGTATCAAAACAGAGATTGAACTGTTTACCACATCCTCCAGGTTGTTTATGAACAAAATAAATAGGATTGGTCCCAGCACAGAACCCTTGGGGACCCCACTACCCACCTCTGATCATTTAGAGTACTCCCCATTTATCACCACCATCTGAACTCGCCCTTGTAGTCAGTTTTCAATCCATGTACTTACCCTATGGTCCATGTCAACGGACCTTATTTTGTACAGTAAACGTTTATGGAGAACCATAACCAGAACCATTGGCCAGCAAAGGATTGAGAGCATGTTCTCAATTTTTCAGACGCAAAAGGTTTCGATTGGAAATCCCGATCGTCTGTAGCAATTCTGATGGGCAAAATTCCTACACATGCTCGGAAACAATTCGACGCATGCTTGGAAGCATTGAACTTCATTTTCTCGGCTCGTCGTGGTGTTGTACGTCACCGCATGCTTGGCGGTCGAAAGTTCAAGTTCAAGTTTGAGCGGAATTCCGTCAGAAAAACCATCATAGCTTTTTCTGACAAGAATTCTGAACGTGTGTACGTGGTATAACACCAAAGCTACCCATCCTCCTAGAAGACTTACCTATGAAACGCTGGGGGAGAACTCTGACAAGTTGATTTCCACTATTCAAAGTTTTTTTTTCAAGTGGTTTAAGCAAAATCCTGATGTTTGTCATTATTTGTTGAATTTGAATACTGGTTAAAGTATACTAACGTTTTTTTTTTTCTAGCAAAAGTTGAAAATCCCTGCCTCTTTGGGGACTAAAGTTTTTAAGTGAGGGAGGATGTAGCCAGGAGCTGATACCTACCTATTCCTGCAATCAGAAGACGCTGTGTGGCATTGTTTCAGGGGAAGCTGTTCCCTCTAGTGTTCCAGTGTGGGATGTCCTGATACTTTCTTAATTAGAGGTAAGACAGAGCAAAGCATCTTGGGACATGTAGTCCATACAGATAGTATTCGCCCTCTGGCTGTATTATGTGAAACTACAACTACCAGCTTACTTATGGAGAAGAGCAGACTGCTGGGAGGGACTATAAGAAAGAAGGCTTGAGGCCAGGCGCTCTCTCTTGGGACTGGTGTGGATCTGTGTGCAAGGAATCTATTACAGAATGAGCTGCAGCTGAGTTGCGGCCTGCTCTGGTGGAGTTACACAGCGGATATCTGGAAGGACACCCACGAACAGTTCCCCTTCACTGTCCGGCGGCAGCCCTGAAGCCGTTCCTGTTCCATCCACCCTGCAGGGATATTGGATTCATGTAAGCCATGGTGCAGTGCAGCAGAGGCTGGATGTCATCCCTTGAGCCACATTCCTGAGAGATCATCATCATCCTCATCCTCATCTGTTCCATCTGTGGTGAGCGGGCGATAACCTAGTCTTATAGACACTGTATATAGACATCATTGTCTCCTGCACTCATTACCATCCAAGGATCAGTTCCAGCATATCATAGACACTATATACTGTACAGATATATTTGCCATCCTTTGTTTTGCTGTTGCTTGTAGTTCCACAGAAATTTAACATCTTTAAGTCAGTGATCACTGTGAATCCAATTACAGTTCTGATTTGCAAATGAATATTGTCTGCTGGTTAAACACCATCCATCGGATCAGCTATTTTTCTTTACCATTCAATATTATTTATTTAACTATTGAATTGTTGAACTGTTTCCTAAGGTTGTAATACAGTGGAGACTCTGGGTAAAAAGTCACAAATATTATTTGGAACACGGAGATTCTGCCAACCAAATCCGTCGGATTTTGTCCGTCAGATTTAGTCTGACGGATTGTGTCCGAAACTGTTGCATACACACGGTCGGACTAAGTTGTCGAAAAATCCGATCTTTCAGAACGTGATGACGTAATTTCGTTACGATGGGACTACATTCAGGCTAGAAGCCAATAGCTTTGATGTAGGAATTTGATCTGAGCATGTGTGGCACTTGGTCCGATCAAAATTCTCTACACATGATCGGATTACGTCCGGCCCAGTTGGTCGGGAAATATTTCCAACATGTTGGAAAATTGGGTCCGACGGAGATGCGGATGGAATCAGTCCGATGCATACCACACACAGTCGGATTATCTGACGACACGGTCCGATAAGACGCATTCCGACGGATTCTCCGACCGTGTGTACGCGGCATAAGAGCCATTCCTCTGCTCTCCTGTAGCCTATTCACATAAACATTATATGCACTTACCGTATTTGAGCATAGAAATGATAGTATTCACTGTTGAATGTTTGAATCTTAGAGGTGATTATTGTTTCGTTATCCATAACATTCTTTGTGAGACAACATTTTGGGGTGTAAGTTCAAGCTGACACTTTGATTTCGTTTCCATTCATTTCATTGAGTAAACTATTTCAGATTTAACCAATTTTGGAGTATTTTCTTATTGTTGTTATTATTTAAGGAAAAATGTTTGAACCCAGGGTGCCAGAGGACTCACAGGGTCAGGGCAATCAGAGGGGTACTGATTTATCTTGCGACCCTCAAGAGGGCAGCACTACATCTTACTTCAAGAAGGGCTGAATTGTCTGAGGAACGGCTCCTCATTCATGTACTGTATATACTTGTCAAAGGAAACACGTACTGAGAAACCATTGCCAACAGGGGCGGACTGACAACTCATGGGGCCCCCGGGCAATAGGAGATTATGGGGCCCCCAGGCAATCAGAGATTATGGGGCCACACAGTAGACATAAACACACACACACAGTATACAATCACACAGTATACACAGACATGTTTCTATTGGCTGAGAAGGTACTGGAGAGGTGGGCCAGCTATAATCTCAGGATTTTTAGACCAAAAGGATGTCGTTAAGGGACATTTCAGATGTAAAAAAAAAGCCCACAAATTTGTACATACTGTCCCTGGTTTTACTGAGATTGACAACCCTGATGGGGCCCCCTAGTGGCAAGGGGCCCTCGGGTAGTGCCCGAGTGGCCCAATGGTCAGTCCACCCCTGATTGCCAACCTACTTATAAGAGTGACCTAGAACAGGCACACAGATTATAAAGTCAGAGTGAAGCCAAAACTACATACTTGAGAAAGTATTGGACCCTGGTGACCATGGAAATGGGCTCTAAATCTTTAAGTCGAACCTTACAAGATGAATCTCAAAACTGAAAATCTGGTGTGTCTGTTTTGCAGTCTTCCCTACGATCCCTCCGTTTGGTATACAGGCATACCCCACTTTTAAGTACACAATGGGGTTTATTTACTAAAGCTGGAAAGTGAAAAATCAGGCTCACTTCTGCATAGAAACCAATGAGCTTCTAACCCCAGATTGTTCAATTAAGCTTTGGTAATAAAACCTGGAAGCTCATTGGTTTCTATGCAGAAGTGAGCCTGATTTTTGATTTATGTGTCACTTTCCAGCTTTAGTAAATAAACCCCAATGTGTACTTAAAAGTGGAGTATGCCTGTATCATAAGAATTGGGTTGGCAGGACAGAGGTCCTATTACCGAACTTTCTTCTCGGCTGCTGTCATGATTTGTTTCTGTGCACTTTGTTTTGTGATAGCATTCTGACAGCCAAAAGAACTGGGAGATGAAAAGAAAAATAGAAAACACATCAATGTGCATTCAGAAAACACATGCATTAGTATCTAGATCAATGCATGTCATGATGTCCATCATTATCTGGTAATGTGCATTATAATGGGTGTTAACATGTAATATGAAGTGCATTGCAATACACATTGAAGACATGCGCACACACGTTAAACGCATTGTTTTAATGCATTTCTATTTATTTCAGTGGAGAACAAGAGGGAAAAAGCAAAAGTGTGAGTCCTTGTGGTTTCCTATAACTTACAGAAGCTACATAAGCTAATAATCATATTTGAAAATCTAGCTACCTCAAATAAATTTTCTGTTTTAACAATAACATTAAATTTAACACCTTTAATCAAACACATTTCATTTTCAGGACATTGTGTTCAAAACAAAAGAATTATATGCAAGGAGATTAAGCATGAAAATTTTAAGGGCTTGTTAACACCAATAAACTACGTCGGAACAGAGACAAAGAGCTCCCTCTAGTGGCTAATTTACAAATCTCTATATTAAATACAATGACAAAAATATGGAAGAGCAAGCAAATAAATCTGTGAGACTTGCATGAAAAAAAATTAAAGCCTAAAGCCCCATACACACTATAAGTTTTTCTGCTGAGTTTTTCCTTCAGATTTACCAAAACCATGTAATATGAGGTCAAACCTTAGGAGTTTCAATTTGTATGCAATCAGGCAGGCCCTTGCACTACATGGTTTTGGTAAACCTGAAGGAAAAACTCAGCAGAAAAACTGATAGTGTGTATGGGGCTTAACTAATGATATTGTAATACTCACCTTCTCTCAGGCGCTTATCAATCTAGGCATCTTCTGATTTGAATGACACCTAGGGGGTTATTTACGAAAGGCAAATCCACTTTGCACTACAAGTGCAAAGTACACTTGAAATTGCACTGCAAATGCACTTGGAAGTGCAGTTGCTGTAAATCTGAGGGGTAGATCTGAAATGAGGGGAGGCTCTGCTGAATTTATCATCCAATCTTGTGCAAGCTAAAATGCTGTTTTTTATTTTCCTTGCATGTCCCCCTCGGATCCACAGCGACTGCACTTCCAAGTGCACTTTCAGTGCAATTTCAAGTGCACTTTACTTGTAGTGCAAAACGAATTTGCCTTTCATAAATAACCCCCCTAGTATCATTTAACTCATTTTCTGTGAGCTCAGGGGGTCAATGGCCTGCAGCCTGGGGTTGTGTCATAAAGCCATCCTGGACTTATAGAAGCAATGATGCAGAGATGTGTCACGTCTTTATATGGCAATACTCTCTGCAGTATTTAGGACCCACCGCTGTAAACAGAAGAAAATGAAAAGGGCCTGTGATGTCACTTGACAATACCAAAGACTGCTGGAAAAAGATTGTGTTTTTTTATTTTAAATATGGGTGTAAGGGTGCTCCAAAGGGGGAGGGGAGAAGACAGAAGTGGGTTCCAAGTTAAAAAAAAAACAATGAAGAGTATGTATGTATTCACTAGAAACACTGTACTGTTTCCATTTCTTGGACCTCAGGTATTAAAACTGGAAGAAAAGTCAGATTCCCTGTGACTCGTAGTAGTAAGTTGTAGCCTCACCAGTGCCCCCCATATGCAGCCTATCAGTGCCCAGCAGCCTCACCAGTATCCATCATATGCAGCCTCACCAGGGCATGTCATATGCAGCCTACCAGTGCCCAGCAGCTTCCCAAGTGGCCATAATATGCAGCCTGCCTGTGCCCAGCAGCCTCACCAGTGCCCCTCATATGCAGCCTACCAGTGCCTGTCATATGCAGCCTACCAGTGCTCAGCAGCCTCACCAGTGCCGGTCATATGCAGCCTGCCAGTGCTCAGCAGTCTCAACAGTGCCCGTCATATGCAGCCTACCAGTGCCCAGCTGCCTCACCAGTGTCCATCATATGCAGCATGCCTGTGCCCAGCAGCCTCACCAGTGTCCATAATTTGCAGCATGCCTGTGCTCAACAGCCTCGTCACCAGTGTCCATCATATGCAGCATGCCTGTGCCAAATAGCCTCACCAGTGTCCATCATATGCAGCCTTTCTGTGCCCAGCAGCCTCACCAGGGTCCATCATATGGAGCATGCCTGTGCCCGTATCAGAGTGGCGATCTCCACTTCAGACAATTCAGCTCTGTGACATGAGGAGATTGCGGTGAGTAGGGAGGGGAGAAGGATGAAATGGGCGGCACTCGGGCGGACCCCGCCCCCTTTTGGTATCGGTAAAGCCCCATACACACTATCAGATTTTCTGCAGATTTTTTGCTTCAGATTTACCAAAACCATATAATATGAGGTCAAACCTTAGGAGTTTCAATTTGTATGCAATCAGGCAGGCCCTTGCACTACATGGTTTTGGTAAATCTGAAGACAAAAATCAGCAGAAAATCTGATAGTGTGTATGGGGCTTTACACTTTGCGGCTGATTATTTTCGGCGGCCGAAATTTTGGTGCACCTCTACTGGCAATAGATTGTGTAGGCACCATAAATCACGCTGAGAGATATGGGGTGAGGGCATAACTATATGGCATATTTGGGAAGTGACTCCTGATAAAATTTGTTGGGTTATCCTATAAAGTCCACTATTTCCAAGTTCTACTGTATACAGGCTGATGCACAGTGGTAAAACAATAGCCATAGCAGCCCACACATAACAACAGCCATAGCAGCACACACAACTGATTGAGGTCTGGGATGAGAAGAGGGACCCTAAAAGGGAGGCTGTACAGAAAAACTAAACTGTGAGGTTTCTAGTATAGA
Source organism: Lithobates pipiens (assembly GCF_037356315.1). Classification (NCBI taxonomy): domain Eukaryota; kingdom Metazoa; phylum Chordata; class Amphibia; order Anura; family Ranidae; genus Lithobates; species Lithobates pipiens. The sequence goes on along the minus strand of NW_027507685.1, from coordinate 204,273,239 downwards.
AGGGCTGACGTCAGACCTCATGATTGTCACTAGTCACAGATCCCCCTCTGTGTAGTAAAAGACATTTGTTTAGGTGCCTTAGCAGTGTTGATTTATTGTCCTCTGAACTTTTGCTACAGAATGAGACTAACCCTGTATGTCTAATACAGTCACAAATTCCAGAGTGTCTTCTCTAGCTAAAACCTTATAAGAAAGCTGAGGAAGCCAGAGTTGAAAGAAGTTTGTATTGGGGCTATAGATTAATGGTGTGCAAGAGTATTATTCATTTTGTCAGAGTATAAAAGGTCACGTTGTTTATTACTTTTATTATTGAATATTGTTGCTACTGCAGCTAGAAGTTTTATCTAGAGCACTGGTCCCCAGTAGTGTATTGACTATGCTGACTGTTGTGGTTGTAAAGATTCATTTTGTTAATAATAAACATGATATACTTACTCTGCTCTGTGCAATGGTTTTGCACACAGTGTTCCCAAACCTATTCTTCTAGGGTTCCTCCGCTGGCAAAATTGGCTCCTCCTCTACTCTGTGTGCCCCCATAGCAAGCTGCTTGCTATAGGTGCACTCATACAGGCTTGGTCTGGGGTTGGGCTGTGTGCGTCCATATACACACAGTGTGGCTCTGCAATGCCTCCTGCTCCCTCCCCATAGGATTTGACTGACAGCAGCAGGAGCCAATGGCTCCCGCTACTGCTGAATATCCTGTGGGAAAAGAGAAGTGGGAGGGGAATAGCTGCTGACAGTAACAGCAATGGATTGAGATCAGGCTCAGGTAAATGTTTAAAGGGTGGCTGGGGGACAGCTTTTGAAAGTTTTATTTATTACCTTTAAAGGCAAAACCTTTTTGCCTTTATTACCACTTTAAGGTCAGTGACTGCCAGCTGCTACAGAGAAAGGTTTCCAGGGAAGGGGGGCATTAAAATTCTTCCTCTGGGCCCCATAATTCTTAATCATGACCCTGCCACTGCACCCTTGAACTGTAGTCTCCTGCCAAATGACTCTATGATATGTAGTTTTCTCTCTGGTCTGGGACCTAAAATGGGAAGGGTTGTCAAACTTAGGCCTCCACATTTACGCTGGTCAATATCTGCTCTTCCAAAAACCGAATTACTAGTAATAAGGAGACTGTAACCACTTTCAGACCGGACCATTTTGCTGGTAAATGACTAGAGGTCTTTTTACAATTTGGCACTGCGCTGCTTTAACTGGTAATTGCGCGGTCATGCAATGTTGTACCCAAACAAAATTTGCGTCCTTTTCTTCCCACAAATAGAGCTTTCTTTTGATGGTATTTGATTGCCTCTGCGATTTTTATTTTTTGCGATATAAATGGAAAAAGACCGCAAATTTTGAAAAAAAATGATATTTTCTACTTTTTGTTATTAGAAAAATCCAATAAATTCAATTTTAGTCATACATTTAGGCCAAAATGTATTCAGCCACATGTCTTTGGTAAAAAAAAAAGTCAATAACTGTATATTTATTGGTTTGCGCAAAAGTTGTCACATCTACAAACTAAGGTACGTTTTCTGGAATTTACGCAGCTTTTAGTTTACGACTGCCTATCTCAGTTCTTGAGGTGCTAAAATGGCAGGGCAGTACAAAACCCCCCCAAATGACCCCATTTTGGAAAGTAGACCCCCTAAGGAAATTGATAAGTGGCATGTTGAGCCCATCGAATATTTTATTTTTTTGCCTCAAGCGATTGAATAATGACAAAAAAATATATATTTTTTTTTTTTTACACAAAGTTGTCACTAAATGATATATTGCTCACACATGCTATGGGCATATGTGAAATGACACCCCAAAATAAATTCTGCTGCTTCTCCTGAGTACGGGGATACCACACGTGTGGGATTTTTTGGGAGCCTAGCCGCGTACGGGGCCCCGAAAGCCAAGAACCGCCTTCAGGTTTTCTAAGGGCGTAAATATTTGACTTCACTCCTCACTACCTATTACAGTTTTGAAGGCCATAAAATGCCAAGATGGCACAAAACCCCCACAAATGACCCCATTTTAGAAAGTAGACACCCCAAGCTATTTGCTGAGAGGCATGTTGAGTCCATGGAATATTTTATATTTTGCCACAAGTTGCGGGAAAATTACAAACTTTTTTTTTTTTTTTTTTTACACAAAGTTGTCACTAAATGATATATTGCTCACGCATGCCATGGGCATATGTGAAATGACACCCCAAAATAAATTCTGCTGCTTCTCCTGAGTACGGGGATACCACATATGTGGGACTTTTTGGGAGCCTAGCCGCGTACGGGGCCCCGAAAACCAAGCACCGCCTTCAGGCTTTCTAAGGGCGTTACAGTTTTGAAGGCCATAAAATGCCAAGATGGCACAAACCCCCCCCCCCCAAATGACCCCATTTTGGAAAGTAGACACCCCTAAATTTAGGGATACACTAGTGAGACTAGGTAATAAATGGCGGGTGCCCTGAAACTATAAAAAAATAACTAACCAACCAGCGTCACCTGTAACAGTTATATGGTGATCACTGGTGAAAGGGTTAACTAGGGGGCAATCAGGGGGCTTTATGCAGTAGTATATGGGGGTCCCTGGCGCTATAAAAAGTTGCGGCGAACCTAAATACCTACCTGCCTAACTAGCGTCACCTGTGACACTAATACAGCGATCAGAAAAATGATCGCTTATTAGGCTGGGTTCACACTGGAGCGATGCGGGAACGCCACGAATCCGCGGCGGGTTCCCGCATCGCATGCCTCCCGGCGGCAGTTCACACTGCCCTATGCGAACTGCTGGGAGTGTCAGTGAAATGTTAATGACACCCCCAGATCAGTTCGCATATCGCAGTGCGATCTGCAAACTTGGATCGCATGGTGTGAACACCCATGCGATCCGATTCTGCTGCGGACCAAAAAAAGGGTCCCGTGCGAGTTTGCGGCGGGTGCGGCGGGTGCGACACGAATTCAGCCATACTATCTGTATGGCTGAACTCGAATCGCACAGAGATCAGATGTGATTTGCACTCCAGTGCGGTGCGAATCACATCCGTTCTCATAAACCGCTGCAATGTGAACCCAGCCTTAGTGACACTGACGACGGGGGGTGATCACGGGGTTAAACCTTTATTGGGGGGGTTAGGGGGGTACCTTAGAACTAAAGGGGGCTAACCCTAACTGTCCTAACAGTTATTACAGTCACAAATGACACCAATGCAAAAAAAAAAAAAAAAAAAGCAATTGGTGTCACTGTGACTGGGGGGGCAGGGGTAATTGGGGGGGTGATCGGGGGGTAAAGGGGGGGTGTGAGTGTGCCTGACATGTTCTACTGTATGTGTGGTGTGTTGGTGCAACTCACCGAACCTCTCTCCTCGGTGCCGGAACGAAAAATACCGGCACGGAGGAGAGAATACATCACTTCCTCTCCTGTGTTTACATTACAGGAGAGGAAGTGATGTCACGAAGGATTTCCATTCGTCGAGAGCGATCGCAAGGGGGTGGCCATGAGTGAATGGCCGCCCCCTCATCCCGGATTGCTCTCGAAGGAATGCCGACCGCCGCAGGCACCGGGGGGGGGGCCCGATCGGGCCCCCCACCCGCGGGCAGGCAGGGACTTATATATACGTCCATATGCCTGCCCGTGCCATTCTGCCGACGTATATCGTCGTGCGGCGGTCGGCAAGTGGTTAAAATTAACCCATCAAGAGGCAAAATGCATCTGCCATTGTTGACTTCATTCTGAAAATGCTAGTGAAGTGACTGTTATTATTACCCCATTGTCTTCTTTAGGCTCCATTTCACACTTGTGTGATTTGACGTGTAACTTTGGACATCAAAGTTGCATGTCAAGTCGCAGCCCATTCTTTTCAATGGCACCCGTTCAAATCGGTGCAACACATGGGCCGAATGTCGGGTGACATCAACCGGTTCAATAAAAAATGGCCAACATTCTGCCCGTGTGAATGATAACTGGAAAACCAGCAGCTGACCTTCTCCCGATCAGTGCTCCGATCTGAGCTGTGAATTTTGAAACAGAAACAAATGGTATGTGACAGGCTTTAGGCTGGTACACATCTATGCATGTTGCTTCTGAGTATTTCTGCGGTGCTTTTTAGAGGTTTTTACCACAATTTCCCTGTAAAAATGCAATACATGCTTTTTTACAACTTCTCCATTGAAGTCTATTAAATCAAAAACACAAAAAAAGCACAGTTTTATGTTTAAAAATATCTCTGACCATTTCCAAAAATGCGGCACAAAAATGCATTCATCTGAACATGTTCCATAGGAACCCATGTTAAAAAAATGTCATGTGTTTCTGCAAAAAGCATGAAAAATACAGTGCCTAAGGCTGGATTCACACCTATGCATTGTTAGTGCTTTTTGCATTTTGCAGATTTGCACTACAGCCCATGTAACATGGTTTCCTATTGCCGCGTACACACGAGCGGACTGTATGGCGTACTTAGTTCGTCATACAATCCGACGGACAGTCCGTCGTACTTTCGACTGAATGGACTTGACCACACACGGATGCACAAACAGTCCGTCGAAAGCTTGCGCGATGATGTATACAGCACGTACGACGGGACTAGAAATAGGAAGTCCAAGACACAGCAAAGCACCCTTCCGCCGTGTAAATCCTTTCTGGGCATGCGCCATTCTTAGTCCGTCGAACTAGCCTAGACTAGCGGATTGTCCGCTGAAACCAAAGTACGATGGACAGAATTTCGAAAAATCCGAAATTCTTAGTACGCCGGACTGCACGCTGAAAAAGTCCGCTGAAGCCCACACACGAGCGGATTGTCCGCTGAAATGTGTTTCGACGGACTAAGTACGCCATACAGTCCGCCCGTGTGTATGCGGCATAAGGAACACGTTCTGCAGAGCAAATCTGCAAAATGCAAAAAGCACAAAAATTGCATAGGTGTGAATCTAGCCTTAAAGCTGCAGTGACTTTGAAAAGATTCCTGCACTACTTTGGTGTGACTTTTGATGCAACTTAGGCTTGGTTTACACTGCTGCGACATGGGATCCAAATTGTGACAAGTCACATGACATATCAAATTCAATGTTTCCCTATGAAAGCCATCCTATCTGATACTACACAAGTCTCTCTGACTTTAGAAAAGGTTCCTGCACTACTTTGGATGGTCTGACTTGAGTGCGATTTCAGCCCCTGTACAGGCTCCTAAATGGCATCCAAGTTGGATCAAGTCAGAAGGAAATCACAGGGCACAGTCAAAGTCGTACGTCTTTTATGTCGCAGCAGTGTTAACAAAGCCTTTGATCCATTCAGTGTAAATTCATGCTCCAAAGTTGCACTGAAAATCGTGTAAATTTGGAGACATGCTAGTGTGACTGGAGCCTTATGCCACATACACACGGTCTGATTTTCTGATGTGATGTTGTTGTCGGAAAGTCCGACCGTGTGTATGCTCCATCGAGCATGTGCTGTCAGAATTTCCGCCAACAAATGTTTGATAGCAGGTTCTCAAATTTTCCGCCAACAAAACTTGTTGTTGGAAAGTCAGATCGTGTGTACACAAGTCCGTCGCACAAAAGTGCACGCATGCTCGGAATCAAGCAGAAGGGGCCGTACTGGCTATTGAACTTCCTTTTTATAGTCCCGTCGTATGTCTTTTACGTCACCACATTCTCATGTTCGGAATTGTTGGCCAACATTTGTGTGATCGTGTGTATGCAAGACAAGTTGGAGCCAACAACCTTCGAACAAAAATCCATGGTTTTGTTGTCGGAAAGTCCGAACGTGTGTATGAGGCATTAGAGTCACTTGGACAGAATACATTTGCAGATTGGGAAATTCAGCAAAGCAAGATAATCGGACAGGATTCTTTTTCTGTGGCTAAAATTGTGTGTTCCATTTCTGACACAATCACATGTAGATCGACATACATTTTTTTAAAGCGGGCTACCCTAAAAAAAAAATTAAATAAATAAATAATATAGCATTAATAATTAAAAAAAAAAATGATTTTTTTTTAACTTACCTGAAACCGCTGTTGCTAGGCAGTCTTGCTAATCTGCCTCTTCCGCGGCGCTTCCTCCTCTTCAGCGAGCGTCCCCGTTGCCTTCTGAGACACAGAAAACAATGGGGCCATTCACAAAGTGCTGTGCAACTCGCGCATGCGCAGTAGGAAACATTATAAAACAAAACAAACAATGAAAACAAAAAAACATATTTCCAGAATTCATACAACACAAACATATTACATACCAAACACATTAATATATAAGAGAACCCCCCCCCGCCCCAATTTTCCCTCCTCTCTCCCTACTCCTCCCCCCTCCCCCCCTCTCATCCCATCAGCTCCCCTCATCATTCCTTCTTTCTTGAGTCATCATATACCTTAATTATTCTATAACTGGTAAATGATCTATTTACCCCTATGCGTCCATGTAAAGCGCTGTGTAAATTGACGGCGCTATATAAGTACCTTAAAGTGGTTGTAAACCCTTACAAACCACTTTGACCTACAGGTAAGCCTAGATTAAGGCTTACCTGTAGGTCCAAGCAATATCTCCTAAACCTATATGGTTTAGGAGATATTTGCCCGAAAACGGGCACCGCTGTCTACGGCGCATGCGCCATAGACAGCGGCGCGCAGGCGCACTGAGCGCGGCATTCTCAGCGACGGAGCTGCCGCGCGTGTCAGCTCCCGTGTGCATGCGCGGGAGTGACGTCATCGCAGCTTCGCCGAATGACAGCGGCGAAGCTGCGAGACCCCACCAACAAGATGGATGCGGCGGACTACAGGGGACAGCGGTGACTTCGCTGGCTCCTGTGTCAGGTAAGTGACACATAATGGGCTACTATGCGATGCATAGTAGTCCATTATGCTTTGCCTTTGCAGGGAATGAAAGAGGAAGTAAACCCATCAGGGTTTACTTCCTCTTTAAATAATAATAATCTAGTCCGAAAATAAATGGTTTCACTCCTGGTAAGAACAGCCAGGGTCCCCACATTTAACCAAATTTAACCACATACCGACTGCCACACACTGATGTACGTCCATTTTTTGAAGAGGGATATCTCTGTAACAGCAGAAGCTGCTGCCACAACCGAGGTATCCATCTCTTCAGGCAGCGGTTCGGTAACGATAATGGTGGTCTCTGCGGTTGATTCACCGCAAGATCACCGTTATCGGCGGCGGGAGAGGTGCCACCCCCCCTCCCGCCTCTCTCCCGCGCCCTCCGCCGTTTACCGGAGCCATCGGTAGTGACATAGGCAATCGGGTCCTTTCAGTGCCTGGGTATGGAGAAGAGTGAGGGGAAGATGGCCCCCGCTCGTCTCTATACCATAGCAGGGTGGAAGCGACGTCAAAATGTCACTTCTGCCCATACCTCTTAAAGGCACATTTTTTCAATCTCAATTTTTCAAATGACAATTTTTTTTTTATTTTTTATTTTTTTGCATTTAAGTGAAAAAATTAGATCTGAGGACTTTTTGACACCAGATCTCATATTTAAGAGGACCTGTCATGTTTTTTTTCTATTTTAAGGGATGTTTACATTCCTTGTTATGGGAATAAAAGTGACTCAAATTCTTTTTTTTTTAAAACAGTGTAAAAATAAATAAAATAAATAAGAAAAAAAAGAAGAAGCGAACGCATACGTGAGTAGCGCCTGCATATTCAAAACGGTGGTCTAATCACACATTTAAGGTATCGCTGCGATCGCTAGAACGAGAGCAATAATTCTAGCCCTAGAAGTCCTCTGTAACTCAAAACATGCAACCTGTAGAATTTTTTCAACGTCGCCTATGGAGATTTTTAAGGGTAAAAGTTAGACGCCATTCCACGAGCGGGCGCAATTTTGAAGCGTGACATGTTGGGTATCAATTTACTCGGTGTAACATTATCTTTCACAATATATAAAAAAAAAAAATGGGCTAACTTTACTGTTGTGTTATTTTTTTATTCAAAAAAGAGATTTTCTTTCCCAAAAAAGGTGCGCTTGTAAGACCGCTGCGCAAATATGGTGTGACAAAAAGTATTGCAATGACCACCATTTTATTCTCTAGAGTGTTAGAAAAAAAATGTATAATGTTTGGGGGTTCTAAGTAATTTTTTAGCAAAAAAACATGTTTTTAAGTTGTAAATACCGAGTCTGATAAAGAGGCCAGGTCCTTAAGTGGTTAAACCCCTATTCTTATATACCCGCCATTCTTTTAACAATACATCATTCACCTGAAAATTCGCCATTCGCCGCTCGTATGTTGGGCTTCTGGAGGATATCCATTTCATTGCTATTAATTTTCTTGCAATAAATAGTATCCTATTAATGATGAATCTAGTTGCCGGAGTATATACTTCTTTTTCTAAGTACACTAACAAGCATATTTGTGGATCTATCTGTATCTGGGTTGGGTACACCTGGTTAATCATTTCTATCACAGTCTGCCAATATCTAAACAATTTAGGGCAATTCCAAAGCATATGCATTAAGTCATCTGATACTCTTGAACATCTCAGGACATTCTGATGTTTCCCGTCTACCCCATTGATATAGTTTAGCTGATGTCCTATAAGCTCTATATATTATGTATAATTGGGTTAAGCGTTGCTGTGAAGATATTGATACAGTTTGTATGGATTCCAATATACACTGATTAACAATTTAAAAAAAAGAAAAGCATGTTCAAGTCATGATAGCTTCCCATCGAGGACACCTAGTGGTGTGATAACAGTTTACATGATGCACACACTTTCATGATTGGTGTAAGACTGAGGACATCTAGTGGACAACTGAAGCATAGGATCTGTATAATACTCATTGAAGCATAGCTAATTGCAATCGCTTTAATGACAGGTCACACTATTCAATGATCTCACTAGCTGCTACTGGTTCAAAAGTGGACGCTGTGTGCAATTAAGTCTCACCTTTGGTCTAAAGTTGCTTTGTCAATATAATAACTACAAAGTATACTATATGTAATATATAGGATCATTATCTATAACTCTTGGGAGTCATAGGTCAATTTCATGTATACAAGTATACTCCACTTACAAAAAGGAGCCAGTGTGACAATTACAAAATCACTATGTTGCTTCAACTCTCTACACTTTATACCAGTGATGGCGAACCTTGGCACCCCAAATCTTTTGGAACTATATTTCCCATGATCCTCATGCAATCTGCAGTGTAGTGGAACATCATAGGAAATGTAGTTCCAAACATCTGGGGTGGTAAGGTTCACCATCACTGGTCTATACTGTGAGACAGATCAGCGATATCATGAAAATGCCCAATTAATGCTTTTAAAGCCCAACTCCAAGGGAAACTAAAAAGCCTACATTGCAGTGGGCCTGCCTCCACACTGCAAGGGTTAAATGCTCATTTAGGTCTATGACAGTGATGGCGAACCTTGGCACCCCAGATGTTTTGGAAGTACATTTCCTATGATGCTCAACTACACCACAGAGTGCATGAGCATCATGGGAAATGTAGTTCCAAAACATCTGGGGTGCCAAGGTTCGCCATCACTGGTCTAGGGAATGGAAAAAGCAGTGTTACTTACCTGATCCTCTGCTCCCCTATGCTCTGACGGAGGACTGTTCCTCTTCATTCTCTGATGTCTGATGCAGGGTCCTATGGGCTCTATATCAGTCATGATAACATCAGGGGCATCTGACTGCAAGAATATAGGGTAGAAGTGGCTGCTGGGGAGTGGCGGCTGGTGGTAATTTTTTTTGGGGGGGCCGCAAACAGTGCACCCCACTGCCCACCCCCCCTCCTGGTTGGTCGGGTCCAGAGCACATACCCCATCTATGGTGGGTAGGGCTTCACACGGGCGACAGGCGGTGGGCATCACGCGTGGCTCTCACCTCCTCCGCAGGCATCACGGCAGCTTCCTTCTCCTCCCTCCTCTTCAGCGGCCAATCGGAACGCTTCTCCTTTTGGCCAATCAGGAAACAGGTCTGATTGGCCGGGAGGAGAATCAGTGTGAAAATAGCGAATATTCATTAGCTTTTGTCACACAACTGGGTGGGCTTGGCTCACAGTGCTCTGAGCCCACCTTTTTTGAAGCTCATTAGAGCCTCTGCTGGAATTCATGCATTTGGTGCCCTGCATGGGGGCCGGACACATTGATGGGGGGGTGGCGCCTGTGAACCCTTAATGAACAAGCCGCTCCTGCTGCTGTGACTGGTCATGCAGCACAGCCTGCAGAGGAGCCTACGTAAAAAGTGAACTGGATAAGTAAAATTGCTTTTCCCTCTAGATGTAGCACCTTCCTCGTTATGCGTGTAGCGCCGGCTCCTGATGAACACATGCTATATGTTTTTGAAAATTAATATTCCTAAAACCACAGTTGGGTTTTGGGGCTAATTTTTGCTAAATTATGATTTCAGTACCAGTCTAGCTGGATTGCACTGAGTTCTCCTGGGCTGCAGGTGTAGCTTTCACCACCGCCAAGTAGCAGAATGCAGTCTAGTTGGGTGTATTGAGTGCCATCCTTGTCTCGGAGCCAGCCCAGTGGGAGTGTTTTCCTGCTGTGCATTTTGGGAGGTGGTATTTAAAGTACTGCGATCACATGCTTCAGGGTGACGGTCCAGAAGAGATTTTCTGTCTGTTTGGTCCTGGTCCTCCTGACCAGCCCCCATGGCCCTCCTGGCATGGGGTGTGGATCCATGCAATTCTGAGCCTGGATAGCCCGAGGCGAAGCAACTGCAGGGACAGGCCTGAATGGATATGAGGCTGTAATGATTCAAAGGTGGTCCGGTGCTGTCTCATCTAGGGAGAGGCCAAGCAACTGGAGAAGCATGCAGGGGAGGACTCTTCGGTAGAAGGTCAAGCTTAACCACTTGCTTACTGGGCACTTAAACCCCCCTCCTGCCCAGACCAATCTTCAGCTTTCAGCGCTGATGCACTTTGAATGACAATTGCGCAGCCATACAACACTGTACCCAAATGAAATTTTTATCATTTTTTTCCCCACAAATAGAGCTTTCTTTTGGTGGTATTTAATTACAGCTGGGAGTTTTATTTTTTGCTAAACAAACAAAAAAAGATGCAAAAAAAAAAATCATGTTTAATAGTTTGTTATAAAATTTTGCAAACAGGTCATTTTTCTCCTTCATTGAAGTGCGCTGATGAGGTGGCACTGGTGGGCACTGATAGGCTGCACTGGTGGGCACTGATAGGCATAGTTAAGGCGGCACTAATACGCACAGATAAGGTGGCACCGATAGGCACAGATAAGGCAGTACTGATGGGCACAGATAAGGCGGCACTGATGGGCACAGATAAGATGGCACGGATGGGTGGCACTGATGGGCACTGGTAGATGACACTGATGGGCACGGATATGTGGCACTAGGGTGCAGGAACATTGTTGAGGCAGATTGTGGGCACTGATAGGTGGCACTGTGGGCACTGATGGGTGGCACTGTTGTGTGGCACTGTGGGTACTGATGGGGGGCACTTTTTAATTACTGAGGTGGCACTGGCAGGGGGCAGGTGGGCACTGGTAAGCTGGCCGTGATCGGGACTGATGTCCCGATCACGGCCGCCGGTGATTGGCTCTTTTTTTTCTCCTTGCGCTGTCAGCGCAAGGAGGAAAAGTAGCCGATTACCGGCTCCGTTGTATCACATGATCAGCTGTCAGGGGGCGCGCAGGCCACTCGTGCACGGGACGATGTCAATAGACGTCGTCCCGGCAAAGGAGGTCTGCGCTGTAGCCTTCATTTGGCTATAGCACGGATCTCTAGTGGTTAAGGCTGGTTTCTCAGAAGGAGCCTGGAGGCTCAGTTGAAGGACACTTTGTGAATCTATATTCATACGATATCGCCGGACCGGCTGAGAGATACTGGTACCGTATGATAGTTCTCTAAATTTGTCTATGTCCCTCAGTTACATCCAAGTCTGTGGCAGAGACTTTTGCTTTTCAATTGTTCTACATCCAAGTCTGCTTTACTTAACACCCTGCCGGCTCCTAGGCCTAGTGAGAGGAGGTCTATCCAGAGGTTGTGAGAATCCAGCTGTGAAACGTTTATTCTCTGGATTTTGCAGTTCCAAAAAGTACCTGAACTTCCTTTCTAACTCTCTACCTTTATTAAGAAACTGGGTTATCTTCTAAAATAAATAACCCAAAAGAGGATCCAGTGTCAGTTTCTGCATTTCTTTGGGCCATCTACCACGTGAACCCCTAGACCAGTGATGGCGAACCTTGGCACCCCAGATGTTTTGGAACTACATTTCCCATGATGCTCCACTACACTGCAGAATGCATGAGCATCATGGGAAATGTAGTTCCAAAACATCTGGAGTGCCAAGGTTCGCCATCACTGCCCTAGACGGAGGCGAGGTCAACAAGGTAACGGTAAGCCCAACAAAAACCAGCAGCTCCTTCGGGGGTCAGTGCTACATGCGCTAGACTGTCAGGCAAATTTAATTATTTTTTTGGAGCTCCTCTGTAATCAGTGGAACAATTGCTGATTGCTTTGGACTGATCGGGGTCCCATAGACTGCAGATTTGACTGCTTATATTAAAAGTCAGCAGCTACAGTATTGGTAGCTGCTGAGTTTAAATTTTTGGGGAGAGACTGGAGCTCCTCTTCAACATTTACGGTGCAGGAGCAGTCCCACCGCAAGGGGGTATGTTTACTTTCCCCGGAGTTCAGCTATAAACTGACCAGCTTGGCAAAGGGAACTACTTTATTACCACATTTATAGAGTGCTTTACACACAAGGAAGAACCGCTCATATCAGTTTCTGCAAACAAAAACCTACAGGGCCATTTACATTGGCAAAGCTCATAACATATGTTACTACTTTGCAGTGCCATTCACAACTTTGCAGTGCAATACAACTGTGTTTCAGCATGTTGCAACACATGGCAGTGCATTGTGTTGCATTAGGAGAAAAGGGTCAGGTACGATTTTTTGTATGCTAGGGTGCGTTGGTAGCTCATTCCTTTCAATAGGCTGCCTTGATACAATGCATGTTAAAGCATAATAACCACCAAATGGGCTGACAATTTACTGTCCTGCCATACCCTACTAGGGTGTACAACAGCCTTAATTTTGCTTATAAGCAAAGTAATCTACTATGATATTTTTTAGGAAGGTTGTGGGAGGAAGGCAAACATGGAGAGCACACACAAAATGAAGAAGGCTTCTGTGGAGGAAACCTAGAACCCCAATACCATTTCTAGGACAGGTGTGCTAAACATAAAAATAACCAAAAGCCTAAATCATGGAGCGCCTATGCTGTGTGTTGAAAACCAGTGGGAGGTGTGATTATAACCAAATCGATAAAGTATAAATCCATAGTTTATTCATAAGATCAGTCAAACATTAAAACAGGCTGGGTCCAAATGTAGGGTATACTTGCATGCCCAGGTAAGGATAGGCAGGTGATGGGTGACTCAGACAGTGCTCTGAAGGGAAAACCTCTGGCTGGTGTTAAATGCTTGTCCAATACCTCCAGTGGCCACCAGAAAGTAGGAGGAAGCCACTAGAAAGCTACAACATGTTTCAAGATGACCTGAGGAAGGAGTGTGCCCCGAAACATGTTGTCATAACTTCTGGCTTAGCTGACTCCCTGTGTAGGTCTATGCTTCACTCCCTGGTTTGCGGGTAGGCAGAATACATCCATGGCTTTGGGCAAAGATGATTTGTCACCTATGGTCTGCAGGCACAGCCACGTGTACCCCACCAGTCTGTGACATCTTCTGGCCCTACAGCCGCTTACTCCTCCTGTGTCCACAAGCAGCTTCCTCCTATCTTTCGGCCACTGCCGGCGGTATTGGACAAACATTTAACACCGGCCTGGGTTTCTCCCATTGGAACATGGTCTGTGAGTCACCCATCACCTGCCTATCCTCATCCGGGCATGCAAGTATACCCTACATTTGGATCCAAACTGTTTTAATGTTTGACTGATCTTATGAATAAACTATGGATTTATACTTTATCGATTTGGTTATAATCATGCTTCCCACTGATTTTCAATACACAGCATAGGTGCTCCATGATTTAGTCTTTTGGTTGTTTTCTCATCTGGTCCTTGAGTATGTGAGCTGCCAAGTTTGTGGACCCCACAAGCCATTGGTAATCTACTACCTTTTGCACCCACCTTGCAGTTTTTGTGCTTCACAAACAAATCTTCCACATCGATCTAGCGAGTACGCCTACTAACCACAGAGCCACCATACTGCCCTACGTAGAAATATTCAAACTCTAAACACTTCAGTGGTTCTGTAAGATGGCCATGGAGTTTGTCTCTTCTGTGCTGAATAAATTATCCTCTGAACCAAAATGACCTCTGATGTTTGTACACAAGGATGCCCTTCACCTCCCAGCACAGCGTGAAGTCTGAGCGAAATAAATTCCACGCCCCTTTAACAAGGCCATTTCTAGATAAATTCTCCTCAATTAGGGCAAATGGTTCCCACTTTCAGCCATGTGAGAGCTGGGTTCAGGAATGACGGGGTCACAGGTCAATATCTCCCTATAAATAGCAATCTGGGAACGGTTATTAGGGCAGAACTATTCAGAATTCAGAAATTGCTGTCATTCTGTGGATCATAGGGCAAAATCAGATCCTGACAACATACTGTATAAATCGTCTAACCAGAAATGTACGACATCATTTTAGAAACAAAATAAAAAAAAAAAAAAAAAATGAAACTTTTTCCCATAAAAAGAGTTAATATTTCTGGAAGTGCATTTTATTTAGTGAATTACCGGTATTGCTGCAACCTAAAATGAATTTCTAACATGTACTGTGTTCCGGGTTTTTATGATGGCATATCATAATCACATGCTCTATGTAGTGGCTATGTGTGTTATCAGCAGTGGTGTAAGTAACTCAGTTAAAATAAATGGAGTTACTTAACGCAGTTACTTTAGAGGGTAACAAGTAATCTAACTGATTACTCTTCCCCTCATGGTAACTCAGTTCCCATTACTTGGGCGGCGGTACCGCAATTACATCTACCGCCCGGGAGGCCCACCGTGGCCACGCTGCCTGGCCGTTCGTTCTGCCGTGGGGAGGGGGCATTCGCCCACTGAGCTGAGAAGAGGCTGAGACTGTCTGGACTGCCCCATCCCACCCCGCCTATCCAGCGAGAGAGAGAGAGAATGTAGGGAGGCGGGGCGGACACTGAAAAATGAAGTCAGCTGACCAGATGACACCAGTTGAGTGAAGGGGAGGGTCTCTCTCTCTCTCTCCCCATGAGGAAAGGCATCCCTGGAGGCATTCAAGTAAGTGATTGTCTGACGATTCGAATTGCAGTGCAATCAATCCATCCCAAGTCCTCCACCACCTCTGCTTCTTACTGATCCCATCCCTACCCACCCGACATCACTTCTACAACAGAGGTGATGGGGGGATACGGTAGGGATGAGATCAGTGGTGGTGGGGGATGGGATCAGTAAAAGGCAGAGATGGTGGTGGGAGAGGATGGCACCACCACCGCTGCCACCCCCCAAAAGTACCACCGCTGCCTGCCACCCCCCTCGAGTACATCACCGCTGCCACCCCCCCCCCCAAGTACTGTACACCACCACCACTGCCACCCCCCCCCAAGTACACCACCACTACTGCCACCCCCCCCCCCCAAGTACCACCGCTGCCACCCCTCAAGTACCACCGCTGCCTGCCACCCCCCTCAAGTACCACCGCTGCCACCCTCTCAAGTACCACCGCTGCCACCCCCTCAAGTACCACCGCTGCCACCCCTCAAGTACCCCCGCTGCCACCCCGTCACAGTTACTTTGCTGATTAACTAATTACTTTTTCAATGTAGTAACCGAATTACTAACGCAATTACTTTTTGGGAGAAGTAATTTGTAACTTAACTAATTACTTTTTTTAAAGTAAGATGACCAACACTGGTTATCAGGTAGTATATTCTCCATCTCCACTCAGCAAATTAGACCCCTTTCACACCAAGGCAGTTTTCAGGCATTTTAGCGCTAGAAATAGTGCCTGTAAAGTGCTTAAAAACTGACTCCCATTCATGGCAATGGGTGCTTTCACACCCGGGCGATGCGCTTGTGGGCCGTTAGAAAAAATCCCGCAAGCAGCATCTTTGGGGCGGTTTGGGGGCACTGTATACATCGCTCCTCTTGCCCAATGGAATGAATGGGCAGCACTTTCAAAGCGTCTGAAATGCACCTTTTTTGGAGTTAAAAGCACCCCGCTTACAGCCGTAAAGCATCGCTAAACGTGGCCGTAGCCCCAGTGTGAAAGGGTTTTTAATGAGAAAAAATCCATTAAAGCTGGTTATACATGGTTAGATTTGCATTTGAACGTTCATACAAAATTCTCAAAATCGCTCGCCACAGCATTCAATGATGTCATCACAATGTCAATAAATGAAGTTTGAAAGGTCCTAAAAATGTTGTTCAATTTGCCATGCCAATGTATAGAGCTTAAAGCAGAGGTCCACCCTAAAAAAAAAAAATACATAAACACGCTCCTTAAAATACATTAAAAAAATAATAATTTTTTTACTTACCAGAAATGGCTGTTGCTAGGCAGATCGTCCTAATCTGCCACTCCCTACTCCCCAGTTCTTGTCCTCCCTCGTGTTGTCTCCTGGGAGATGAGGCGCAATGTCTTCTGGGACCTGGGTGTGTCCCAGTAGACCGACGTCCATTCACAAAGCACCGTGCGACTTGCACATGAGCAGTAGGAAACAGGCAGTGAAGCCGCAAGGCTCCAGAGCCTGTTTCCCTTCATTAGGATGGTAGCACCGGCATCCGATCCGGTGGACGGATCGGTCTCGAGGGGCCGACATGGTGGGCTCGCTGGACAGGTAAGTGCCCTTATTAAAAGTCAGCAGCTACAGTGTTTGTAGTCGCTGCCTTTAAAAAAAAACAAAAAAAAAAAACAGCCTGACCTCCACTTTAAACCTAAAAAGATTTATGATGCTGTGATTGGCTGTTACAGCAGTCAGGTGATGTGAAAATAGCTTTCGGTAACTTTGTCGGGAGCACAGTCTATCGGCACAGCTGTTTAGACTGCAATTCAAGCAAATATGAGCCCCCTTCGCACCATGGACCAGATGCAGAGAGGCTGCACATCTGCGTGCGGCCAGGCACCAAGGCGTTAAAGCGGTATTAAAGGGGAGGGCCACCCTGAAAAACAAAAAAATGTTAAAAATTACAAAAAATCTAAAAAAAAAAAAATGAAAAAAAATTTTTTTTTTTACTTACCAGAAATGCCTGTTGCTAGGCACTTTCTCCTAATCTTCCTCTTCCTCCTCCGCGGAGATCTTCTGTCTTCTGTCTTCGTCGCGGCGTCTTCTGGGTAATGAGTCGCGCTGTGTTCTGGGAACTGTGTGTTCCAGAACACAGCGCGTCCCATTCAGAAAGCGCTGCGGGACTCGCGCATGCGCAGTAGCTGCGGGACTCGCGCATACGCAGTAGGAAACGGGCAGTGAAGCCATAAGGCTCCGCTGCCTGTTTCCCTTACAAGGGATGGCGGCGCCGGGACCCGAGAGCCGAGGGACGGGTCGGCCTCGGGCGGCCGACATCGCGGGCGCCCTGGACAGGTGAGTGTGTTTATTAAGTCAGCAGCTGCAGTGTTTGCAGCTGCTGACTTTTTTTTTTTTTTTTTTTTTTTTTTTTATAACTGGCCCTCCACTTTAAATCCAAAATCTAACATACAGTATATTATATTTCAGCTTACCAGTTCTTAGATGTGATGGTTGCATTTGTTTTATTTTTATAAGCTTTCTTTCTTCTATTTTAATCTGGTAATTCAGCCAGCAAGTCTGATGTTTTTCACAGCACAAACTCTCCAGCAGATTGTGTCAATTTACATGGATGAAACAAACCACTTAGGCTAGGCTCACACTGGTGCAATGCAGATACTGCATGTCATTCGCAAAGGAATCACACCGCATTCCTATTCACATCACATACGAGGTCTGTGAGGTGCAATTTCAGCCATACAATTTGTATGGCAGAAATCACATCGCATCCACACCAAAATAGTGCAGGACCCTTTTTTTCCCCTGCATCTGAATCACATTCTGGCAATCGCACTGTGTTTTGCGATCTGTTTTGGGGTGTCATTAACATTGACATCGCCGGAGATTGCATGTACGATGTGCGATTGCAATGCGATGCTGCAAACACACAGGATTCGCTGCATTTCCCGCATTGCAAGTGTGAACCCAGCCTAACACTGGTGGGGGCCATTAAAGTGATTGTAAAAAACACCCGCCACCGCAATCAAGGATAAAACCTTATCCTTGAGAGCACCTCCACACCCTCAGAGCTCGCTCAATCCCGTCCTGTAAGCCTAGAGTCCACAAATCAATGCCAACCGCATTGAGGTGTACCCCATCATCCTTCAGGTACCGCCACGTGTCCACCTCCAGCTCCAAATGTCGAACAGCCAACCCCCCATTACGCATCACAAAACGGCTAACCTCCTGGTTCACCTTCCTCCTGGCCTTGTTGATCTTATCCACCGAACGCGCAAATCTCCACTTAGTCCTGGCCACTATATCCGACCATACAATAATAATTTGCGGAAAGGCCGCTCGCAGGCGCAAGAGATCATACTTAATGTCCCTGGTGACGTCCAGCTTAGTGCGGAGGCCCAGATCATTGCCCCCCACGTGCAAAACTAGAACGTCCGGGGCCCTATCGAACCCCGCAAAACGATGCACCTCGTGCACCATCCTGCTCCAGAGCATGCCCGGAAACCCAAACCATTTTACTAGCGCCTCTAGCCGGGAAATGCCTAGCTGTCTGCCCTCTGGTCGCACATCACCCCTCCTGGCACCCCAGCAGACGTAAGAATGGCCCATAATCCAGACCAAACCTGGCGCAGCACCTGTAAGAAAGAAACCAAAACACATACCCAAATAACAATAACCACACATGTGTCACACGAACCCATGCCAACACCACCGAACCCTTGCAGCTAAACGCCCACCAATTCCGGCCGCACGTACGATTTGAACCTCCGCGACTCCCAACGACCAATCCGTTTCACCGCCGCCTCGTCCAAACCCCACCTCGCCGCCTCCGTTGCGGCCCCAATCCGAAAAGAATGAGAGGAAAACTTTTCCCCTCCCAAACCCAATGCCCTCAGGCACTTCCTAAAAACCCAGACAAACTGGAACCGGGAAACAAACTCCCCATTAACATGTACCAACAAAGGGCCCGGACACGCCGGCCGAACGTACAAGAATTCACGCAACACCAGAACCGGGCAGAGCCCGCTCCCCGGAATTGCGAACACCACCACTTTCTTCCCTTTGCCACCCTGATCCGTCTTTGACCTACGGATCCGCGTGCACACCCGGTCATCCCCACAAACCACATCCTCAAAAAACAAACCCCCCTGCCCTTTCCTGGAAGGGCTGACCAGTTCGCCGATCCTAAAAGCGCCAAAAAATGCCAACACAAACGCGGCTTTAAACAAAATTCGCTCATAAACCGAAAAACACACCAGCCCCAACCGATCGCACAGCCTACCCAACAGGTCAAAAGACACCGGTCTCCTGGTGTCCTTTACCTGTCGGCCCCGCCGGTAACCCCTCATCACTTGCCGCACCCAGAAATCCTTTGTGTAATCCACCTCCCCCCGCAGCTTGAACCAAAAGGCCAAACCAGCCAATTTTTTCCCCATCCGCGAAATCGATAAGCCTTCCTCCAAATTCCGCTACACAAAGTAGAGTACCATCAAACGCCGGTCTCGCACGTCAGCCCCCACCTGAAACCCCAAAGCTTCCCATTCCTCCCAGGTCTTCTCATACGCTGACCATGTGCCCCCACTCACTGACCGCTTGATCCAGCCAGAGGCCGTTCCAACGCAATCGTCCACAACTCCTCTGGGCAGGGGACCCCCTGAGCGTCCGCCGACGGTGCCAGCTCCCGGAACCTGTCCCACTGAAATCGAGACAGTGCGTCAGCCACCACATTCTCCACCCCGGGCAAGTGTACCGCATGCATAAAAATATTCAACTGCATACAACGCAAAACCAAATGCCGCAGCAGCCGCACCACCGGCGGGGAGGACGCGGACACCCGGTTAATGACCTGCACCACCCCCAGGTTGTCCCCATAGAAACGAACCTTCCGGTCCCGGAGGCACTCCCCCCACAGCTCAACCGCCAGCACCACCGGGAAGAGTTCCAGCAGCACCATGTTCTTCAGCAGCCCCTCTGCCCTCCATGAGTCGAGCCAGGGGCCCGCACTCCACCGACCCTTAAAAAAGGCCCGAACCCCATGGACCCCGCAGCGTCCGCTCCAAATCAAAATTGCTCACCGGACCCGCCATCCACAACGCCCTGCCGTTGAAGCTGTCTAGAAACACGTGCCAAACTTGCAGATCTGCACGATGGTCCCTGGACAACCGCACAAAATGTTTAGGGGAAACTGCTCCCCCCGTACTGGCCGCCAACCGCCGACTGAAAACCCTACCCATGGGTATGATCCGGCATGCGAAATTCAATTTACCCAGCACAGACTGAAGAGTCCTGAGCTGCACTTTACGCATGCCGACCAAACCACGCACCTCCCCCTTCAATGCCTCCAACTTATCCTCTGGCAACAGACACTCCATCGCCTCCGAATCCAGCACAATGCCCAAAAAACTGATCACCGTCGTCGGCCGTTCGGTCTTCTCGGGGGCCAGCGGGATCCCAAAAACCTCGGCCACCCATTCCAGCGTCGTCAACAGCACCGCACACAGCGCCGACGAAGCCGGCCCTACGCACAGGAAGTCATCCAGGTAGTGTATGGCCGAATTAACTCCCGCGACGTCCCTGACCACCCATTCCACGAAGGAGCTGAACCGCTCAAACAGAGCGCACGAGATGGAGCATCCCATGGGCAAGCACCGGTCGACATAGTATTCGTCCTGCCAACGGCAGCCCAACAGTCGAAAACTCTCGGGTGCACCGGAAGCAATCGAAAGGCCGCCTCGATGTCAGTTTTCGCCATCAAAGCCCCCCGGCCATAACGCCGAACCCAGAACACCGCAGCATCGAAGGACGTGTATGACACTGCGCTAAGCCGGGGGTCGATGGCGTCGTTTACCGAACCCCCTTTGGGATAGGACAGGTGATGTATCAAACGATACTTACCCGGTTCCTTCTTGGGAACCACCCCTAAAGGCGACACCACCAAATCCGGCAACGGCATGTCAGCAAATGGGCCCGCAATCCACCCCAGCGCCACCTCCTTCCGTAGTTTCTCTGAAACCACCTCCGGATGAAGCAACGCTGATCGCAAATTCTTGGACACCGGGGGGGCCATCCCGAGGAGTGCCGGGATCCGAAACCCCTCCGCAAACCCCAAACCCAAAAGCAACGCAGCCTCCCTATCCGGATACCGATCTAGAAAAGGACGCATCCTTTCCAGTCTCACCGGCGTCGTCCCTCTTGTGCGAAGGCTCCCCAGCTCTGCCTTTTCCTTGCTTGAAACACCGAGAAACCGGATGGGTCCCCCCACAACCGGAGCACTCGTGTTTGTATGTGCAACTCCCGGCAAACTTACAACCCCCTTCGTTGTATTGCCAGCAGACTCCCTTCTTGCGAGCGGCCGATTGACCGGAAGTCCCTGATCCACCGCCCCCCCCCCCCCCCCTGAAAAAACTGATTCGGCATCCGCGCCGACGACATGAGGCGCATCCACAGGCTGATGTCCTTATGATCCCAGCGAAGAGCAGGTCAAATCGCCCTCCGCTGACGAAATTGCTCATCGTACCGCAGCCATGCCAATCCCCCGTAGACTCTGTGCGCCTCCCCAATCGCATCCAAGTAGCAAAACAGAGCGGAACAGTGCTCTGGGTTCCTTTCCCCTATCACACTGGCGAGGATCGCAAATGCCTGTAGCCAGTTCTGGAACGTCTGCGGAATCAATCGGTACCTCCGCTTCTCTTCGTCCTCCTTCTTGGTGTCCTCCGGCTTAACTCTGTCCAAGTTGAATTTTTCCAGGGGCAACAGAGAAAATATCTCCACGTATTCCCCTTTCCAAATCTTTTCCCTAACCTCCTGCTTGAGATGTGCGCCCAATGGCCCCTCGAAGCACACATACACTTCGCACCGTGCCGCATCCGCCAACTGAACCAAATCTTGCTTTTTCCCCGCATCCCCCACGGACCCTGGCGGCACCGCGGGCGAAGCAGCCACCACCGAGTCCCCCAAGCCGGGCCCCGTGGAGGCCGTTGCAGTCCCCACGCCCCCACCATCCACCGGTGGCGACACGCCCGCCACCCCAGACCCACCTTGCATGACTGCGCAGCCCCCGACGCGGTCCCCCAGCGCAACCCATGCCACCCCCGGCGCCTCGGGCCTAACCCCTCCCGCCTCCAACCTCCCCACCAGCTCCCGCAACCCCGCCAGGAGACCCGCTAGCCCCCCATCCGCCGGGGCGCGGTCAACGACCGCGTGTGCCAGAGGGAGGGCGGACGGGGAGGGATCCTCCCCGCCGCGGGCAACTCCAGAGCTCCAGACCCCCCCCGCCACCCGACCCCTCCCCCCCAAGAACCCAGAAGAAAACATGACTTACCGGGCCGCCTGGAAGACTTGCCTCCAGCCGCCGATCCACTCCCGACCGCCGACGGAACACCTCTCGGTCCTTCATCATCCGATGACGACAATTCCCCTTCCGACCGGACAGGGCTCTCCTCCCCCTCCACTGGCGACATGCGATCCGTCCGCGTTGAGCTGCTCCTGGGCCGTCCTCTGTTCCGCCCCGTGGCCGACTTCCGCGCTGCCTTTCCCCGGCCCTTGTAACGGTACGCTGGTGTCGCAGAGGGTGGGCTGTGTGCCGCCCCCCGCCCCTCTGTAGGCTCGGCCGCCATCTTTAAGGTCCTCCTGCGCCCAGGCACACGGGCCGACCCGGTCTGCAAGCGGGCCCCCGCCGCGACAAGAGCAGGGCCCGAATCTAGCTTCCCGGGCCTAGTCACATGTCCTGAGGCCACCGCCGGTCCGGCGGACGGCCTCACAGCGGATCCTCCAACGCCCCCCCTGCGCCCAGAGGCCTCCTCTGCCCGAACGGCCGGCCGTTTCGCGGGCGGCTCGTGGTGGGCGGAGCTAGAGGTGATGGCAAGGCGGGTGGTAGGAGCCCGGAGCGGGTCCGGGGAGAAGCGTGCCGGCGGGCGGGAGCGCCGCGCCCGGACTGCTCCATCCGCCGCCGCCCCGGAATTGTCAGTTCGGCCCCCGAGTACCTCCTCCACCTGCTCCCGGAGCCAGCGTTCCCCGTTCGCCGCGGCTGCGGCCCGCAGCTGCAGGACGAGATCTCCCAACGAGGACGCCATCCTTCCCCAAATCTTCTCTCTTGCCGACTGACGCTGGGGCGTGGAGCGCGCTCTCCTCCACGCTCAAGCTCCGCCCCCCTAAAACTGAACTGGCCAATCCTTGCCCAGCCCCTCTGTCATGACTTTACTCCGCCTACCCTTCGGTCTTGCTCCGTGCTGTTCTGGAATCTTGCACACTGAGATGCAAAACAATCCAACTTTACTAAAATAATGCAAAAAATAAAAATAAAGAAATAAAAAAAAAAGTTGAAAGTGTGTGCAGGACCCCACCACAACAATCTTTCTAAAGAAAGACCTTCTGCATTGTGCAAACTTGCATGTTTTTGTCTACAGAAGAGGGAGTGTGAGCATTGCATGTGTTAAGCCGGTTCAGCAGGGACTCATACCTCCCAACATTTTGAAATGGGAATGAGGGACACCTACTAGCAAACCTATGTAGGCATAGCACATGCCCCTGCCACGCCCCTTAAAGGGGACATAACAAAAAAAAGGTTAATCAAATCCACAAGTGCTTTTTTTTACCACTACGATTCCTTTATATTGGCCTTTAAAATTGACAAATGCAGCAATTTAGAATTTGGATGAAAGGTTTAGCATTGGGAAAAACTTTTTTAAAGATAAAAAGTGCATTTTAACCACTTCAGGACCGCCGTATTGCCAATGTACGTCAACACAATGGCACAGGCAGGCACAATCACGTAGATGTACGTGCCTGCCTTCCAGCGGGTGGGGGGTCCGATCGGACCCCCTCCCGCTGGTTATGGCGGTCCGGTTCGCTCCAGGAGCGCTCCGTGATGAGGGGATGGCCGTTGGTTTTCGGCCACCCCCTCTGGATCGCTCCTGGCCAATGAGAAGCTTCCTCCCACTGTGTATTGTTTACACAGGAAGGAGGAAGTGATGTCATTCTCCTCGGGGCGGTCTTTTTGACCGGACTACGAGGAGAAGACTAATAGTAAGTGTGCACCAACACTACACTGACATGTAGGTACACACAGGCACACAAACCCCCCCCCCCGATCCCCCCCCCGATCGCCCCCCCCTCCCCCCCCAGTCACAGTGTCACTGATTGCATTGATCATTTCTTTACTGATCAATGCATTCAGTGTCAGTTGTGACAGTAAAAACTGTCAGGACAGTTAGTGTTAGGTCCAGGGTAGCCCCCTATCACCCCCCCAATAAAGATTTAACCCCCTGATTGCCCCTAGAGTTAACCCTTTCACCCCCTTTTGCCAGTGTCACTAAGCGATCATTTTTCTGATCGCTGCATGTGTCGCTAGGTAGCTAGTTATTTTTTTAGGTTCACCGCCAGGTTTTTATATCGCTAGGTACCCCGATATACTACCCAATAATGGTTTTAACCCCCTGATTGCCGCTAGTTAACCCTTTCACCCCCTTTTGCCAGTGTCACTAAGCGATCGTTTTTCTGATCGCTGCATTAGTGTCGCTACAGTCGCTAGGTAGCTAGTTATTTTTTTAGGTTCACCGCCAGGTTTTTATAGCGCTAGGTACCCCGATATACTACCCAATAATGGTTTTAACCCCCTGATTTCCGCTAGTTAACCCTTTCACCCCCTTTTGCCAGTGTCACTAAGCGATCATTTTTCTGATCGCTGCATGTGTCGCTAGGTAGCTAGTTATTTTTTTAGGTTCACCGCCAGGTTTTTATATCGCTAGGTACCCCGATATACTACCCAATAATGGTTTTAACCCCCTGATTGCCGCTAGTTAACCCTTTCACCCCCTTTTGCCAGTGTCACTAAGCGATCGTTTTTCTGATCGCTGCATTAGTGTCGCTACAGTCGCTAGGTAGCTAGTTAATTTTTTAGGTTCACCGCCAGGTTTTTATAGCGCTAGGTACCCCGATATACTACCCAATAATGGTTTTAACCCCCTGATTTCCGCTAGTTAACCCTTTCACCCCCTTTTGCCAGTGTCACTAAGCGATAATTTTTCTGATCGCTGCATCAGTGTCGCTAGTGTCGCTAGGTAGCTAGTTATTTTTTTAGGTTCACCGCCAGGTTTTTATAGCGCTAGGTACCCCGATATACTACCCAATAATGGTTTTAACCCCCTGATTGCTGCTAGTTAACCCTTTCACCCCCTTTCACCAGCGATCACAGTATAAGTGTCACTGGTGACGCTGGTTAGCCAGTTAGTTATTTAGGTTCCCCGTCAGGTTTTTATATAGCGCCAGGGACCCCCATATACTACCTAATAAAAATTTGAACCCCCTGATTGCCCCTAGTTAACCCTTTCACCACTGATCACCGTATAAGTGTTACGGGTGACTCTGGTTAGTTTGTTTTTTATAGCATCAGGGCACCCACCATTTATTACCCAATAAAGGTTTAACCCCCTGATCACCCGACGGGTGATATCAATTAGGTTTTAGGGTCAGGGTCTGCGTCGCCCCAGGCAGCGCTAGGTTAGTGCCAGTACCGCTAACACCCACACGCAAAGCATACACCTCCCGTAGTGGTATAGAATCTGAACAGATCAATATCTGATCTGATCAGATCTATACTAGCGTCCCCAGCAGTTTAGGGTTCCAAAAAAACGCATTGTTAGCGGGATCAGCCCAAATACCTGCTAGCACCTGCGTTTTGCCCCTCTGCCCAGCCCACCCAAGTGCAGTATCGATCGATCACTGTCACTTACAAAACACTAAACACATAACTGCAGCGATCGCAGAGTCAGGCCTGATCCCTGCCATCGCTAACAGGTTTTTTGGTAGCATTTTATATTCAAATCCGGAAGGCAGTGCTTGGTTTTCGGGGTCCCGTACGTGGCTAGGCTCCCAAAAAGTCCCCCACATGTGGTATCCCCGTACTCGGGAGAAGCAGCAGAATTTATTTTGGGGTGTAATTTGACTTCTGCCCATAGCATGTGTGAGCAATATATCATTTAGTGACAACTTTGTGCAAAAAAAAAAAAAGTTTGTAATATTCCCGCAACTTTTGGCAAAATATAAAATATTCCATGGACTCAACATGCCTCTCAGTAAATAGCTTGGGGTGTCTACTTTCCAAAATGGGGTCATTTGGGGGGGTTTTGTGCTATTTTGGCATTTTATGGCCTTCGAAACTGTGATAGGTAGTGAGGAGTTAAATCAAAAATTTGCACCCTTAGAAATCCTGAAGGTGGTGATTGGTTTTCGGGGTGCCGTGCGCGACTAGACTCCCAAAAAGTCCCACACATGTGGTATCCCCGTACTCAGGAGAAGCAGCAGAATGTATTTTGGGGTGTCATTTCACATATGCCCATAGCATGTGTGAGCAATATATCATTTAGTGACAACTTGGTGCAAAAAAAAAAAAGTTTGTAATATTCCCGCACTTGTGGCAAAATATAAAATATTCCATGGACTCAACATGCCTCTCAGTAAATAGCTTGGGGTGTCTACTTTCCAAAATGGGGTCATTTTGGGGGGTTTTGTGCTATTTTGGCATTTTATGGCCTTCGAAACTGTGATAGGTAGTGAGGAGTTAAATCAAAAATTTGCACCCTTAGAAATCCTGAAGGTGGTGATTGGTTTTCGGGGTGCCGTGCGCGACTAGACTCCCAAAAAGTCCCACACATGTGGTATCCCCATACTCGGGAGAAGTAGCGGAATATATTTTGGGGTGCAATTCCACATATAACTATGGCATGTGTGAGCAATATATCATTTAGTGACAACTTTTTTTTTTTTTTTTGTCATTATTCAATCCCTTAGGACAAAAAAAATAAATATTCAATGGGCTCAACATACCCATCAGCAATTTCCTTGGGGTGTCTACTTTCCAAAATGGGGTCATTTGGGGGGGATTTGTACTGCCCTGCCATTTTAGCACCTCAAGAAATGAGATCGGCAGTCATAAATTAAAAGCTGTGTAAATTCCAGAAAATGTACTCTAGTTTGTAGACGCTATAACTTTTGCGCAAACCAAAAAATATACGCTTATTGACATTTTTTTTACTAAAGACATGTGGCTGAATAAATTTTGCCCTCAATGTATGACTAAAATTTAGTTTATTCGATTTTTCTTATAACAAAAAGAAGAAAATATCTTTTTTTTTCAAAATTTTCGCTCTTTTTCCATTTATATCGCAAAAAAAAAAATCGCAGAGGCAATCAAATACCATCAAAAGAAAGCTCTATTTGTGGGAAGAAAAGGACGCAAATTTCGTTTGGGTGCAATATTGCATGACCGCGCAATTACCAGTTAAAGCAGCGCAGTGCGAAATTGCAAAAAGACCTCTGGTCCTTAAGGTGTTTATTGGTCCGGAGCTGAAGTGGTTAAATGCATCTATATAGATCAGACCAAAACGAGGGACAAATGAGGGGAATCGAGCGTGGTTGCAGGAAAGAAAATTGCATCTTTGGCTGGCTTTAGCCTGAGTAAAGGGGAACAGTATGATCTGGCTGGCAAAATCCCTCCCGTCAATTAACCTTCCTCAGGGCAGACTTGAGCAGTGAGCAACACCAAGCGTCATAGAAGTGCCTACAAATATATGAACATTTATGGCCTAATTAGGAGAACATTCCGCAATGTCTGTGGGGACTTTTAAGGTCAGGGTGTGGTTAAGTGTAAGGGTCAAGTTAGGTGTTAAGGGTTATGTTTTAGCATTGGGTTAAGGGTTAAATGTTAATTGTTATGTAGGAGGGTAAGTGTTAAATGGTTAATTTGGGGATTATGTTAAACTCAGTGTAAGTCTGTTTTAATGACACAAATTACAGTGGATTCCCACAAATGAAGCATTACTTCTGCGAACATACACTTAGAAGGTGAATCACATAAAAGAAGAACTTGTTTCAGTATTTTAGGTTTATGCTTTGAGGACATATACTGCCAGGACTATTCATTCGATCTGAGACGAATACCAATATGTGCTTTGTACTCTAGAGAATAGCCCTGATCTTTCAACAACCACTGAAATGTATAAAAAGTTAACTTGTCACAGATTAAAAAAAAAAAAAAAGTAACATTAATGGTAAAATGTAGAGATCACACGTGCCTTCAACTTCTCTGACTTCGGTAAGATTTGGCAAAACCCTACAATGTCCCATTAGCCAATGGATGGCCTCAATGGTCAATACAGAGGAACTGGATAAGACTGCAGGACAAAGAAGAAGCTAGAGACTCCTAGTTGCAGAATGCGGGCAGGACATGGAGGCATCTGGAGGAGCCTGCTTTTTCAGAAATGATTCTACTTTACTTTTAAAAAATTCCATGATAGCTGCATTTTATTATCTAAAAACACTGTAAAAATGCAACTTATAGAAACATCTGGTCAATTCAGCCCTGCCATTATACAAAACCACATATCTGTCTTGAGATTGTATCAAGAAATGTCATAAAGTGTGGAACATTTGCATACCTCCCAACTTTCTGAGATGGGAATGAGGGGCCTATTAGCAAAAGTATGTAGGCAAAGGGACACACCCCCCTGCCACGCCCTCCTTAAAAGAGAATTGTACAAAGAAATGATTGATTAAATCCACAAGTTCATTTTTACCACTACTATTCCGTTATATTGGCCTTTGGAATTTACAAATACAGCAATTTAGAAACTGGATGAAAGGTTTAGAACAGGGAAACACTTTTTTTTTTTTATAGATAAATAGTGCATTTTATATATAGCTATATAAATCAGATCAAAATGAGGGACAAATGAGGAGGAAAGAGGGACGGACAGAGGGACTTTGGTCCAAATGAGGGACAGTCCCTCAAAATCAGGGACAGTTGGGAGCTATGCATTTGGGTGGAATCCACTTATACTAATGCTGATTCTTCGGAGGACTAGTTAACACTTGGATAGGTAATTAACAGTATATAATGTTGTACAACTCTTTATGCTTCATTAGAGGGAGTCTTTCCTGACACATAAGATATGGGAGAGTGCGCGTGGTTTCAAAAAATTCCTGAGTTAGCTCTGTAGGATGTTTGAGAGGGAGAGTGGCCAATAAGAATCCTAATATTTCAGCCTGTCTGGGCAGTTACAGCATACCAACTTTTCAATAGTTTAGAGTGCCTTGATTTTAGCTAGGTTGTTTTTATTCTGTTTATTTTTATTGTGCTTTTGTTTCTGCTTGTATTTTTTGTTCTTTTTTGCTATGCAAATAAGCCTGGGTATGCCCAATAGGCTCTGTTATGTACTGTTAAAAAAAAATACTAGTTGGAATTCAATTAATAAACTCTGCACCCCTAGACGGTGTTTTATATTTATATGGAACAGCTGCTGAGCACCACCTATTGCCCAATGGACACTGGACAGTAGTAGTAGTAGTAACCAGAAAATATACTAAAACCTGGTGCTGTGCCATATTATAGCCTATAGAATATGTGAAAATGTATACAATTCCAGTTACAGCTTACCCTTTGCTTTAACCTGTGCAATTACAAAGTAGATATTTGTATGTGCAATTTTCTAAATAAATTTAATGAAATGCATAAATGCAATAAACAATAGATATCGGTATGTGCAAATTCCAAAATAAATGCCTGAATTAATTCATTCAAATGCATGAATGCAATAAACTCTTAGCCCTTGTACACACGGTCGGACATTCCGACAACCAAATCCGTCGGATTTTGTCCGACGGATTTTGTCCGAAAATGTTGCATACACACGGTCGGACAAAGTTGTCGGAAAATCCGATCGTTCAGAACGTGATGACGTTATTTCGTTACGACAGGACTACGTTCAGGCTAGTAGCCAATAGCTTTGATGTAGGAATTTGATCTGAGCATGCGTGGTACTTTGTCCGATCGGAATTCTCTACACATGATCGTAGTATGTCCGATCGGAGAATTTTGTCGGAAAATTTTACCAACAAGTTGGAAAACTCAGACAGAAACAGTCCGATGGAGACCACACACAGTTGGAATATCCGACAAAACGGTCCAATCGGACACATTCCGTCGGAATCTCCGACCGTGTGTACAAGGGCTTAAAGAGGAACCATTCTGAAGCTTCCCTCCAACCACTTTGCATATTATTTTATATATACTGTGATTCTGTACTTGCCAAATATGCTGCAGAAATCTTTCTCCATTGAGTCTGGCTGCAACTATTTTAACTGTGGGCAGCTGAAGCTGCCTGTTCACTTGAAATTACATCATGAACGGGGCTCCTCCCAAGGTGTTTTGTCGGTTATGATGTCATCATGGGATCTGAAATTGTATAAGTTTTCACATATTCTGTAGGCTATAATATGGAGTGTGTTGTATAGCACAGCATCAAGTTTTATTAAATTGAACTTTACTCTGCGTTCTTGAGGAGACACTGTCGTCTTGTGACTATGTGTTATGGAAGTCTCATAATCCCTATCAGGACTTCCAGGACTCCT
The DNA here is from genome assembly GCF_037356315.1 of Lithobates pipiens. Taxonomy (NCBI): domain Eukaryota; kingdom Metazoa; phylum Chordata; class Amphibia; order Anura; family Ranidae; genus Lithobates; species Lithobates pipiens. Next base: position 204,242,675 of record NW_027507685.1, on the reverse strand, counting down.
ACTCTCAGAATCACTGACAGAATTTTCAGAACCCTTGCCAAGACTTCCAATGGTACTCACATAATTCCTGCCAGGACTTCCAATGATAATCATACATTTCCTGACAGAACTTTCAATGGTACTCACAAAATCTCAGCCAGGACTTCCAGAGTTCCCCATAATGAGACTGAACAGTTTCAACTCTTAAAGTGGTTAGTGTTGTGTGTGTCTTATCTCCATCTACCCTTGTTCAAAGAGCTATAATACTGTAAGATTGCCAACCTGAATTGACCTGACTATTGCCACCTGCCTTTGACCCCTGCCTGGAGTTGACTACTCTCTTGTTTGCTGCCTGCTAAGATCCTTGCCCAGACAGCACCATTCTCTTGCATGATATCTGTCTTGACCCCTTCCTGGACCTGACTATTCCCTTGCCTGCCACCTAGTGTACAGTCTCCACAGCATAGCCTTTCTTTTCCTACTATCTGCTTAATAGGCTGATCCTGAGTGTGGCCACTTAGGGACAGTTTGCAGCGTAGTAATTTCCATTTCCACCTTCAGGAGTTCTGGTCCAACAGTCACTAAGAACCCTTGTCTCAGGTGAGTCTGCATTACTGGCCATGGAGTACCATAACAGACTGTCACAGTGGCAGTGCATCACGTACCTGATGCTGGAGGCCAATAGAGAGAGCTAAGTTCCAGACTCCTTTGAAGGTAGAACAGGAAGAGTCAAGCCCAAAGTAGCATGGGTCACCTGCTGGAATGCAAAGATGTTCTGATTATGAATGACATGAGTGTATAGAGTCCCAGATTACTGGAGATATGAAGGGTACAGTTGACTGGACTTACTTGGTTGGACAGGACAGTTGCGCTGTAAATGGCCCAGGTCCCACAGTATAGGCACACAGTAGGTTGCCTTGTCGTCTGTGCCCCCTTTCAGAGCGAGTCAGAGTGAGTCGGAGGAGGCTGATTTGCATTGGTTCCACTTTAAAAGTGTTGGAGGACTGAGGAACAGGGGCAGGGACTGGTGGACCCAGAACCTCTGGCAATATACATGTGGGCCGGAAGATCTGAGTACGTTTGGAGAGTCTTTTTGAAAGCCCTGAATTTACGTTGGTCCCCTAAGAAGTATTGAGGAGTGGCGACTCTGGGCTCTGGAGGCGGTAGCACCACAGCAGATGTAGCAGCATGAGGAGAACTGGAAAGTGCAGCTGCAGAGGCAGGGCTGGCAGCAAGATTCTGGTCAGCAGATTTCACAGAGACAGTGAGGGTATGAAGACATCCTTCCAGCTGGAAATCTCTAGCTTGCAGGTTTTTAACTGCTTGTGTGAGGGACGCCATCTGTTGACATAAAGCCTCCAACACAGAAGCACCTCAGCCTCCAACATAATGGCTGGTTGATACTATCACATACCTAGTGACTTCTGACTAGGATGCTTGTCAGAGGAACACCCAGGAGTACAGCTGATGCACTGGAGTGGTGTTTGCAGACAGGTGATGCCTGTGAGAAACAGCAGGTCTTTGGTAGCACAGAGAACAGGAGAGATGTTGGTTCGAAAGCCAAGGTCAGGTGCCAGGTTGGAATCAGAGCAAGCGTAGTCAGGAGGATAGCTGGGGTCATACACAGGAGAGAAGAGAGAGAAGATCCATAAAAGAAGCTGGGGTCAGGCAGAAGGCAGTTTCAGGGCAAGCCAAGTTGGTAACAGAAATTCACAGAAGCAAGGGGATCACAGGAACAAATGCACTGGAGAGCCGCAGAACAACCAGCAATTGCAGAAAGTGACTGGCTTCCTTATAAAGGCCGTGGGGTGCCAAACTGTTCTGAGAGCTTGTATAACTACCTCTGCCGCGGACAGTACCCTGATACAGTGTCTATGTATCAGCTCTGGATCACTTTATATTCACTTCTCCAGGGATTTCTTGACACTCCTTTTTCTAATGCATTTTGTTCATGTGTGGCTTAATCACAGAGGCTTCTATAATTAAGGCTTACATGGCAAAATGCATTAAGGAGGCTCTTCTATGGGTGGTGATCCTGTGTTTGGCCAGGCGCCATTTTTTGGTGGTCTAAGCTGAGCCTGACGAACCTTACATCCCAACTCACTTTGTGGGGCATTGGAGCAGTACTATTTTTTAGTTTAGCCTCCCATTATTGCTGAACACTGTCATATAACAGAGGGACTAACATCATCATTTGCTCTAAGCTCCGACACCGGTCATCATGGGGTATTTTGGTGGCTGCAACAGAGAAAGGAGCAGTTAAAGAGTAGAGGTAAGTATAAGTCATGCAAATTACTATTTTAAACCCAACCCACTCATATTACACCACAATTACCATATTTATCGGCATATAACACGCACATTCATTTTAAGAGGAAAAAAAAAACTTACATTTTAAATAGGGAACTTTGACACAAAATAAGGATCAGTGCCTATCTGCAGCCTCACCATTGTCATTAATGCAGCCTCATCAGTCCACATCAATGCAGCCTCACCATTGCCTTCAATGCAGCAGCCCCACCATTGCCTTCAATGCAGCAGCCTCACCATTGTCATCAGTGCAGCCTGATCGATGCCCATCTGCAGCCTAGAGGGGACAGGGAGGGGGGCGGGACAAGCACTGACATATTACATGCAGTGAGACTCTCCTATGATAGACAGAACAGTAGTCCAATGGTGGCCCATGAGATGGGACTTCCTATTACAGAGACTGCCAAGTAAACAGGAGATTCTCACTGTATGTAATCTGACGGCTCTCGTCCCACCCCCCTCCATGTTTCCTCCGAGGCAGCTAAAATTGAAGTATTGGCGTATAACACGCACACGCTATTTGCACCCAATTTTCATGATGAAAAAGTGAGTGTTATATGCCAATAACTACAGTAATTCAAACTGCAAATAGCACCTAAGCATAAAGTATTTAACAGAAAAGTAGGTAAAGATGGGGAAAAGGGAACAAGAGTTTCACTGTGGGTGACAAGATATTTGGGGGGCACACCCTAAAAGATGCATTAAAGATGGTGCAGCCATAAGACCATACAACAGAACAAAATGTTACAGCACACACATACAAAAAATACATTTACCTCCTGCAAGGCTTATTTAAAACACCTAGACATTTTCAAAAAACATTGTCAAAAAATATGGGAATTTGGTCATACCATATTGCTATATGGTGCTTAAGCCCACTTACTGCGACAAAGTACCCCATGATTAGTTGGTCCTACACTATTCATAGACTGGGAGATCCTGCTTCTCTAAACCATGGGAGCAATACACTCCTCTATATGGGAGAACTTGAGGTCTCCACCCATGACACAGGTGGACACTAATGAGAGGCACTGGTGAGGGATTGTATGGATTCTGACCAAATCCTTTTGGGCGCGGAGCACCCCAATCCCTCACCAGTGCCTCTCATTAGAGTCCACCTGTGTCATGGGTGGAGACCTCTAGTTCTCCCATATAGAGGAGTATATTGCTCACATGTAAAGATGAGCTCAGGCGTGTTTGCATGGACCACGTGCAGAGCCTGCCAGGAAGTCGGCGCAGAGCTGCGCTAATCACAGACAGTGAGACATTGCCCGATGTGCAGCTGTAGAGCTCGGAAATGTCTCACTGCCTGTGATTAGCGCAGCACTGCGCCGACTTCCTGGCGGGCTCTGCATGTGGTCCATGCGAACACGCCTGAGCTCATCCCTACTTACATAGTTTAGAGAAGAAGGATCTCCCTGTCTATGGATAGGGTAGGACCCACTAATCATGGGGTACTTTGTTGCATTAAGTGGACTTAAGCACCATATAGCAATATAGTATGACCAAATCCCATATTTTTTGATAATGTTTTTTTAAAATGTCTAGAGGTCTCCACCCATGACACAGGTGGACACTAATGAGAGGCACTGGTGAGGGAGTGGGGTGCTCTACGCACAAAGGGATTTGGTCAGAATCCATACAATAGACAAACAAGATATTTAAGGGGCACACCCTAAAAGATACATTAAAGATGTTGCAGCCATAAGACCATACAACAGAACAAAATATTACAGCGCACACATGCAAAAAATACATTTACCTTCTGCAAGGCTTATTTAAAACACCTAGACATTTTCAAAAAAAATATCCAAAATTATGGGGATTTGGTCATACCATATTGCTATATGGTGCTTAAAGCGGAGGTCCACCCTAAAATGGACCTTCCGCTCATCGGAATCCTCCCCCCCCCCTCCGGCGCCACAATTGGCACCTTTCAGGGGGGAGGGGGGTGCAGTTACCTGGATAATCCAGGTACCTGCACCCACTTCTGGGATAGCTCTCTGGGGCGTAGATTACGCCCCTTTCCGCAAGTGCCCGCCCCCTTCCGCAAGTGCCCCGCTGCCTGCTGGGAAACACACAGATCCCAGAGGCAGCGGGGACCGTCCTTATTGCGCAGCACGACTCGCGCATGCGCAGTAGGGAACCGGGAAATGAAGCCGAAAGGCTCCATTTCCTGATTCCCATACCCAAGATGGCGGCGGCAGCACCCGAGTGACGATCTAGAGATCGGCTTCGGGTGCCGACATCGCGGGCGCGCTGGACAGGTAAGTGTCACTATTTTAAAAGTCAGCAGCTGCAGTATTTGTAGCTGCTGGCTTTAAAAAAAAAAAAAAAAACGCGGAGTCCCGGCGGACTCCCGCTTTAAGCCCACTTACTGCAACAAAGTACCCCATGATTAGTGGGTCCTACACTATTCATAGACTGGGAGATCCTGCTTCTCTAAACCATGTGAGCAATACACTCCTCTATATGGGAGAACTAGAGGTCTCCACCCATGACACAGGTGGACTCTAATGAGAGGCACTGGTGAGGGAGTGGGGGGCTCCGCGCCCAAAAGGATTTGGTCAGAATTCATACAATCCCTCACCAGTGCCTCTCATTAGTGTCCACCTGTGTCATGGTGGAGACCTCAAGTTCTCCCATATAGAGGAGTGTATTGCTCCCATGGTTTAGAGAAGCAGGATCTCCCAGTCTGGACAGTGTAGGACCAACTAATCATGGGTTACTTTGTCGCAGTAAGTGGGCTTAAGCACCATATAGCAATATGGTGTGACCAAATCCCCATATTTTTTTGATAATGTTTTTTGAAAATGTCTAGGTGTTGTAAATAAGCCTTGCAGGAGGTAAATGTTTTTTTTGCATGTGTGCGCTGTAATATTTAGTTTTTTGTTTTTTTACCCCGGGTTTAGCCACTTTCAGCCACCCACCAAATATGGGTAACTGCAGGGTGCCATGGTGATGAAAGATGGGCATAGTCTTCTCACACTTAATTTTCAAAGAGACATCTGCTGTGTAAGGGCAACCTTACAATGCCCTCACCCTACAGCATGCCAGCAAATAAGAGGTTAATCTGTCCAGCTGTCATTAAGTGGAGCCCCTGCTGCTCCTCCCACCCATAATTGCTAATAACAAGGGACATTAACACTAATAACGCTCTCTCTTACATATTGGAGTGTTTAGCACAGCAATTGGACACAGACTGAGCCAGAAATCTCTTCACATGCATGGTGCACATGTGTGGGCGAGTAGAGCTCAGCACAGACTGATAGACATGGGTCACCTGGGCTCCCTTATTAGTATTATTATACAGAATTTATATAGTGCAAACAGTTTGAGCATTTCTTTACAAAAAAGGGGGAGACAGAACAGTTAAATACAATTCAAGACCAGTGGGCTAGGCAGGCCCTGCTCTCGAGAACTTACTATCTAAAAGTATAATGTCAGGAGCAAGTAAAAATAGCAGTGTTACCTACTATACCCAATATGAACCCAGAATTGTATAGTTTACCTGTTGTAAAAAATACATCAGGAATGTCATAGCTCATTGGCATTTAGCTCTAATATCAGCTTCAGGGCCGTCTTTAACCACTTCAATACAGGGAATTTATATACCCTTCCTTCCCAGACCAATTTTTAGTTTTCAGCGCTCTAACACTTTTAATGCCAATTACTTAGTCATGCAACACTGTACCCAAAATTTTTATCATTTTTTTCATACAAATAGAGCTTTCTTTTGGTGGTATTTAATCACCATTGGGTTTTTTATTTTTTGCGACATGAAAAAAGAGCGAAAATTTTGAAAAAAAAACAACACTTTTTTTAGTTTCTATGATAAAATTTTGCAAATAAGTAATTTTTGTTCATAAATTTGGGCCAAAATTTATACTGCTTCATCTGTTTGGTAAAAATAACCCAAATTAGTGGATATTATTTATTCTCTTTGAAAGTTATAGAGTCTACAAGCTATGGTGCAAATCATTGAATATTGATCACATCTGATCACAACTGATGCACTGACGGCCTAACTCATATCTTGAGGCTCTGAAGTGTCAGGAAAGTACAAAAAGTAGACAGTCCAAGGTATTTAGTAAGAGGCATGGTGAGTTTTTTTAAGTTGTAATTTTTTCCCACAATTCTTGGGAAAAAGAAGAATGTTTTTTTTTTTGTTTTGTTTTTTACACAATTATCAAAATAACAAGTTATTTCTCACACACAGCATATGCATACTTCCAATTACACCCCAAAATACATTCTGCAACTCTTTCTGAGTATGACAATACCACATGTGTGGGACTATTACACAGCCTGGCCACACAGAGAGGTCCAACATGCAGGGAGCACCGTCAGGGGTTCTAGGAGCATAAATGACACCTCTAATTTCCTTACGACCTATTACATTTGTGAAAGCCCTGGAGCACCAGGACAATGGAATTAACCACAAAATTACCCCATTTTGGAAAGCAAACACCCCAACGTCTATTCTATGAGGCATAATGAGTCTTTTAAATGGTTAATTTTTTTCCACAAGTCTTCGGAAAACGTGGAAAGAAAATGAAAACATATTTTTTTTTTTTTTACACAAAGTCGTCAGTTTATAAGATATCTCTAACTCAAAGCATGTACATAGCAAAAATTACACCCCAAAATACATTCTGCTACTCATCCTGAGTATGGCGATACCACATTTGTGTGACTTTTACACAGCCTGGCTATATACAGAGGCCCAACATTGAAGTAGTACCTTCAGGCGTTCTGGAGCACCCCCAAAATGACCCCATTTTGGAAAGCAAACACCCCAACATGTATTCTATGAGGCATGGGCTGCAAATAGGTACTCGGGTACTCTGATGGGCTGGAGATAGGTACTTGGTTACTCCGATGGGCTGGTGACAGGTACTCGGGTACTCCGATGGACTGTAACAGGTATTTGGGTACTCAGATGAACTGTGACAGGTACTCGGGTACTCAGATGAACTGTGACAGGTACTCAGATAGACTGTGACAGGTACTCAGGTACTCGGGTACTCAGTTGGACTTGGACAGGTACTCGGGTACTCAGATGAACTGTGATAGGTACTCAGGTACTCAGATGGACTGTGACAGGTACTCAGATGAACTGTGACAGGTACTCAGGTACTCAGATGGGCTGTGACAGGTACTCGAGTACTCAGATGGACTGTGACAGGTACTCAGGTACTCAGATGGACTGTGACAGGTACTCAGGTATTTGGGTACTCAGATGGGCTGTGACAGGTACTCGGGGGCTCAGATGGGCTGGGACAGGTACTCGGGTACTCAGATGGGCTGGGACAGGTACTCGGGCTACTCAGATGAACTGTGACAGGTACTCAGGTAGACTGTGACAGGTTCTCAGGTACTTGGGTACTCAGTTGGGCTTGGATAGGTACTCGGGTACTCAGATGAACTGTGGCAGGTACTCAGGTACTCAGATGGACTGTGACAGGTACTAAGATGAACTCTGACAGGTACTCAGGTACTCAGATGGGCTGTGACAGGTACTCAGGTGCTCGAGTACTCAGATGGACTGTGACAGGTACTCAGGTACTCAGATGGACTGTGACAGGTACTCAGGTATTTGGGTACTCAGATGGGCTGTGACAGGTACTCGGGGGCTTAGATGGGCTGGGACAGGTACTCGGGTACTCAGATGTACTGGGACAGGTACTCGGGTACTCAGATGGGCTAGGACCGGTACTAGGGTACTCAGATGGGCTGACAGGTACTCAGGTACTCGGATACTCAGATGGACTGTGACAGGTACCCGGATACTCAGATGGGCTGTGACAGGTACTCAGGTACTTGGGTACTCAGATGGGCTGTGACAGGTACTCAGGTACTCGGGTACTCAGATGGGCTGGGACAGGTACTCAGGTACTCAGATGGGCTGGGATGGGTACTCGGGTACTCAGATGGCCGGGACGGGTGATGACAGGTACTTTGATGGCTGGTGACAGGTCCTCTTTATTAGGGGGGGTGGGTAATCAGTGTGTTTGGTGTGTACACTAAGCAGTAACGAGATGTTACCGCAATCTCCTTCTCACACACGATCGGTGTGTGAGGAGGAGAACCCAGTAACATCTCGTTACCGCGGTTTGTTTACATTCTGTGACCGGCTGTGATTGGACACAGCCGGTCATGTGGCAAAGAGCCAATTTCATTGGCTCTTTACTGCGATCGGGGTTGGGCTGTGTCAGGGTGACAAGCCGCATCACCGATCGCCGCTCTGTGCGTGCCCTAGGGGCGTGCACGAGCGCCGTGAATGTACACAGTACATGTGACCGGCTGTGATTGGACACGGCCGGTCACGTGTATCGGGCGTGGATCGGGGATGCCAATCACACGGATCGGGGGTGAGCTGTGTCCGAGGGACACACCTCATCCACGATGGCTGTGCTGTGGGCCCCCGGGGGCCCCCCGGAGTGGTGAAAATACCGAGGATGTCATATGACTTTCACCCAGGGTGGGAGATCCCATCTATGGACGTCATTTGACAATGGCCCGGTATTGAAGTGGTTAATATTGATTGGACCCTGGGCCAAAAAAAAATTTGCCCACCCCCCATACAGTTTCACTCTCCACCTGCTTTGAGACATATAATAAAAAGCAGCAAGACTCAAAATCAGTTTGCTAAATCAGATCAGACAGCGATTGCGATTGGTTGGCAGAGGTTATAGTGTATCATTACCACTCACTAACTGGTTGATAGAGGTTACAGCACATCATTTCTGCTTGTTGATTGGTTGCTAGTAGGGATGAGCCGAACACCCCCCGGTTCGGTTCGCACCAGACCTTTCGAACGGACCCCAAATTCGAACGAACTTTAGAACCCCATTGAAGTCTATGGGACTCGAACGTTCGAAATGAAAAGTGCTCATTTTAACGGCTAATATGCAAGATACTGTCCTAAAAAGGGTTTGGGGACCTGGCTCCTGCCCCAGGGGACATGGGTCAATGCCTAAAATGTTTTTAAAAATGGCCGTTTTGGCAGGAGCACTGATTTTAATGACGATCAAAGTGAAAAAAAAAGTGAAATATTCCTTTAAATATGGTGCCTGGGGGATGTCTGTAGTATGCCTGTGAAGTGCCACGTGTTTTCCGTGTTTAGAACAGTCCCTGCACAAAATGACATTAAACGGAAATAACACCATTTAAAACTGCTTGCGGTTTTAATGTTATATCTGGTTCCTGCAATATGGTTGAAAATCATTGAGAAAAATGGCATGGGTAGCCCTCCCTGCCCATTACCAGCCCCTTTAGGTCTTGTACGCATATTAAGGGGAACCCCGTACCCATATTAAAAAAAGGAAATGCGTGTGGCCCCCAGGCCCTATATACTCAGAACAGCAGTATACAGGCGGTGCAAACAAGACAGGGACTGTGTAGGTTTGTTGTGTTAAGTTGAATCTGTTTGTAATTTTCAACTGGTACATTTTTAAAGTGTAGCTCCAGTCAAAAAAACTATTTTTAAGCTTTTTGGAAAACATAGGGAAGGGTTATCACCCCTGTATAATTTGTTTTGTCGTCCATCTTTTTTCATCTCACTTGCTGTTGTCTCCTTCCGTTTGCAAGTAGGAGATGTTTGTAAATTGGATGTTTGAAAGTAGGGGCCTGCCCTATATGCTCTGCAGAAATGGCGGAACAAGGTGTTGGTTTTGCCACAACATTGTAAGCCCTCAAAGTGACTCTTGGTGGGCGCTGGAGCGCCCTGCTGTTAACGATTATATCAAGAATTGTAATTACATGCCATTGTTGAACAGTGGTAGAAAAATTTACCTTTGGTGGTTGTGGTGCTGGTGCCACAACACTATAAGTCCTCACCGTTACTCTGGGTGGGCACAGGAAGGGGCCCTCCTGTGAAATATTATATCAAGAATTGTAATTACATGTCCCTGTTAAACAGGGGCAGAAAAATTTGGCCTTAGGCACTGGTGCTGGTGCCACCACACTGCAACCTCTGCCATATACTCTAGTTTTATTGCAGGAATTAGCCCTGCTGCAAAGCATTGCATCAAAAATTGTAATTAAACGCCCCTGTTAAACAGGGGCAGAAAAATTGGGCCTTAGGCACTGGTGCTGGTGCCACCACACTGCAACCTCTGCCATATACTCTAGTTTTATTGCAGGAATTAGCCCTGCTGCAAAGCATTGCATCAAAAATTGTAATTAAACGCCCCTGTTAAACAGGGGCAGAAAAATTGGGCCTTAGGCACTGGTGCTGGTGCCACCACACTGCAACCTCTGCCATATACTCTAGTTTTATTGCAGGAATTAGCCCTGCTGCAAAGCATTGCATCAAAATTTGTAATTAAACGCCCCTGTTAAACAGGGGCAGAAAAATTGGGCCTTAGGCACTGGTGCTGGTGCCACCACACTGCAACCTCTCCCATATACTCTTGTTTGATTGCAGGAATTAGCCCTGCTGCAAAGCATTGCATCAAAAATTGTACTTAAACGCCCCTGTTAAACAGGGGCAGAAAAATTGGGCTGATGGCATCAACCAGAACCAGAAATGTTCTTCCAACATATCAGCGGAGGAGGAAGAGGATAGACAATCAACATAACAGGACAGTCACTCAGCATCAGCATAGGCAGTCTTGAAGGGATGTGATATTTCAAAAAAAATTATTCTGTTACATCAGCTTCAGGTGCTTGGTAGCTGTGGGTGATCCAAGACTGATTCATCTTGATGAAGGTCAGTCGATCAACTGATTCGGTGGACAGGCGCACCCTGTGATCGGTAACAAAGCCACCAGCCAGTAGCTCAATTGCATACTGTGCAAGCTCTGGCCAGTGATCCATCCTCAAGACCCAGTAAGCCAGAGGATTTTCGGTGGGAAAGGTGTCCAAGTCTGACCTTGCCCCTAGGTATTCCTGCACCATGTAAATCAGACGCTGGCGATGGTTGCTGGAACCGATCATACCTTGGGGCTGCGGACTAAAAAATTGTCTGAAAGCATCAGTCAGACGGCCACCTTCTCCACCGCTCCTTCTGACCGATGCCTCAGCAACACGTTGTCCAGGACCAGAAGTTTGTAACCTCCCAGTCTCTGGGAACACGTTGCACAGACCTTTCTGCAAGGCCTCCCGGAGATGTCTCATCCTCTGCTCCCTCTGCGATGGCAAGATAAGGTTGGCAACCTTACCTTTGTACCGTGGATCAAGGAGAGTGGCCAGCCAGTAATGGTCCCTCTCCTTGATCCGAAGAATACGAGGATCCTTCCGCAGGCTTTGCAGGATCAGGGAGGCCATGCAGCATAGGTTAGCTGAGGCATTCGGTCCGGAGTCCTCTGGGTCACTAAGGACAACATGATCCGCAGATACCTCCTCCCAGCCACGTACAAGTCCACGTGTTTCTTGGGACTGTAAATCATCCCTACAAGACTGCTGCTGCTGATGCTGAGTGCCAGCCTCCACCTCCATGCTGACACAATCATCCTCCTCCTCCTCTTCCTCCTCCTCATCCTCTTCCTGTGTGATGGGTGGCACAGCAGGAACACTGTCTGGATAAAGGGGGCCTTGAGAGGCAAGGAAGTCCTCCTCTTCCTGCCTCTGTTCTGCCTCAAGTGCCCTGTCCATTATTCCACGCAGCGTATGCTCCAAGAGGTGGACAAGAGGTACAGTGTCACTGATGCATGCACTGTCACTGCTCACCATCCTTGTGGCCTCCTCAAACGGTGACAGGACAGTGCATGCATCCCTGATCATGCCCCACTGGCATGGTGAGAAAAAACCAAGCTCCCCTGACCCTGTCCTGGTGCCGTAGTCGCACAGGTACTCATTGATGGCCCTCTGCTGCGTGTGCAGCCGCTGCAGCATGGCCATTGTTGAGTTCCATCTGGTGGGCATGTCACATATAAGGCGGTTCTTGGGCAGGTTCAACTCCTTTTGGAGCTCAGCCAGCCGAGCACAGGCATTAAATGATCGGCGGAAATGCACACAGACTTTCCTGGCCTGCTTCAGGACATCCTGTAAGCCGGGGTACCTGCCCAAGAACCGCTGCACCACCAGGTTAAGGACGTGAGCTACACAGGGCACATGGGTCAGTTGTCCCTGTCGGAGGGCGGAGAGGAGGTTGGTGCCATTGTCGCAAACCACCATTCCTGGCTTAAGCTGGCGTGGCGTCAACCACCTCTCGGCCTGCCCCTGCAGAGCTGACAAAACATCCGCCCCAGTGTGGCTCCTGTCCCCCAAACAAACCAGCGCAAGCACGGCATGGCATCGTTTTGCCTGCGTACTTGCGTAGCCCCTGGAACGCCTACTTAGCACCGCTGGTTCTGAGGACAGAGCACTGAAAGAGGCCATGGAGGAAGAAGAAGAGGAGGGGGTGGAGGAGAGAGGTGTGTCACAACCAATAGTAGCATTTTGGAGGCGTGGTGGCGGAACAACCTCCAACACTACTGCACCTTGTCCTGCATCCTTCCCAGCTGCCAGAAGAGTGACCCAATGGGCCGTGAAAGACAGGTAACGTCCCTGTCCATGCCTGCTGGACCATGAGTCAGCGGTAATATGCACCTTACCGCTGACCGCCCTGTCCAGCGAGGCAAGGACATTGCCTTCCACATGCCGGTAGAGAGCCGGAATCGCCTTCCGTGAGAAAAAGTGGCGTTTGGGGACCTGCCACTGAGGAACCGCACATTGTACAAACTCACGGAAGGGGGCCGAGTCTACCAACTGAAAAGGCAGCAGTTGAAGTGCTAGCAATTTAGCCAAGCTAGCATTCAACCGTTGGGCATGTGGATGGCTGGGAGTGAACTTCTTTCGCCGGTCCAGCAGCTGGGGCAGGGACATTTTCCTGCTATAATCGGACGTGGGTGTACCGCTAGCAGAGTTCCCGGAAGCACTTGGCTGTGACACACCTAATTCTACACCTTCATTCCTCTCAGAGCAGGTTTCAGAGAGGACTGAAGGTCTAGTGGGGTTGGAGATGCCAGCTGATGAGGAGCAAGGAGAGGTCCGCTTTGTTCTTTGGTGTGGGTCTTTGAGGTACGCTTGCCAACGAGCTGCATGGCAGGTCAACATATGTCTGGTCAAGCATGTGGTGCCCAAGCGGCTGATGTTTTGGCCACGTGAGATACGCTTGAGACATATGTTGCAAATAGCAGCGGTGCGATCTGATGCACTCGTCTCAAAAAAGGCCCACACCAAAGAACTTTTAGAATAACGTGCAGAGGCAGCGCTCTGCACAGGCGGAGCTCTGCGGTGTGATTCAGTCGGTGTGCTGCCCCTAAGCTGGCCCCCGGAGGGCATCCTGCCTCGTTGGACATGTGCCTCCTCCTCCTCTCTCCTTCCAGGCACCCATGTGGAGTCAGTGCCCTCATCATCCCCTCCCTCTTCATCGCTGTAGCAAACCTGGCAGTATGCTGCAGCTTGTGGAACATGACTGCCAGATTGCTGTCCTTCTTGAGCATCCCCTCTCTCTGCGCTCACGCTACTGCCTTCCTCTAGCTGAGTGTCATCATCAGAGCCCACAAAACACTGGGCATCCTCCTGGAGCATGTACCCAACACTGTGCTCAAAGAGTTCAGAAGACTCCTCAGGAGGATGTGGTGGGTCTAGGGAAGGAGTCACTGATGATGACATTGAGAGGAGGGAAGACGATGCGTTGGCAGCTGCTTTGCTAGTACCCTGAGACTGGGTGAGAGAGGATGAGGAGGATGAAGAGGGCTTGGTCATCCACTCTACCAAGTCGTTGGCATGTTGCGGTTCAACATGTCCAGCTGCCGAAAAGAAGGACAAGCGTGTCCCTTGGCCACGTGCTGATGACAATGCACCGCGTCCACGACCAGCACTGTTGTCTCTAGACACAGAGCCTGCTTTCCCTCTTTTATCGGCTCGCGCCTGTCTGCCTCTCCTTGCTGGCCTTCCAGACATGGTAATGGCCTGAAGGGAGTTGGGTAAAAAAGCAGTTGGGTAGTGTATATTGTGCTAGAGGCACACAACACCCACTAACTCCTGCAGATGCCTTTATTATAGAACACCAGAGATAAAGGGGTATATACAGATGTATACTGTGCTGTGCTGGAGGCACACACAACTTCCAATAACTCCTGCAGATGGCAAGTGGGCTCAAATAGAGAACAGCTATGTAGGTGGATATAGCTGTATGTACTGGGTACAGAGCACGCAGACAGCACGCACTATCTCCTAACACTACTGACTGCAAGCTCTATTATAAAAGATAGATCACTAGCTATATAGGTGAGGTGAATATAGCGGTGTATACTGCGGTCAGGGCACGCAGACAATAACCACTACACAACAGCAAGATCGAAAATCGTCCGAAAACGATCGGTGTGTACTGTGTTGAAGGTACACAGAACACCCACTGCTTCAGACGCCAACACACTACACAAGGCCGCCACGCTGGCGGCCTTATATAGTGTGGGGCGTGCACTACACAGCCTGAGCTATGATTGGCCACAGGCATCCTGCCTGTGGTCAATCATGGCTCTCCTCGCTGCTGGCGCTGCGATTGGCCAAGCATGCGGGGTCACAGTGCATGCTTGGCCAATCATGAGCCAGCAATGCACTGCGCCATCGCAGTGCATTGTGGGCCGTGAGCGCCACACGAATTTGGCGCGAACGGACCAAAATGTTCAGACTTCGCCGAACGGACGAACAGCCGATGTTTGAGTCGAACGTATGTTCGAGTCGAACGTATGTTCGACTCGAACACGAAGCTCATCCCTAGTTGCTAGAGATTACTGTACAACAATACTGCTCATTGATTGGTTGCTATAGATTACTGCTTACTGATTGGTTGCTAGAGGTTACAGCACATCATCTCCTCATTGCCTGCACACCTTGGACTGGGGAGATGAGGGGGCCCATTAATAGACATTAAACTCCTAGGGATCCTAGGACTCCTGGGCTCAGTGGCAGTGCATTGCAGACTTTCAAGCATGCCCCTTCACCTCCCCAGTGGGCAGAATTCAGTATAGGTGATGGTGGCTTTGGGCCGCACAACAATGACAGGGCCCAGGGTAGCTGCCCTTTTTGGCCTGCTTTAAAAACGGCCCTGATCAGCTTTGAGCGAACTGCCCTTAAAAAGTATTTTTTCTTTGTTGACAAAAATCCAATTTCCTATGACTGATCAACGCACATCGCAAGGATTTTAACAAACTTTATGGTAGATTCTTACCTTTAGTTGGTTTGAAGACATAGCTGTCTATTTAACCAGACTGATCGCATGCCCATTCAGAAAGGGTGGATCCGATTCATTTTGATCACCTGGTGCATGTTCTATATTCTAATCAGAAAGCTGCAGGTTCTGCATCTCTTTAGAAGTGATTAACTCCTGTGGAATATCTCACCAAAACTTAAATTTCTGTTGCAGGAGGTGCCTAATATCTGACTTAAAGTCTGATTTTTATTTTTTTTTGTTAAACATAACAAACATGTTATAGATACCTGCCCCGTGCAGGGGTTTTGCACAGAGAATCTCAGATTCTACTCTTCTTGGGTCCCTCTTCGGTGCTCCTGGCCTCTCCCTCCTGCTGAGTGCCTCCACAGTAACCAGCTTGCTATGGGGTTACCCAAGCTGAGCCATCGCTCCCTTGTCCATTCGGTTGGAGGCATGCCCTCTCTCTCTCCTCATTGGCTCACTGACTTTGACAGCAGTGGAAGCCAATGGCACCGTGCGGCTGTCTCAGCCAATAAGGAGGGGAGTCCCAGACAGCCGAGTCTCTCGTGCAACATCACTGGATCTAGATGGGGCTCAGGTAAGTATTAGGGGGGCTGATATACACAGAAGGATTTTTTTATCTTAATGCATAGAATGCATTAAGATAAAAAAATCTGGGGGGCATGGCTAGGCTTAGCATGTGAGAGGACACGCTCTCCTGAGCTCCCGCCGACATCCTGCTTTAAACCAGCAAAAGAGGCAGAACTCTCCCTCCCCGCAATTATCTTCTTTTGGAGCGGCTCTTCAGCGGGAACGACACTGCAGCGTCACCCGCTCACCAGGGCAATTGCAAAACGGCTGAAAAACCTTGGAGCGGTGCCGGATCTAGGCCCTCAAGATGGCACCAACCCACTACAGCCATGCTCTCTGACTAAGGACAGGGGCAGAGATTCTGTGGAGTGGCTGGAGCAATTTGCATGGAGTGCGGCTCCGGTTCCCTCTGCCCCTGCTGCCAGGATTGCCTCTGCAACATCAGGGATGGTGGGTACGGAGAGACAGCTGTCTGCTTCATCATATGAGGTAACAAGGTGGGATGGCATGGTGGAGTGGCAGGAGGCTGAGGAAGCAGTGAGGAGGAATGAGCCGGCTCTTGGTCAGGCCTCTCTACCTGGCCCCACAGAGGAGCCAACTCTCAAGGATGTGTTCATGGCTGTGCAAAACTGTAATCACACACCTGCCACCCTGACTACTCAGTTCCACCACTTAAGAGAGGATGTCACTATTATGCGGCATGATATGCAGAAAGTGCTGGAGTGCACATCTGCTCTGGAGGGAAGGGTGAGAAACACTAGACTAGGACTAGGTGGGCCCCCTCCAGCTTGATCTAAAAGCAGTGGGCTTTCAAACTAATCACCATGCTGATTGCATTGATGATTTAGAAAATAGAGTCAGAAGAAACAACGTGTGCATTCTGGGCCTTCCTGAGAGTATGGAAGGCAGAAACCCCACTGAGTTTATCGTGCAGTGGCGGCTGGTGCTCAGAATTTTTTGGGGGGCGCGAACAAACTGCAAAATACTGAACCCCCATCAATTGCAGCATCACTGTGCCCATCAAATGCAGCCATTGTGCCACTCATATGCAGCCACCTGTGCCCATCATACACAGCCATGTGTGCCCATCATAAGCAGCCATGTGTGCCCATCAATCGCAGCCACTTGTGCCCATCAAACGCAGCCAATTGTGCCCATCAATCGCAGCCATTGTGCCCACCAATCTCATCCATTATGCCCATCAAACGCAGACTTTGTGCCCATCAAATGCAGCTACTTGCCCATCAAAAGTAGCCACCTGTGCCCATCAAATGCAGCCACTTGTGGCCATCAAACGCAGCCATTCTGCCCATCAAATGCAGCCACTTGTTCCCATCAAATGCAGCCACTTGTGCCCATCATATGCAGCCACTTGTGCCCATCAAATACAGCCATTTGTGCCCATCATATGGCAGCCACTTGCCCATCAAGCGCAGGCACTTGTGCCCATCAGACTGTCAGGTCACCTAGAGGCCAGGTGGCAGATGCACACCGTAGGGATCAGGAGTGCACCGCAAGGTTGTGGACCCTACGGCTGACTGCTGCGAATGGGAGTCAAGGTGATAAGGAAGGCAGGGCCGCCGGAACACCAAGACGGATCCCACCGGGGTTAGAGAGTAAGATTCTCTGGGGCGCGGGGTCTAAGAGCCAGCAGGTGTTCACCAGAGCCTCTAGTGGTGAGGATGGACTGGGCTGCAACTGGCTCCAGGTCGCCACCCCCAGGGTCCCCCAGCTCACACCCACAGTAGGCAACAGGAGGATAGGGATAAAGCCAAGGTCGGGGCCACAAGCAGACAAGGATAGTCAGGGACACGCCAAAAAGGTCAGGATCACAGGCAAACAGGGATAGTCAAGGACACGCCAAAGTCGGTAACAGAACAACAGAAGAGCACACGGCAGGTAACAGGAAGCCAAACACACAAAGGTTGATCAGCAGGGTTGGCCTGCAGTGCACAGGTTAATATAGAGTTCTCTAATAGGAGCTAGGGTGGAGCCATGCCAGAGGATGGATTGCAAAAGCAGTCAGGTAAGGGTCGGCTGGTCTCTAGAGATAAACACATGGAGACAGGTAAGCAGACAAACTCTATTGCATAACCATGACAGTACCCCCCTCTTACGAGGCCTCCCTCTTCCCCGCCTGGGACCAGGTTTAGAGGGAAACTTCAAATGAAACTTCCTCAACAGACGAGGTGCAAAGACCTCGGAAGCCGAAATCCACAACCTCTCCTCAGGACCAAACCCTTTCCAGTGCACGAGGTACTGGAGAATGCCTCTACAGAGTCGGGAATCCAAAATTTGGCTAACCTCGTACTCCTGATAATCCTCAGAGACCGGTGCTACGGTAGAGAGAGGACGAGAGAACTTATTGAGGAGTAAAGGTTTCAGAAGGGCAACATGGAAGGAGTTAGAGATTTTGAGGCTTTTGGGAATCTGGAGCTTGAAACAAACCGTATTCAGTTTAGAAGTTATGGTGTACGGTCCAATGAATCTTGGGGCAAATTTGAGAGAAGGAACCCGGAGTTTGATGGTGGAGAGCCAGACTTTGTCTCCTGGCTGAAGAGAAGGTGGCTTACGCCTGCGACGGTCAGCAAAACTCTTGAATTTGTTGGCAGCTTTCTGGAGGGAATCATGAACGTCAGCTCACATGGAATTGAATGATTTCTGAACAGTAGCCAAAGCTGGAATGTCAGAAGAACAAGTCATAGGAAGAGGGAGTTGAGGATGTCTTCCATAAGCAGTGACAAAGAGTGTTTCCTGAGAACTGACATTGACATAATTATTGTGGGAGAACTCAGCCCACGGTAATAGTGATGCCCAATCATCATGATGGGCTGAGACCAAGGTACAGAGAAAGACCTCCAACTCCTGATTAACCCTCTCAGTCTGGCCATTGGATTGGGGATGGTAAGAAGAGGTAAAATTCAAGGTAATGTCGAGGGATTTGCAAAAGGCTCTCCAAAAACGAGAAGTAAACTGCACATCCCTGTCCGAAACGACATGGGAAGGAACACCATGAAGGCAAAAAATCTCTCTGGCAGGGGCAGGGGCAGAAGGGAGACCAGGAAAAGGAACAAAATGAGCCATCTTGGAGAACCGATTGATTACCACCCAAATGGCCGTATTATTCTCCGAAAGTGGAAGATCAGTGATAAAATCCATGTCGATATGAGACCAGGGCTCCTTAGGAATGGGCAAGGGCATGAGAAGACCAGCAGGGGCTTGAGTGGAAGATTTAGACTGAGCACAGATGTGACAAGCCTAAACGTAGTCTTTAACATCCGAGCGGAGATTAGGCCACCAGTAGTGACGACTGATGAGCAGAAAGGATCGGAGGAAACCAGCATGACCTGCCACCTTGGAATCATGTCCCCAACGAAGGATCTTAGCTCTTAGCTCCGTGGGAACAAAGATCTTGCCAGGAGGAATTTTTGATGCCAGGGTGGTAGAATGGGCAACAATGCATGAGGTAGGAATGATCGGCTCAGGATCAGGGGTGGACTCCTCGTCCAAAGTGTCAAATGACCTAGAGAGCGCATCAGCTCAACCGTTGCAGGCACCAGGTTTGTACGTAATCGTGAATTTAAAACGGGAAAAGAAGAGACTCCACCTGGACTGTCTGAGGTTCAGACTTTTAGCATTCTGTAGGTATTGTAGATTCTTGTGATCAGTAAAGATCGTTATGGAGTGAGGGGAACCTTCCAAGAGATGACGCCACTCCTCCAACGCCAATTTAATTGTGAGAAGTTCCCAATCACCAATGGCATAATTTCTCTCTGCCTGAGAATTTTTTTTGGAGAAGAACACACATGGTTGACGTTTCTTCTCAAAGAACAGCTCCCACCCCCATCTAAGAAGCGTCTACTTCAATAAAAAATGGTCTAGAGACAAAAGGCCTCTTTCAGATCGTGAAATGCAGAGACAGCCTCGGGAGGCCAGTCTTTGGCATTCGCACCCTTCTTGGTCAAAGCGATAATAGGCGTGGCAACGGAAGAGTAATTCCTTATGAACTGCCTATAGTAATTTGTGAAGCCAAGAAAGCGCTGTCTGGCCTTGAGGCTAGCGGGAAGGGGCCAGTTGGTAATGGCTGAGACCCCTCTACGGGATCCATGCGAAGACCCGAACTGAAACAAAACATCCCAGAAACAGGACCTCAGAACATTCAAAGGAACATTTCTCCATCTTGGCATAGAGATTATTCTCTCTAAGGCGCTGAAGTACGGTGCGGACATGGTTTCTGTGAGAAGGCAGATTTTCGGAAAAGATGAGAATATCATCCAGATAGATGACAACAAACTGGTACAGTAGATCCCTGAAGATTTCATTGACAAATTTCTGGAACACAGCTGGAGCATTACACAAACCAAAAGGCATAACCAGGTATTCGTAATGCCCGTCCCTAATGTTAAACGCAGTCTTCGGTGTCATACTTAGACATGGCCTGGGTCTCTGGAATGGACAAAGGGTAGGTACGACCCCTGGGCAGGGTTGCTCCAGGGACAAGGTCAATAGCACAGTCAAAAGATCTGTGGGGAGGAAGCACCTCAGCAGACTTCTTACAGAACACATCCCGTTAATCACTGTATGCCGCAGGAAGATCAGACGATACGGATGTGGTAGCAATGGGAAGTTTCCCCTTGGGGGCCACCTTGAGAAGACAGGACAAGAAACACGAAGGACCCCAAGCCAGGATCTGCCCAGAGACCCAGTCCTCATGTGGAGAGTGGAGCTGTAGCCAAGGAAGGCCGAATAGAGGCCTTGGGTAGGATGAGGAAGGAAATCCACTCCTGGTGGAGTATTCCTACCGACCTAATAGGTAGCGTCTGGAAACGGATGGGGCCCCCTGGGAGCACAGTGCCATCAATTGCAGAGACTACCAGTGGTGTAGCGAGGGGAGAAAGGGTAAGCTTCATAGAAGAAGCAGTTCTCCAGTCCATAAAATTGACAGCAGCCCCGGAGTCCAGATATGCTAGGACCGATTGGGGAGAAGTGCCTACATGGAGGAACACCGGAAGAAGAAGACAAGAAGGTGATATTTTTGGGTCCAATACTCCACCTTCCAAATGTATTAGACCCGAGCGTTTCCCGGACGAGGCGAGCAGGAGTCACGAAAATGACCCTTGCCCCCACAATAAAGACACAAGCCCAGAGTTCTGCATCTAGCACGTTCTTCGGGGGTTAGTCTGGTCCGGCCCAGCTGCATGGGTTCCTCAGCAGGCAGAGGATGCTCCACAGGGCGACGGGGAAAGAGTTCAGGCTGACTAGGACCTAGGGGGTGCTGATGTCTTTTTTCTAAGGACCTCTCCTGGAAACAAATGTGAATCTGATTACATAAGGAAATTACATCGTCCAGACCGGCGGGGATAGCTCTTCCTGCTAATTCGTCCTTCACTCGGTCAGAGAGACCATGTAAAAAGGTTGCGACCAGGGCCTCATTGTTCCAGGTCAATTCAGCTGTGACGATACAGAACTGAAGTGCATATTGTCCCACTGAACAAGATTCTTAACGAAGGCGTAAAAGGGCACTAGCCGAAGAAGAAACCCAAGCTGGCTCCTTGAAGATATTACGAAAGAGCTTCAAGAAGTCGGACAGGCTGGAAACCACCGGATCATTTTTCTCCCACAGGGGAGCAGCTCAGGCTAAAGCTTCACTGGAGAGGAGGGAAATTATATAGGCTACCTTTGCCCGATCAGACAGAAAATTTTGAGGCTGGAGCTCAAAATGAATGGTGCATTGGCTGAGGAAGCCCCTGCAGGCCTTGAAGTCCCCAGAGAACCGGGACAGAGCTAGCAGTAATAATGAATGCATGGATGCGACTGGTGCGATAGGTGCAGCTGCTGACTGTACTTGAGAATGCAGGTTCGGGGTTCCCAATGAAGCCTGCAGCTGCGCGGGAAGCCAGATCTTGAAGGAATCGCATCACCTGAGTCTGATTAGATTCATATGCAGCCACCTGTGCCCATCAAATGCAGCCACTTGCCCATCGCGGCTCCGGCACCCCTTTCAACCCCCCCCCGCGCGGATTACGGCTCTGGCAACCTCCCGCCTGCAGATCGCAGCTCCGGTACTACCCGCCCGCGAATCGTGGCTCCGGTACCCCCCACGGCTCTGATAGAGCCAGGGGGACTTACCGCAGCACTGTCCTCTCAGAGCGGCGGCTCCAGCGTGTGTCTCCACCCTGCTCTTCCGAAGTGCCAGGCATCCAATAGTCCTGCCTTCTGATTGGCGGGGAGAAAGGTTAGTGTTAAAATAGTGAAAATTTATTCGCTATGGTCACACAATAGGGAGGGATCAGGGCACCACCCAATTTTGAAGTCTATTAGAGCCTCTGGCTCTAGTCAGGTGCTTCAAAGTGTCCCTCCTCCGCCATAGGAATCCATGCGTCTGGCGTCCTGAAAGGGGCCGGGCGCATGGATGGGGGGTGCATGGGCCACCACTGTTATCAAATAATGGTTGCTGAATGTCTTCACTCCATTCTTTGTGGTGGAAAGAGCACACAGAATCCCTGCTAGACCCCTGCCTCCGGGTAATGTGCCACGTCCGTTTATCTTAAAAATGCTTCATTACAGAGACAAGATCCTCTCTCTCTCTCGCTCGCACTAAGGGTAATATTGATGTAAACAGATCCAAAGTTTCCTTTTTCCTGGATGATTCTGTTGAAGTCCAAAAGCTAAGAGCTCAGTCTGCGGATGTTAAAAGGCGCCTTCGCAATCTTCAGATCCAGTACGCCATGCTCTACCCTGCTAAGCACCGGATCGTTGCTAGGGGAGAAACGGCTGCCACCTGACTTGACAGAAACTAGCAACACGTACCCCATCCTCTTTGCATGGCTAATTCCTCATGATGCATCTTGGAATATGAAGATATCTTCTACTTTAGGTCTACTGTTGATTGGAGATGCCTACTTCATCACACCCAGCTAAAGGCGGTTGCTTTAAGGTTATCAACCTCAAACTATGTAATTTCAGTTGAAATTCTTCTGATGGGATCCATGTGCAGATGCAAGCCTGGATGTACTTTTCTTCCCCCTGTTCTTCCTGCAGGAATCTGTTTAACATCCAGAGTTCTAGGATGAGAGTTTGGATGGGTTTGTTCTTTTAGTTTTTTTCTCTACTCACATGCTGTTCCGTCTTGAGGCCTGTTTTGCTTCCGGCAATATTTGACTGAACTTTTACCAAGAACTGTACTGTGATACACATGCTTCTACTGTTTTTGAGAACTGCTATTATACAAGAGCAGGACCAGAGGACACCCGGTCACAGGTTCTGCGAGTTAATTGCCCTGCCTCTTCTCCTAGGCCATATGTTCACTTACGAGAATGGCTAGTGAACTTGTAATTTTGTCCTGGAACATCAAAGTACTTAAGGACCCAGAAGATTTTACCCCCTTCCTGACCAGCGCATGTTTTGCGATTCGTCACTGCGAGGCTTTAACTGACAAATGCGCAGCCCTACGACGTTGCACCCAAACAAAATTGACGTCCTTTTTTTTCCCCACAAATAGATCTTTCTTTCAGTGGTATTTCATCACCTCTGCAGTTTTTATTTTTTGCACTATAACAAAAGAAAGAGCGACAATTTTGAAAAAAAAGCAATTTTTTTGCTTTTTGCTATAATAAATATCCCCCAAAAATATCTAAAAAAACTAATTTTCTCCTCAATTTAGCCCGATATGTATTCTTCTACATATTTTTGTTAAAAAAATTGCAATAAGTGTTATTGATTGGCTTGCACAAAAGTTATAGCATCTACAAAATAGGTTTATGCCATTTTTTTATTCTTTTTTTTTTATTAGCAATGGCGGCGATCTTTTTATCGTGACTGCCACATTATGGCGGACACATCAGACACTTTTCACACTATTTTGGGACCATTAGTCATTTATACAGCGATCAGTGCTATAAAAATATATTAAACACTAGGGGGCGATCAAGGGGTTAAGTGTGTCCTAGGGAGTGATTCTAACTGCGAGGGGGATGGGCTTCCACTCACATGACAGCAATCGCTGCTCCCGATGATAGGGAGCAGTGATCTCTGTCATTTTACTAGGCAGAATGGGGAAATGCCTTGTTTACATAGTTATCTCCCGTTCTGTGGCTCCGTGACACGATCGCCGGGACACCAGCAAACATCGAGTCCGCAGGTCCCACGGTCACGGTCATGCTGTACACGGCGAATGTGCGTGCCTGTTAGCCCGGCCAATTAAAGGGAACGTACAGGTACCCCCATTTGCCCACCGCTGCCATTGTTCTGACGTAAATTAGCGTGCAGCGGTCGGCAAGAGATTAAAGCGCTATCTCAAAACGCTCCATCCATTGTCTGCTTGAAGGAAACGCACTTAACACACGACACTGTGTCTCTGTTGCAGAATAGAATGTTTTCTACTCAATACCACTTTGTATATTAGCATATACATTTTTAGCATATACAGATTTGTTCTACTGCTGTGCAAGTTTTTTTGGCAGTTTACACAGGGATTCCTCTGCTGGTTGTGGGGGACTTTAATAGTGTATGCAATCCTCGCATAGATAAGCACCCAGCGGGTACTCAGGTGGAGACTCCCTTTTATAGGCTATGAAGGGAACTGGGATTGCATGACATATGGTGACTTAAGAACCCACTGTCCCATGCTTACTCATGCTGCTCCAGTACCTATCAAACCCTGTTGATAATAGACCTCTCTTTGCACAGAGTAATTTCTTCCATGGGTGTCTAATATACAGTACTTGACTAGGGGGTTGTCAGATCACTCCCCCCTCCTGGTCACTCTAGACAGAATTAAACCAAGGACTAAACCTAATTGGTGGGTTTCTACTTTTTGGTTGCAGGTACTGTCCCAGGGGGATTCCATGGGTAAGGCCCTAATTTAATTTTTTCAGCAGCTCTTCACCTCTCTAGGTTACTACAAGTCATCAACAGCGGGCAATCCACATATGTTAAAAAAGGAGTGATCCTCATAGCGTGAATCCATCACAATAAATTCATTTAAAAATGTATTAAAAATATCCAGCTCAAAGGTGTATAGAAAATAAAGGCTATAATACCCCAGCTCACATACAAAAAGTCACTGACAACAAATCTCCCGCAGTTCCGGTGTGCGTTCCACCGCCATTCTGTCCACAAACCGGAAGCACGGAGGAGCCGGAAGTAATGTATTGTGTACCAAGAAAGTTCCGTCTTACGCGTTTCGTCATACGGACGTCATCGGAGGGGTGGACGTCATTGGCATGGGGTGATGAGCACGATCAACAATGCTTTTCTTACACACATCGATCTAAACCCAAGTCAGTGATGGTGAACCTTGGCACTCCAGATGTTTTGGAACTACATTTCCCATGATGCTCCTGCACTTTGCAGTGTGGTGGGGCATCATGGGAAATGTAGTTCAAAAAACATCTGGGGTGCCAAGGTTCACCATCACTGCCTTAAGTTATCCCTGTTGGGTTGTTTGAATGAGGAAGTATTTTTGCCTGGGACACTGGTACCTATTAATTGCTGTTCATAGCGCGTAAGCTTATTGCCATGAAATGGTTGTCACCTAGCCCGCCATCATTTGAGGAATGGGGTATCCAGGTCAATGGCACTCTTTTGAAAGAACAACATGTTTATAGAAATAGGGACACACCGAATACATTTTACAAACTTTGGGAGCCATGGCTAGCGGCACCTGGACTGGCTCCATTTGCACTGGTTTCTCTCAGGTTACTGCAAAGTGGATGATTGGGCAGGCTTGTGGTGAACGGATAGGGTTTATATTGATGTTTACTGGCTATTCTCTCAAAAGTCAACTACTCAGCTACATGGAAACACGTTTCTAAAAACAATTATAAGATGGTTGCTCAAATGTGAGGATTATGATGGGTCATTCTGAGTCGAATAATTGGTGGAGATAGAGAATATGGAGACCGGCAGTCTGTGGTGAGACAGACGTGATGTTTAATAACAAATGCTGTTCTGCAACTTAAATAAGTGCTTTTAGAGTAGTATGTTTTTGGGTGTGAGACTAAAGCCTTGTACACACAATCAGATTTTTGCCAGGAAATTGTGTGATGAGAGACTGTTTTCCTAAAATCCGACTGTTAGTATGCTCCACCAGACAATTGTTGGCCAACTTTCCGCCAACAAATGTTGGATGGCAGGCTAGTAAATTTTCTTCGGACATCGGTCTGTTGTCACATTTTTGTATTGTGTACACACATGTCCATCACACAGAAATCTAAAGTACAAACACGCATGCTTGGAATCAATGCTCACCAAACATGACAGATTAGCAGAAGGTGCCCAAAGGGTGGTGCTCAAGAGCTGAAATTCCATGTAGTACGTCACTACATTCGTGCTTGTTGGTAACAATTTTGTGCCATTAGTATGCAAGACAAAATCCAGGCACACGGCCTTCGGACAAGAGTCTGGCGCTTTTTCTTTTCCGAAAATCCAATTGTGTGTGTACGAGGCTTAAGACTATGTCAATGTAGGGTTGTATTTGTGCGTTTCTACACAATGTACCAGCATGTAACATGTTAATAAGTGTATTTTACACCTTTATTTCTTGGAAATGGCTTTCCCTTGTTTGTTAATTCTTTCTTCTTATTTTATGTTTGTTTGGTTGTGTGTATGCAAAACAAAAAATTTCAATAAAAATTTGTGTTAAAAAATAAATAAAAAAAAGATAAAAAACCTTCTGCTTTTACAACCACTTTAAGAAATGACATTTTTGAAGTTGTCCTGTACAAACGGTGTACAGAACT
Organism: Lithobates pipiens; assembly: GCF_037356315.1. Classification (NCBI taxonomy): domain Eukaryota; kingdom Metazoa; phylum Chordata; class Amphibia; order Anura; family Ranidae; genus Lithobates; species Lithobates pipiens. The sequence continues at coordinate 204,215,906 of NW_027507685.1, read as the reverse complement.
CCTCCAGGTAGCCATATTGCATTGAATTTTACAAAAATTTACAGTGCTGTATATTGAAAAGGAAAGGTAATTCTTTAATAACAAATTACAACATGGCTTGTGTAGCTATTGCTATGCTGTATATTTTTTTATTTGCTATTTTCTTCCATGAAAATAGAGTTACCCTTTAACTATATAATGACTCTGAAATTAAACAAAATTCAGACTGAAATAAAACAGCAGCTTACATAACAAGTTAATTTAAAAATGAAAAGATTACAGGTCACTTCTAGCCATTCTTACCAAGAATAGTTGGTTTGTGCCTCTGTGACTGAGAGTCTGGGTACACACAGAGACTCCTATTACAGTTTTCTCTTAGTCCCTCTACAAAGTCCCAAAAATACTTGCTGAGCCCCTGAAGTTCATCTAATGCAGCTTTCTGTGATGGTGTGGCAACTGTTACCTGTTTTATTATATTTATGATTTAATATCTCAAACATATGATGTGGGTTAAATTAGAGTTCTTTGACCAAGAGTGAAAGCTTTAACACAATAACAACATTTATTGGTGAGTAGCTGAAAGTTTATCTAATACACAGCCATCTATCTATAGTCTACACCAAGGAAGAAAATATTAGGTTAAAATAAAAGAATACAGAGTATATTCCGCAAGACATAAAAATACAAACAGCAAACAAACATATTACAAGCAGGTATACCTTAAGTTCTGGGAGCTGACCTGATATTTACCAGTAGTGATATGTGTGGGTCCACGTCAGACTCATGACTCCTTCTCCTCCCTGTGTGTACCTTACACTAATATAGGCCTATCGCTCATTGACTTGAACAGGGTCCTCCTGATTGCTGGAACGATGTTACCCCTCTCCTCGCTTCGGGCGTATCTCCTCCAAGATTGGACAATTTCCCCTTCCCCTTAATTTAGCATAGCTCAGCCCCACACTAGCACCTCCTCTGAATTAAAGAGAAGGTCATCACCTTCTCTTGCATTAGGGCACTTAACTATGCATGGTCATTGCTGGGGCAAGTTGTGCATTCCTGAACAGATCAAAGAAATATTCTCAGTAATGTATATCAAACACCCTTTGAAGTGGATAAAGGGTCGGTTAACACAGGGAACTACAAGGCGTTTATCTAGCTAATGAATTTGGCCCCGTCAAGTCTCCGCCACAGTATTCCTCTCTAGATTTCTGATTATTTATATTTATGATTTTGGTTGTTTTTTTGTTGTGTCTTTTCGAACAACTGGGCATTGTCTATCACGTTATAAACCGTAAACCTTTGCTCCTCTGCAAGCCTCTCAACACCCTGCAGAACTGGTTTCAGCACTTGCCGACCCTCTTTCTGTTCAAAATTTCTGATATCCCTGTGAATCGCTGACAAATCGGCTTGGTTCCAGGTTGACATGCCAGATCCAAATAGTCATGGGATGGACCCAAGTAAGCTGTCCAAACCCTTTAACCTTCTCGATCTGAAAATGCCCCTGTGGGGAGGGAGGTTTGGCTCTGCAAATGGATCCTGAGTTTGGCTTGCATGGGAGGCAATCAAATCTACCAGCAAGGAAGAGTAAAACAGACACCCATTTGTCTGGGCCCATGAGCCGAATTCAGCCATGTTCCACTGGGACAAATTAGGTACCACAGGTACATGAATGAACTTTACGTTATTAAACAATATTCCATGGATTGATCTGCCGTTATTGCATCTGTATTCTTGGCCAAAGTTGTAGTAGCAGGGGTGTTAGTCTTTGGGGACTCATGCAATGTAACTTTTCCTGGAATGTACTGAAGAGTGGATGCATGTGTGTTGCTGGACAAGAGGATGGCGATAACAAAGGAATATTTCCACTCTCCAGCATCACTTAACTGTGTCTCTTGAATCAACAAGTATCCGTTCTGAAAACTCATGATTCTAGATAGTCAGTGACATTCCCAGCAATGCCAATAACCCAGACTAGATGATTATCAATGGGACTCCACCAATAAACTTACTTCTCCACAGTCTCTACAATTGCTTTAGGCAGTAAGACAGATTCCCCCTCGAGGCAGTAGACCGGATTCTTATAAACGTTCATGCTGATGAGCGGTCCAGTCTCCTCTCACTTGGTATGTCCGATAGGATGGAGCAGAATAACAATACATATCGACTTCATGGCTCTTCTCGGTTGCTATCTTATGCCCATTTGCTGTCACTGTAATCCCAAGAAAAGACACAGATTCTTTCAACAATTGTGCCTTAATGGAATTACACTTCATTCCCGCCTTTCCTAAAATCTGTGGGAGTTCCTCCAATAGCTGCAAATGCTCTTCTTTGTCGCATGCGATAGCAACAAATCATCAACGTACCGAAAAAGATTCTTTGGAAAAGAAAAATCTGTTAAAATATCTCTCATGGTTGCATGAAATAACATAGAAGAGTTATGAATTTCTTGAGGGACAGAATTGTAGGTATACTGTTTTCCCAAAAACGTAAATGCTAATTTGTATTGACATTCTTCTGACAAGGGGAGTGAACAAAAACCATTTGATATATCCAGCACCGTGAAATAATTGTGTTTGGGATTCAACATGCTCAAGACATCCGGGAAAGATGCAACTATGAGGGCACAATTTTTTTTAACACTGTGAAATTTGCAGTAATCGATTGTTGATCTCTACCTATTGTCAGAACTTTTGAGAATTGCCCATATTGGTGCATTTGTTGTGGATACACATGGCCTGATGACCCTTTGGTCAAGTAGTGACTATGGTTTCCTGTATGTAACTGATAGCTTCCTGTGGAAAGTGGTACTGTTTTGAATCATTGCATTTGATGGCTGCAATTGTGTGAGAATCAGGTATCACTATTGTGCTAGCCTGATCAGTTGGAACCCCTTGCCATATTAAAAGGTTGGTCAGATCTAACATACATCCATTTGGAATTAAGAAGTCTGAACCCAGGAGGCTGGTTTAATTTGGCAAACACATTAAAACTATTGGCTGTTTTAGGGATAACTCACCAATTTGGATTGTCAGTGGCATGGAGAAGGCAGACTCAACATTATGTCCAGCAAAGCTCTGGAGATTCAACGGCTTTCCTGAAGACAGAGTTGAGTTTAAGGGATCTTTGTCATGCAGAATTGAAATGGCAGCCCCTGTATCTAAAACCATAGTACATTGACGGCCCCCAATCAATGCTGACACTATAGGGTGCCCACACCTATCCAGAGAAATAGGTGCTAACATTTTTGGGCCTTGTAGTTGTCACCATTGAAGGCGGTCAGCCTCTGTCTGGGAAGCTACCAGTACTTCCTTTCCAGGGCTTACTTGAAAGGCCTGGAACTGTTGTAACTCTGCATAAGTAGGAGCTCCATAACCTGACTTCCCCCTATATCCCCTCCCCCTCCTTTGTAAATTTTTATTCCAGTTAGGGTTGTATGGAGGATTGAATTCTCCTGGTCGGGACCAAATACCAACATAGAGGTGTTTTTTTTATATTTTGCTTCAATTAACATTGTATTGATAGATATTTTGGATAAGGCATAGACAATATCTTGCCATTACGATAATGCCAACATGGTATTCAAGTCCCGTTCCCATTGAATCATGTAAGGGAGCATAGCATTCAAGTCATTAAGGGTAGTTAATATTGTAGATATCCTTCCCCATAAGAGGCCTTTCGTTTGACAAGATAGTTCAAAATTTGTAAGTATAAGGGGTCCATCTAACAGGTTAAGTTTAGATCGTACAAAATAAATAATCTGATTATATCTAAATAGTTTGCCGGAGGGCATCTGAAATGTGTCTTTAAAATATTGCAACAAGTGTGGTTGATCCCCATTAAGGTAGTCTCCTATTCTAAGAAGCCCTTTGTTGAGCCACCATAGGAAAAGCAATGGAGTCATTCCGGGAGAGAACTCAGGGTTAAGGAATATGAGAGCTAGTGGAGTATGTGGGGAGGACAGAGTTTTGCTATGTCGTATTCTATCCCAGACCGCTAGTGAATGAGACAGGGTAGCACACAATTAGGAGGGCGAAGATGGCTAGGGAGCCATATTAGAGAACATATGGTGAAAGGGTGGCACGAAAGAGCCACAATAGAGACCCAGAGGGGTATGGATCCTTTGGCCGTTGTGTAATAAAGCTGTGTTATTTGAGCCTCTTGATAATAAGCTTGTAAATTAGGGAGGCCAAGCCCACCAGACAGTTTTGAGACGTACAATGTAATTTTATTAATTTGAGGTTACTTATTACTCCAAATAAAATGAAGGGTGCCTGATTGTAGTCGCTGTATATCTCCCTGGGTAAAGTCCCAATATATTAAAGTATCCTAGGCAGAAAGGTCATCTTAATAGAACTGATTCTGCCAAACCAAGCCAAGGGATAATTTACCCATCGTGAAAGATCCTCCCGCAGTTGACAGAAGAGTGGAGGATAATTAGCCCGATGGAGAGTATTGATCGAGGGTGGCAGTTGAATGCCTAAATATGGGAGAGAGCTTTGTGCCCATTGAAAATTATAAATGTTTTGTAAGGTCGAGGCCGTCGAGTGGGGTAAAGAAATATTAAGGGCTGACGTTTTTTGGGTATTTAAAGAAAGCCCTGAGATCTGGGAAAATTGATGGAACAGAGTCAAAAGATTAGGTAAAGTAATTTTAGGATTTGTAACATACATGAGGATGTCATCGGCAAACAAGGAACATTTATGTTCCTGTTGCCCACAACATATGCCATGTATATTAGGATGAGATTGAATTGCTACAGCTAGGGGTTCAACTGCTATGGCAAATAGCAATGGGGAAAGCGGGCAACCCTGTCTCGTTCCATGCTGGATAGGAAACAATGCTGATTTATGACCCCGAGTGGAAACCTGGGCAGATGGGTTACTATAAAGTTGTTTAAGCAATAAGATAAAAGCAGAGCCAAATCCAAAAGCCTCCAGAATAGTCAATAAGTAGTCCCAATTTAAGCCTTATGAAGGTCCAATGAAAGAAGTAGTAGTTCCCTTTATACAGGGGCATCCCATTTGCAGTGTACCGCAGAGATCAATGCTATGGACCGATGAATCTGATCCAACGTTTGGTGCTCGGTCATAAAACCAGATAGATCTTTGTGAATGTACTGCGCCAGAAAAGCACTGAGACGTAAAACGAAAAGTTTTGTTAAGATTTTGAGATCACAATTAATCAATGAGATAGGACTATAGTTAAGTATATCTGTGGAGTCTTTGTGTGGTTTGGGAATGGCACTGATGTACACATTGCTGTATTTTAGCACTCATAGCCATGCAAGCAGCATACATGCCTGCTACAGCTAGACTTTTGAGATTTTTATTCTTTTTGGTTGTTTTTACTTGTTCTTCAAATAACTCCTGGACATACCCAAGGAGATTTTTAATTTAGCATCACAGGAAAATTCATTGCTCTTATGTTTAAGAGTATAAGTTGCTACAAAACGTTCTAGACAGGACATGGCAGCCATTACCCACAGATAGTATGCACAATTTGTGAGCTAAATTAAGTTAAACGTTCCCCTGTACTATACAGTCACTTGAGATTACAGTAAAGAAGGAGAAAAAAGGAAAAACAATAAACAAACTCAAATTGAATAAAATACAGAAAATACAGTAAAGTGAAATGAAAGTTTTTTTTCAGCTCTCAATTAAACAATCTTTTAGATTAATGGAGACACACCGATTATCCTAACAATAGAATAGATGAGCTCGGGTGTGTTATTTGGATATACCGTATTTAATCGGTTTATACCACGCACCTTAACTTTAAAAAGGAAGCCTCAGGGAAAAAAAATCTTACATTTTAAATAAAGAACTGTGAAGCAAAATCAGGGTCAGTGCCCATCTGCAGCCCCCACATTGATATGAATGCAGCCCCTACACTGACATGAATGCAGCCCCCACACTGGCATGAATGCAGCCCCCACACTGACATGAATGAGCCCCCACACTGAAATGAATGCAGCCCCTACACTGACAAAAATCCAGCCCCCACATTGACATGAATGCAGCCCCCACATTGACATGAATGCAGCCCCCACACTGACATGAATGCAGCCCCCACATTGACATGAATGCAGCCCCCACACTGACATGAATGCAGCCCCCACACTGACATGAATGCAGCCCCCACATTGACATGAATGCAGCCTCCACATTGACATGAATGCAGCCCCCACACTGACATGAATGCAGCCCCCACACTGACATGAATGAGCCCCCACACTGACATGAATGCAGTCCCCACACTGACATGAATGAAGCCCCATGCAGCCCCTACACTGACATGAATGCAGCCCCCACATTGACATGAATGCAGCCCCCACACTCACATGAATTCAGCCCCCACACTCACATGAATGCAGCCCCCACATTGACATGAATGCAGCCCCCACATTGACATGAATGCAGCCCCCACACTGACATGAATGCAGCCCCCATGTTGACATGAATGCAGACTCACCATTGCCATCAGTGCAGCCTGATTCATGTCTATCTGCAGCCTTGGAGGAGACAGGGAGGGGGGCAGAATGAGCGCCAACAGACATACAGGAGAAACTCCTGTTTTTATCGGCGGCCTCTTTAATTAAGTCCCGCCTCCTATGATGGACAAAACAGTTGTCCAATGGCAGCGCAGGAGACGGGACTTCCTTTTACAGAGGACACCGTGTAAACAGGAAATACTCCAGTATCCTGTATGCACGGCACTTGTCCTGCCCCCTTCATGGCAGCCAGCATATCTATCTTTTGATGCCCCCGCCGCTCGGGGATTCGTTGGGGGCCACAAAAGATATATATATGTCAACATTACCAGGCGGGCCGTCCGAAACCAGAAGGCTGGTTTAAAGCGGGGTTCCACCCTAAAGTGGAACTTCCGCTGATCGCAACCCTCCCCCCCTCCGGTGTCACAATTGGCACCTTTCAGGGGGGAGGGGGGTGGAGATACCTGTCAAAGACAGGTATTTACACCCACTTCCGGGCATAGACTCCCGTGGGAGTCTATGCCTCTTCCTGTCCTGCCGTGCTGTCTGCTGGGACACACACGGGTCCCAGAGACAGCGCGGACAATTCCTATTGCGCTGCGCGACTTGCGCATGCGCAGTAGGGAACCGGGAAGGGAAGCCGATTCGCTTCACTTCCTGATTCCCTCACCTAGAATGGTGGCGGCAGCAGCCGATAGCCGAGCGATCGATCGGCCTCAGCATCGCTGGACCCCGGGACAGGTGAGTGTCCATTTATTAAAAGTCAGCAGCTGTAGTATTTATAGCTGCTGGCTTTTAATATTTTTTTCCCCAGTACAGTCCCGCTTTAAGATGTCCCGGAATTCAAGTGGTTTAAACAAACACATGGTATAATTTTTTTAGCTGGTAAAAAAACTGCCCAGCAAAAGAGATTCAGGTGACTCTACAGCTGCCCAATCATTTTTTGATCAGTAGGAAAGGCCACCGCCCGCAGTGCTCCCTGAGCTTTCCCATTACTCCAGAGAGCCCAGGGTCAAAATAAACAATCAAGGAACATCCAGGAGCCAGAAAAGACAAGCTTTTTTGTCACTTCCAATTTTCGTTAATTCCCCAGCCACTGTAATCAAGCACGATCTGGGCTTCATTTTCTGAAGTGGATGGCAAAGGAGACATTCATTCTAGTGTATTTTTGCCTGGAAATATACATTTGATAAGCAGCTGGGGATATGTCATATAACATAAAAAAATTACCATGTGTATGAAAAATTGTCCCGAAAACAAAGTGATTAAAAATACTAGATGGCTTTGTAACCTGTCGAAAAAACACAATTTGATTGAAACGCTACCCTTTATTTGCCAACTTAAAGCGGATCTCCGGTGCCACAATTGGCACCTTTCAGGGGGGAGGGGGGTGCGGATACCTGTATAATCCAGGTATCTGCACCCACTTCTGGGAATAGCTAACCGCAGCTAGCCACAGATGCCCCTCCCCCCTGTTGTGTTCTGGGAAACACACCATTCCCAGGACACAACGGGGACCAGTGAAGACGAGCAGCGTGACTTGTGCATGCGCAGTAGGGAACCGGGCAGTGAAGCTGCAAAGCTTCACTTCCTGATTTCCTGACAGAGGATGGTGGCGTGGGGCAGCCGAGAGACGAGCGATTGCTCGTCATCTGCTGCCGACATCGCTGGACCCTGGAACTGGTAAGTGTCCATTTATTAAAAGTCAGCAGCTGCAGTATTTGTAGCTGCTGACTTTTATTTTTTTATTTTTTAAGGTGGCACTCCTCTTTAACCACTTAACAACCGTCCCATAGCCGAATGATGGCTACAGGGCGGTTGTTTAACTCTGGGAGGCCGTCATATGACGTCCTCCCAGAATTCCGCTCTCGCGCGCCCCCTGGGGCGCGCACTCGAGAGCATCCGTGACCGCCGGGTCCGCATCAGGGATCACGGCGGCCGTTTACCACGTGATCGCTCCGTCAAATGACGGAGTGATCACTTGTAAACAAACCGGCGTCATGTTATGACGCCGGTTCCTCCCTCCCCCGATCGGTACAGCAGAGGGGGAAGAGATCGGTGTCAGCAGCGCTGTGGGCTGCATCTGCAGTGCCCACATCACTGCTCACCGAAATTTAACCCCTCAATTCCCTGCCATTACTCTGCAATACCCTGCAATACTCTGCAGTACCAGCAAATACTCTGCAATACCCCCAAATACTCTGCAGTACCAGCAAATACTCTGCAACACCCGTCAATACTCTGCAACACCCGCCAATACTCTGCAACACCCGCCAATACTCTGCAATACCAGCTAATACTCTGCAGTACCAGCAAATACTCTGCAGTACCAGCAAATACTCTGCAATACCCCCAAATACTCTGCAGTACCAGCAAATACTCTGCAACACCCGCAAATACTCTGCAACACCCGCCAATACTCTGCAACACCCGCCAATACTCTGCAACACCCGCCAATACTCTGCAATACCAACTAATACTCTGCACTACCCTCCAATACTCTGCAGTACCCGCCAATACTCTGCAGTAAAATTCCAGCCAATACTCTGCAATACCCTGCCAATACTCTGCAATACCCTGCCATAAATTGCCATACTCGGAGATACCCAGCCATACTCGGAGATACCCTGCAATACCCAGCCATAGTCGGTGATACCCGGCAATACCCAGCCATAGACATCCCTCCCCTCCTCCGGTGCTTCTACCGACTCGCCAATACGATCAAAGCCAGAATCTTTTTTTTTTTTTATTTCAGGCTTTCCAGCCTAGAGGTGAGATGTGGGGTCTTATTGACCCCATATCCCACTGTAAAGAGGACCTGTCATGCCATATTCCTATTACAAGGGATGTTTACATTCCTTGTAATAGGACAAAAAGTGATCAAAAAATTTATTTTGAGGAAAAAAATGTCAAACTAAAATAAATAAAGTAAAATGAACAATAAAAAACATTTTTTTTTTAAAGCGTCCCTGTCCCCATGTGCTCGCATGCAGAAGTGAACGCATACGTAAGTCCACATATGAAAACGGTGTTCAAACCACACATGTGAGGTATCGCTGCGAACGTTAGAGCGAGAGCAATAATTCTAGCCCTAGACCTCCTCTGTAACTCAAAACATATAACCAGTAAAAAAAAAATTAAATCGTCGCCTATGGGGATTTTTAAGTAGCGACGTTTGGCGCCATTCCACGAGCGTGTGCAATTTTGAAGAGTGACATGCTAGGTATCTATTTACTCAGCGTAACTTCATCTTTCACATTATGCAAAAATTGGGCTAACTTTACTGTGTTTTTTTTTCTTAAGCACAAAACTGTTTTTTTTCCAAAAAAAAGCATTCGAAAAATTGCTGCGCATATACCGTGCGAGATAAAAAGCAACGACCACCATTGTATTCTCCAGGGTGTTTGCTAAAAAAACATATATAATGTTTTGGGATTCTATGTAATTTTCTAGCAAATAAATGATGATTTTTACATGTAGGAGAGAAATGTCAGAATTGTCCTGGGTGCTCCAGAACGCCTGATGGCGCTCCCTGCATGTTGGGCCTCTGTATGTGGCCACACTGTGTAAAAGTCTCACACATGTGGTATCGCCGTACTCGGGAGTAATAGCAGAATGTGTTTTGGGGTGTAATTTGTGGTATGCATATGCTGTGTGTGAGAAATAAACTGATAATATGACAATTTTGTGAAAAAAAAAAAAAATGGAAAAATAATCTTGATTTTGCAAAGAATTGTGGGAAAAAAATGAAAACTTCAAAAAACTCATCATGCCTCTTACTAAATACATTGGAATGTTTTCTTTCCAAAAAGGGGTCATTTGGGGGGTATCTGGCATGTTGGGGTCTCAAGAATTGAAATAGGCCGTCAGTACTTCAGGGGTGATCAATTTTCAGATATTGGCATCATAGCTTGTGGACTCTATAACTTTCACAAAGACCAAATAATGTCCACCAATTTGTACTTATTTTTACCAAAGATATGTAGTAGTATAAATTTTGGCCAAAATTTATAAAGAAAAAATTACTAATCTGCTAAATTTTATAACAGAAACAAAGAAAAATACATTTTTTTACCGAATTTTCGGTATTTTTTCTTTTATAGCACAAAAAATAAAAAACCCAGCGGTGATTAAATACCACCAAAAGAAAGCTCTATTTGTGTGAAAAAAAGGACAAAAATTTCATATAGGTCCAGTGTTGCATGACTGAGTAATTGTCATTCAAAATGTGAGAGCACCGAAAGCTGAAAATTGGTCTGGTTATTAAGGGTGTTTAAGTGCCCAGTGGTCAAGTGGTTAAAACACCCTGCAATATTTACATTCAATTCAGAGATTTTTCCTGCAGTATTTTTCTTCAGCCACTAGATGTCTTCTGTTTAAAGGCCAGCATCATTCAACCCACTTCCTCTAAGCCCACTACATTCTGGTCCTGCCCCACCCTGTGACTGGACGTCCAAAGGAGAAGCAGCATAGGGATGAGCTTGTCTCTGCCACTCTGGGAAAAGAAGGTATCCCCACAGAGTGGTACTGTGGATGCTAATATAGTAAAAGGGTGCCACATCCTAAATTATAGACAACATTGAACCAGTGGACTCCAAATTAACTTTATAGGCACCACAACACACATTAAAAGGACAAACAAAATGAAGTTAAAAAAAAATCCTGGCATCCTAGCAACTATCACATAGACATCACCATAACAATACATAGGCCAAACTGTAACTTGATATGAGGTTGGTACAGATGTAGTCATCAGTATTGCGATAGGCCTGGTGTAGATTGATGTGAAGGGTAGACGAACTCGAAGCACTACATGTTTCGCACAGATGTGCTTCTTCAGGAGCTTGAAGTAAATATTCTATGTAAGGTACAAAATCATAAATAAATACAGTAGAATGTAGGTAATTACATAAAACACAAGTATGTAGCATAAAGGAGTGACTCAAGGCTTCAATCAGTGTGCGTATATCCGACCAGTTTACCAATGCAAGGGAAATAAGGTGGGGGCTCAACATGGATGTGAGGACGCAAACAAGTAAAAGCCCCCGCCATCACCGCAAGCAAAAACAGACCATACACCAAAGCTAGATGGAAGCAGAACAGATTTAGATGGTGAGCATGCCATCAGATAAACATAAGCAACCCATAGCAGAGAGATAACACTGAGATCTAATAAGAGCTAAACATGAATCAATAGTAATCAACTGCCAAGAGTTATCCGGGTATTTTAAAACGTAGATTACATTGTGTGCTAGTATATAAATATATATACTTTTAGATGACTTTGTGTGTTGTGGTGCCTATAAAGTCCATTTTGAGATCACTGGTTCAATTCTGTCTCTCTCACTCTGTTTTCTTCACCTATTTGCATGCTCCTTCGCAACACATGAACTGATTTGCTACTTATACTGCTGCTTCCTCTAGCACTTCAGCTCTGCTATATATGAACTTTAAAGTGGTTCTAGAGTCTGAGTTTTTTTTTACCCTAATGCCTTTCCTACATTAAAGTAAGAAACTACATGACCCCCCCCCCCCCCCAAACACTTACCTGAGTCCTGTCAGCGATCCAGCTCTGTCCCCGTTTCTCCCTTCACATCCTGGTTTCCCAGGAGACTCAGGCAGCAGTGGGAGCCATTGGCTCCTGCTGGTGTCAGGCGAATCCTGTGAGGAGGGAGCGGGGGCATGACCGAGCGATGCTGTGAATGTCTATGGACACCCACAGCCCGGCTCAGGAGTATGCCCACATGGGTGCCCTCATACCACAGGGCTTTTTATGAGGGCACCAGCAGAAAAGGAGGTGCAGAGAGGTCAAGAGGAAGAGGTTCAGGACTGCTCTGTTAAATTATATTAAGTATAAGGTAAGGTGGGTAAGTATTTTAGATTTTAGGGGAAAAAATGCTTTACAACCACTTTAAAGCCGGTCATACATAGATCAAAATTCAAACGGTTCACAATGGACTGGCCAAATTTCAATATATGTAAGGGCACTTTGTTGTAGCTGATGATATTAGATAGACAAGGGCATAGCAAGGACAGAGTATGAATGGATGGGGTGTCTCAGCCAATAGGCAAGGGTTTCTTTAAGTCCCTTGGCCTGCTGGGAGAGCCTATTTATTTGGGTGGAGTCAGGTGATCTGGGTTCTGTGCCACCTGGACAGCTGTCTGGGTGGACGTGTGTTAGGTCCCCCGGGCTGCTGGGCCAGAAGCCTGAGGCCTTTCCCGGGGACACCTGGCTGCTAGGCTGCCTGAGGCCTATCCAGGAGCAGGAGAAGAAGCGTAGGGTTGGGACAGCAGGATTGGAGTCCAACCAATTCCTGAAGGTTCAGCCAGATGGGGAACCAGTTGTGGTCGGAGGTAGAGGGGAAGCTGTCGCCACTAAGGGGCCATCCACCTTGTTTGACCGGAGACTACTGTGAGTAAGCTGAAGAAAGGACCCAAGCAGTCTTCTCACCAACTGGGGATGGTGAAGAAGTGGGACCGCATCTGCAAGTGCCAAGCCATGGACCCAGCAGGATAGCAGGGAGTGACGCTTAAGGAGTTTGCAGCGAGATATCTGTGCAAGAGCACTGGGGAACCAGTGACGACTGGGATCTGGAAGTCCAGTGAGAGACTGGGAGCTCAGTGAGTGAAGATCTACAGTGGGATACTGTGAGATAAGTAAAGGACTGTTCTGTGTTACCAAGAGTTAAGTACAATTACCGTTAGTGACTGTGACATGATTAGTTGCCACAGGAGACAGCAATCCTACCTATACAGGAGTGTCATCCGGCTGGAGGCCTTCCACTGTATAGCTAACTACCTATAGAAGTCTCCGAGTCTACCAATTATCATTGCATCTACTCAAGGGTGTCCTGGCCCCAACCCTCTCTCCCACAGTTCTGTTAAGAGACAATAAATCTCTTTTTCACATCCAAAAGTGACTGACGCCCATCATTTCTTCTTGCATCACACCCACCATGCCTGGTAACCAGGGGTCAAGTCCTGGGAAAAAAAGTGTGGGAACTCACCCAAGATTCCCCATCCAACCTCAAAAATAAAAAAAGTGTGTGTAATATACACACTCCTTTTTTATTAAATAAAGTGCAACATTTATTGTAAAGTGAAGTTTACGAGGACACCTCCAAAATTCGCATGCATCAAAACAAAAATATATAGAACAGATCTAACAACAAAATAATTTAACCTGCATGCTATACCAACAAAAAAAACACAATGTGCCCATCAATGCAGCCTCACCTGTGCCCATCAATGCAGCCTCACCTGTGCCCATCATTGCAGCCTATCCTGTGCCCATCATTGCAGCCTTACTGTGCACATCAATGCAGCCTCACCATGCCCATCATTGCAGCCTTACTGTGCCCATCAATGCATCCTCACCTTGCCCATCATTGCAAGCCTAAGGTGGCAAGCGCTGCAAGCCATGAGAATTTGCAAAAACCTAAACACATGCTGTCCTTCTCAGTGGCAGAGTGTAGCATGTGTAGTACTGCAGCAATGGTTAATAGATCATTGGGCACTCACCAAGCTCACGCTGTTCACTGCCAGATTATCAGGCTCAGACTGACCGACAGGGTTCTCTACTACCAGGCAGCATTGAACACAGTGGGAGCAGCACCCGTAGTCCCGTCCACCGCTAGAGAGTAGTGGGCGGGACTATGCGCGGCGCTCCTGCTGTGTTTAATGCTGCCTGGCGGTGTAGAACCATGTCAGTCAGACCGAGCCCAACAATCTAGTGGTGAACAGCATGAGCTCGGCGAGTGCCCAATGATCTATTAACCCTTGCTGCAGTACTACACACGCTACACTCTGCCACTGACAGGGACATCATGTTTTACACAAGAGGAGGAGGGAGGGCAGGGTCGGCCCCCTGCAGCCACAGTGCAAAGGGAACGTCGTTTCTGCTGTAGAAAAAGTACAGGGACGACGTTCCCATGCAGGACTCGAGCCCTGCTGGTAACCCACTCTACAAGGAAGGATGTCAGCTCTCCCTGACTCTGGAGGTCACCATTAGGCTTCTAGGGGTCGGAGCCCTTGCTAAATAAGAAAGCCACTGTTTTACTACCAGTTGTTCATACTAGGTCAAATTCAGGAACTTGCACAGCTTGCTTTTGTAAAAAAAAAAGCATTGAACAAAGGCCTCAATAATTACAAAGCCTTATTGATTTATGTCTTTTATATCTACCTAGAGTAGCCAATAAAGGTTATCACTTAATCTCCAAACTTTCTTCAGTAATGGCTAACAGTACAAGTCTCTGCTGTTGAAATGCTCAAAAAAAAAACGTTTGCTACCCTCTTGTGGTGATTCTTTGTCACTGCATGGAAAAGAAAAACTGTAAGAGAAAAGGCTACTTGCCCTCTTGTGGCCATTTTTCAGTATTGCTAGCAGATTGTATTTTATTATACTTGCTAGAAGCAGCATGTATGTACAGTTTTACAGGAAAACCTAGTACAAAAGCATAAACGTAATTCAGAATACAAGCTTTTTGTATAGTGTTACCACTCCTACCAATTTACTTTATTAGAGTCGCTACTATATTACAAGAGCAAAGTAACATATAGGGAATGCTTTAAAATATTATGAAAAATGCCATCTTGATTATAATGATGAGCATTTGTTTGTTTCTCCATTGTATCCTATGCAGTTGTGGAATTTTACTTAGAAAGCTACCATACAACAAACAGTATTTCAGACAACATATAGGATTAAAGCTTCTCCTTAGACCTGCCAATAAGTTTCTGGTTAATTTACTAATGTAGTGGAAACTGTTTGCCTTGTTTACTGATCTTAGTAAATATGGGACTGTGTTCACTTCAATGAACCAATTGTGTATTAGCAAAAATCTTGTTTGTTTTACAGTTTTTTTTTTTTTTTGTAAAGTCTGTTTTTATTACATTTTAAAATAATGTAAGCAAACATTTACAAAGGGTGTGCACAAAGAGATTTATTACAGTATAATCATCAATAAGGCTGGATTCACATCTATGAATTTTTAGTGCTTTTTGGATTTTGCAGATTTGTACTACAGTCCATTTATCATGGTTTCCTATGGAACACGTTTTGTAGTGCAAATCTGCAAAATGCATAAAGCAATAAAAATGCATAGGTGTGAATCCAGCCTAAGGCCTGGTTCACACCTTTGCGTTTTTGTGTGGATTTTTGAACACACAATGCACACACGTGTCTAAAAACCGGGGATTTTTTCAGTGGGAATATGGAGGAAGCGAGTATATGTAATGGCAGGGAGTGCTGGGATGTGCTGGAGGGTCTATTGATGCTGGCTGTTGGGGAATTTATTGTTGCTGGAGGGGATCTATTTTTTGTCGTGGTCTATTGTTGCTAGGGAAGGTCTTTTACTGCTGAAGGGGGATCTATTGTTGCTGAGGGTGATTATGTTGCTGGGGAGATCTGTTGTTGCTGCCAGAAGTCTTTTGTTGCTGGAATGGTATTTTGCTGTGGGAGTCCATTTTTGTTTGGGGAATCTACTGTTGCTGGTGGGGGGGGGTGTCTATTTTTGCTGGCTACGCGGGATCTATTTTACTGCTTTTCTTGTTATCATTAATAAATTCCATACAAATTACTTAGCACCACAAAATTATAATTAGCTCTATATTCTCTAAAGGGGAAGGGGGCAATACTGGGAGGTGGGTAGGAGATTGAAGACAAGAAGTGACTCAGAAAGGGGGAGTTTCTGCACCTATTCTCTGAGAAGAAAAAAATCCCTGCTAAAAATACATTGACTGTTTATATCTGTGCGCAGCGTCAGTAAAAATGAGCCATGTTTGATTTTCTGTGCGTTTTCATGTGTTGCAATTCCAAATAGAATAAGAAAATGCATGGAACACCCTTACAACACACATTAAATATAGTCAAAAGCAGACACGATGTGTAACTGGCCTAAAGGAATTTATATTTAAACTTATATGTAAAATATGCCTGCCAATGAGGGAAAGTTCCACTTGAGTTTAACTACTTGGTGTCCGCGCTATAATCAAAAGACATCTACAGAGTGGGCTTAAAATGCTGGGAGGGCATACATGGACATCTCGTTCTCGCTCTGCCTGGCTTATCACAGATCGGCTATAGGGCCAATGACAGCGGGCCCTTTACCATATGATCAGCTGTCAGCCAGTGACAGCTGATCACGGAAGTAAAGAGAAGTCGGTTATCGGCTTTTTTCCCCCCTCGCGCTGTCAGTGTGAAGAAAAGATTAAAGCCATTAACTGGCTTCTGTTAGAGGGACATTGGTCCCCTTATGCCCATCAGTGCCACTAATCAGTGCCCTGCACTGTTGCTAATCAGTGCCCACTAGTTCCATCTATCAGTGTCCATCAGTTCTGCTAATCAGTGCCCAGCAGTGCCACCTATCCGTATCCATCAGTGTTACCAATCAGTTCCCATCAGTGCCTTATCATCAGTGTCACTTATTAGTGTTGCCTATCAGTGCCCATCAGTGCCACCAATCAGTGCAGGCTCATCAGTAACCACCAGTGTAACCTCATCAGTGCCCATTAGTGCAGCCTCATCAGCGCATATTAGGGAAGGAGAAAAATGACCTGTTTGCAAAATTTTATAACAAAATATGAAAAACCTTTTTTTTTATTATTATTTTTATTTTTTTTGTGTGTTTAGCAAAAAATAAAAAGCCAAGTGGTGACTAAATACCGCCAAAAGAAAGCTCTATTTGTGTAAAAAGAAATTATAAAAATTTCATATGGGTACAGTGTTGCATGTATTGTCATTCAAAGTGTGAGAGTGCTGAAAGCTGAAAATTGGCCTGGGTAGGAAGGGGGTGAAAGTGCCCAGTAAGCAAGTGGTTAAGCACAGAGCAATGAGCCATTTGTTTATGTGGCTGGAGCTATAGTCACACAGCAGCTGTACAGACATAGCCGCTCATCATAATATGGTCGGTATGCAGGGAAGGGTGAGCAGTCCCAAACATACACTGCCTGCGTTCAGGGCCGCTCACCTGCCCCTGTCAAGTTAGGACAAGTGACTGTTTCCATATAGGAGGTTTTCTTAACATTACAGAAATATCTTTCAATTTCCTTAGATTTGTCTTTCCTCACTGTTGAGGCGAAAAATAGCAAATAAGATAAAAAAAAACAACAAAAAACTATATAGTATATACGATCACTATACAAGTCATATTGTAATTAAATGTTACAATTACTTTTCCTTTTTAATCTGCAGCACTCTTATTTTCTGTAGAACACAATGCAATGTGGCAACCTGGAGGTGTTCTGTACAGAAACGTCATATCCTGCTTGTGTGATTGGCTCACTGATTTTCCCAGAAGTCTGCACTAAGATACAAATCAGATATCAGGCATCTCCTGCAACAAAAATTTCATTTTTGGTGAGATACTCCCAATAGGAATTCAATTCTAAAGGGATTCAGACCCTGACAATTTCCTCATCAGAGCCCTGCAGCTGCAGCAGCTGATTGATAAATATAAAGTCACTTCCGTACTGACTCACACAAACAAACAAATAGCTATTTCTTCAGAATAAAAAAAAGGTAGGAATCTGCAACAAAGTTTGTTAAAATTTTGTCTGTTTTTTTCTCAACAAAAGTGGAGTTGCTCTTTAAAGCGGGAGTCCGCCGGGACTCCGCGTTTTTTTTTTTTTTTTAAAAGCCAGCAGCTACAAATACTGCAGCTGCTGACTTTTAAAATAGTGACACTTACCTGTCCAGCGCGCCCGCGATGTCGGCACCCGAAGCCGATCTCTAGATCGTCTCTCGGGTCCTGCCGCCGCCATCTTGGGTATGGGAATCAGGAAATGGAGCCTTTCGGCTTCATTTCCCGGTTCCCTACTGCGCATGCGCGAGTCGCGCTGCGCAATAAGGACGGTCCCCGCTGCCTCTGGGATCTGTGTGTTTCCCAGCAGGCAGCGGGGCACTTGCGGAAAGGGGCGGGCACTTGCGGAAAGGGGCGTAATCTACGCCCCTTTCCGCAGAGAGCTATCCCGGAAGTGGGTGCAGATACCTGTACTGTACAGGTATCTGCACCCCCCTCCCCCCTGAAAGGTGGCAATTGTGGCGCCGGAGGGGGGGAGGGTTCCGATGAGCGGAAGGTCCACTTTAGGGTGGACCTCCGCTTTAAAGAGGAGCATCAGACTCCCCCCCTCCAAAAAAAAAAGTTACTATAAATACTGTAGCATAGCTGCTGTCTTTTAATAAAAGAACATTACCTTATCCAGCGCTGTCCTCACCCAGGCTTGTTCTTTACCGGTCTTTTGGTCCCCATAGCTGCCATGTTTACTAAGGTAAACCAGGTGTAAATCTGCAAGGCTTCCCACTGCGCTACACCTTGTGAATGGTCCCGTCTTCTTCTTTTGGGTGAAGTTCTACATTAAGCTCATAAGTCTTGGTAATAGTTTAACCACTTGCTTACTGGGCACTTAAACCCCCCTCAGTCCCAGACCAATTTTCAGCTTTCAGCGCTGATGCACTTTGAATGACAATTGCGCGGTCATACAACACTGTACCCAAATGAAATTTTTATCATTTTTTTCCCACAAATAGAGCTTTCTTTTGGTGGTATTTAGTTACAGCTCGGAGTTTTATTTTTTGCTAAACAAACAAAAAAAGATGCAAAAAAATAAATAAAAAAAATCATGTTTAATAGTTTGTTATAAAATTTTGCAAACAGGTCATTTTTCTCCTTCATTGAAGTGCGCTGATGAGGCGGGACTGATAGGCTGCACTGGTGGGCACTGATAGGCTGCACTGGTGGGCACTGATAGGCTGCATTGGTGGGCACTGATAGGCTGCACTGGTGGGCACTGATAGGCATAGTTAAGGCGGCACTAATAGGCACAGATAAGGCGGCACTGATGGGCACAGATAAGGCGGCACTGATGGGCAAAGACGGGCACAGATAAGATGGCACAGATGGGTGGCATGGATGGGTGGCACTAAGGGGCACTGATAGGTACCACTGATAGATGGGACTGATGGGCACTGATAGGTGGCACTGATAGGTGGCTCTGATAGGTGGCACTGCTGGGCACTGATGGGCGGCACTGCTGGGCACGGATATGTGGCACTGGGGTGCAGCACCTTTGTTGAGGCAGACTGTGGGCACTGCTGGGTGGCACTGTGGGCACTGCTGGGTGGCACTGCTGGGTGGCACTGTGGGCACTGCTGGGTGGCACTGTGGGCACTGCTGGGTGGCACTATGGGCACTGCTGGGTGGCACTGACATTTTTTATTTAGGCAGGCAAAGCAGGGGGCAGGTGGGCACTGGCAGGGCTGGCCGTGATCGGGACTGATGTCCCGATCACGGCCGCCGGTGATCGGCTTTTTTTTTTATAATAATAATAGCCGATTACCGGCTCCGTTCTATCACATGATCAGCTGTCATTGGCTGACAGCTGATCACGTGATAAGGGGTCGGGATCGACCCCTTGCACGGATCGGTGATCAGGTGAGTCTCGTAGACTCGCCGATCACAGAGCGCGCCGCGCGCGCCCCTCAGGACGCTCGTGCACGGGGCGTAGTCCCGGAAAAGGAGATCCGCGCTGTAGCCGTCATTCGGCTATAGCGCGGATCTCAAGTGGTTAAAAAAAAAAACTTTTTGGATTTCTTCTACTTTATATTTATCTTTTTCATCTGAGTTTGAGATCAATTTTTTATGACTCTAGTTAAAGTTTTCCTGCATCCTGCATTTATTATCCTAATTATAGTTATAATTAGGATAGGATGTGAAACATATTTGTTTTGGTATATAGTATTTCTTTGAATTTAGTTATTAGGGTAAGTAATTACTTACAGTATCTCACAAAAGTGAGTACACCCCTCACATTTTTATCAATATTTTATTATATCTTTTCATGTGACAACACTGAAGAAATGACACTTTGCTACAAGGGCTCCCCAAGTAACTGAGATAGCCACACACAAATCTGTTGCCGTCCAGGAGCTGCGGGCGGCTGTCGGGTGGCAGGTTCGTTATCACTGGGAGGCTTGGCGTTGATGTCAGCAAGAGCATTATTGGCACACTCACCCACTGCGTGCTATGCATGCCGCATTTCTACTTTCCTTGGAGAACCAAAAGATTGCTAAATTGCTTGGGTTTGGCTTGAAGAAAAGGTGGCAACTCTACATTAATGGCTGTGTGTTGAGTTATTTTGAGGGGACAGCAAATTTACACTGTTATACAAGCTGTACACTCACTACTTTACATTGTAGCAAAGTGTCATTTCTTCAGTGTTGTCACATGAAAAGATAGAATAAAATATTTACAAAAATGTGAGGGGTGTACTCACTTTTGTGAGATACTGTATGTGTTTCAATGGAGAGTGTTCTTTTATGTATCTGTTCCAGTTTTGCTTTTTCTTCCAGTAGTAAATGTATTTCTTTTTTGTTTTCTTTTATTAGTTCTGGATGCTAGTTCTATCAGCTTGCCTCACGTAAATGCTTTATGAGGTGCTGTCCCCCATGACTGGAGAAGATATAAAGACAAAGACAAAAGAGAATGTTCACTTTTCAATTTAAGTTGCACTTTGCAAGGGAATTTTCCCCAGAACGTAGTTAATGAGGTGAAGTGCAGGGATGGGCCGAACACCCCCCGGGTGTACCCATACCATTTAAAAAAAAAAAGTGTCAAAATTAAAAAAAAAAAAAAAAACACAAGAAACACTTTGGGACAAGTCCTTAAAAATGTAAAAAATAAAAAAATAAAAATGTCCCATGAAGTCCATTCAACTTCTTCTCTCGTTCCGCCGACAGACCAAAAAAAAAAAACCCCGCAAGCTGCTACCGATCTGCCTCCAAGGTGACAGTTCTTCTATAACTGAAAAAAAGGTGGCGGCAGATCGGTGGCGGCTTGCGGGTTTTTTGTGTTTTTTTTTAATTTTGATACTTTTTTTTGTAAAATGGTATGGATATAATGTACCTGTTACCATTTCAAAGAGGGGGGCCGGGATTTGGGGGTCCCCTGGTTAAAGAGGGCTTCCAGCTTCCGATAAGCCCCCTACCCGCAGACCCCCAAAACCACCGGGCAAGGGTTGTGGGGATGAGGCCCTTGTTCCCGGCAACATGGGAACAAGGTGCTTTGGGGGGCTACACCAAAGCACCCTCCCCACGTTGAGGGCATGTGGCCTGGTATTGTTCAGGAGGGGTGCCGCTTTCTCGTCCCCCTCTCTTTTCCTGCGGCCTGCCAGGTTGCATGCTCGGATAAGGGTCTGGTATGGATTTTTGGGGGGACCCCCACGCCATTTTTTCAAAATCGATTTTCCCACAAATAGAGCTTTCTTTTGGTGATATTTGATCACCCCTGCGGTTTTTATTTTTTTGCGCTATAAAAAAAGAGCAACAATTTTGATAAAAATTATTATTTTGCATTATGCATTATTTTTTACATTTTGCTATAATAAATATCCCCCAAAAATATACATAACATTTTTTTTTCCTCAGTTTAGGCTGATACATATTCTTCTACATATTTTTGGTAAAAAAAAAAAAATCACAATAAGTGTTTATTGATTGTTTGCGCAAAAGTTATAGTGTTTACAAAATATGAGATAGTTTTATGGCATTTTTATTAATATATTTTTTTTTTACTAGTAATGGTGGCGATCAGCGATTTTTATCGTGACTGCGACATTATATATCAGACATTTTTGACACATTTTTGGGACCATTTATACAGCAATCAGTGCTATACAAATGCACTGATTCCTGTGTAAATGACACTGGCAGTGAAGGCGTTAACCACTAGGGGGCAGTTAAGGGGTTAAGTATGTTCTGGGGAGTGTTTCTAACTATGAGGGGGCGTGACTACGTGTGACACGTCACTGATCTCTGCTCCGATCACAGGGAGCAGAGATCAGTGACACTGTCACTAGGCAGAATGGGGAGATGCTTGTTTACATTAGCATCTCCCCGTTCTTCCTCCCCGTGAGACGATCGCAGTTATCCCCGTGGACATCAAGTCCGCAGGACCCACGACCCGACTCATGGAGCTTGCCACGGGCGCGCATGCGTGCCACCGCTGGCGCATGCAGGCTGTCTCTTAAAGGGCAATGTACAGGTACGTTAGTTTGCCTGTACATGCCATTCTGCCGCAGTATGTCTGCGTGAGGCGGTCAGCAATTGGTTAAAATGAACACTTTTGATTTTTCATGTTAATGTCCCATAGACTTTAACGGTGTTCCGAATTTTCCCTGAACACCGCATAATATCAGTGTTCGCAGAACATCCGAACAACCAAAGTTCAGCCCTAACTTATGCTCATGCCGAACCGTCCGCCCATCCCTAGTGAAGTGCTGCTGACTTCCATCATCCAATCTTGTACAAGCAAAATTGCAGTTTTTTTGTTTGTTTTGTTTTTCTTGCATGTAATTGGGTATTCTGTAAAAAGTGACATTTTGCTACGTTCTCTAAGCACTGAGGAATTTTAAAATTCCCTTGCAAAGTTAACAGTGTATTTGTCATTAATAACTCAACCCTCAGAGTTTTTATTATTATCCAAATAGTCTGATATTGGTAATCTTATTTCTTCTCTAATTTTTTCATTTTCTAATAAAATTTCATTCAAATTACATTTGTATGTTGAGCAGTTTCCTTTAGCGCAATTAATTTTCAAGTAAATTGGTGTGTGGTCTCATAGAGTGAATTGTACCATTTTAACTCTGCAATTAATTTCATTAAAGCATGAGAGATGAATAAATAATCTATTCTAGAATTATGTCTGGCTGTGTAGTAAGAGTAGAGAAGTCTTTCTTATTTGGATTATTCGTTCTCCAGGCATCTGTAGCTCTTAGTTTATGTAAAAATTGATTTAGCCTTCTTTGAGGCTGGGTTCACACAGCACAGGGCCAGTGCTAGACTACTTTGCACCCTAGTCAAGAACTCTACACATTGCCCCCCTTCCTGCACATAATGCCCCCCTATAACCCAACATTCCCCTTCCTCTATACACTGCCCCCTTTAATCCTACACCCCCCTTCCTACACACACTGCCCCCTTTAACGCTACACCCCCTTTCTGCACACACTGCCCCACTTTAACGCTACACCCCCTTCCTGCACACACTGCCCTCCTTTAACCCTACACCCCCCTTCCTATACACATTGCCCCATTTAACTCTGAAATCCCCTTCCTGTACACACTGCCCCCCTTTAACCCTAAAAGCCCCTTCCTGCACACACTGCCCCCCTTTAACCCTATACCCCCCTTCCTAAATACACTTCTCCCCTTTAACCCTACATCACCATTCCTGTATACACGTCCACTCTTTAACCCTACACCCATTTCCCGTACAAATTGCCCCCCTTCCTGCACACACTGCCCTGTAATGTGTGTTGCCCCCTCATTGAACTGCCTTGCCGGACATAGCGAGTAGCGCATGGTTGGAGTACCTGGTCTGTCAGTCCCCGCTCAATCCCGCCACCCGACTCAGTGCTCCACAGTTCCACCTGACAGCAGAGTTTGTCCACCTGCTCCCGCAGCCTCCAGTTCTCACACTGCAGGACGGTAATGGGAGAGGAGCGCAGAACATCCTCCAGCTGCCTTTCCACCCTGTGCCTGAACTCCTTCATCTCGGCTTGCAGCCCGTGCACCATCCCCCATAGCAGACATTCCCTTTCCTCTTCTCCTCTTCCAGTACACTCCTGCAGACCAGGCCACACTGACATCTCCACTCCAAGCTCCTTGCTGGCTGGAGATGACAGGCGGCGATTGGGGCTTTGGGCTGATGCCGATCGGCATCATCCAGTGAATGACCTTGTCCAGTTCAGGTCTGATTTCAGCCCGAATTTTTGGCTGAATTCGTACCTGAGATGGACCAGAAGATGCCAGGACTCCTGTGCAATTCGCACCGGAGTGGCTCCGGAGATTGGTGAACTAGCTTCATAGAGAGCCTGTCACAATCTCCTGACATGCGAGAGGTTAAGATGGAGTTAAGAGTGCCCGTGTTGCTCTTTTTTAGGCAAGCGCTGCCCATTCATTCCAATGGGCAGGGGCGGTGTAGGAGCGATGTATACAGCACTCCCACACCACGCCAAAGATGCTGCTTGCAGGAAAAAAAATTTACGTACCACAAGCGCACTGTCCCAGTGTGAAAGCACTCGGGCTTTCACAATGGGGAGGCATGAGAGGCAGTTTTCAGGTGCTTTACAGGTGCTATTTTTACTGCTAAAATGCCTGAAAACTGCCTCAGTGTGAAAAAAAAAATCAAAAAAATTTCCAACACGCCCAATCACTCATATTCGATAACCGCACGGAAATTAGCCGTTGCTGCAGCCCACTAATGATGTGTAATGCGAACGTAAATTTTTAGATAAGATTTTCTAAAGAAAATTCTTTCGGAATGCGACCCGTGTATGGCCTGCATTATGTTGGCCATGCACTATAGGAAAAATAGTTATATTAACTAATAACTCGTTTTCAAATAACAAACACTCAGCCATGAGAGCAAACAATTTTGCATGTAATGACTGAATTTTGATCGATAAATTGTTCAATGGACATAAATGAATCAGTTTTTCATTAGTTTTGTCACATATGCCTAGTGCAAAAAGTTTGAGAGAGAAACAAATTAATCCTTCAATTTATCGTTCATTCGGCAGAATTTTCCAAGCTGGAAAAGTTTAAACTAATTTTCTATCAGTGCCCATTAACTGGACGATAAACAAACTAACAGACAGATTTTCAAAAGAAATTTGTGGCTAGTGTACAGCCAGCATTAGTCTAATGCTAGCCATACAGCTGTCAAAAAATCGTTCAAACGCGTTTTAAAAAAACACACAGTCATGAGAGCAAACAATTTTGCCATTATGTAATGACCAAATTTTGATCAATAAAACGTTCAATGGACATAAATATATCAGTTTTTCACTTTTCATTTTGTCACATTTGCCTAGTGGGCGAGCAACACATTGGGGGTTATTTACAAAAGGTAACTCCACTTTGCACTGCAAGTGCACCTAAAAGTGCACTTGGGAGTGCAGTAGCTCTAAATCTAAGCCCTTGTACACACGGTCAGAGATTCCGACAACCAAATCCGTCGGAGTAATTCTGATGGATTAATTCCGGAAGAGGTCCGGAAGTGATGTTGTATACACACGGTCGGACAAAGCTGACAAAGCTGTCGGAAAATCCGATTGTACATAACGTGATGCCGTTATTTCGTTACGACAGGACTACGTTCAGGCTAGTAGCCAATAGCTTTGGTCTAGGAATTTGATCTGAGCATGCGTGGCACTTGGTCCATCGGAGTAGGCTACACATGATCGGAGTATGTCGGATCGGAGCATTTTGTCGTAAAGTTTTACCGGCAAGTTGGAAAAGTTGGTCCATCAGATATTCCGACCACACACAGTCGGAATATCCGACAAAACGGTCCGATAGGACACATTCAGTCGGAATCTCTGACCATGTGTACAAGGGCTAAGGGGTAGATCTGAAATGAGGGGAAGCTCTGCTGATTTTATCATCCAATCATGTGCAAGCTAAAATTCTATTTTTTATTTTCCTTGCATATCCTCCTCATATCTACAGTGATTTTACTTCCAAGTGCACTTGCAGTGCAAAGTGGATTTGCATGTAATAAATAAATCCCATGAACTTTTCTATTTATCATCTGTTCGGCAGAACTTTTCCAAACTTTTCATTCGTTTTTTTTTTGGCTTAAAAATGTCACAGCTGATTTTCGATCTGTGCCCATTAACTGGACGATAAACTAACAAACTGTCCAAATGACAGATTTTCTAACTATTTTTCGGCTAGCGTATGGCCAGTGTAAGGATGGCCATACGTGGGTTGAATTTCCGAAAGAATTTTCTTACGAAAATCATAACTAAGAATTTTCTTTTGAATTTCGCACCATTAGTGGGCTGCAGCAACGCCCAATATTCGTGCGGCCATAAAAGTTGAGTGATCAGACATCTTGGAAAAATTTTTTTTGAAAAACAAATATATTTCTAATCAATGATGGGAGAATCGTGCAAGAAATATAATCCAAAAAGTAATGTGCATGAACTGTGACCTGGAAAGAAAAGAAGATTCCCAGCCACGAAAAAAAAATTCTGTAGCAACATGAGGTGAAATTGAAGCCTTAGTTGGTAGAATTTCAAAATCAATGGTGGCACCATCGGATTACAAAACGCGCAAAATTTCTGATTTTCGAAAGAAAATTAGTTCAGAATTCGACCCATGTATGGGCAGGTTTAAAGCACAACTAAACCCATCGATCTAACAGATTAAAAAAACAGTTACATTCCCAGTGAGCCAGGAATGCTATCTGTGACATTTGCTTTTGCTCTCAACCAAACTATCAAACCGTCAAATGTCATAACTGATCACATGTCCAGCACCACGGCAGTTGCAGATCATACAGAGGCCAAGATGGCAGCTTCCTTGGCTGAAAAGGATAGGAGAGTTTAGTTCCTGCTTAATTTGTTCTCATAGCTCTTGCCCCTGAAGGAGCTGCTGATGTATGGGTGCCCTGGTTCTGGATGACAAGACCTTTCTGGTAATGCGTCACCCTCTGACACACCAAGGCTAAATAAGGATATATTTGAGAAATACTCCCAACAAGGCAACAAAAACAGTATTATAGTAGCAATAAATAACAGAAAACAGATAATACATTGGCACAACACCACAAACAATAAGCCCTTGTACACACGGTTGGAGATTCTGACAACCAAATCCGTCGGATTCTGTCCGTCGGATCTTGTCCGAAACTGTTGCATACACACGGTCGGACGAAGTTGTCAGAAAATCCGATCGCTCAGAACGTGATGACGTTATTTCGTTACAACGGGACTATGTTCAGGCTAGTAGCCAATAGCTTTGATGTAGGAATTTGATCTGAGCATGCGTGGCACTTTGTCCGATCAGAATTCTCTACACATGATCGGAGTATGTCCGATCGGAGCATTTTGTCGGAAAATATTCCCGGCAAGTTGGAAAATTTGGTCCGATGGAAACAGTCCGATGCAGACCACACACAGTCGGAATATCTGACAAAACGCTCCGATCGGACACATTCCGTCAGAATCTCTGATCGTGTGTACAAGGGCTAAGAGGACCAAGTGTCTCTGCACCTGAGATCTGAAACTAGGGAGGTCCTAACAAAAGGGTCAGTACTGGAAGCTAAAGGTCCAGGGGTCTTTCCAAACACCTCCCACTGGACAGTGTAGTTTAACCGTTTGGTCCCAAAGTTCCTGCAATGGAGCACTGAGATTTAAATGGTTCCCACAGTGCAGGACATAAGTACCCAGATTGTATCTTAAGGTAAGGAGACACTGTCCCCTTAAGAAGTGGGCAAGGAAGTTGTGGCCAGTGGTCTCTCACCAACAAATACACTTATAGCATTTGGAACCATCAGCGGTGACTCAGGACCAATGATGATCTCTCACGAAACTGATGATGCTCTCCGATGGTTGTGACTTCAGTGTAGATGTGGTAGCCCACTCTCTATCTTTCTCTGATAGTACAGCAGGCAGTTCTCCAGAACAGCAGCCAACTCTGATGGTCACCTCTCACTTTCCCTCAAGACTACAATGAGACCGGGCTTCTGCCTCCGCTTCCTCCTCTCTCTAGCACTAAGCATCTGGGCCCTGCAACCTTGTGCAGTACAGCAAACAAGGGGTTAAAGCAGGCAGCATTGTGTTACTTTCTCCCCACCTCCACTAACCCCTTGGACCCCACAGAAGCATGCAGTGGTGGGACGCTTGCAGAGTGGCCCCATTTAATTGAATTGGTCACGACTGGCAGGCGGTAGTACCCAACAAAAGCAACAGGGGGCTTAATTCCTGCTTTGCCATACCCCGGATTTACGTGTAAACAAGCTCTAAGGCACTGCTGCTCATCTGAAAAGTGATTTGCGTGTGTTTGACAGGTGGTGAGGAGGCAATATGTTGCCTTCTCACCCCCTGGTTTAAACCCATGATTGCCGTGCAATGCAGGTGATTGTGATACGTTAGTGTGGCAATTAGAGGTTTAACCACCTCAGCTCCGGAAGGTTTACCCCCCTTCATGACCAGGCCATTTTTTGTGGTACAGCACTGCATTACTTTACAATTGCACGGTCGTGCGGCAATGTACCCAAATAAAATGGATGTCCCCTTTTTCCCCACAAATAGAGCTTTCTTTTGGTAGTATTTGATCACCTCTGCGTTTTTTTTATTTTTTGCGCTATAAACAAAGACAGACAATTTTGGAAAAAAAGCAATATTTTTTACTTTCTGCTATAAAAGATATCAAACGAAAAAAAAAATGTAAAAAATCTAATTTCATCAATTTAGACCAATATGTATTCTCCTACACGTTTTTTGCAAAAAATAAAAAATAAAAAAATCCCAATAAGCATGCATTAATTGGTTTGTGCAAAAGTTATAGTGTTTACAAACTATGTGATATTTTTGAGGAATTGTATTTATTTATTTTTTACTAGCAATGGTAGCAATCAGTGACTTATAGTGGGACTGCGACATTGCGCCAGACAAATGGGACACTAAGTGACACTTTTTGGGGACCAGTGACACCAATACAGTGATCAGTGTTAAAAACAATGCATGGTCACTGTACTAATGACACTGGCAGGCAAGGTGTTAACATCAGGGGCGATCAAATGGTTAAATATGTCCCTAGGGAGTGCTTTCTAACTGTGTGGGGGATGTGCTTGTACTGTGGAAAGACAGAGATCCGTGTTCCTGCTTAGCAGAAACACAGGATCTCTCTCTTCCAGTGGTGGCTGATGTGTTTTTTGTTCGGGGGCAGCAAACAACCACTCCCCCGGTGGCACGACACTAACAACACCCCCTCGCGTGTGTTTGCTGTTTGGTCCGCCATTTGCCTGATAGATGGATCCAGATAGATAGGGGGTGTCATCCAATGTGGCGGGGTCCGGGGCAGCAGCTCCAGGCTAGCGGGTGCTGGGCCCGGGCAACGGCTCCAGGCTAGAGGATGTAGAGTCTGGGCAGCAGCCACAGGCTAGCGAATGAAGGGTCCGGGGGAACGGCTCCAGGCTAGCGGTTGCAGGGTTCCGACAGCAGCTCCAGGGTGGCAGGCTTCCTCTTTGGCTTCTGTGGCTTCCTCCCTGGCTCCGTTTTGGCCAATTGGAAAACAGGTCTCACACCTGCTTCCTGATTGGCGGGGAGAAGATTTAGTGTGAAAATAGCGAAAATGAATTCACTATCGTCCCACAACTGGGTGCAATCAGAACGTAGTGCTCTGAGCCCCAAGCCCACCCTTTTTGAAGCCTATTACAGCCTCTATCTCTAATCTAATCTCTAATGTGCTTCAAAAAACCATCCCCATCCCCGACATAGGAATTCATGCATGGATAGAGAGGGTGGCGCCTGTGCACCCACAATGCACCAGCCGCCACTGCTCTCTTCCCTTGTCACAGAACAGCGATCTGCCTTGTTTACAGAGGCAGACCACCATTCTGTCTCTATCGTAAGCGCCTCAAACTCAGAAGTAAAAATTACGTACAGGTACATGATTTTGCCAGAAGGAGCCACTGCCCCGTAGTACAAACACTTGGGGCCGTCAGCAACACGTTAAATCAGGTGTGAGGAGGCCACACTGTGCCCGGTGATCTTTGACTTCTTCCATGTTGTTCAGGTAGATCTTCACCTCTTTAAGGTTGCCTACCCCTGTCCTAGACAGGGCCTGTGTCCTCTATCTCTCTCCCTCTCTGGCTGTGAAGCTGTTCCAAATATTTCACTTGCAGCCGGGGAGAGGGGAATGATGGTTCCAGTGTGAGGGCAATGGTGACAGCCCGATCCACGCGGCTTTAATCCTGGGAGTACCGTGGATCGGGGCTACATTCTTTAACCACCTACCATAAGTAATTAAGTAGGTGGCAGGTACAGGCACAGCCACGGACTTGTATGTCAGCTGTACATGGGCACACTTGGAGATGCCACCTCATCCCTTTAAACCCGAACACATATGAATTACACAGGTTCTGAGGCTAATTTAATGCATTATTTGGGTTTAAAGGGATGAGGTGGCAACCCCAGGCACACAGTGTACCCCCTCAAAAGCAGCTACAGTCACCTCTGTGTTTGCTGGACACAGGGGATGAACATTATCAGTACCAGATAGCTATGAGTGGACGGCATATCATGGGATCAATCACTTTGATTGTTTACACAGTAATTATGTGATCACAATGACCAAGCAGTCATGAATGGTTTACATTCATGACTCCTTGCTTAGCTTGGTGAAGCTGTGATTGGCTCACAGCTATCACATGGTACCTGGCTACCTGTACTATGTGATTAGTTGTAGCCAATCACAGCATGTCAACAGTAACTGAGCTCCAATGAATGTTAACCCATTCATGACAGCTAAAACTATTGCTTATAACAGTGAACCTCGATCACCCACTCAGAGTAGTAGTGTCACTATGGTGACACTGAACTACTCTAATGACAGGATGTTAAAAAATTGTGACAAAAAATGTACAACTTCAGAACACTCATCATGCCTCTTACTAATACCTCAGACTGTCTAATTTCCAAAAAGTGGTTATGTTGGGGGGGGGGGGGGGGCGGTATATGTACTGTCCTGGCATTTTAGGGTCTCAAGAAATTAGATAGGCCATCAGTACTTCAGGATCTATCAATTTTCAAATATATATATATATATATATATATATATATATATATATATACCATAGTTTATAGACACCATAACTCTCACCCAAAGCAATTAACTTTTACACGCCGGTGCCTCCCAGCCCTTTGAGAGGTTTATGACACTGGCAGGCGGGGTGGGTCTTAAGAGCACGTGACCGCCATGATTGGCTGTCATGGCGGTCACGTCATCCGAAAACTTTCGAGCTTTCGTTTAGGCACCGGTAACTCTGTTCGGGGGCGAGTGCGCTCTTAGCACTGCTGTTAGGGCAGCAATTCACACAAATATGCAGCCCCTATGCTCCAAACACCAAGAGGCCGCATATTTATGTGCGGTCGGCGCTAAGGGGTTAAAATGCACTTATTGAGATTTTTGGCCTAAATTTATGAACAAATTTGATTTTATTGGACATGTTTTATAACAAAGTATATAAAAAAATGCAAAAATTTTCAGTCTTTTTTTTTTATATATATATATATATTAAAAAAAGGTGATCAAATACCCAGAAAGAAAGCTCTATTTGTGTGGCAAATAATGATGAAAATTTTATTTGGGTGCAGCGTTGCATGATCGCCAGTTGAAGTAGCACAGCGCTGAATAGCAAAAAATACCCTGGTCATGAAGGGGGTAAAACCTTCGGAAGGTGAAGTGGTTAAAGTGACTGTAAACACTCGTTTTTTTTTTTCTCTATAAAAATAACAAACATGTTATACTTACCTACTCTGTGTAGTGGTTTTGCACAGAGCAGCCCACATCCTCCCCTTCTCGGGTCCCTGGCTGGAGCTCCTAGCCCCTCCCTCCTGTTGGGTGCCCCCACAGCAAGCAGCTTCCTATGGGGGCACCTGAGCTGCAGCTCCGTGTATCCATTCAGACTCGGAGCTGCAGCCTGGCCCTGCCCCCTCTCTCTCCTGATTGGCTAACTGAGCTTGAATGACAGCAGTTGGAATCAAGGGTGTTGCTGCTGTTTCAGCCAATCAGGAAGGAGAGTCCCTGATGGCTGAGGGACTCGTGGACATCGCTGGATAGAGATGGGGCTCAGTATTAGGGGTGCTGCTACACACAGAAGGCTTTTTATTTTAATACATAGAATGCATTCATATTAATAAACCTTCTGCCTTTACAAACCCTTTAAAGCACACCTTCAACCTAAACTATATCTCATATTGTCCTGCCTCCTCCCCTTTCTGCTCTCCCAACTGGATATACGTTTTATTTTATTGTTTTGTTTAAAAAAAAAAAAAATTTTGCACCTCTGCATTTCTCCTCTAAGCAGAAATAACGTTTGTGACCCCCTTGGATTCTGCCCATATGCAGATGTGCTGTGGGCCTTCGGGTCCCAACTGAGCCCTACAACACATCTGTGCTTGTGTCGTTTTGGTGCCACATCTGCTCACCCATGGCTTCTCTGACCATGCCCAAAGATGGCTATTATGGAATACCAATACCTCAGAATCTTTGCGAATGCATTAAAATCTTATGGATGTGTGCAGATGTGAGAAGGACCTGAAAGATGGGCAGGTATGCAAGAAAAGGGAAATTAGGACTTTAGATGAGGCTACTGACTTGTGGAGGTTGGATTATAAAACATATTTTATTGGCATAAATAGATGTTAGAATACATAACGATAATGCAAAGGCAAATAAAAACGTAATTTCATATATTTACACAAACATGACATGTAACAAGGATGGAGGCATTTGATTTTTGGATTGGCAGTGTTCGCCGTCTATGTGTGAGGTCTGCCCTGGGTGTCAGTGCACCTTATTTGGGGTCCACACACTCGGGACATTTACAATGCCATGTTTATGACATCTTGCAGCACATCTTGCATCGCATTACTACTGGTGGTGAGTTGTGGTTGCCTTTAGCTTGGGTTGTTTTTGATGTCTCATGCCTGGGAGCTGAGATGCTCTCTGGATGCCCTCCCTTTCCACCCTTATGGGGCGGGGTGACTTGGAGGATTGGGCGGGCCCCCAGAGCGCATCGGCGCCACGCACCGTGTCTCATGTGTGACGTCACCATTAGGCGTCATGGCGGGAGCATGAGTATCTCCATCGTAGCCGACATAGCTGGGGTATGTGGATGCAAATCGCCCAGGCCAGTGGCCCTTCCCCGCACATACCGTGCTAGTGTGACGCTGGTAGGTGTGTGGGGTGTATATATATAGTACCTCCCCAGACACAGCTTTCCTTGCCATACACTTGGATAGGCTGCATTCCACAGGAGCGCCTTGCTCTTATGCACAAACCTAATGCCGCTTACACAGGATCGGACATTCTGACAACAAAATCCATGGGATTTTTTCAGACGGATGTTGGCTCAAACTTGTCTGGCATACATATGGTCACAGAATGTTGTTGGAAATTCTGAATGTCAAGAATGCGGTGATGTATGACGAGCCAAGAAAATTGAAGCTCAATCGCCAGTGCGGCTCGTCTGCTTGATTACGGGAATGCGTAGAACTTTGTGCATCGGAATTGTGTACACACGATCAGAATTTCTGACAACGGATTTGTCGGAAAATTTGAGATCCAGATCTCAAATTTTGTGTCGGAAATTCCAATGGAAAATGTCTGATGGAGCCTACACACAGTTAGAATTTTCGACAAAACGCTCCCGAAAATCCGATCCTGTGTACATGGCATAAGATAATTACCATGTTATCACTGCCTTTTCAACCAGTCATTCTTTCCTTATTTCTTGGTGATTTGGAACTGCCCATGGTGTTTCTGTATATTTTCTTTCCTTACTTTTGTCTATAGGTTTGTGGTTTACCATTATTACCATATGTGCACAAGGGTTCACCTTCTCTATGGTTTCATCATTTTCAACTCACCTTTTTATATATATATATATACACACACACACACACACACACACACACACACACACATCATCTGAGCGGCACATGTTGTACAGGATAATGTAAATTGTATGAACATAATTAAAAGTAGATGGTGGGTCTAGATTAGTTCCTGAGAAATATATATATTTAGACGGGGACCGGCGCCACTGTTAATTGGCTACAATGGGGTATGTACAGAGAATGAGTACACGCACACCACTGGCCACCAAAAGAACACAATGGTTACCCCTTTGGTCTACTATAGGCACGGGCGTGCATCATCATTGATATTGGTACCTTATTAGTAATATATATCAGTAGAGGTTACTATAAGGGTTTTGTTCTGCTTACTCTCCCTTCCTCCCTTGCATTCTACTTTTTTGGATAGGCTTGCTACCTACCCTGGTAACCATTGTGTTCTTTTGGTGGCCAGTGGTGTGTGTGTACTCATTCTCTGTACATACCCCATTGTAGCCAATTAACAGTGGCGCCGGTCCCCGTCTAAATATGTATATTTCTCTTACCGGTTGCATCCCCTTTTGGGGCTGCGATCTATAGGGGTGGCGACATTGTCTGTGTGCCCTTCCATTCACTCTTAGACTCATCCTAGCCTCCGTAGCGCGGTCTGGGGTCTGTGAGACCTGAGTATATTTTTTATTATCTAGATTAGTTCCTGTTAACAGGCATATGACTGCATCCTAAATGCTGACGCGTTTCGTGTATGAACACTTCCTCAGGGGAAGATGCTCAAGGATATCTAAAAAAAAAAACAGGGTATAATTAGTCAAATATAGCACTAAACATAACAGGAAAAGGCTACATTATTCATGGATATTATCTTATTCAACATAGATCTGTTGATTATTATCACTTCAATACACCATGAAGACTGGCAATCTGTGCTCTGGGGACCCTGTGTGCGCCCCGCTGGTGCGCGGCTTTAGACTACCTCAGCTCGCCGGAGAGACAAACCTTTTCTGGCCCTGGCCCCACATTCACTATGCACTATTGTACGTCATTCCATGTAAGTACCCAGAATTGGCAATCTTGCCTTTTCCTGTTATGTTCACTACTATATTAGACTAATTATCCACCTTCTAGATTTGTCCTGTTTACTGTTATCACCAAAAGTAAAATAAAATCCCAAATTCTGGATTGTCACCAGAACAGGAATAGAGGAGAAATCTTCCAATGGGGACGCTAGTTCTTGTGACTACAGTGGATTCCCTGACTTTGGACGGATTTTCTTTCACTTCTTGTTTTGGCTATGGGACAACAGGAAGTGAAGGGAAATCTCCCTAATGGGACACCGAGGTCACTAACTCCATTTCAGCAAAATGGGGATGCCCCTTTGAAACAGGGGTGGGGGGGGCAGGATTGAGAATCCACACATATAAAGTCCAATGAGAGTGCCAAACAACAGCGAAAAAGATATTTCAGCTTTGGCGACTCACAGGAAAAATAGGTGGTGTCCCCCCTCCCCCCTTTCCTCTGTATTGTTCTCCCACTCAGTACAGCTCCCTCCCCCCCTTCATAAAACAGACATACCAGACCATGTGGATGGAGGCAGGGAGGAGCAGCAGCCCTTGCTCTGACCTGACAGGCTGCAGGAGCGGCTCCTGCTTTGGGTGCCCGGTGCAGCTGTCAGCACTAGTTGCTGCACTGTGCCACGGACGCTCTGGGAAAGGGTTGGACCCCCTTTTCCTCCCCTTATCTACACCCCTGCCAAACGATTATCCAGTAGCCAAAGATTTTAATGATAACATTGGTACATAGTTAAAAAAAAATGCATTTCAGGAGCCAAACAGACTCCCACTTCATCTGGGTCTAGGAATTTTGGCTGTGCTTGCACAGATAAGCATATACCAGATAGATCCGATTTGTGGTTTTCTGATAGAACTTTTCAGAAAACAGGTTATGCAAGTGCAGCAAAGGAGAACAATGTCCCCTTGTGGGGATTTAAATAGAAATAATGGCCCTGAACACTCTCTTTAGGTTGTGAGCACCAGCTTGAGCTGTGCAGGATCAAAGCTCAGCTTTTCAGCTGACTTTTTTTTGGCTTGCTGTGTGGTGGTAAGACTTTGGAGTGCAACTGAGGTCTCCTGCTTTTATGTGGGTTGTTTTCATAACCATCCTGGTTTTAAAGCTTGGTGCCAGTGTATGTCCTGGTGGTCCTCCAGGCTGGCCAAGCTTGGTGAATAGTGACCGTTCTCATCCCTGCTCAGCCATGGACTACTTCACCTTACATACACTTTTCATTGTGAAGAGTCTCTATTCCTTTTGTAAGTCAATTCTTTTGTTAGAGGAAAAGAGTATCTATGAATGTGGTTAATGGGGACAAAAATCACACACAAATAAACAAAACAAGACAAAACAAAAGAACAATAAAACCATGAACAAAAAATAATTAGATACAGCCTCCTGAAAACTAGTAACTCGTGTCCTGCAGGACAGAGCACATAATTAAAACAGTTCACACAACATTTTAAAGTTACATAGTCAGGTTGAAAAAAAGGCCATCTAGTTCAATCAATAAAAGGAAAAAAAAAGAATCCATACAATCCCATATACACAATCTATATACCCACAGTTGATCCAGGAAGGCAAAAAAAACAGCAAAGCATGATCCAATTTGCTCCAGCAGGCAAAAAAACTCCTTCCTGATCCCAGAGAGGCAATCAGATATTCCCTGGATCAACTTTACCTATAAATATTAGTACTCAGTTATATTATATACATTTAGTAAAGAATCCAGGCCTCACAGTTTAGGAGATATTTACAATATACACATGCGCCAACGTCATTGGCGCATAGAAAGGGCACGATCGGGACTCGCAGCTCCCGCACGCATGCGCAGGAGTGGCGTCACGCGACTCCGGTCAGGCACAGAGCCGGAGTCTGCGACCCTGGAAGGCAGAGGGGTGAAGATGGACACTTCCAGCAAGCGGGGACAGCGGCGACATTGCAGACTTCGTTTTCTGGTATGTGACACATAATGGGCTACTATGCAATGCATAGTAACCCATTATGCTTTACCTTTGCTCTTTTGTAACATAGTTGCCCCATTAGACAGAGCATTGAGGTCGGCTTGTAAATTGGAGACATCCTGTAAGGACGTTTTTCTACTGCATATCTTGGTTTCATCTGCAAACATTGAAATTATACTTTTAATCCCAGACCAAATATCATTTATAAAGATATTAAAAAAGTAAGGGTCCCAGCACTGAGCCTTGGGGTACATCACTAATAACCTTAGAGCATTCAAAGTATGAATCATTAAAGTGATTGTAAAGTCTTGTTTTTTTTTTCTATAAGTATGTTATACTTACCTCCTCTGTTGCAGTGGATTTGCACAAAGCAGCCCAGATCCTCCTTTTCTTGGGTGCCTCTCCTAGGCTCCTGGCCCCTCCCTCCTGTTCAGTGCCCCCACATCAAGCAGCTTGCTATGGGGGCACCCAAGCTGAGTCACAGCTACCAGTGTACATTCAGACACGGAGCTGTGGTTTGGCCCTGCTCACTCTCTCTCCTGACTGGCTAACTGACTTTGATGTGGGAGCTAATGGCGCCACTGCTGTGTCTCAACCAATGAGGAGGGAGAATCCCGGATAGCCAAGACACTTGTGGACATCGCTGGGCAGAGATGGGGCTCAGGTAAGTACTAGGAGGTGCTGAGGCAGCTGCTGCACACAGAAGACTTTTGATCTTAATGCACAGAATGCATTAAGATAAAAAAAAACTTCTGACTTTACAACCCCTTTAACCACTATGCTCTAAAGTCAGTCTTTTAGCCAGTTTTCTATCCTTTTACAAACTGATTTTTCCAAGCCTGTAGACTTTACCTTACAGATGAGCCGTGTGAGGAACTGTGTCAAACGCTTTTGCAAAATGCAAGTATACCATGTCCACAGTCACTCCTCTGTCCAAGGTTTTACTTACCTCCTGACAACTTGTCTGACAACTTCTGTCTCTCATGAATCTATGCTGTTTGTTTCTTAAAGAGGGATTCCACCAAAAAAAAAAATATTAAAAGCCAGCAGCTATAAATACTACAGCTGCTGACTTTTAATAAATGGACACTCACCTGTCCCGGGTTCCAGCGATGCCGGCAGCCGAGGCAGATGGATCGCTCGGCTCTCGGCTGCTGCAGTCACCATTCTAGGTGAGGGAATCAGGAAGTGAAGCGAATCGGCTTCACTTCCCGGTTCCCTACTGCGCATGCGCGAGCCGCGCCGCACAATAGGAAATCTTCGCGCTGTCACTGGGACCCGTGTGTGTCCCAGCAGACAGCGCGGCAGGGCAGGAAATGGCGTAGACTCCCACGGGAGTCTATGCCCGGAAGTGGGTGAAAATACCTGTCTTTGACACCACCCCCCTCCCCCCTGAAAGGTGTCAATTGTGACACCGGAGGGGGGGAGGGATCCGATCAGCGGAGGTTCCACTTTAGGGTGGAATCCCGCTTTAAAATATTTTTTCCAGCAAAAAATCATCTATGTGGTCTTTTTATTAAACTCTCCAGTATCTTCCCCATTATAGAAATAAAACTATGTCTATATTTACTTGGTAAAGACTTTGATCTCTTATAATATAGGCACCACCTTGGCCTTGTTTCTCAACTAAATCTGTCTGGGAGCAGGAACCAGACTGTCTACTAATTATTTTATTAAAGTGAAAAGCCTTTTAAGCCACACTTTTGCACTGCGGTAGTGTGCAGGTCTTCAGGTACAGATTCCTCTCCGGCAAGGAGAACACTGAGTAACACAGTAGGGACAGCACCAAATGTTACTCTTAATTTCATAAGACTAGCAGTCGCGGGCACAGTGCCTTAGATGATCTCATGCAGAAGATATACAGCATTGAGGTCGGGCACAGGAAGTGCACTACTATTTTTCAGGAGAAATAAAAAAAAAAAGTAAATTTTCCAGGGTACTGCTTAGACAAAATAAACATTTCTGGGTGTTAACTATGAGATGCACCTGTGCAGCCTGCATTTCCCAGGTGCCTAGTGTCATTGAGCCCTTCACTTCCCACACTTTCAGTAGTCATAAACACAGAGGCATATGCATAGCGCAGCTCAAAAGACTTTGGCAAGTGGCTTGACAGCTTTGTGGGTGATAGATCACTGAATCGGGGATAAGTGAATAAAGCGATGCATTTAGACCTATGTTTTGTCATAACTTGTCATAAATTGCCTACAATTTATACGCCACAGTGAGTTGTGGTTTCATTACTTTGAATGGAATCACAATGCATTAGACCAGGGGTCCCCAAACTTTCTAAACTAAGGATCAGTTTACTGTCCTTCAGACTTTAGAGGGGCCAGACTGTGGCCTGTGGGAGACAAACATACCCTAGTGTCAGAGGAAATAAAAAGATTTCGTAGAGCCTGCGGTCAGTAGAAGGAGGAATAGTGCCCCATCGTTAGTGCCAGTGGAAGGAATAGTGCCCCATCGTCGGTTTCAGTGGGAGAAATGTGCCCCATCAGCATTTATAGTGGGAGGAATGATGCCCTGTTGGTGTCTGTGGGAAAAATAGTGCCTCATCGTTGGTGACAGTGGGAGGACTAGTGCCCCATCTTTGGTATCAGTTGGAGGAATAGCGCTCCATTGTTGGTGTCAGTGGACGGAATAGTACCACATCATTGGTATCAGTGGAAGATAAAATGCTCTATCGGTGTCACGGAAGGAATAGTGCCCCATTCTTGGTGTCAGTGGAAGGAATAGTGCTTCATTACTGGTAACAGTGGAAGATAAAAGGCCCTGTCGGTATCATGGAAGGAATAGTGCCCCATTCTTGGTGTCAGTGGAAGGAATAGTGCTTCATTACTGGTAACAGTGGAAGATAAAAGGCCCGGGTGTTGGGGTTATGGAAGGAATAGTGCCCCATTCTTGATGTCCGTGAAAGAAATAGTGCCTCATATCAGTGGGAGAAACAGTGCCCCAAGGGCTGCATAAAGAAAAGCAAAGGGCCGCATCCGGGCTGTGGGCCACACTTTGGAGACCACTCTATTAGACCAATGCTCCTCAAAGCATCTGCCTTGCAGTGCTTCACAACACAGAGTAGCACACTCTGGAGCAGAACAAAAAGAGTGCAGGATTGATTTCAAATCTGCTGTGGTGCATTGACAGAATGGGCTGCCTTAAAGCGGAGGTCCACCCTAAAGTGGACCTTCCGCTCATCGGAACCCTCCCCCCCTCCAGTGCCACAATCGGCACCTTTCAGGGGGGAGGGGGGTGCAGTTACCTGGATAATCCAGGTAACTGCACCCACTTCCGGGATAGCTCTCTGCGGAAAGGGGCGTAACTTACGCCCCTTTCCGCAAGTGCCCGCCCCTTCCCGCAAGTGCCCCGCTGCCTGCTGGGAAACACACAGATCCCAGAGGCAGCGGGGACCGTCCTCATTGCGCAGCGCGGCTCGCGCATGCGCAGTAGGGAACCGGGAAATGAAGCCGAAAGGCTCCATTTCCTGATTCCCATACCCAAGATGGCGGCGGCAGCACTCGAGTGTCGATCTAGAGATCGGCTTCGGGTGCCGACATCGCGGGCGCGCTGGACAGGTAAGTGTCACTATTTTAAAAGTCAGCAGCTGCAGTATTTGTAGCTGCTGGCTTTAAAAAAAAAAAAAAAAACGTGGAGTCCCGGTGGACTCCCGCTTTAATCCAGCAGACATTAATATGCAACATAAAGAGAGTGAATGGCTCCTTTAGAAGGAGGACCACTGTGAATCATTAGCATAGGAAGACATAAACTTAAAACAGTGCAAGTTAGAATGATCTGGAGGTCTGTGTTGATCCTGGGAACTTTACTGAATAATAAATATGTAAATACAAAAAGGGAAAGAAAAAAGATGAGGTTATATAACATGATTCCTTACAGGGTCTTCCCACCTTTCAATGTTCTTTGGAGTTCTGTACTGTGAGGACCTCTAGTGGTCAGTTCATAGAAATACATTTTAGATGCACCGAATGAAAAGTTCAAGTATACAGACCAAAGCCTATCCAAAAATGTAGAGACATCTGGAGTGCCTTGGTACCTGACTTTGACGGGGATGATTGGGATGACATGTGGGGCTACCCGTTTCAGACCCTAGTCTCGGCTAGGGACAGACTTATTCAGTTTAAATTACTGCATAGAATATATTACACCCCGGCTAGACTGGCCAGAATTTATGGTACGGGTGCGGAGGGATGCTGGCGTTGCACAGCTGACCGAGCTGACTTTGATCATGTGTTTTGGCTGTGTCCACAGATTGTTGAGTTCTGGAGGGGTGTAACGGCAGGTCTTACAGTCTGTACTTTCGGTGCCGATTCCGGTCACGGTCGCGACGTGTTTGCTCGGGCTGGTGGAGGAGTTGGCACCTCGAAAGGCGCAGAGGACTCTGATTTCTTTGGCGCTATTTTATGCACGTAAAGCTATCCTGTTATGCTGGAAGAAACCTGCACCTCCAACGATTTCCTACTGGAAGGGTTTAATTAATAAAGCTTTGCCGTTATACAAAGCCACTTATCTTAGTAGAGGGTGTCCTACTAAGTTTGAGAGGGTGTGGAGATGCTGGCTTGATGCTGCAGATACTGTGAATTAATTGCTAGGCGGGAGGTGCACTCTCTGAGGGGTGGGGGAGGGGCGGGGCGGGTGCTGCTATATTTGGGTTGGTCTACATCTTCATTCTGGGTATTCAAATCGTCGGTTACGGTATGAGTCATTTTTGTTGTATGGGAGATACGGTTGGGTTCATAAAATGAGCTAAGAAGTTGAGCGGAGGGCTGCACAAGGAGGAGTTTGTTGGGTGGGGGGTGGGGGTTTGGGGGTTCTGTTTTGGGGCTCCTTTTGTATGTTTGTATGTTATATGTGTGTTTAAAAATCTTCAATAAACATAAGTTTTCAAAAAAAAAAAAAAAAAAAAGAAAAGTTCAAGTATAAATGAATGGATGAATGTAAAGGCAGCTTCATAGAGCATTGACTTTCAGTGGCTGGAGGAATATATTACTACTGAGCCAGTAGTCTGAACAAAGATGAATCAATACCTAACCCTGTATAGTTAAAGTATAACCAAAGGCATTTTTTATTTTAGTTTTGGATAGAGTGGAGATGGATTCTTGATCCTCTTCAGTCTGGATTTCACCCACAGCACTCCACAGAAACTGCCCTCCTAAAACTCACTAAGGACTTACTAATAGCCAAAACCAACGGTCATTATTCCATACCCTTACTCTTGGACCTTTCTGCTGCTTTTGATACAGTTGACCACCCCCCCCCCCCCCCCCTCAAAAAACTCAATTTGCTTGGTCTCCATGGCTGCACTCTCAGTTGGTTTGAATCTTACCTATCTCATCGCACCTTCAGTGTCACTTACAACTCCACCTCCTCTTCTCCAACTCCCCTTTCCGTTGGGGTCCCCAAGGTTCTGTCCTTGGACCTCTACTATTCTCGATCTACATGTCCTCCTTGGGTCAGCTGATAGCCTCTCGTGGCTTTCACTACCATTTATATGCTGATGACACCCAAATCTATCTCTCTACCCCTCAGCTCACCCCATCAATCTCCTCACACATCACTGATCTACTAACAGACGTATCAGCCAGGATGTCACACCACTTCCTCAAACTTAATCTATCTAAAACCGAGCTCTTAATATTTCCTCCCCCACGTGCCCCTTCGCCTGACTTCTCTGTCAAGATCAATGGCACATCTATCAGTTCATCCCCACATGCCAGGGTGCTAGGGGTAACCTTAAGCCGCGCACACACGGGCGGACTGTCTGGCCAACTTAGTCCGTCAGACAATCCGACGGACAGTCCGTCATACTTTCGAATGAACGGACTTGCCCACACACGGCACTTTTTGAGCGAAATAATACGGCGTACTAAGTCCGCCATACTATCCGCCCTACTTTTGAAATGAACGGACTCGCCCACACACGTGGAGGAAAGTCCTCTCATTTCGAGCGCGTCTCCAGGTAGGCGGGGCCCGCGAAGGAGACGTCGCTGGCCCCGCCGCCTGGTATGGACTTAAAGGGGAACCCCAACGCCGAAAAAAATCGGCGTGGGGGTCCCCCCCAAGTCCACAACAGACCCTTGTCCGAGCACGCTACCCGGCCAGCCAGGAAAAGGGGGGCGAGCGAGCGCCCCCCCTCCTGAGCCGTACCAGGCCGCGTGCCCTCAACATGGGGGGGTGCCTTGGGGAAGGGGGGGCCGCGCGGCCCCCCCACCCCAAAGCACCTTGTCCCCATGTTGATGAGGACAAGGGCCTCTTCCCGACAACCCTGGCCGTTGGTTGTCGGGGTCTGCGGGCGGGGGGCTTATCGGAATCCGGGAGCCCCCTTTAATAAGGGGGCCCTGGGATACCGGCCCCCCACCCTATGTGAATGAGTATGGGGTACAATGTACCCC
Source organism: Lithobates pipiens (assembly GCF_037356315.1). Lineage (NCBI taxonomy): Eukaryota > Metazoa > Chordata > Amphibia > Anura > Ranidae > Lithobates > Lithobates pipiens. Next base: position 204,172,602 of record NW_027507685.1, on the reverse strand, counting down.
TACCCATTCACCTGTAAAATAAAAGTACCAAAAAAAAGACAGCACACGAGATAAAATACTTTATTGCACAGCTCCGGGGGTCTTCCGTCTTCGGGGGTCTTCTCGCCGGACTCCTCCGCTATCTTCTTGTAGCTCTTTTGCTAGCGGAGGAGTCCGGCTTTCTTCCTCGCCGCCGGCCTCTTCTCCCGACTTCGGGGGTCTTGTCCCCCTCTTCGGTTCTTCTGCCGGGCCACCGCGCCTTCTTATAGCTCTTTTACAGGCGGTGGCCCGGTCTTCTGTCGCCGCCGCCTTCCGTTCTTCTTCTTCTTCTCCAGGAGATGTTGCCTCGACGATCTCTCCGGCCGGAATGCCAGGGACGCACTGCGCGGCCACTTATATAGGGACAATGGGGCGGTGTCACATGGCTTTATGCCACGTCTCCTTCGCGGGCCCCGCCTACCTGGACACCCGCTCGAAATGAGCGGACTTTTCTCCGGGCGGGAAAAGTCCGCTCATTTCAAAAGTATGGCGGACTGGCACACACACGGGCGGATTGTCCGCCGAAATGCGAGTCCGACGGACAGTATTACTGAAATTCCGAAATACTTAGTCCGCCAGACTGCACGCTGAAAAAGTCAGCTGAAGCCCACACACGAGCGGAATGTCCGCTGAAATGTGTTTCGGCGGACTAAGTAGGCCAGACAGTCCGCCCGTGTGTACGCGGCTTTAGACTCCGCACTGTCCTTTCAGGCCCACATACAATCCCTGTCCAAATCATGCCGCCTTAGCCTCCGCAACATTTCCAGAATACGCCCCTTTTTAACTAATGACACCACCAAGCTTCTAATTTACTCCCTGGTCATCTCTCGCCTCGACTACTGCAACTCCCTCCTCATTGGATTACCTTTAGATAGACTATCCCCCCCCCCCCCCCTTCAGTCCATAATGAATGCCGCTGCCAGACTCATCCACCTTACCAGCCATTCAGTGTCCTCCACCCCTCTCTGCCAATCCCTCCACTGGCTTCCACTCACCCAACGAATTAAATTCAAAGTACTAACAATAATTTACAAAGCCATCCATAACTCTGCCCCTAGTTATATCACTGACCTAGTCCCAAAATACCAACCAAGACACTCTCTTCGGTCATCCCAAGACCTCCTGCTCTCTAGCTCCCTTGTCACCTCCTCCCATGCTCGCCTCCAGGTTTTCTCCAGAGCTTCTCCTATCCTTTGGAACTCCCTACCCCAATCTGTCCGACTGTCCCCTAATCTATCCATCTTTAGACAATCCCTGAAAACCCTTCTCTTCAAAGAAGCCTACTCTGCCTCTAACACCATTTTACTTCCTCCATCAGCTCATCCACCCACCTATTACCTTTTGTATCAATTGCCCCTTCCTTTTTAGATTGTAAGCTCTAACGAGCAGGGCCCTCTGATTCCTATTGTACCAAATTGTAATGTAACTGTAATGTCTGCCCTCATGTTGTAAAGTGCTGCGCAAACTGTTGGCGCTATATAAAAGCTGTATAATAATAATAATAATAATAATGGATTAGAACACCTGTCAGTTTTTATTGTTGTCTGTGCCCACGTTATATTCTCGGTTTGTCCTGTTTACCGTTTTTACTGAAAGAAAAAGAAAAATGCCTACATTTTTTAGGTATCATTAAAACAGGAATAGAGGTGAAATTCTCCAATAGGGACAACCAGGGATTGTCCCTATTGGAGGACAACCACACTTTGGAGGCAATTTCCTCTCACTTTCTGTTGTGGCTATGGGACAGGAAGTCAAGGAAAATTTCCTCAATGGGACACAGATGAGAAAAAAAAAAGAAATCTGGCAGGGGTTATAACCCTCCCTTTTTCTATCCAAAATGAAGAAAAAAGTTTTGCCTATAGTTCTACTTCAAAGTGAAATGCTGGGAGCAGGGTAATATACAATTTAAAAAAAAAAAATTCTTCTCTGGGGTGCCAGTTGTTTTTTTTCACACATATTTAAAAAAAAAATTTGCATTCATTTTTACACCTTGTATTTTTAACCACTTCAATACTGAGCATTTTCACCCCCTTCCTGACCAGGCCAATTTTCAGCAGTTACACTTTGAATGACAATGGCGCAGTCATGCAACGCTGTATCCTTATAAAAAAAATGTTATAATTGTATTCACACAAATAGAGAGCATTCTTTTGAGGGAATTTAATCACCACTGGATTTTTTGATTTTTTGCTAAATAAAAAAAAATGACCAAAAATTTTGAAAAGAAAACGGAAAATTTATGTCAAAATACTTACCGTAATTTTCCTTTCCTGATGGACTCCATGGCAGCCAACGTGTGGGTTTAGTCCCGCCTCCATTACCCTATAGGACGATACTCCCATAAATCTTTGCTCCCTGCCAGAGGCTGTGTTCGGTAACTATCCTACTCCAGCCATTTGGGAGGGAAATTCTGCTGCCATGGAGTCCATCAGGAAAGGAAAATTACGGTAAGTATTTTGACATAAATTTTCAGTTTTCCTGACAGACTCCATGGCAGCCAACGTGTGGGAAATAACTCGCCAAAACACACCCGGGTGGGAAAAAATGCTGAATAAACAAAGATTTATTTGACACTGTCAACCGACAAAACTTTAACACCAAAGTCAACTGAAGATAGAGCCGCCGGCTCAACACAATAATGAGTCATAAAGGTGTGGATTGAAGACAACGAAGCTGCTCTGCAAATAACGTCAGGAGCCACATAGCTTGAGGCCGCCCACGAGGTAGAAAGACTTCTGGTTGAATGTGCCATTACCGCCTGAGGAGGAGCCAAGCCCTTTTCTCTGTATGCCCACTGGATTGCTTGAACTAGCCATGCCGCAATTGATCTGACTGACGCCCTGGTGCCCTTGTTCTTCCCACAGAACAGAACGAACAGAAAATCTGACTGACGAAATGGAGCTGTAACTTCCAGGTATAGCTTTTAATGAGCGACCAACATCTAGTGGATGAACATCCGAGGATCCCGAGGACCTGAATGTGGGAAGAGAGATCTCCTGATTCTCATGAAAAATTGGAACTAGGACCACCCTGTCCGGGAAGAATGTTAGAAAAGGTTCTTTGGCTCCTAGAACCTGGACCTCTGATACCCTCTTTGCGGAGGTGACCGCTACCAGAAAGGCAGTTTTCATGGTGAGTTCTCTGATGGAAAGAGACTTATCCAAATGGGAAAAAAAAGTCCAAAACTAGTGGTAGGTCCCATTTAGGGAACCTGGGTTTCCTCTGGGGTCTCAGTCTCACTGCCCCTTTGAAGAACTGTTGGATAAGGGCATGCTTGGCCCACGAGACCCCTGTGAATGCGGAGATAGCAGAGACTTGAACACGAAGGGAACAAACTGACAAGGGTAGGTCCAGGCCTAATTGCAGAAAACCCAAAAGGTCTTGAACTGCAGGTGATGCGTAGGAATTAGTTCTGGAGGACAAATAGGATACAAACTTAGCCCAGATCCGTTCATATACTTTATTAGTGCCTCATCTCCTTGCACTTAAGAGAGTAGGAATGGCCTCCTTAGGACACCCTAGTGCTTCCAACCTTCCCCTCTCAAGAACCAGGTCCTCAACTGTAGGTGAGCCGGACATGGGTGGAGAATCGAGCCTTGGGAGAGCAGATCCCGTCTGGATGGGAGAGGAACCGGATCCCGGAAACTGAGGAAAGATAGGAGAGGAAACCAAGGCCTGTTGGGCCAATGCGGAGTTATTGCTATTACCTCTACTTCTTCCCATCTGAGTCTCCTCAGAAACTGAAAGACAATCGGGATTGGAGGGAAGGCGTATGCCTTGTGGAACCACCACTGCTCTGTTAGGGCATCTATCCCGTAAGCTTGCGGATCCTTGAACCTCGAATAGAACTTTGTTAGCTTCCTGTTGTAACGGGAGGCGAAGATATCCACTTCTGGAGAAATCCCCAAGGTTAGAATCCACTGAAAGACATCTTCGTGAAGAGCCCACTCGTTGTTGTCCAAGTGGACTCATGAGAGAAAGTCCACTTGGACGTTGAGAACTCCAGGCACATAGGCTGCCGTTAAGTTGGCCAGATTCTTCTGGGCCCAACACATGATTGGATCTACTTCCCGGAGCAGAGACCGACTTCTGGTACCCCCTTGCTTCCTTATGTAGGCTACCGCAGTCATATTGTCCAGCCTGAGGACTACGGATGTTCCCACTATCAGATGCAGGAAAGCCAACAAGGCAAGGAAGGCTGCACGTAATTCTAGAACATTTGACACTATTCCCCGAGAGGGGAAGCCCCAAATGCCCTGAGCCACTTCCGTCAGACAATGCGCCCCCCAACCCTTGTTGCTGGCATCTGACATCACTGTGATCCACTTGGTTGGAAGAAGGGAGTGGCAATTTAGCAGGTTCTCTCGATGAAGCCACCAGAGGAGGGAACCTCTCATGGTCTGAGTGATACCGATGGACTGAACTTTCTCTCCCGACCATTGGCGAAGGAAGCCCATCTGAAAGGGGCACATCCTCCATTGTGCCCACTTCACCATCGGTATAGTGGACACCATGGTGCCTATGATCCTTAGGCAATGAAGTGCACTGAGATGAGAAGAAGAGAGAGCCAGGCGAACCCTGTCCCGCACTACTGCAACCTTCTCTTCGGGTAGAGAGATGGTACCTCTTGCCATGATGAAAAGAGCTCCAAGGAACAGGAGAGACTGCGCAGGAACTAACTGGCTTTTCTCCAAATTCAGGAGCCACCCGAATTCCTTGAGGGTTACAATGACCTGATCCCTGTGTTCCAAGAGACAATCTCTGTCCTGAGCCAGAAGAAGCAGATCATCCAGGTAATGATGAATCCGGATTTTCCTGATTCTTAATAATGCCACGACTGCTAGCAGGACCTTCGAGAATGTACGAGGAGAAGTTGACAGACTGAAGGGAAGGCATGTAAACTGCAAATGAAGCTGGCCTATGGAGAAACGAAGAAATTGTTGGAACTCTGTTGCCACCGGGACGTGAAAATAGGCGTCTTTGAGATCTATTGAGACAAGCCAGTCCCCTGGCTGCACTGACTGTTGGATCGTGGACAGAGTTTCCATCTTGAAATTCTCCTTTCTTATGAAGCGATTTAGATGCGTCAAGTCTATTACAGGTCTCCATGCACCGTTCTTCTGGACCAAAAAAAGAGGGGAATACATTCCCATGCCGCGTTGATTGCTTGGAACGGGAATAGCGGCGCCTTGATCCAACAAAGATTTTATGTAGGCTGACAGAATTTGTCTTTTTTTCTTCTGACATTGGAATGGATGTAGGGACACATTTGAGTTTGGGGACACTGCTGAACGCCCAAGTGTGTCCAAAAGAGACCGTCCTGACGGTCCAAAAATCCTGGATCGTGCCGAAAGTGGAACAAACGAGCTCCTACCGGGACCGTCTGGGCGGGCCCAATCTTAAATGGACTTGGTAGGCTCCTTTTCCCCCATCGAACTGACCTTTGCAGATTTCTTGAGAGACGTCTGTCTAGACCTCCAAGATCTGGAGAATTCCCGTCCAGGCCTGTAACTGCGTGCCTCCCTGGCACGGTCTTGACCCTGCTTTCTTGGAAATTATCTCCTTTGACTCTGCAGATGCCTGTCCTGGGGAAGAAACCCCGACTTACCCCCAGTGGCCCGAGTTATAGCACTAGCCAGCTTATTGCCGAAAAGAGAAGAACCATCAAAGGGAATACGGCACCAGACCTGCTTAGAAGCGGGATCAGCTAGCCAAGGACAGAGCCACAGGGCACACTTACAGAGGAGAGCATAACTCGAGCCACCAGCCGGATAATATCAATCGAGGCCTCCCCCAAGAAAGCTGAATCCAGCCTCAGTTCCTGAATGGGAGAACTCTTGGTAAGGTCTTCCGAGACGTCTCATCAACACTATCAGACCAAACTTCCATTGCTCTAGATAGAGCAGCTAAGGTCAAAGCTGGTTTACAGGCCATGCCAGCCGTAAGATAGATCCTCTTCAGGTTAGAATCAATTCTCCTATCCAGAGCGTCCTTGAAAGAGACTGTATCCTCTAGAGCAGTGTTTCTCAAATCCAGTCCTCAGGCCCCCCCAACAGGTCATGTTTTCAGGTTTTCCATTATTTTTCACAGGTGATTTGATCAGTTTCACTGCCTTAGCAATTACCACAGCCGTTTCATCTGAGGGAAATCCTGAAAACATGACCTGTTGGGGGGGCCTGAGGACTGGATTTGAGAAACACTGCTCTAGAGGAAGGGTCACGTGTCTCATTACTGCCGCATCCACCAGAGGGGAAGACTCTAAATGTTTAACTTCTTCCTCCTTGAAAGGGTAAAGCCTCTGAATCTTGGATAGAAGAGAATTATTTTTCTCTACTTTGCTCCACTAATCCGAGATCACTTCCCCCAACTCTGAGTGAAAGGGAAAGCTAATACACTCTTTCTTTACTTGTTTAAAAAAATGTCTTTGCTTTGCCGGAGCTACTACCGGCTCTTCCCAGTTCAGCGTTTCCTTGATGGCTTTGACCAAAGGAGGGAGCAAGGAAAAATCAAAACCAGAACCAGTCTCTTCTTCCTCGGATTCACTATCTGAGAGGACAGCAGACAGATGGCTAGGCAAAGAGGAATACCACGTGTCCTGGGCCTGAACATCCCTCCCTGGAGACCTTGGAGACTCTACGGGAGACAAATGGGGGGCTTCAAATTTCTTTAAACTGTCCTTGACTAACTTCTTAACCAGAGACTTCAGTTGCTGGTCAGAGTCACTCCTTTCGCCCGTCGCCTTGACATAGCAGGCATCACAAAGGGACTTGTCAGCAGGAACATGTGTCCTACACCCCCAACATAATCCTTCAGCTGCATGACTGGAGTAAGCTGTGGAAGGGCGGGATGGTTCCCGGCTACGGTGACTAGTTCTCACAGGAGAACCATGACGTATGGATCTGGAAGAGGAATGCCGGCGGTGGGACTTCGACGAATCACTTCCTTGGTGAGAACTCTGGCGTTGGGTAGACCCAGAAGGGCTGAAAAGGAAAAAACCAACTGTGTTAGCGGAATATACACTGATGTTCCGCTATCCCCCCCCCCCGGCAGGTAAACCCAGGAACCAAATACCTGCTACGAGAGGGCTGGCCACTAGCAGGCAGCTAGGAATCCAAAATTCTGAAAGGGTCCATCAGGGCTGGAATAAAAACAGCACCAATTAAACACAGAGAACAGCTAGGAAAAAAACAGATAGTATGTCCTTTCCCCCACAGACTCATATATTGCTGAAGTAATCAGGACACAGGAATGGCACTGCAGGCTTTACAAGCATCCCAGAGGCTCTGCAAGCTGTTCTCTGTTTTTAAAACTGCCGTCTAAATGACATCATCAATTACGCCATGAAAATGCTAGTGCGCATGCGTGAAGACCGCAATGCGCATGCGCAAACCAAGCCACGTCCTCGCGCCGGCCCCGTGCATGCGCAGAACGACCGAGCGGTGAACGAGGAAGTAGCTGGGCGGCTGGAACGCAAGGAAACCAGCCGCCCAGCTTGCCAGACACACCGTACGAACGGTGTATGGGGAAACACAGGGATATCGAAAACAACAGGCACAGAACAACAGAGAACGGCTGCCATGGAAAGAAAAATAAAACTCACCACTCCTGTACATGGACACCAGCCGAGGTAGGTCCCCAAACACATGCCGGACTTCTGGGGGGGGGGGGGGGGGGCGATAGTCACCTGCTAGTTGCTAGTCTCATGACTGGAATGCGGTTTAACCTGTTAGTGACCAGGAATACACCTCTTCAGCGCCTCTTCCATATGCCCCTTTCCATACTCTGCTAGTAGCTAGAGCTTATTGGAAATATGCGACTCCAAGTCGCTCGGCCGGTCCGCATCGCAGGAAAAATGCAAGTCTTCAGGGTACAAAAAGACACATGCTAGGTCCTTTGGAGGAGGACAAAAAAAGAACACGGCCTCTGACAGGGAGCAAAGATTTATGGGAGTATCGTCCTATAGGGTAATGGAGGCGGGACTAAACCCACACGTTGGCTGCCATGGAGTCTGTCAGGAAAATTGTTTTTCTTTGTTTCTGTAATAAAATTTTGCAAATAAATAATCTTTCTTCATACATTTAGGCCAAACTGTATTCTGCTACATTTCTTTGGTGGAAAAAACTCAAATCAGTGCATATTATTTAGCCTGGAATTATAGAGTCCACAAACTATGGTACAGTATACTGTAGATCTGAAAATTGATCAATCCTGATGTCCTGACGGTCTATCTCATTTCTTAAGGTCCAAAAATGCCAGGACAGTACGGAACACCCCCCCAAAATTGCCCTTTTTTGGACATTAGATAGTCAAAAGTATTTAGAAAGTGGCATGGTGAATTTTTTAAAGTTGCATTTTTTTGAAAAATTAACAAAATATTTAAAAAAAAAATTGCAAATTCGGAAATTTCAGAAATTGGAAAATTCTAAATTCAGAAATTTGAAAATGCTAAAATTTGGAAATGTGAAAATCCGAAAAAAAAGAATGACAATCTGAAAATTCAAAAGAATGAAAATCTGAAAATCTGAAATAATAACTAATAATAACTAACTAATAATAACTATTAAATTATAGGTATTAGAATTTCCTTTCAAATTTGGCTGTTAGTGTACGAATTATCTGAAATAAAGAATGCAGCATCAAAACGAATGGGACATAACAAACTAATAATAAATAATAATAATAAAACTTTTTTATTATTATTAATTTGTTGCGTTCCATTCATTTTGATACGACATTCGTTATTTCAGATCATTTGAAACTTCGAATAAATTTGTATTCATTATGTTCACGAACAGCCAAATTTGAAAGGAAATTCCAATACCTATAATTTAACAGTTAGCAATAGTTATTATTAGTTAATCATTTCAAATTTTATAATTTTCGGGTTTTCTAATTTTCATTCTTGTTTTTGGATTTTCGTTCTTTTGAATTTTTGGATTTTCCGAAATTCGAAATTTCTGAAATTCGGAATTCGGAAATTCGAAATTTGAAAATTGGAAATTTGAGGAAATTCGAAATTTCAGAAATTCTAAAATTTGAAGTTCGGAAATGTGAAAATTCGAAAAATTTGAAAATCCAAAAAATAAATAAATGAAAATCTGAAAATTCAAAAGAATGAAGATCCGAAATAATAACTAATAATAACTATTAAATTCTTTAGAATGTGAGCTCTACAAGCAGGACCCCCCTGTACCTTTTATATTGTACTGTAATTGTGTTGTCCCCCCTTATAGAATGTAAAGCACTGCGAAACTGTTTGCGCTATATAAATTGTGTATAATAATAATAATAGTATTAAATTATAGGTATTGGAATTTCCTTTCAAATTTGGCTGTTAGTGAAGGTAACGAGTACAAATTTATCCGAAGTTACGAATTATCTGAAATAACGAACGCCTTATCTAAACAAATGGAACATAACAATCTAATAATAATAAATAACAATAATAAAACCTTTTTATTATTATTATTATTAATTTGTTCCATTCAATTTGTTTAGATGCGGCATTCATTATTTCGGATAATTCGTAACTTCAGATAAATTTGTATTTGTTACCTTCACTAACAGCCAAATTTGAAAGGAAATTCCAACACCTATAATTTAATAGTTGTTATTAGTTATTATTTTGAATTTTACTGATTTTATTTCTTTTTTTTTTTCAGATTTTCGTCTTTTCGAATTATCAGATTTTTGCATTTCTGAAATTCAGGAATTCGGTAATTTGAAAATTCGGAAATTCAAAAATCCGAATATTCAAAAATCCGAATTTTTTAAATAAAAGAATGAAACGAAAGCGAACACATTTTTTGTCACGTGTCTATAAAGTATACAGCATCTGTTAATTGTTCATCATGGCACTGAACTCCGCTCTTAGTAGATACAATTTGGTTCCAGTACCTGGCAACTAGAGGCTCCTCCCACGCACAGAACTCCTCCCTCAGACGCCGCCACTTATAAACAACCAAGGCGGCCATTTTTGTTGAGGAAATCGTCAGCACCCCCTACCTATGAGCTGATTACTGGCGACAGCCTAAGTGGCTGAAAAGCGAGCGAAGGTCTACTCTGTGCGGGCTCATAGATCTTTCGTTACACCGTGTTTGCACTCTGTAGTTGCACCTGTAGGGATACGTGTGAAGAACTGAGGCGAGTTTCCTCGGCTGCCCTTTCCTAAAATGGCCGTGCCGAGCCAGGCGGACGTGACGCAAGGACGTAGAGCGAAGTACGGGATGACGCACGGTGCGGCATGCCTTGTCCTGCAGTTGCCGATTCATTGTAGAGATGGCGGTGAACGGGGCGGACGGAGCAGGGATCAGGCAGGTGGCCGCCATGTATGAACAGCTGAAGACGGAGTGGAATAAGAAGAGCCCCAACCTGGGCAAGTGCGGAGACGTGCTGGGCAAGCTGAAGGTGAGCATGGAGGGCTGATCACAGAGGGGGAGCGGGGCACAGAACAGCTCAGTACTTGTGTGGTCGCACATACTCAGATCCCACCCGCTACCTGTGTAGTATGATGGGGGAGGGGCCTAATACACATGTAAACAAAGCATTGTATGTCCAACAAACCAAACCCCCACCCTAAGGGGGGTCACAGACATGAAGGGACACTCATCAGCTGGCTTGTACTGTGAGCTCAGCACCCCCCACCCTTCCCAGTAATATGGAACAGCAAACAGGCTTGCTGTCATTCCTGTAAAGGGGCTCACCTCCCCTCCTCCACCTCTATGGTAGTATGGATGATCGGGTTTCTTCCTGCCCAGCCCCGGTGTCCCTTTACCTGGAGTCTGATCACATGACCCTGGTGATAGGCTGTCATAATGGTCACATGATCAGGCCTACCTTGAAAGCCTGGTCACTGCGCTCTGAGGGCGCCTTCGGTAGAGAATCTTCAACTACCCGTCCGTGTCTATGTATAGTGTGTGCGTGTCTTAGGGCCCACCCTGTTTACCACCATCTACACCAGGGGTCTCAAACTTGTGGACCCTCAGCTGTTGCGGAACTACAAGTCCCATCATGCCTCTGCCTGTGGGAGTCATGCTTGTAACTGTCAGCCTTGCAATGCCTCATGGGACTTGTAGTTTCGCAACAGCTGGAGGGCCGACAGTTTGAGACCCCTGATCTGCACTCACCGGACGCTTTATTATGTACACCGTTTCAGTCGCTTGCTAACACAAATTGCTAATCAGCCAATCGCATGGCAGCAACTCGGTGCATTTAGACATCTAGATGCAGTGAAGACGACTTGCTGAAGTTCAAACCGAACATCAGAATGGGGAAGAAGGGCATTTAAGTGACTTTGAGTGTCGCATGGTTTTTGATGCCAGATGGCCTGGTCTGAGTATTTCAAAAACTGCTGCTCTACTGGGATTTTCATGCAGATTTATCTTTAGGGTTTACAGAAAATGGTTTGAAAAAGAGAAAATATCCAGTGAGCAGCTGTTAGTGGAGGAAAACGCCTTGTTGTCAGAGGAGAATGGGCAGACTGGTTTGAAATGATAGAAGGGCAACAGTAACTCCAATAACCACTCGTTACAACCAAGGTATGCAGAATACCATCTCTGAACTGACAAGACATCCACCCTTTAAGCAGATGGGCTACAGCAGCAGAAGACCACCCCGGGTGCCACTCTTGTCAGCTAATAACAGGAAACTGAGGCTCCAAATCGCACAGGTTCACCAAATTGGACAATAGCAGATTGGAAAAACATTGCCTGGTCTGATGAGTCTCGATTTCAGCTGTGACATTCAGATGGGCGGGTCAGAATTTGGTGTAAACAACATGAAAGTCTGGATCCATCCTGTCTTGTATCAATGGTACAGGCTGGTGGTGGTGTAATGGTGTGGGGCATATTTTCTTGGCACGTTTTGGGCCCCTTAGTAACAATAGAGCACCGTTTACACACCACGGCCCACCTGAGTATTGTTGCTGACCATGTCCATCACTTTTTGACTACAGGGTACCCATCTTCTGATGGCTCCTTCCAGCAGATAGGATGTCACAAAGCTCCAATCATCTCACCACTGGTTTCTTGAACATGAAAATTAGGTCACTGTACTCCAATGGCCTCCACACTCACCAGATCTCAATCTAATAGAGCACCTTTGGGATGTGGAGGAATGGGAGATTCACATCATGGATGTGCAGCTGACAAATCTTCAGCAACTGAGTGATGCTATCATGTCACTATAGAGCAAAATCTGAGAAATGTTTCCAACACCTTCTTGAATCCATGCCACCAAGAATGAAGGCAAAAGGGGGTCCAACTTGGTACTAGCAAGGTGTACCTAATAAAGTGGCCGGTGAGTGTATGTGTTGTGATGGCAGCAAGTTAAAGCCCAACACCAGGATATGTGCAAAGTCCAAATGGCAATTTTACGTATCTGAAATCATGTGACAACCCTCTCCTGTTTACCTCCAGGGAGCCCTCCTTTGGGTGTCCACATCACTGCCTGTGTGATATAGGCGACTCCTATTGGTGGAGTTGAAACTTCCAGTGGAAGTGAAACACTATGGTCCATTTGCATATCTGTGCAGGTAGCGGTTTTGGTTCCATAGGCTTCAATGGAAACGCATCAAAAAATGCAGTGCTTGTGTGTTTGTTTTTTCTGTTGTGTTTTTGCTGTTTACTCCTGCAAGACAACTGACACCTCCCCAAAAATGCATTAAAAAACACGTGGGGCAAAATGCTAGGGATGAACCGATACCATTTTTTTTTTTTTTACACTTTTTCAATGTGAAATGTGTAAAATATATGTTAATATGTGTAAAAATATTCACTAACAATGCAAAAAAAAGTTTAATTATTGTTTTATCAAATAGACGTAAACAAAAAGCAGTAAAATAATTTAAATGGAGGAGAATAGGGAGTTAAAGTGGATGTAAACCCAACATTTTTTTTTTTTTTTTGTCTGGCACAATATAGAGTATGGGATTTCAGATCAGCTGTGCCCAGTCTTGCCACAAAGAATTAATCCAGCTCTGAGCAATCCTCATATCCTTCTTTTTTTTTTTTTTTTTTTTCAGTGAAATAAAACAGACAAACTGAAATCTTTGTCCGTTCTTCCCCCCCCCCCCCCCCCCCCCCCCTTGCTGTGAGTGATTTACATATCTCGTGCACTATCCTTAGACATGCATTATTATTTAATTCCCACCCCCACGCCTTTCTTCTGCTGCTCTGCAAGGATTGGCTGTTCCACACCTCAGCATGATTTGGAATGCTGAAGTCATGTGGAGACTTTTCTGGGTTTTGACTGGATGTTAGTGATCATAGCAGAAGTTCAGTGTAAGAAATAGACAGGAGAAAATGCATGTTGATGAGGGGAGTGTAGAGGTGGGCGGGGAGTCTACTGACATCACGACTCCACCCACTGAGCGCTGAAAAACAGACCCACCCACAAAATCTGCAGTTTTTCGGGTCTCATAGCAGACAGAGGGAGACATTTGACAGATAAGTATACATGCAGGAGGCATCTATATCCTTCTAGATATCCAATATTGCAGTAGTTTAGAAAGGATGAGAGTGGCTTTACATCCACTTTAAGGTTGATTAGAGTAAATTAATGGTTTATAAGGGGTTAAACAGAGGAACATTTGTTCATCCCTTTAATCTGCAAATGAAGAAAAAGAAACATTGTGGGTTATTTACGAAAGGCAAATCCCCTTTGCTTTGAGAGTGCACTTGGAAGTACAGTCACTCTAAATCTAATGGTGCGTACGCACGGTCGGAATTTCGGGCCAGCAAAAGACTGATGAGTGCTTTTCATCGGAAAATGCGATGGTGTGTATGCTCCATTGGAATTTTGCTGGCCGAATTTCCACCAGCAAAAGGTTCTCAATTTTTTTAAAACTTCCGACGTGCAAAAAACTCACGCATGCTCAGTCATCTACAAGATGGAAGCTATTGGCTACTGAACTTCCTTTTTCTAGTCCCGTCGTACGTGTTGCATGTCATCGTGTTCTTGACGGTCAGAATTTGGTGTGGCCGTGTGTAGGCAAGACAGCTTGAACAAAATTCCATTGGGAAAACCATCAGAGCTTTTTCCGACCAAAATTTCCAATTGTGTATATGGGGCATAAGGGTTAGATCTGAATTGAGGGGAAGCTCTGCTGATTTTATCATCCAATCATGTGCAAGCTACAATGCTGTTTTTTTTATTTATTTTTTTCTCCTCGCATGTCCCCCTCGGATCTACAGTGACTTTACTTTCAAGTGCACTTGCAGTGAAAAGGGGATTTTCCTTTAGTAAATAACCTCCAATGTTTCTTTTTATTTTAGTGTTTCAGGGCTAAGAAATGTTAATAAACATTGCCGACTGGTTTTTTTTTTTTTTTTTTTTTTTTTTTTTGACAGCTCCAGTTACCAGACTTCTTTAACCCTTCAGCTGTCAGCAGGAGAGACCCACTGACGGCTCAAAGAACTGAGCCAGAAAGTATTGGTTTCAGGTATCGGTGCATTTACATGAGTACCGATTACTTGCAAATACTCGGTATTGATCCCGATACTAGTATCTGTGCAACCCTACAAAACGCCCCGTCAAAGTGCTGTAACCGCAACCTGCATAGATGTGAACCAGGCCTTAGGCCGGCCATATATTCAGCAGGAACCGACCATAATTTGAACCAGTTATGGGCAGGCTGAATGTACCAAGTTGATCAGCTTGGGTACAACCAGCCTGTCGGATTGTCTTGCGATTATCGCTAGGGCCAATAAGACCCCTTTCACACTGGGGCGTTTTTTTAGGCGCTTTAGTGCTTAAAAAAAGCGCCTGTAAAGCGCTTGAAAGAAGCCTCATCTGCAGTCCCAATGTTAAAGCCCAAGTGCTTTAAGAGCGCTTTCACAATGTCAGCGCCCGTAAAATGCTCGTAAAGCACCGCTTAAACTAGCAGCGCTTTACCAGCGTTTTTCGAGCGTTATTGGGGCGCTTTTAACCCCTGCTAGTGGCCAAATAAAGGGTTAAAAGCGACCACAAATCCCTGCTGCCAATAGCGTTTTTCAGGCGCTTCCCATTGATTTCAATGGGAAGGGGCGCTTTAGGAGCGTTGTATTCACCGCTCCAAAAGTGCTGCAAAGAAGCTGCTTGCAGGACTTTTTTTTGACGCCCTGCCAGCGCAGTGCCTCAGTGTGAAAGCACTCAGGCTTTTACATTGGGTTGCAGTTGCAGCTTCTTTCAGGCGCTTTTTTTAACGCTGAAGCGCCTGAAAAACGCCCCAGTGTGAAAGGAATCTTGGTGTGAAAGCACTCGGGCTTTTACATTGGGATTGCTGTTGCGGCTTCTTTCAAGAGCTTTTTTTAACGCTAAAGTGCATGAAAAACGCCCCAGTGTGAAAGGGGTCTTCCCACAACACTGTGTTGATGGGGAGGGTGAATTGAGCGATTCTTTCGTTTGGATGAAATTTGCTCCATATATGGCCTGCCTTCGGCTGTAAAACGTGTATATGATCCAGCATTGAGTGGCTGCCCCATCGCTGTATATGTGCATGGGGCGATCTGCAAGCAGTTGCCTGATAAACTGCAATCAGGTAGCTCTTTATGGCAGATAAGACATGCTGTGCCTCTTTTGCAATAACAAAACACTTACCTGTTCGGTTTTGTGTCGCATGCACACTGGTCTTGTCACTTTCCTGCTGTAGTTCTGTTTTCAGCGAGCGGTGATGTAATTATGTCTCTGCTCACTGTAGTGGAGTCTTTAGTCAGCTGTAGCGACTGATTTTCTTTCCTGCAGCCACAGGTTGCAGGAAAGAAAATTGATTGGTTTACTCCATCAACACAGACAGTGCTGATAGGGGAATCCCTCCCACGGAGCTATCATGTTCTCATAGCAGGGGTGTCATCCTTGCCAGGAGGAGACACGGTCATTGCTAGCCATTAAAACCGCTAGCTACAATCGCATGCAAAATTCGACAAGTTTATTGATTATAATCAGTATAACAAAGACTGCGCTGGAAAAAACCTAAAATAAGCCACAGCACAAAGTGGGATACACACAAATACAAATAAAAAAAACCGATTGCGCTCTATACCTTTTTTAACCTTGTAAACGTGATAAGTGATCAGTTAGTGATAACTTAAACATAACTTAAACGTCCCACAAAAAATATAGTGTAACTCTAAGTGTTTGGTGACGCTAAGTAGAGATTCCAATGACAGTCAGTCAGACTTCCAATCAACCAATTTCTAACAAATAATTGGCTTGTGATCAGTTCCAAAAAATCAATGTGACGTTGCTTGCAGACCCACCACCATAAGAAGTGTGAGATTACCAGCTGCACAGACAAGTGATGTCTGTAGCTAATGCCTAGCCAGGTCCTTTTCCTCAATGGTGTTCCGATATCGGTCCAGTCACCGCATCTGTGGGGGGATCTTCTGGTCCAGACTTTAACAGAACAAATCCTCCGCTGGAAGCTTGTGTACAACTCGGTGCATGATGATACAAACGTGGCTCGGAGAAAAAAAAAAATCAATAAATAACCATAGGTAAAACCCGCTTGGGTTTTTAATGTTAAAATTACAAACGGCAATTTAGGCCACAAAGAAAGATAAAAAAATGCGGCCAGCTACAATACACACGCCCGTGCTTACAAACAGGACGTAGCACGCAGTGACGTCAGTACATTGCTCCTCCGACACGTTTCGTCACAGGTTTGACATTGTCATAGGGCACGGATTATAATCAATCTGCCCGTACATGGTTTAAATCTTATTTGAACCATCTATGACCGGCTTTGGACTCCTAGTCTTAAAACACAGTGTAACAGTGCCTGGAGATTCCTGGTCTGTCCCATCTCCTATGACCTCGGAGTGTGACTGGTGGGCCAGGGGTGTCCGGATTTGCCACAGCCCTCCACTTCTGCAGTTGGCAGGCTATGCAGATTAACGCCCATTTACTTAACTTCCTGTGGTATAATGGAAACTGCATTGTCTCATGGTGGCATTGAGAGAAGAGCAGATGTGATGCATCCTCCTCCATTATAATTCTTCCAAGTGCTTTTTATGAATTGCAGTGATGTTACTGTCATTGGAATAAGCAGCTAAACGGGTTGTTTAACAACTTATTAGCAGCTTTTGTAACTACATGGCTGGTGCTACCGGTAGGTAAATATTTACTTCTACCCCAGAATTCGACTCTGGGTTCCACATTTACCTTAATGCAGACAATGCACTAGCTTTTTTTACCTTTTTGCCTTTAGAACCATTTTTAAGAAATAAAGTGCATGCACAGAAAACCAAATGTATCCTGTTATTTACTTTGGTGTACAGACCCCCTAATGTGTTTAATTTCCTCTTGTTACAGCTGGCTCTCCTGGAGCAAAATTTCTTACCGACTACAGACACTAAGTTGACCAAACAGCAGCTTGTCTTGGCTAGTAAGTACACTCAGCCTTAAGGTCTTGTTCAGACAGGGTTTACTACATAGTGCTCCCGTGAAGTGCTGCGTTTACCCGCACGAGGATGCACAGATTTGCAGGGAGTTGCAGTAATGTCAGTTGAGACACAGCGGCAGCACGGACATGGATGCTGCTCCCATTCTGACTTCCACGTGGGTGCGCGGCCCTGAACGTAGACGGATGTCTGGTTGCATAGACAAAGACTCTGCTGTCACTGCGTCCAAATTGACAACATGCGTGGGGATGCATGGAACACCTGTGCATCCCAGTGTGGGTAAATGCAGCCCTCCACAGGCTTTTGCTTCAGTATGAAAAGCAAATTTTTTTTTATTTACAAAAACTTTTTGGATGGTGGTGGTGAAAACATTTGTACATCAAATATATTTCTTTCTAGGCTTTTAACTTGGTTGAGTTAATTTAGGTTAAAAGCAGTTGCAGTAACCTGTGGTAGCCAATCAAAATTTATCTTCCACTGTTAAGACAGCAGGAAGTAAATCTGGTTGGGGCTGACTACTGGTTTTATCTTTTGTTTTTGTACCGCTTTTTAACTTAATGATTTCCCAGAGTATCTGTGTTATGAAAAACATCCCAGCGCCTGTTTTATCTAGATTGTCTATCTCTCGCTACCTCACAAAAGTGAGTACACCCCTCACATTTTTGTAAATATTTTATTATATCTTTTCATGTGATGACACTTTGCTACAATGTAAAGTAGTGAGTGTACAGCTTGTATTACAGTGTAAATTTGCTGTCCTCTCAAAATAACTCAACACAGCCATTAATGTCTAAACCACTGGCAACAAAAATGAGTACACCCCTAAGTGAAAATGTCCAAATTGGGCCCAATTAGCCATTTTCCCCTCACCGGAAGTTCAACATGGCACCTCATGGCAAAAAACTCTGAGGATCTGAAGAAAAAAGAATTATTGCTCTACATAAAGATTGCTTAGGCTTAGGCTATAAGAAAATTGCCAAGACCGTGAAACTGCTGCAGCACGGTGGCCAAGACCATACAGATGATGCACAAGAAACCCTGCAGACTAAGGACACGGATTACTGGAACCATGTCCTCTGGTCTGATGAGACCAAGATAAACTTATTTGGTTCAGATGGTGTCAGGCGTGTGTGGCGGCAACCAGGTGAGGAGTACAAAGACAAGTGTGTCTTGCCTACAGTCAAGCATGTTGGTGGGAGTGTCATGTTCTGGGGCTGCATGAGTGCTGCTGGCACTGGGGAGCTACAGTTCATTGAGAGAACCATGAATGCCAATTTGTACTGTGACATACTGAAGCAGAGCATGATCCCCTCCCTTCAGAGACTGGGCCACAGGGCAGTATTCCAACATAACAACCTCAAACACGCCCCCAAGATGACCATTGCCTTGCTAAAGAAGCTGGGTGTAAAGGTGATGGACTGGCGAAGCATGTCTCCAGACGTAAACCCTATTGAGCATCTGTGGGGCATCCTCAAACGGAAGGTGGCAAATTCTCTAACATCCACCAGCTCTGTGATGTCATCATGGAGGAGTGGAAGAGGACTCCAGGGGTAACCTGTGAAGTTCTGTTGAACTCCATGCCTAAGAGGGTTAAGGCAGTGCTGGAAAATAATGGTGGCCACACTGAATATTGACACTTTGGGCCCAATTTGGACATTTTTACTTAAGGGTGTACTCACTCTTGTTGCCAGCGGTTTAGACATTAACCACTTCAGCCCAGGAAGGATTTGCCCCCTTCCTGACCAGGCCGATTTTTTGCGATTCGGCACTGCGTCGCTTTAACTGACAATTGTGCGACATTGTACCCAAACAATCCCCCCCCCCCCCCACTAATAGAGCTTTCTTTTGGTGGTATTTGGTCACCTCTGCGTTTTTTTTATTTTTATTTTTTGTGCTATAAACAAAAGAGCGTCAATTTTGAAAAAAACACAATATTAATAAATATCTCAATTAAAAAAAACAGTTTTCCTCAGTTTAGGTCGATTGTGTATTCTTCTACATATTTTTGGTAAAGAAAATCCGCAATAAGCGTGTATTGATTGGTTTGCGCAAATGTTAGTGTCTACAAAATAGGGCATAGATTTATATATTCATTTATTTCTAATAATGGCGGCAATCTGCGATCTTTCCACGCACAGATCCCGGTTCACGCTCTGTCACGAGCAATTGCGGGTACTCTCCGGGGACGTGCACGCCTGCTGTCGTGTCTTAAAGGAGCGGCGTACAGTATTGGTGATTTGCCGAGCCAACCTGCCGCAGTATAACTGCAGTGGCTGGTCGGCTAGTGGTTAATGGCTGTGTGTTGCGTTATTTTGAGGGGACAGCAAATTTACACTGTTATACAAGCTGTATACTCACTACTTTACATTGTAGAAAAGTGTCATTTCTTCAGTGTTGTCACATGAAAATAATAAAATATTTACAAAAATGTGTCACTTTTGTGAGATACTGTGTGTGTAAAATGTTATATATATTTATATTTATCTTTTCATTTTTATTAAGGAAAAAGTGTTTTTTACATTTTCTATATACACAAAAAAAGCAAACAAAGCACTATATTCTCCCACATATATGAAGAAACAAAAACCCCCAAATTTGCTACTTATGTTCCAAATATATCAAAACGATGTGCAAAGTCTTACAGTGTTATAAGAAAGTAACCACAGCTGGCGTAGAAATCCTGCTTTCCCCAGTTGTCTTCCAGGACAGCCCCCCCAGAGATGGAGCTCCTCCTACTGACACAGGAAACATATTGCCTCCAGGTCTTTCAGAGGCAGTCCTCCAGGAACTTGGCCAGTCATTTGTGTTTCCTGAGCCCCTGAGACTTCATATCTCAGGGGCTGCTTGGGCGGTAGATCCCTTACCTGCGCTTCAGTTTCCTTTGTAGCCTGGGTTCTGCAGTGTTGGGGGTGTACCCGCTCCCACCTCTTTGAATTTGGTGGCGGGAGTCTGGGTGCACTCGCACGGGCCCCCTATTCCTGTTGTGGTATGGCAGAAGGCTGGCCGGGTTCTCCTGTGTGCTCCCAAAGCAGTGCATTTGTTAAGGCTGTGTCAGACCCAATAGTTCTGCTTTTGGCAAAGCTCATGCAATTGCATAGTAGCTCCATGCTCCCATTTGATTGGATAGCTTAAGTTTCTGGTACAGAAAGAACACGGCTTTCACACAGAGCATGGGTCCTTCTTTTCAGCATACTGGCAGGGGACAGGTTTTCTTCAGCTGCTTCTTTAAAGTGGTAATAAAGCAATTGTTTTCCTATATATTGGATACAAACATAACATAACGCACATGCGTTTGCTGGTGTTTGAATTTTTTATTTATTTTTTCTTCTCATAGATTTTTTTTATTTTTTTTATTTTTTTTTCTGTTCTATATGTGTCCCTTTGGAACTTAAGCAATCCTGCAGGAGTCTTTTTTTACTCTTTAAACTACAACTGTACATCCCAACTGTTCAGAGAGGGACACAGCTGCTGTGGAGAGGTGTGGCTTTTACTGTGTATGCAGCACTCTGAGCAGTTGCACGTTGAGAAGATTCCTACAGGATACTATAGGTCCCTGCAGTATACAAACGCAATGCTAGCGAGGCCAGTGGTCAATTTCAAAAGGAAGCTCCAAGGAGGAAGTTTTATTAACTTTTAATACGCATTTGATGTTTTACTTTTTAATCCCAGGAAGTGGACCTGTAAAACTTTGCACATCTTTTGCTTTGATTCACATAGAATTCATTTAGCCAATCTAAACTGAAAGTTTAGTTGGGCTGTGATTTTATGTTAGGTGAGATACAATAATATGGTGTCACTCAGCTGTGGTCCTATAGTAATAACCTGAAGTTGATCAGTTTATTTCCAGACAGGTGCTCGTGTATCGTTGTAGGACTGCCACTGATGACCTAAACCCTGATGATCTGATGTTGATTGACAATTAGAGTTGTTGCTCTCTACACAGAGAAATTTTTAGATTTTGTCAAATTATTGCCCTAATCGGTTGAGATTATTCATGAAGTTTTTTATGCTTACAGTTCTACCATTTTTGTTTATAGGGGATGTTTTGGAGATTGGCGCACAGTGGAGTATTCTAAAGAAGGACATCCCATCATTTGAAAGATACATGGCACAGCTGAAGTGTTATTACTTTGATTACAAGTAAGAAAAGGTTGCTACATGCAACTGCTGCTCAAAAAAAAAAAATACAAAGCACAAAAAGCAAGCCTGACTGTACAGCAGGCACCTTAAAGAGGAGCCCCCCCCCCCCCCCCCCCCCCAAAAAAAAATTAAGCCAGCAGCTACAAATACTGTAGCTGCTGACTTTTAATATAAGGACATTACTTACCTGTCCAGAGAGATCCCCCCTCCACCAATGTCCTCACCCGAGCCGATTCTTCAAGATATTGACCTAAAAAGGCTGGCATAGATGGCTCAAATCCCAGACAATTCTTGCTGAATTATCTGAAATTCTAGCCATAGGTAGCCCTACAAGCTGGTTTGACAAAAGTAGATTTAAGAATCGACTGAGCTTGGTGGAAAAATTGGTGGCCAAATCGTGACTGTATCCTATCATATGCAGATAGCCTTGGCTACCACCTCAGCAGAATAAATAATTGATGGTGGGGATTCCTCCATCCACAAGCTTATTAGAGACAACTGAGCCATTTATAGCTAGCTAATCAATCAGCACAACGTTCGGTCAATTAGCACTTTTTACAGAAGGTCAGCAACTATGGCCTACATAGGTCGTCTGACAGGTTTTCTTAAAAAAACATAAAACTGCACCCAAAGCAAGGTCACATTTAGGGCTCAGGCAAACGGGCGCATAGAATTCAGCGTATTTCTGCACCAGGGAGTTGTAGATTATCTACAGCCGAGGCAAGCAGACAGTTTAAATCGACAGCCACAGAGAGGTGGCACAGATAGATGTAACTGCACATTCAGGCAAATATATGTGCACAGGGATGAATGAGTGTCCCTGGACACACAGGTCATGCCCAGGATCCTTCATCCTGTGACTATACATGTGAGACACGGCGCCTGTCACTGATTTGTCTGGGATACTGGCTGTGGCTGTATGCAAGCATTCATAAGCCTGGCCATAGACTGTGCGAATTTCTTTCTCGCAACCATGAGTTGCAGGGAAAAAATCTGATCTCTTCCGCGCTCCCCCCCCCCCCCCCCCCCCAATAAACATAGTGTTCTCCTGGTGGGGGAAGCTGTCTCTGCAGGGACAAGACAAGGACTATTGCCAGCTGCTAACGTTGATCGATCAACTTGGGTACATTCATCCTGCCCATACATAGTAAGGGCGCTCTGCTCTATTAATATGTCTATTACTCAAAAATAAATGGTTTGAATCTTGGCTGTTTCCTGCTGATCCGGCCAAGATTTGAACTGTCTATGGCTGGCTTAACTTGTGGGTGCAGTAATCTGCTGGCAGTGGAAACACTTCTGTGCATCTATACATAAAGCCTAGTACACACAGGCCGAATGTCAGGCGACATCGGGCGGTTTCATGGTTAGACAGTCCGATTTGATCAGTTTGTCAAAGGGTCATGCCAGAACAAAAAATCAGTGGACCGGCTTCCAATCAGTGCTCTCAGCCAATGTCTGATAGCGCTGACCAGTGTGTTCTGGCTGGGGGAAAGGGTCCCCTGTCAGAATGCCATAGAAAAGCAGGGGAGATCGCTGTACTAACATTGGGTTGTTAGTACAGTGGCTTCAACCTGAACCGTCGGTTTTGTTCAGTCAAAAAAAAAAAAAAATAGTAGTGTGTACAAGGCTTTAATCTTCTTATCCAAAAAAAAATGCACTGCCAGTGCTTTTGTCTTTCATTCTCTTTACAGACTCCTGATATGATAAATCTAATTATGTTACATTAACTTATCCATTGTTATATACTGACATGTTTCATCTTTTTAATGTTGGTTCTGTTTTTTGCTGTTGTAGAGACGAGCTTCCAGAATCTGCCTATAAACACCAGCTGCTCGGATTGAACCTCCTCTTCCTATTATCACAGAACAGAGTGGCCGAGTTTCATACAGAGCTGGAACGGTTACCTGCTAAAGATATCCAGGCCAATGTGTACATAAAGCACCCAGTGTCTTTAGAGCAGGTATCCCTGTTATTACCCTCTCTCCTAATAAACTATAGCAGTCATCCCTGCATGTGAGACTGCACCTTGTACACAGCAGCATCACACTTCTAACCTGTCTCTTCCTGTTCTTCAGTACTTGATGGAGGGAAGTTATAACAAAGTGTTTCTGGCCAAAGGAAACATTCCTGCAGAGAGCTACACATTCTTCATTGACATCCTGCTGGACACCATAAGGTTAGTTGAGTATCTGGATTGCACTGTACTAGTTTTTCTGCTTTCACACAGTCAGATTTATTTAAAGGATTACTGCAACTTTAAAGCTGAGCTCCAGGCAAATATGACACAGATCAATACCGCTCTACAAGTAGAGAAAGTACCTGAATTTGGACTGGAATCTGCTTCTTAGGCCGGCCATACACGGTTCAAATGTTGGCCGGTTCCTGCTGATTCGAACCATTAATGGGCAGGCTGAATGTACCAAGTTGATTGATCAGTAAACTTGGGTACAACCTGCCCAATTTGCTTCTGATTATTGCAAGCGGCTACTAGCGGTAATCATTGTCTCCTCTCGGCGGAGACGGCTCCCTCTTCTTTTTACTATCTTTTGCTTTCAAAGGTAGAGGAGAGATTGTAGTTTACATTTTTTTTTTTTTTTCCCCCTAACTTTATGTAAAGTAAAATAATAAAAACAGTGTAGCGCTTCAATAATAATAAATGTAATCAACATAAATTAAAAATAATAATAATGTAACAAAAATCGCATGAATCTAAGTGCCTGAAATTAAAAGTCCAACATTAGGCGTTCAATCCACTATGTTGATGGCATAGGAGTGACCAAACTGTCACAGAGAAGGGAAATGGTGTACTAGACGAATGTGTTCATGCGGGTATACTTGATTGTAAACATCAGAGAAAAGTAGATAAATACTTCTTACCGGAACAGTTGGACTCACACAGTCATATGACGGTTGAGTCTAGAAGGCTTGAGGTCACAATCTGGGACCAAAGAGTGTAAGGAGAGAGGTCAGTTGAGCTGATGGAGGGGCTCCGGGCGGTTGTAGGCTCAATGATGGATCCTTTCAGATGGAACGTCAAGGTGTTCAAGCTCAAACGCAGCCCGTTGTACCAATACTCCAACCTCCCCCAAATGAGGAGGGGGGTGTTTGTGAAGTTTTAAACCAAAGCAATGGAAGAAAAGAAAAAGAGGCTCCACATGGTGCGGGTCAAACGATAAAAAGACGTTGATTTATTGAAGTCAAAAGGTAATAAATGACTTGGTGATCACATAAAAAACAAAAATAAGATTAAAAGCAATGTGGGGTGCCAACAGCTCGCCCGACGCGTTTCGACATATGTGTCTTCAACTGGGGCATCATGCCCCAGTTGAAGACACATATGTCGAAACGCGTCGGGCGAGCTGTTGGCACCCCACATTGCTTTTAATCTTATTTTTGTTTTTTATGTGATCACCAAGTCATTTATTACCTTTTGACTTCAATAAATCAACGTCTTTTTATCGTTTGACCCGCACCATGTGGAGCCTCTTTTTCTTTTCTTCCATTGCTTTGGTTTAAAACTTCACAAACACCCCCCTCCTCATTTGGGGGAGGTTGGAGTATTGGTACAACGGGCTGCGTTTGAGCTTGAACACCTTGACGTTCCATCTGAAAGGATCCATCATTGAGCCTACAACCGCCCGGAGCCCCTCCATCAGCTCAACTGACCTCTCTCCTTACACTCTTTGGTCCCAGATTGTGACCTCAAGCCTTCTAGACTCAACCGTCATATGACTGTGTGAGTCCAACTGTTCCGGTAAGAAGTATTTATCTACTTTTCTCTGATGTTTACAATCAAGTATACCCGCATGAACACATTCGTCTAGTACACCATTTCCCTTCTCTGTGACAGTTTGGTCACTCCTATGCCATCAACATAGTGGATTGAACGCCTAATGTTGGACTTTTAATTTCAGGCACTTAGATTCATGCGATTTTTGTTACATTATTATTATTTTTAATTTATGTTGATTACATTTATTATTATTGAAGCGCTACACTGTTTTTATTATTTTATCTGTTGAACTTCGTTTGTTTTTGGTGTTGGCTGCTGTTGTGGCCGTTGTGGCCATCTTTTCACAAACTATAGCGCAGTGTTTTCTTTCTTTGTATTTATGTAAAGTAAAACCAAGCTATTGAAATCTTTTGTAATTCTACCTAGTTACCCCCTCAGTGATGGATTTTGACTGTGGCAGTAATCCATTTGAGGGTCTGTTACTGTAAAAACATTAAGTGTTTGCAAAGCTTTATTTAATTTTTTTCTCTTTATAGATAACAAGTGTTCTATACTTGCCTCCTCTGTGCAACGTTCTTGCACAGAGAGGCTTGACCGCCTCCTCTGGGCTCCCATGCTGGCAATTTTGGCTTCTCTTCTCTGTACCACCATAGGAGGAAGACACCTTCTCATGGTGGCACACATGCGGGCTCACTCCTGAGTCAGGCTATGTGCGTTTATACACATACACATCGTGGCTTGGGCCCACCACCTGCTCTATCCTTGTAGCATTTGATTGACAGCAACAGGAGCCAATAGTCCCTGCTGTCATCTCTGAGCCTGCGAAAGGGGAGAGTGAGAACCAGAGCTGCTGCAGACGGGTGGTGCAGCCCTGGATCGATATGGGGGGGGGGGGGGGCACAACTAGTGGAAGGGTGTTTTTTTTATTTTTTTATTTATTTATGTTTTTATTTTTTCTCTTCAAACCTTTTGGCTTTAGAACCACTTGAATAGTCATATAAAAAGTCATATAGTCAAAATTGGGGTTCTTGCTTGTAGGCTTTGTATTGATTCCTCTTTAGTTTTTAGTTTTATTATCCAAATTGAAAGGGAAAGAAAATCTGAAATGTTAAGTTGACACCACAACAGTAGTAGCAGGGAAATATTCCAGCGGGGACATTGGTTCTGTGACCCTGGTGACAACTGGGGAGTCCTTATCGCCTCTTGTTTTGGCTTTGGAGTAGGAAGAAACGGGAAAGCTCCCCAATGGGGCACAGATGGCATAGGCGGGGTTATCACTCTCCCTTTCTCCATGCAAAATTAGAAGTTTTTGCATTTTTAGTTCTAATTTTACGTTTTAGAAACAAAAAAAAATAAACTCTAACAAAGATTCATTGCTTGTTTGGAGTGACCAATTCTCTATCTTATACCCCCTCTCCCTGATTCTTCTTCCCTGTGCTCTTCTGCCACTCTTTTCCTATATCAAAGGAAGTCAATATTTCAGCCCTTCCTCCTCCTCCCCTTTTTTTTTTTTTTTTTTTTTTCTCTCTCCCATGGTTTTGTTACTCGAGTCTAGGCTTACTTTGGAATTTGTAAGGTGATGTGATGACTTTGTTAATATTTCAGGGATGAGATTGCGGGCTGCATTGAGAAGGCCTATGAGAAGATCCTGTTTAATGAAGCGACCAGAATACTATTTTTCAACACTCCTAAGAAAATGACAGATTATGCAAAGAAGGTACATTACTTTACATTAATTGACCTCCTGTATATTTCCAATTCTAGGTGATGAAAATATCTAGATGTAATTGCATAGAGCCAGGGAATTTTGCAGTAGTGAGATCATGCGTGATGCATAAAATATCATCTAGGGCCATGGTCTCCAAACTGTGTCCCAAGGGCCAGATGCAGCCCTTTGGTTGCCTTTATCCAGCCCTTGTGACACTTCCCACCCCCCCCCCCCTTCCCACGGACACCAATGATGGTGCACCATTCCTCCCACAGACACCAATGATGTCCTGTTTATTCCCACTGATACCAGGACAATTTCTAAATCCAATGGCCACAATCCAGCCCCCTTAAAGTCTGAATGACAATAAACTGGCCCCTCATCTAGGGGATCAGAAGCAGATACACAGTATGTATGACTGACTTTCACAGGTTTTATATATGGCCTTTAATGTAGATTACCTACTAGAGGCAGAGCAGATGGTCTACTGAAATGATTGTTATAAAATATGGACCACATGAACTGCATTTTTTTCAGTTGGTTGACCCAGATTTGATGAAGCATCAAAGTACAAACACAGAAAGTAGAACCAGAGTATGTAATGAGTAAATGTTTCTATACCAATGTATATGTTCAAAGACTAGGTTCACCTTTAAAAAAAAATAAAAAATAAAAATAAATGTATTTTTCTCAGGAGCCTGCAAAGCATTGCACATGTGATCAATGGATCGTGGGTGCAATGTTGAGCTCCTGTAAACTCCTCTCCAGCTCTCTGCTGATACCTCTGTACATGCTTTCAGATGAAGAAAGATTCAGTGAGCTATTGCTGATTAATAGCAGTTTGTCATTGAGGAGAACCAGCCTGCTGCTGTGGCAGACAGGACTTGTAGTTCAATTACTCACTGATTCCTCTTAAATGTAACCCTGGCAGCAGCAGAGAAGGACTAATGTCACAGGGTTGACAGTGGGAGGAGAGGCATTTGCACCAGGTTACCCACTAAATAGAGGCATAACATGGTGCAAAAAGTGAAATTTGTCTTTTACAAGCCAGCTACACTGGTTTATGACTGGTTCTCCCTCCGCCCACCAATTTTACACCACTACACACAAAAAAAAAATTCCTTTCTAAGTGACAGCAACACAGATTCAGAAAATTGCCGAGGATGAATGGCGCCTGCGCCCTGAGTCCAGGTTCTATCCCCACTATCCAAGTGGACATAGAGTAGGAATAAAAAAGAGCTGAGCGCAGTGAGGCTGAGCCCGAAGCGTGGCGAGCGAAGCTCGCCCGCGAGGGGCCCTTTAATATTCACAACCCTATGTTCGCTTGGATGGTGGGGCTACCACCTCCACTCACGGCGCAGGCGCCGTTCAGCTTCAGAGATTTTCCGAAGCTTCGTCTGCTCCATACTGCGCATGCGCAGTACGGTCCGGACACTATTTGATGGCCGGACACTATACGGCAGAACATCGTAAAATGCAGATCTCCCTCTAGTGGCTAATTTGCAGATCTCTCTACAGTAACTTACTAGATGCACAAGCAAGCCATAGATGTGTTCACTGAAATGTGGTGTTTTTAGAATCCTGTTTCCTTAAGGCCGGGTTCACACCGCTGCGATGCGGGAACGTCGCGAATCCGCGGCGTTTTCCCGCATCGCATTACTCCCGCCGGCAGTTCACACTGCCCTATGCGGACGGCTGGGAGTGTCAATGATATGTTAATGACACCCCCAGATCCGTCCGCATATCGCAGTGCGATCTGCCGACTCGCACAGAAATCGGATCGCATGGTGTGAACCCCCATGCGATCCGATTCTTTTGCGGACCAAAAAAAGGGTCCCGTGCGAGTTTGCTGCGGGAGCGATGCGAATTCAGCCGTACTATCTGTATGGCTGAACTCTCATCGCTACGGAGATCGGATGTGATTTGCGGTGCGAATCGCATCCGGATCTCCCCCCGCAGCAGTGTGAACCCAGCCTTAAACCCAACTAGTGTAGGGCTAATGGTTGATATCTTAAACAAAAACAGTTTTTTTTTTACCTCAATTGTAATTTTTTATTTTTTTCTTGTGGTCTACAGCGCGGCTGGGTTTTGGGCCCAAACAACTACTACAGTTTCAGCAGTCAACAGCAGAATCCGGAGGAGGCCACAATCCCTTCCACAGAACTAGCCAAGCAAGTGATCGAGTACGCTCGCCAGCTGGAGATGATCGTATAAAGACAGGATGTCAGCGCAGCCAACTTCCCACTTGTGTTCTCTTTTCTGGTCTTCTCTGCTCACTCGCCGGTTTTATTCGTATTTTATAGACAATTTAGGTTGGGGCAGAAGATCTTTTCTAAAATAATGCGGAAACATCCTTCAACAGGCCTGACTGATGAAGAACTTACCTTACACCGTGACTTAAAACAAATCTTCATTTGTGAGGAACCTGGTGCACACAGGAGTTATTATTTTGTTTCTAAAGCGATAACAATGTATTTGTTACTTTTGCTCAGTAAAGGAGCCAAAATACAAACCGTTTGTAGTATTTGTTTTAAATTTGCTGGTTGCTAAAGTAGTTAAAGGTAGGTGACTTTTCAGAGTTTGCTGGCTTTTAGGGTTTATGTATTACCCCCATCTAGTGGTCATTAGACATAACACTAGTGTAAAGGGCAGCTGGTAGGTTATAGATGAGTGTTTTTTGGTAATATAGCTTTTAAAGAGACACGGGTGCCAGACCATTATTTCCCACCATTTTCTTATAAGATTATTTACACATTTTAATGTCAATTTTTTTGCACATTTTTATGTCCCTTGTATAGATATCCAGAAGCCCTGGGGCTTCTGCAGAGCACCGCCATGTAATCTCAGCAGCCCCCTGAGCTGTCATTCATGTGACCTTCTATACCTGGGGTAGGCAACCTTGGCATCCAGCTGTGGTGAAACTACAAATCCTATTATGCCTCTGCCAGTCAATCTTGCAATGTCTCCTGGGACTTGTAGATCCACAGCAGCTGTAGTGCCAAGGTTGCCTACCCATGGTCTATACTATTACCCTTCACTCCTCCCCTGGCAGCTACATGAACATTTATGTAGGGAGTTTGGCCAGCACAGAAGGTAAAGTGGTTGTAAAGGCAGAAGGTTAGAATGCATTAAGGTTAAAAAAAAAAAAAAAAAAAAAAAAACGTTCTGTATGCAGATCCCCTAATTGCATACCTAATCTCGATCCAACGATGCTCACGAGAGCCAAGGCTCTTTCCTCATTGGCTCAAATACAGCAGTAAGCCATTGGCTCCATCTGCTGTCAATCGGAGCCAGTGAGTAGGGAGCAGGGCCGAGCCTGCTATTATGTCTTATGGACACACAGAGCTGGGTTCAGGAGCAAGCGCACTCAGTGGGTGGGAGGAGCCAAGAGTGCTGGTGGAGGACCCAACAAGAGGAGAATCAGGGCTGCTCTGCAAAACTATAGCACAGAGCAGGTAAGTATGACGTGTTTGTTATTTTAAGGAAAAAAAAATGCACAAATCTTTAGTCGCTTAACTACACTCCCTAAAGAGAAGGACTATGGCTTTGCTCTTTCTGAAGTGTTCAAATTCCTTAGCACGTTCGAAGGCACATTGCAAGTACATAAAAGGTAAGTTTATTGAAAGGAAAAATACTGCAAGTATTTTTTTAAAACCATGATTTTCTGTGCTTTTCGCCTGCATTTGTTTCTCTTTCGTTCATTGACACACAGCTCCTTTAAATCTTGACCTTAGGTTTATATTGCCACCTTCAGGAGAGGACTAGGTAGAACGTGTAAAAACGGCAAGACTGCACAGCACTGGCTATAACCCCTCACTCTGCTTCCTGTAGCCCAGTTTTTTTTTTCTGCCTAGTGTAGAAGGACCTGGCTCCCTGAGGGGACCATTAGTCCTGGGAATTTTTTCATTTATTTATTTTTTCTGCAATTCTGATCCTGTGATTTACAATCAACAGCTGGGCTTGGTGACAGGCTGGATAATAAAGATCCTTGTAGTCTCCCCAGCCTGGCCATCAAGCATGAGCAGACCCTAGCTACGCACTGGGTCGGCCATGACATGCTCCTTCTGGTCCAGGGGTGGCCGGTGAGCTATATGCTCTGGGGCACACATATGACTGGGCTACTGCTGTCTGTGTCACAGTGTGCAGTGGCCAACAGCCACCCCGTACTTCTCGAGTGATGGGTCTGTGGGGGATGCGTCCAGCAGTCCCGACAGGAGGGGTAAGTATGGCCCCCCGCCTCGGCAGGATGGAGCAGCTGGGCATTCCCTGGAAGGTAGGCTAGGGGGTCTCTCACGCTCCCTTTCCTCTCTTCCTATCCCTCCTCCCCCTGCTCAGGTTGCTGTGTGACCTGGTTATGCGGTGCATGTACCTGGCCGGGGGGGCTCCAGGCCTTGGTGGGGGGGGGGGGGCTGCGCTGGCTGTCAGGGTCCGCTCTTTTTTTTTTTTTTTTTCCTGTCACAGTGAGGTGTTCAGGCTGTTTGCCATGAGGGGAGGCCGCAGCATGGGCCGCGGCCATTTTTCTGTAGCCTTATGCAGTGTATCGCTGTCAGCCATTTTCTAGAAGTTTCGGCGGCCATTTTCTTGGTGATTTTTGCTAGAACGGACGGTGGCACTTCGTGACTGACACAGGGCAGATCGGACAGCAGCAGCACATCGCAGTACTCGGTTAGGTTGGTGAGTCCTGCGGGGGGCCTCTCAGTCTGCGAGCAGCTAGGAGGGTGGGATTTTGTGTACCTTGCCTTAAGTCCCTAAGTTGTGGCAGGTGAGTGAGGGTCAGCATGGTGTCAGAAGCCAGCGCTTCTTCCCCAGACATCCCTGCTATTGCAACCGGCTCACCCTCACAAAACGCGGTGCCTATGGACACTTTGTCTGCGGTCCAGGCGACCTTTGTTGCCTGGGTGAATGCGGCGTGCAAGGGGGGTAAAAAAAAATGCCCCCGTCTTCTAGGGGAAAGCTCTAAATCAGCCTAACAGGCGGCCCCTGTTCTGACGTGTCGGAGGATGCAGACCGGGACCGTTCGGATAGTGAGAATGACTCTGTCCAGGTTAGCGCAGGAAAAAGCGCTAGTAGGAGCACTTATCACAGTGGTGCGGGATACCCTGAAGATACAGGATGCAGCAGGGGCATCTGCAGAGGTGGTGGTCCCTTTTGGGTCCTGCAAACCAGCCCGCACGCCTAAGGTGTTTCCGTATTTGACTTATTTTGATAAGTTCATCTACAAGAAGGCAGTGGCCCGGTCCATGTTTGCGGTGGGGGGGGGGGGGGGTTACTTACATGTACCCATATACCTCAGGCATCAGAGGTTTTTGCGATTGCAGTCGTGGAAGAGCACTACCAGTTTGTGGCTCTCCCTTTTTGGCCTGGCGTCAGCACCCCGAGTCTTCACCAAGGTGTTGGCCCCAATTCTGGCATTGTTAAGGCAATGTGGGATCGCAATCACGGGTTACCTAGACGACCTCCTTCTGAGGGCAGCTTCCGCCTCAGAATTAAGGGAGGATGTAACGATCACT
This sequence comes from Lithobates pipiens, assembly GCF_037356315.1. Lineage (NCBI taxonomy): Eukaryota > Metazoa > Chordata > Amphibia > Anura > Ranidae > Lithobates > Lithobates pipiens. Next base: position 204,140,115 of record NW_027507685.1, on the reverse strand, counting down.
ATACATAAAGGGGTAATTAACACTGACATTTTTTATTAAAGTGTTACTATACCCACAACAGAAAAATCAGTCTGTATATGCAGTAAAGCGGTGCAGTAAAACACTGGTGCCACTCATGCAACACAAAGGGGTTAATTACTGCTGCTGCCCACCAATAGGGAGAGTAGGTTGAAATAACACTGGCCATCAGTGCAGAGAGGCATAGTAGAGGAGGAGGGACCCGCTTCTGCCACCTATAAAAAGCAATCCAGTGGCTGATTAGCCGCTAGGATTGCTTTTACAAAAAACTGCATTGCCTGCCAAAAAAAAACAATACTGGATGATACCTGGGGCTGCAGGCACCATCCCGGTATATAACTTTAAACAGGCAAGCTTAATGGACGTAAGCCATCAGTCATAAAGAATGTTCACCTTTTAGAGAAAAAAAATATATAAATGCACTTTTTTTTTTGCATGTAAAAAAATGTGCATTTATTTTTCTTTTGGAGCCTGTAAGACATTGCATCGGCAATCAGAAGATCACTGGTGCCATGCAGGTCACCTGCAGCCCTGTCAGTATATCTGTATACCCCTACATCCTGTACGGGCAAGCAGATACGCTGACGGGAACATTTCGATGAACTATCACGGCGGTCCACAGCACCATAGTAGTTCATTGAGAACTACAAGTTTGTAGTGAATGAATGATGTGGCCGTATGGGTGGAGCCCCGCGTGGCCACGCTCATTTTAAAAAGTGACAGCTAGTACGGGACTTCTTCCTGTACTGCTGCCACAGGCAGTGAAGGCAGGCAGCAGCTGCAGCATTGGGAACATGTGACATGTTCAAAAAAGGTGAACTTATCCTTTTTAAAGTAGAATTCCAGCCTAAACCCAACTAGCATTTAAGTGATTATAAAATCTCGTTTGTGTTTTGTTTTCTTTTTTTTTTTTTTTTAGAGTGGCCAAGGCCCTCCTTCTCGGTGCCTTTTCAGTACTCCGCGTTAAGATCTCTTCTGGCCACTGCCTTGGTGTCGCAAGTTGTTGCACCGTAAATTGAAGAAACAGACTTCCCCGGTCTGTGTAGGACTGGCAGATCAGTTGGTGCATGGCCTTATGTCTGTCTGTGATGCATCCCTGGATATGGTCCCCCTGCTCTGTAGAGCATCAGTATCAGCAGTGGTGCTATGGTGCCCGATTTGGCTGAAATACTGGTCTGCAGACCAGGCATGTTAAAAAAAAATAAAAAAAAAACAGCACTGCCGGATTTGCCCTTCCAAAGTGAGAGGCTAATTGGAGCCTCGCTGGATGACATTATTAAAAAATGTTACTGGTGGGAACAGCACGTTGCTCCCACAGTCCAGAAAGGGTAAAGAGCCACGCCGTAGGCAAGGGCCCTCTTTTTCCGCTCGGAAAAAGCTTTTTCGCCCGCCCGGGTCAGCAGGTAAGAGTTCCCAGTCCAACAAGGTGCCGGCTGAAGGACAAAAGCTTCCCTGGTTTCGCAAGCCAAACAAGTCTGCGATCAAAAATGTTACCGCATGAAGGTTTCCCCCACCTGACTCTCGGGGGGGAGGGGGGGTGGGGTGGGGTGGGGTCACCTTTGGGAGATTGCAGCTCGGTGGACCTCACTACTGTCTGACCAATGGGTCTGCAAACTAGTTTCATCGGGATACAAGATAGTTAGTTTCTTTCTTGTCAACCAAACTGATTCTTTCCCGCCAACCTTCATCTGCTTGCAGCTCGTTGGGAAGCCCTGTTCGGGACAGTAAATGACCTGCCCTGCAGGGTGATAGTACCTGTACCGACGCTGGAAAGGTTTCAGGGATTCTACCCCAATCTGTAGTCCCAAAGAAGGAAGGGGTATGTCCAATCCTGGACCTCAAAGCCCTCAACAGCTTTGTGAAGGTCCAAAGGTTCAGGATGAAATCCGTTCGCTCCGTGGTTGCTGCACTCCACCAGGGGGACTTCTTGGCATCCTTGGATATCAAGGTCGCATACTTACATGTACCCATATACCTCAGGCATCAGAGGTTTCTGCGATTGCAGTCGTGGAAGAGCACTACCAGTTTGTGGCTCTCCCTTTTTGGCCTGGCGTCAGCACCCCGAGTCTTCACCAAGGTGTTGGCCCCAATTCTGGCATTGTTAAGGCAACGTGGGATCGCAATCGTGGGTTACCTAGACGACCTCCTTCTGAGGACAGCTTCCGCCTCAGAATTAAGGGAGGATGTAACGATCACTATACAGACTCTGCGGGAGTTTGGTTGGGTACTGAACCTAAAAAAGTCGGTGTTAGTGCCGACTCAACACCTTGTGTACCTGGGCTTACTGCTGGATGCATCAGAAGTGAGGTTTTTCTCCCTTCAGACAAGCTGCAGACTCTTCAAGCTGCGGTAAAGTTGTTGGTGGACCATAGGTGGTTGACGCTGTGCTTGCGAGTCCTGGGCCAATTGGTAGCCACTTTTGAAGTGGGACTGTACGCTCAATTTGGCACTCGAGTCTTGCAAAAAAGAGATTTTGTCAAAATGGGACAAATCTCCGTTATCCCTGAATTGTCAAATTTGGGTGAGCCAGCTAGTCAGGGATTCTCTTCCCTGGTGGCTGAGGTCTCTGGTTCTTTGGTCCGGGAGATCATTTCTTCCCCTCCATTGGACGGTGATCACAACGGACATCAGCCTGACCGGTTGGGGGGGAGTTTTGGGCGTACAGTCGGCCCAGGGCTTTTGGACGTGGGAAGAATCCAAACTGCCAATCAATGTGCTCGAGCTTCGAGCGATCAGGTGGTGCCTCGCCACATGGTCACGGAGCCTGCAGGGGTGTCCAGTCAGGATCCAGTCAGATGTCCACCATCAAGGAGGAATGAGGAGCTTGGCTTGCAGCATAGAAGGTAGCTCATATCCTACAGTGGGCAGAGCGGCACGTGCCGGCCCTGTTGGCCATATACATTCTGGGCGTAGAAAACTGGCAGGTGGCCTACCTAAGTCATCAGATGCTGGAACAAGGGCAATGTTCTTTGCATCCGGATGTATTCCAGCTCATTTGCCTAAAGTGGGGCACACCAGAAGTGGATCTCTTGACCTCTGGGCTCAATTGGAAGGTGCAAAGGTTTGTGTCCAGGACAAGAGACACCTGGGCAGACACATTGGTGACTCCATGAGGGCATTATCGGCTGATTTATGCCTCCTCCCTCCCCCCCCCTCCCAACTAAAGCTCTTGCTATGTCTGCTACAGAGTGGAGGCTGAGGGGATTCTAGTAATTGCCCCAGATTGGCATTGGTGTCCTTGGTACACCGACCTAGAGCGACTGGTGGTGGATGCCGATGCGAAGGGACCTTCTATTGCAAGGTTTGATACTTCATCCTGCTTTACCATCGCTGGTTTTAAGGGCATGGCTGTTGAAAGCCAGGTACTAAGGGACCCAGGAGAAGATTCACCATCGTACGTGGAAGGCTTACATCTCCATGTGGGAGGAGATGGGGTGATGTCCGCACACATACTCAGTTTCCAGGATCCTGCTGTTTTTACAGCGAGGAGTGGATCAGAAACTTTTTTTTCCAACATCCCTTGGCGACTCGCTCATTTGGTGAGTACATTTGTGCAAGGGGTTCCACCACCGCTACCTCTGTGAGATCTGAAATCGGTTCTTCAGAAACCGCCGTTTGCAAATATTAGGGAGATTCCCTTGTTGACTCAAAGTAGTCTTTCTAGTGGCAATTACATCTGCCAGGAGGGTTTCTGAGTTGGTGACTTTGCCATGCAAGTCTCCCTACTTGGTGCTACGTCTGCAGCCCTCGTTTCTTCCAAAGGTGGTTTTGACCTTTTCATCCTGTTTATTTAAAAAAAAAAAAAATAATACTTTTTATTGGTGTTAAAGACACAGACAAATGAACAACACAAAGCACAGTAAAAGGCACAATAGTGACTCACATGGGTAATATATGCGCATACCAGTACAGCTCGATATTACATTCAATCATCAGTCACCAATACTCTAGGTGGGGTGTGGATCCTGTGCATGGAGGTTGGGGAGATGGCATAAACGCCAAACTTTTATGCTCCCACATCTGTGCAAATAAAACAGATAATATATAGTGTTTCCCGCTCACAACTATGAACCATCATGAAGGAGGTGAAGTTATTTAGGAGTTTAGATTAGAAAGGTGCTGTCGCTTATTCAGTTTGTTACACCCATCTAAGCCGTGGATGATTCCTCTAACCATTTTGACCAAACTTTCTGGTATTTCTGGGAGCAGCCTCTGTTGTAATACGTATCCTTGTACAGGGGTAGGTTCTCGTTCACCAGCTTCTTCCAATAAGCGATCGCAGGTGGAGCCGACTTTTTCCAATGGAGTGCAATACTTTTTCTGGCATAAAACAGTAAAAGGCTCACCATGGTGCATCCTGCAACAGTAGGAATCAGCTGTTCAACAAGGGCCAACAGACAGATTGAGACCTTTCATCTTAATGAGGACATCGTGTTACCACCCCTATGTCCTAAGCCGAAACATCCAAAAGAAGTTGCTTTACATTCCCTGCACGTGGTCAGGGCTCTATGGATGTATCTGCCTGCTACGGCTCCTTTCCGGAGGTTAGACTCGGTTTGTCTCGGTGGCTGGTCCGAAGGAAGGTCTGACGGTCTCATCGACCACCATCTCTTGGTGGATCAGACAGATCGTGGTTCGTGCCTATGCCTTAAAGGGGCGGGTGCCCCCTTTTCCTGTCACGGCTCATTCCACCAGGGCAATTGGAACCTCCTGGGCTTTCCGACATCCAGCGTCTGTTTCCCAGGTGTGTAAGGTGGCGACTTGGTCGTCCGTTCACACTTTCACTAAATTCTACAAAGCTGACGTAAGCGCATCTTCGGTTACAAGTTTGTTGTGAACACATCTTTAGATGCATAAGATGGCGGCCGTTTAAGGTGGCAACTTCTCTGTTTGAGGAGTTCCTCTTGTTGTGGGTGAAGTTATTTTTTGTTGTTTCCACCCCTTGTTATTTTTTTTTTTTTTTTTTTACACTGCTTGGGGACATCCCTAAGGTCAAGATTTAAAGGAGCTGTGTCTGTCAATGAACGAAAGAGAAAATGGGATTTTTGTACTCGCCATAAAATCCTTTTCTCTGAAGTTCATCGACGGACACAGCACCCACCCCTCCTAGTTATGTTTTGTACTGCTTTTTGACGAACCGCTGCAGAAAGTAGCGAGGGGTTATAGCCAGTGGGACTGCCCCCTGGGTGGTGCTGTGTAGTCTTGCTGGTTTTACATGTTCTGCCTAGTCCTCACCTGAAGGTGGAGGTATAACCTTAAGGTCAAGATTTAAAGGAGCTATATCCATAAATGAGCTTCAGAGAAAAGGATTTTACAGTACAAAAATCCCATTTTCTTTTTTTAAGGTTTGTGACCAGGTCCCTTCAAAAGTGCTGTTGCCCCTAGTTCAGTCTTAACATATCTTGAGTCACGTTTGCGTAGCGGTAGTCTTGGTTTCACAGGCCACATGCTTTTCCTGGGTATGTAACTCAAATTGTCTAGCAAGGATGAGGCTGGATGCTCAGAGCTTATATATCTTTAAAAAAATAAGACAGAAGCTTAGAACCCTAAAGAATTTTTTTATACGGTCTTCTGATCTGACCTTTAGTGTGATCCTATACAAATTTGGGAAAAATGTTAAAACCCATTCTGATCTACAGAAATGTCAGAATTCTATACATCTGGATCTCATAATGACACTCTGAACCTTCTCTCCACTCCACTGAAATATTTTTCCTATAGGTAATAAAATTAACTTGGGGTTTGTCTTTACCAACCGGTTGGAGAAACCACTCTTTGAACAGTGAAAACTTGATGTACGTTTAATTGAATGTGCAAGTGATGATGCCTGACATGTGACATGGTTTTACACCTATTTGTGTTTCCTGGCAAACCTTCACATGCATGTTCTATGAAATATGCAAATAATGTTCCACATGTGCAAAATTAGATTCACCCACAGGTTGCAAATTAGTTTGCATGTCACATTTAGACCCATTCATTTTCTGTTTCCCGTTTTTCTGATGGTCTTTTGAAAATCAGCCCAGTCTTTTACTTTTACATAAGTGTCACACAATGTCTCAGTTTTAAAGAGAACCTGCCAGCCCTTTTTATCTGTTTAAAATATTCATGCCTTTAGAGCAGGCACTGCACAGTGCTTAACGTTGACTTTTTTTTTGTCAAAACGTCCTTTTTTGTGCTCCTCTGATTCTGGCTTTACTTTGATAATGGTTCTACTTGACCAGTGGCTGAGCTTAAACGCCATCATCCATCCATCCCGAGATACTGTACATTATGGAAGAAGGCTTTCTTTTGGAAGTGGGTCTAAAGCTTGCCATACACTGCTCACCTTTTGGCTGATTTTTGCTGGCTCGGCTGAAATTCGAGCAGTGTTAGTACCCCTTTGGTCAACCAAAAGCAGATTGTTCATTTAACTTTTTTGTCAGAGAAACCTGTTCATAACTTGTTGGCCAGATAACACCTGCGTCCAATCTGATGTAGGTAACGTTTGGGTATTCTGACAACTGGTGCTGCCAAATGGGTTAATTTGTCCTTGCTGTTTAATGTAGATGGAAGAATGTTAGATATTTGTTCTGGCTACAGCCAAAGAGGCTATGGCTGGTGATGGTAATAAGGCTCCTGGAGTGTTTTCTTAGGCAGGCCATTTACTAAATAGTGGCTAATTGAGGTTACCAACACATGAGTTTGTTGTGTTTTATTTTTTGTCCAAAAAATAGTATGCAGCCCAAAAGTCAAGGGTATGGCCACCACCTCCATTTCAGACCTCAAAAAAAGAATCTTTATAGAACAAAGCACTTTCTGCTTTAACTTATTGATTAGAACAATGTTGTATTGCTGTCAAAAGCATTGTTCCTATTTACAAAGTTGGTGCTTAGCTGTGCAAATTGGAGGCAGGAAAATACATCTGACTTGTCCTTAACAGGCAGAGCAATTTCAATGGCCATTCTTTAAGCTCAGGTTGGAAAATGGAGGATTGGATTGGTTAGGCAACAAATTCCATATAAAGTTTAACTAAAGTCGTTCTCCTAATTATACAGTACAGGACACAGACTTGATCGTCCTAGACCCTGAGTTCTAAACTGGCACCTTCAGGGGATTGAATACTGGCAAAGCTTTGAGGAAACATCCCCCTGGACATTGCCCCTAAAACCCTACCCCACTCTGCGTGCTCAATTTTTTTTTTTTTTTTTTTTTTTTTAGGCTAGTGTCTGAACCCCTTCCTGCTGCTACCTGCTGGCCCTTTAAGCACTCCAAGATGCTGGGAGGTGGATGCAGGCATTTGGGTCATGTGACCGCTATGATTTGGAGCTTTCTGATCATGTGACAGCCAATCACGAGTACTCTTAGCACAGTTCTGTGTTAAAACACACCCGCTGAGAGGTCGCTTATAAGCGTATGTCGGGCGGGAAGATGTTAACATAATTGACTTCTTCCGCCCGCCTTGGGGGGGAAATCATCCTGGCTTAACTAGTGGTGTGTTTTTTTGTTTTTTTATTTCACTTCAATCAACTCTGTACTGTCTTCATAATACAACAGAAGCAGTGCATCTGAATCGATTAAACCCTGGGAGCTGTATTCCAACCACAAACCGTGGAGTCGGCGTGAAATGTTGCTTGGAGTGATGCATACAGCATGGATGCTCACCATGGCACTTGGTGCAATGCGTGTAGTTAGCCATAGGGAGCTATACAGGTCCAGGGCCATGGTCCTTCCCTATCGAACACAGACCTTGAAGACCCTTTCAGGGGCATACCCACTGTGATTGGCGAAGCCTATAAGTCGGGGTCTCCCAGTTCTGTGACCATTACTGTAGTCACACAGCAAGTATTAGGCATAATACTTCTTGTTGCCTGCTTTACACTATATATGTGTATCCTTTTTCATATGCATTAGAATTATCAGAAAACCTATATTGGGTGTTAGCAACCGGCTGATTGTGATCTAACAGGTAGATTGTATCCCGACATCTTGATTGCACTTGCCAACTGTAGATACAACAGCCGAGCCGTGCTGCTGCCCTGATCACATCACACATCCCATAGCACACATGCAAAACTGCAGCGGGGTGGTTGAGCGCGCTCCTGCACTAGTGTGGGAAGTTATACATTCTGACAGGTGATCTCCACAGGACAGATGATTTCTAGTCCTGGCTTCTGACTGGCTGTCATTCACAGGGCGGGAGAGGAAGAGAGTGTGGCACTGGCACCATGAATGCAAATAAGTTCACTATATCTGGTCTCCCACAGTACACAGAAATGCAATTATTTTAGTAAATATAACCTGCTAAATATGTTTTCCCATCAGAAGTCACAAGACTGCTATCAGTGTCTAGTTAAAGCTTGTAAGTGGAATTTTCATTCTCCCCTGATTTTCCTATGAGGCTGCGGGACCCCTGACCCTCTGTCTGGACAGTGCTGATTGGCAGCAACAATGTTCTCCTGCGCATGGGTGTGAAAGAACTCTGTAGTCAGAAGTGGATATTACTTTAAAGCCTTGCTGCCCTCTAGGACTGGGGTTGTCCTCAGAACACTGTGGAGAAAATGGCCCAGTGCATTATCCAACAACAAATGTATTGAAGGTAAAATATAACTACTCACAAATGTAGGTAGTAAATGTTCATCAAGCCACTATCTCCCTCTAGCTCCTGAAGGACCTCAGCAGGGTCCTTTCTGGCTTTCTTGCTGCCACTGGCCACTAATGCAGCATAAGGGGTAATTTACACTGCCACTGGGGCCACTAATGCAGCACAAAGGGATGCATAGTAGTCCATTATGCTTTACCTTTGCAGGGAATCAAAGAGGAAGTAAACCCATCAGGGTTTACTTCCTCTTTAAGTAATGCTGAAACCTGCTAGCAGCTTGTTTGAAGATGCAATTAGTACTCCCATTAGGATCTGTGTTCAACATTTACAAAGTGGAGCTGAAGGGTGCTCTAAGGGCTCTGTCAGGCTGCATTCACACCTATGCAGTTTTAGTGCTTTTTGCAGATTTGCACTACAGTCCATTTAACATGGTTTCCTATGGAACATGGTTTCCTATGGAACAGGCATTTGTTTGGGCTTTATAGCATAAGTTCCCTTTTAAATAAAAGAATAAATAAATGCACATCTTTTTGCAGGTAAATAAATGTGCATATTTATTTTTTACAGCAGATCGCGAGTACAATGCCTGGATCCTGCAGGCATTTAGCTGTCTGCCCATACCTTATGGGTATGGACAGCCAGTTAATGAATGGCAGGAAGAATCAATGGACTATGAGGGCGCTCACCAGCACCCTCGCAGTCCATTGAGAACTACAAGCCATCAGCCGCAATGTCTGATGGTACTTGTAGGCATTCATTCACAGGAAGCGGTCACTGAATGACAGCTGTGTGGGCAAAGTCTCGCACTGCTGCTTGCTTTTTTTTCTCAATTGTGACAGTGCATGTGGGGAGCAGATCCCCTGTGTTGCATAAAATATAAAAAGGGGGAAAAATAAGGGACAGAGGGGCATTGGGACTTTATATGAAACACACCACTCGCGCAGGATGAGACATTGAACATGATAAAGGGAGGTACTGTATAGTAGCAACAATGGGCATAATTCAATAATTGATATATATTTAATTCAAGAATATGATACAAAATAAATAAACATGATTAGTAACGTCATATTGTAATAGAATTCATCGCAACAAGGTACAACAAACATGATAAATGCAAGTCTTGTAAAAAAATTCATAATATAATAAGCTATATACAACATGATTATAATTAGTATCAAAAATACACCCACAGTATACACAGACTTAATGAACATAATATAATAATTCAATGGCTCAGCTGGATAAAGCCCATGGTAAAAAGCATGGTAACTGTGACACAACATCAAATATTAAAGCTCTACGCGTTTCGTGGAGTAGTATCCACTCGTCAGGAGCAGCTATCTGGGAATATCTAAAATGAAAAATCGATAGATAATAAATGATAATAAATGAACACAGGAAGAGAGATATCAAAATCTATGGTCCTAGCCCTCTTACCTGTGGGTATGGGTAGGATTGTGTAAAAGCCATATAAATTGTAGATATACTTGGTGGTAAGCATCAGGGGATGAAGAAACCATCCCACCGGGAGCTGAGGCGGCGACAAAGCGGCAACAGGACGGGACAAGTCAGGGAACGATGAAGGTGAAGTAAGGTCCCCCTTCTACAACTGGGATGACCAGTGTGAACCCAAGGGGTATACTAAAAAGAAAAAATGTGTATGGTGAGCAAGGTGAGTATATATGTCTAGACTAACAGGGAAAATAAATACTGGAGAAAAAAGTGTGAAAAAGAAGTTAGGAAAAATAATTAAACCACACCCTAGGGTAAAGGGGAATGAACGTAGAACAAGAGGATTCTGAAGAATATAGATCCACCAGGCAGCAATTAGCAAATAGTAAAGTGAATTTACCTATGGCTTGGATTAGCCAATGTGAAAGGGAATGCGGTAGGAGTGTCAAAGTGAATCTAGATGTGATGCCCCGTAAGCATAAAGTCCAGCCTGCCAGACCGCCAATATCCCTACCAACAGGTACACTCCAGATGTGGCCGAACCAGAGTTTTATAAAGTGGCAGGATTATCATTTTAGCTCTGGAGTAAATTCCCTTTTTAACTCATGCTAATATTCTGCTGACTTTGGTAGCCACAGCTTGACACTGCATGCTATTGCTCAGTCTGTCTTCTACTAGGACCCCTGGATCCTTCTCCATCCTGGAAGCCGCATGGGGTTCTCCCCCTAATGAGTAACTTGCGTTTATATTTTTACATCACACCAAAGGTCACCTAGGTGAGAAAAACAGAAGTGCTGCGTTGTAGCACTAAAAAAAATAAAGTAAAAAAAAATCCAAATGTGAGAGAGGGAAGGGGGGAAAAGGCAAAAGAGAAACAAGTTTTTACTTTAGGGTGAAGGTCTGTTGTAAGACTAAGTTCACACTTCTGAAGCTTTGTGAGTGTTTTGCACAGGCACGCAGCCCATACATTAGGATGGGTGGCAGTGCCTCTGGAAAAAGCAGGAAAAAGTTCCTTGCTCCATTTTTTGAAACCACAAGCGCAGTGTGCTTCCCAGTGTGGGAGTCCGTTCAGTGTGTTTTCCATTGCGTGGGGGTGCCATTAGAATTAATGCCACCCCCCATGCACCTTCTGAGCAGCAGCACATTTTTCTGTGCAGATGGTTGCAGCTGCAGCACAGATGTGAACCTAGCCTAAAGCCCCAAACACAGGGGCAGAATGTCAGGAGTCGGTTAAAAAAAAATGAACGTCAGATATTTGGCCCGTGTGTAGGCCACCCTGTCTGAAAGAAGCCAGGCATTTGGCTAACTTCTTTCGGACGAGCATGCTGGAAAACCATCAGCCGACTGACTCCCAATCAGCGATTTCTACCAATGGTGGAGAGCGCTGATCGGAGTGTTCTGCGTGGTTAGTACAGCGACTCCGACCAGAGCTGATGGTTTTTATTCATTCAACCCAGCGGGTCATAGTGTGTACCAGGCTTAAGAGCTATCAGTCAGGTTTATACTTGCCTTTGAAATTTCAATTGAATTGGTTTTCTATTAGACAGGTGATGCAATAATCAGACAAAACTGACCTCATGTGAGGAATTGTCTGTAATTTTGCTGCAGTGAATTAAACAGAATTCGAATTTAAGTAAATTGAAGTTTCGGACATAAAATACAACTAAAGTCTCCTTTAGAACAGTCTTAACAAGTCCCAAATTGAGACATGCAAGCTCCATCTTCCCAGAGAAAGCCAAGACCTCCGTCATTTGAGTCTCACATGCTCCCCCTCCTAGACACTGCAGCTCACAGTGGGATGGTTTCAGTAACAGAAGTAGTGCTGTCAATCCAGGAAGTCACTGGCAAGATCAGACAGAGCTTATACACAGGGCTTGGCTCTGATGGAGAGGTAAGGCACAGGGAAGGGAAGTATCTTTGGGTGTGTTGGGGAGTAGGGGAGCTTGACCTTATAGTGTTAGTAAACCCACAACAGTAAAATCAGTCTGTTTATACAGTAAAGCATGCTTGTTATACTCACTGTGGAACCTAAGGGGTTAATCCTCCTCATTGTGTAAAAAGGCTGTTTGCTCCTGTCTTCCCTGATCCTCCCATTCTTCCACTGTTTCCAATCCATCTCCTGATAGTACAGGGGCTCGGGGGCACTCTGCACATGCTTAGTTTGGTGTATATCGCTAGAGAGTTGTTGTTTTTTTCTTGAGAGGGTGCATGTGATTGGCACAGGGCCAATCAGCACTTTCCAGACAGAGGGTCAACAGCTTGCAGCCTCATAGGACAGTCAGAGTAGAATGAAAACACCTCCTACAAGCTTTAACCAGACACTGATAGACATCATAAGACTGCTATATACTGCGGATGAGAATAGGTATTTAGCAGTTTATATTTACGAAAATAATTGCATTTTCATGTTCTGTGTACTGTGTGAGACCAGATTAGTGAATGTAGGGTCCTGTATTTAGTAACACCTCAAGTTGAAAAAAAAATCATAATGTGAATGATCAAGACACTAATTATGGTTACATTGGCTATTAAACTTACCATCTGATTACATTCGTAGGAAGTTTTGCTAGATGATGTTTGCAACTACAAATCATTGAACAATTTGTGTAGACAAAAAAGTAATTATACCTTTTGGTTGACTGGACATCTACTGCTGGAATCACATTGGCTTTCTCTGACTTTGGGCTTCCATCTTGATCAGGACTGGTGGCCCGCATATCACACTGTCCATTCTTTGGTGAAGGTCCAGGTACCTCCATGACATGGTAACCAGAAACTATGTTTGCTTCCAGTTGCATTTTGGTATTAGAGTCGGATGGATTTGACTTTCTATCTTCAATAAATTCCTGGGTAAGTTGCGTGTAAATTTTATCCTCAGAATGGTAACCAGGAACTATGGTCGCTTCTAGTTGAATTTTTGTATTAGAGTGTGGTGGATTTGCCTTTGTATCTTCAATAAATTCATGGGTAAGGCGGGTGTCAATTTTATCGTCCCCATGGTGACCAGGAACTATGTTCACTTCTAGTTGCATTTGGGTATTAGCCCACGTACACACGGTCGGAGATTTTGGCAACCAAATCCGTCGGATTTTGTCTGACGGATTGTGTCCGAAACTGTTGCATACACACGGTCGGGCCAAGTTGTCTGATTTAGCGGTTGCCAAGAACGCAGTGACGTAATTTCGTTACGATGGGACTACATTCAGGCTAGTAGCCAATAGCTTTGATGTAGGAATTTGATCTGAGCATGCGTGGCACTTGGTCCGATCAAAATTCGCTACACATGATCGGATTAGGTCCGACCGGCCCAGTTGGTCGGGAAATATTTCCAACATGTTGGAAAATTGGGTCAGATGGAGATTCGGACGGAATCAGTCCGATGCATACCACACACAGTCGGATTATCTGACGACACGGTCCGATAAGACTCATTCCGACAGATTCTCCGACCGTGTGTACAAGGGCTTAGAGTCAGGTGCATTTGGTTCACCTTGGTCTTAACCAAAACTAGTCTCAACTCTTACTTTTGTTTGAACATTTAGAGAAATTAAAGTTTTCTTAATTTTGTACCTTTTCAATTGAAACATTTTGAGGATTTGAGAGAATAGGACATTTTGGGCAAGTCTTCAGATTTTTGGGGGGTTGTGCCTCTTCTACATCATCTGTGTGTATTAATACAGAGTAGTGTGGAGTACTTTGCCAAGAACTTCTGTAACATTTTTTTGCTTTTTGGGCACTTGGATTTTTGCTTGCACAGCCAACATTTAATGGATTAATTTTTTTTCTGCGCTGGACCCCATGGCTACGTTTCAGAATGCTTCCTTTGTCTATCTTGCCAGAGCTTTGAAAAGCTGTTTCTTGAATTGTTTCACACTTTCTGTTTCCTGTGATCGTTTCATTCACTTTGGCTATTTTCTGACACCCTTTTAATATTTGCTTTGCTGGGATGACTTGCCCTGTATGTTTAGCTTTCAAACCAAAATTTTTTTCAGCCACATGGCCCTTGTTGTTTGGTCACAGATTGAACTTTCGAATGCTGCTCAGAAGATTTTTGATGTAGGTTTTTCTTGAGGGCATCTGCATAGGATATTAATAATAATAATAATAATAATAATAATATTTTGGCAGCAGGTGCAAAACCTCTGTTATTCTTTTTGGCTTCACGTCCCACTGCTTAAATGGGGATAGGGTTTTGGTTTATGTTTGCCACATGCCCCATAGCAGCATCTGCTTTTTTGGCCTTATGTCTCTGAGTTTCTGGTAACCATCCTAAACTTTAGGATCAAATGTAGGGTTTACATTTTGACTTGATAAAGGCTTTTGGGGTAGGTTCTCAGCATGCGTAGTGGCAACTATTTACTTGGTGTCTTGCTTTTGAATTGCTGGTGTGACCACTCTGGACCAACAGCAGTGTTGTCTGCATGGTTTACTGCTTGACTTATTTTAGGCTTTTCGGGTGGGTTTGCAGCATGCATGTTGGCAACTATATCTTTGGCCTTCTGTTTGTGATTTTCTGGTACCTTTTCTGAACTGATGGCAGTATCGACTACACGGTTTACTTTTTGACTTGGTAAAAGGTTTTGGGGTAGGTTTTCAGCATGCATGTTACCAACTATTTCTTTGTTGTCTTGCTCCTGAATCTCTGGTGACCCCTTTGAACCATCAGCAGCATTGGCTGCACTGTTTTCTGCTTGACTTGGTATAGGCATTTGGATTAGGTTTTCATTAGGTGTATTAGCAATCACTTTTTATTTTTTGCCATTATGTTTTTGGTTTTCTGGTAACCACTCAAAGCCAATGATAGTATTCCCTGTAGGGTTTACTGTTGCACTTGGTGATAATTCACGTACATTTGCATTTTGGTCATTACAGGGCTTCTTATGCTTTCCCCTAATTCTTCGAATTTTCTTGAAAAAGTTTGGATTTTCTAAGATTTTGCTTTACCCATTTTTGCCACTAAGACCCCTTTCACACCGAGGGCGTTTTGCAGGCGCTATAGCATTAATAGTAGCGCCTGCAATCCGCCCTCAAACAGCTGCTTCATTGTCTCCAGTGTGAAAGCCTGAGGGCTTTCACACCGGCGCTGGCAGGACGTCAGAAAAAGTCCTGCCAGCAGCTTCTTAGGAGCGGTGAAGGATCAGTGTGTTTATCGCTCCTCCACAATTGCTCCCCATTGAAATCAATGGGCAGCGTGGCTATATTGCCGGCAAAACGCCGCTATTGCGGCGCATTGCGGGTGGTTTTAACCCTTTCTCGGCTGCTAGCGAAGGTTAAAAGTGTCCCACTAGCGTCCGAAATACACTGCAAAACCGGTGGTAAAACGCTGCTAAAAATAGTGACGTTTTACCGCCGACGCTATGGGTGGCACAGTGTGAAAGGGGTCTAAAAAAGCATGATAGAGAACAGCATGGTAAATATTTGTAAAATGTGGACAGGGAAACTTTTTTAAAGTTGATTGTTCTTCCATCATCATATTTACAATAAAGTAATTTTTAGTCTTGCAAAGAAATGGAGGGGGGATTACTTACCAAGGTAAAGCTGGGCTTAAGGGCCTGTTCATACATATGTGTTAGGCTGTATGGGGTAGTTTGCCCACTGCACTCCCAGCACATAGATAAGGCGAATTGCCTTGTGTCCTATGTGTTCAGGTCATACCACTGCGATGCTGCAAATGGTGAAAAAAAAGTGAAATAAGTGCAACGCACTAAACAAGCAACATTTGTGAATACAATGAATAAAATGAATGAAATGTCACTTTGTGACATTTTAATAAAGTTTAAAAAAAAGAGTAACCAGTACGATGCATTGTAATCTGAGCAGCACCACTGTTTATTTGTTTATTTCTGAGCACACACCAGCAGCTGCAGTGACCACTGGTGTGAACGATCCCCTAAAGTGTGCTTTATTTTTAGGTTTGGATACCAAGCAATGATAAGCTGACAGCGCTCTCAGGTTTTGGACGCACAAAGAGAGATTACTTGCAGCTTAGCGAGTGATGACCACTCCTCAGGGATGACCATTTGTCCTTAAAAGCAGGTAATTGCTCCGTGGGTGATTACAGCTGAACACCCACAGCCGCTGTCAGCCTGTCATTGCTTTATATAGGTGCGAGCGGATGCAAGTATCCACATGGACCAGCTGAAGGAATATGCTGGATTTATGCCGCAGCTGGCACATAAATGCCACGTGGGGGAGGTCTAAGGCTGGGTTCATACTGTTGCAATGTGTTAACGCATGTAAACACACCATAACAGTTATCTTGTGTTCACATATGGCAATTTGGAATCATGGGCAGAATTGCCACCATTCTGCCCACAATTACAAATCGCACTACAATCCTGGCAAAATGCACCAGTGTGTGCCAGTCATTTGTAATGGCACCTCATACACAATGCGGTTTTGCTGCAATTGTCACCCAATTTATTGTGCGCCAGTCGTGGCAAACCATATCACGCAAATCTTGTCATCCAAAAGAAGCTTCTGCACAATCTGGTTTACTGCAATTGCCATGCAATTCTGTCACATGACAATGCTGGCAAAATTGCACCATGTGGCAAAAATTGCGGGCAGAATCACGGCGATTACACCTGCGATCCAAAATCGCCAGATGTGAATGTGGCCTAATGCCGTGTACACGCGATCGTAAATTCGGCCAGCAAAAGACCAATGAGAACTTTTGGTTGGAAAATGCAATTGTGTGTATGCTCCATCAGACTTGAGAGCATGTTCTCAATTTTTCGGTCGGAAAAAGTTCCTATCCAAAAAATGCTTTCGTGTGTATGCAATTCCAACGCGCAAAAACTAACGAATGCTCAGATTCAACTACGAGACGGAAGCTATTGGCTACTGAATATTGAACTTCCTTTTTCTAGTCCCGTCATACGTGTTGTACGTCACCGCATTCTTCACGGTTGGAATTTGGTGGGACCATGTGTATGCAAGACAGCTTGAGCGAAATTCCATCGGAATTCCGTCGGGAAAACCATCAGAGCTTTTTCTGACCAAAATTCCGATCATGTGTGCACGGCAAAAGAGTACATAAACATGCATTGCACAAAGGCAGCAAGCATTCATTTGAAGGAGCTGCCTAATGCACCAAAAAAGACACATGCATAACAAGTGCAACAGTGTGAACGTTGCTAAAGGGCCCATTCACACCATTCTGGCCCCTTTCTGTGCAATGACAGTACTTAACCACTTGACAACTGGACACCTAAACCCCCCTCGTGACCAGACCAATTTGCAGCTTTCAGTGCTCTCCCATTTTGAATGACAATTACTCAGTGCAACACTGTATCCACATTAATATTTTTTATCCTTTTTTTCATACAAATAGAGCTTTCTTTTGGTGGTATTTGGTGGTCCATCCATGTGGTGTGGTCAGTTCATGCGACAGGCAGATGCATGATGGCATAGGTCCTACAGGCAGCAGGCAGAAGTAGGGCTTCATTCAGGACAGAATGAGGACAGGGGTAGAGGCTTCTCCCACCCAAATCTCTTTGAAGCCTCCGAGTCTCCAGACCCTAATCTAGGAATGAGAAAACAAAAAAAATGTTTTCTTCATCCAGAAAAACAATTCTGGAGCCCCTCACATATGTGAGACTCCTGTGTTATAAATCCCACTAGTCCAGTGGCAGGGTACAAGATCAGTCCAAGAGGCAGGCAAAAAGGATGGTCAAGGGTCAGTTCCAGATCAGGCAGAGGTATGTACAGAATCGTTAGGCAGAAGCGTTTTCGAATAACAAGCTAGGGTCAGTTAGAGTAAGTAGAGGCATAAGGGGTGTGAAGGTAAATGGCAGGAAGTGAGGGTTATGTTTACCATACTTTACTAATAATAATGTAGTGAAGTATGGTAACGGCAGAAACAGTCAACTATGCAGAGGCCTGGTTGGGAAGGACATTGGGGACAATAAAAAGTGGTGTCTCTTCTCACTCCTCCTTTGGAGCACACCTGGCATTTTTTCTGCCGTTTTTGGCCTGTTGGTTTGGGAGGGATTTTTTTGGGAAAGTGGCGTTCGGAGAGTCCGCTAATTACATCAGATCAAATGGTTTCTGGTGGGCCATTTGGGAATACAAGGGCAGTGGTGATTTCCTCCTGGTAGCCAAGGAAGGATTTAGGGCTTTCAGTGGATTTGTGATAAATAACGTAGCTGTTGCATATGGCCAAATTTAACAAATGAATGGAAACTTTTTTTATACCACTGGTATGTTCATCTTGTGGCAAGGTAGGGTTCGAGCATTTGGTCGTTGAAGTCGACACCCTCCATGAACATGTTGTATTTGTGGATACATGTTGGCTTGGATCAAAATGTCTTGGTATGCTGATGCCTTAAGAGTTCCTTTCACTGGAACTAAGGGGCCAAGCCCAACCCCTGAAAAACAACCCCCCCCACCATAATCCCACCCTCCAAATCATTTGGACCAGTGCATAAAGCAATGTCCATAAAGACATGGATTACTGAATTTGGAGTGGAGGAACTTGACTGGCCTGTACGAAGTTTCTGACCTCAAAATGGTAGAACACCTTTGGGATAAATTAGAGTGGAGACTATGAGCCAGGCCTTCTCATCCACATCCGTGCTTGACCTCACAAATGCGCTTCTGAAAGAATGGTCAAACGTTCCCATAGACACACTCCTAAACCTTGTGGACAGCCTTCCCAGAAGAGTTGAAGCTGTTATAGCTTTATGTTTGCCACATGCCCCATAGCAGCATCTGCTTTTTTGGCCTTATGTCTCTGAGTTTCTGGTAACCATCCTAAACTTTAGGATCAAATGTAGGGTTTACATTTTGACTTGATAAAGGCTTTTGGGGTAGGTTCTCAGCATGCGTAGTGGCAACTATTTACTTGGTGTCTTGCTTTTGAATTGCTGGTGTGACCACTCTGGACCAACAGCAGTGTTGTCTGCATGGTTTACTGCTTGACTTATTTTAGGCTTTTCGGGTGGGTTTGCAGCATGCATGTTGGCAACTATATCTTTGGCCTTCTGTTTGTGATTTTCTGGTACCTTTTCTGAACTGATGGCAGTATCGACTACACGGTTTACTTTTTGACTTGGTAAAAGGTTTTGGGGTAGGTTTTCAGCATGCATGTTACCAACTATTTCTTTGTTGTCTTGCTCCTGAATCTCTGGTGACCCCTTTGAACCATCAGCAGCATTGGCTGCACTGTTTTCTGCTTGACTTGGTATAGGCATTTGGATTAGGTTTTCATTAGGTGTATTAGCAATCACTTTTTATTTTTTGCCATTATGTTTTTGGTTTTCTGGTAACCACTCAAAGCCAATGATAGTATTCCCTGTAGGGTTTACTGTTGCACTTGGTGATAATTCACGTACATTTGCATTTTGGTCATTACAGGGCTTCTTATGCTTTCCCCTAATTCTTCGAATTTTCTTGAAAAAGTTTGGATTTTCTAAGATTTTGCTTTACCCATTTTTGCCACTAAGACCCCTTTCACACCGAGGGCGTTTTGCAGGCGCTATAGCATTAATAGTAGCGCCTGCAATCCGCCCTCAAACAGCTGCTTCATTGTCTCCAGTGTGAAAGCCTGAGGGCTTTCACACCGGCGCTGGCAGGACGTCAGAAAAAGTCCTGCCAGCAGCTTCTTAGGAGCGGTGAAGGATCAGTGTGTTTATCGCTCCTCCACAATTGCTCCCCATTGAAATCAATGGGCAGCGTGGCTATATTGCCGGCAAAACGCCGCTATTGCGGCGCATTGCGGGTGGTTTTAACCCTTTCTCGGCTGCTAGCGAAGGTTAAAAGTGTCCCACTAGCGTCCGAAATACACTGCAAAACCGGTGGTAAAACGCTGCTAAAAATAGTGACGTTTTACCGCCGACGCTATGGGTGGCACAGTGTGAAAGGGGTCTAAAAAAGCATGATAGAGAACAGCATGGTAAATATTTGTAAAATGTGGACAGGGAAACTTTTTTAAAGTTGATTGTTCTTCCATCATCATATTTACAATAAAGTAATTTTTAGTCTTGCAAAGAAATGGAGGGGGGATTACTTACCAAGGTAAAGCTGGGCTTAAGGGCCTGTTCATACATATGTGTTAGGCTGTATGGGGTAGTTTGCCCACTGCACTCCCAGCACATAGATAAGGCGAATTGCCTTGTGTCCTATGTGTTCAGGTCATACCACTGCGATGCTGCAAATGGTGAAAAAAAAGTGAAATAAGTGCAACGCACTAAACAAGCAACATTTGTGAATACAATGAATAAAATGAATGAAATGTCACTTTGTGACATTTTAATAAAGTTTAAAAAAAAGAGTAACCAGTACGATGCATTGTAATCTGAGCAGCACCACTGTTTATTTGTTTATTTCTGAGCACACACCAGCAGCTGCAGTGACCACTGGTGTGAACGATCCCCTAAAGTGTGCTTTATTTTTAGGTTTGGATACCAAGCAATGATAAGCTGACAGCGCTCTCAGGTTTTGGACGCACAAAGAGAGATTACTTGCAGCTTAGCGAGTGATGACCACTCCTCAGGGATGACCATTTGTCCTTAAAAGCAGGTAATTGCTCCGTGGGTGATTACAGCTGAACACCCACAGCCGCTGTCAGCCTGTCATTGCTTTATATAGGTGCGAGCGGATGCAAGTATCCACATGGACCAGCTGAAGGAATATGCTGGATTTATGCCGCAGCTGGCACATAAATGCCACGTGGGGGAGGTCTAAGGCTGGGTTCATACTGTTGCAATGTGTTAACGCATGTAAACACACCATAACAGTTATCTTGTGTTCACATATGGCAATTTGGAATCATGGGCAGAATTGCCACCATTCTGCCCACAATTACAAATCGCACTACAATCCTGGCAAAATGCACCAGTGTGTGCCAGTCATTTGTAATGGCACCTCATACACAATGCGGTTTTGCTGCAATTGTCACCCAATTTATTGTGCGCCAGTCGTGGCAAACCATATCACGCAAATCTTGTCATCCAAAAGAAGCTTCTGCACAATCTGGTTTACTGCAATTGCCATGCAATTCTGTCACATGACAATGCTGGCAAAATTGCACCATGTGGCAAAAATTGCGGGCAGAATCACGGCGATTACACCTGCGATCCAAAATCGCCAGATGTGAATGTGGCCTAATGCCGTGTACACGCGATCGTAAATTCGGCCAGCAAAAGACCAATGAGAACTTTTGGTTGGAAAATGCAATTGTGTGTATGCTCCATCAGACTTGAGAGCATGTTCTCAATTTTTCGGTCGGAAAAAGTTCCTATCCAAAAAATGCTTTCGTGTGTATGCAATTCCAACGCGCAAAAACTAACGAATGCTCAGATTCAACTACGAGACGGAAGCTATTGGCTACTGAATATTGAACTTCCTTTTTCTAGTCCCGTCATACGTGTTGTACGTCACCGCATTCTTCACGGTTGGAATTTGGTGGGACCATGTGTATGCAAGACAGCTTGAGCGAAATTCCATCGGAATTCCGTCGGGAAAACCATCAGAGCTTTTTCTGACCAAAATTCCGATCATGTGTGCACGGCAAAAGAGTACATAAACATGCATTGCACAAAGGCAGCAAGCATTCATTTGAAGGAGCTGCCTAATGCACCAAAAAAGACACATGCATAACAAGTGCAACAGTGTGAACGTTGCTAAAGGGCCCATTCACACCATTCTGGCCCCTTTCTGTGCAATGACAGTACTTAACCACTTGACAACTGGACACCTAAACCCCCCTCGTGACCAGACCAATTTGCAGCTTTCAGTGCTCTCCCATTTTGAATGACAATTACT
Source organism: Lithobates pipiens (assembly GCF_037356315.1). Taxonomy (NCBI): domain Eukaryota; kingdom Metazoa; phylum Chordata; class Amphibia; order Anura; family Ranidae; genus Lithobates; species Lithobates pipiens. Next base: position 204,118,292 of record NW_027507685.1, on the reverse strand, counting down.
CAGTGCAACACTGTATCCACATTAATATTTTTTATCCTTTTTTTCATACAAATAGAGCTTTCTTTTGGTGGTATTTGATTACCTCTGGGTTTTTTATTTTTTGTGCTATAAATGAAAAAGACAGAACATTTTGAAAAAAAAAACACATTTTTCTTAGTTTATATGATAAAAATTTGAAAATTATGACTTTTTCTTCATAAATTTTGGCCACAATTTATACTGCTAAATATCTTTGGTAAAAATAACCCAAATTAGTGGATATTATTTGGTCTTTGTGAAAGTTATAGAGTCTACAAGCTGTGGTGCAAATCATAAAAAATTTATCACACCTGACGTACTGGTAGCCTATCTCATTTCTTGTGACCCGCCAGGAGACAAGCCAGGAAAGTACAAATACCCCAGAAATTACTCCTTTTTTGAAAGTAGACACTCCAAGGTATTTAGTAAGATGCATGGTGAGGCGTTTGATGTTGTCATTTTTTCCCACAATTCTTTGCAAAATGAAGATTTTTTTTTCCACAAAATTGTCATTTTAATAGGTTATTTCTCTCACATAGCATGTATATACCACAAATGACGCCCCAAAATACATTCTGCTACTCCTCCTAAGTATGGCGATACCACATGTGTGGGACTTTTTCACAGCCTGGCCACATAGAGAGGACCAACATGCAGGGAGCACCATCAGGTGTTCTAGGAGCAGAAATGACACATCTAACTTGTTGACTACCTATTACACTTTTGAAGGCCCTGGAGTACCAGGATAATAGAAATGTCCACAAAATGACCCATTTTGGAAAGCTAACACACCAGCATATAATCTATGAGACATAATGAGTCTTTTGAATGGTTCATTTTTTTCCAGAAGTTTTTGGAAAATGCGTAAAAAAAATGAAACCGCATTTTTTTATTATACAAAGTTGTCCATTTATAATATATTTGCAACACATAGCATGTACATAGTAAAAATGACACCTCAAAATACATTCTGCTACTCCTCCTGAGTATGGCGATACCACATGTGTGAGACTTTTACACAGCCTGGCCACATACAGAGGTCCAACATTGAAATAGTACTTTCAAGGGTTTTAGGAGCATAAATTACACATCTCATTTCTCAACCACCTATTACACTTTTGAAGGCCCTGGAGCACCAGGACAATGGAAACATTCACAAAATGACCCCATTTTGGAAAGCTAACACCCCAACGTATAATCTATGAGGCATAATGTGTCTTTTGAATGGTTCATGTTTTTCCAGAAGTTTTTGGAAAATGTGGAAAAAAAATGAAAACATTTTTTTTTACACAAAGTTGTCCATTTCTAAGATATTCACAACACATAGCATGTATATAGAAAAAATGAATCCCAAAATACATTCTGCTACTCCTCCTGAGTATGGCGATACCACATGTGTGAGACTTTTACACAGGCTAGCCACATACAAGGAACACCGGCAGGTGTTCTAGGGACACATAGCATGCACATACCAAGAATTATACCCCAAAAAACATTCTGCTGAGCAAAGGGTAAAAAAAAGTTTACCTGTGGTTTTAGTAACACAGTTGCTTAAAGGAGGATAGCACTGGTCCAGGCAGAAGGCAGGGACATGGTCAGCAAATGTGTTGTCCAGGCAACAGGTAGGAACACTGTCCACAGTCGGTACAGGCAGTAGACAGGGATACTGACCATATACATTCCAGGGTCAGTGCAGGCAGAGATTGTCAGCAGTGCCAAAATATTGATCCTGGTAGTAGGCAGGAACATGGTCCATCCATGTGGTGTGGTCAGTTCATGCGACAGGCAGATGCATGATGGCATAGGTCCTACAGGCAGCAGGCAGAAGTAGGGCTTCATTCAGGACAGAATGAGGACAGGGGTAGAGGCTTCTCCCACCCAAATCTCTTTGAAGCCTCCGAGTCTCCAGACCCTAATCTAGGAATGAGAAAACAAAAAAAATGTTTTCTTCATCCAGAAAAACAATTCTGGAGCCCCTCACATATGTGAGACTCCTGTGTTATAAATCCCACTAGTCCAGTGGCAGGGTACAAGATCAGTCCAAGAGGCAGGCAAAAAGGATGGTCAAGGGTCAGTTCCAGATCAGGCAGAGGTATGTACAGAATCGTTAGGCAGAAGCGTTTTCGAATAACAAGCTAGGGTCAGTTAGAGTAAGTAGAGGCATAAGGGGTGTGAAGGTAAATGGCAGGAAGTGAGGGTTATGTTTACCATACTTTACTAATAATAATGTAGTGAAGTATGGTAACGGCAGAAACAGTCAACTATGCAGAGGCCTGGTTGGGAAGGACATTGGGGACAATAAAAAGTGGTGTCTCTTCTCACTCCTCCTTTGGAGCACACCTGGCATTTTTTCTGCCGTTTTTGGCCTGTTGGTTTGGGAGGGATTTTTTTGGGAAAGTGGCGTTCGGAGAGTCCGCTAATTACATCAGATCAAATGGTTTCTGGTGGGCCATTTGGGAATACAAGGGCAGTGGTGATTTCCTCCTGGTAGCCAAGGAAGGATTTAGGGCTTTCAGTGGATTTGTGATAAATAACGTAGCTGTTGCATATGGCCAAATTTAACAAATGAATGGAAACTTTTTTTATACCACTGGTATGTTCATCTTGTGGCAAGGTAGGGTTCGAGCATTTGGTCGTTGAAGTCGACACCCTCCATGAACATGTTGTATTTGTGGATACATGTTGGCTTGGATCAAAATGTCTTGGTATGCTGATGCCTTAAGAGTTCCTTTCACTGGAACTAAGGGGCCAAGCCCAACCCCTGAAAAACAACCCCCCCCACCATAATCCCACCCTCCAAATCATTTGGACCAGTGCATAAAGCAATGTCCATAAAGACATGGATTACTGAATTTGGAGTGGAGGAACTTGACTGGCCTGTACGAAGTTTCTGACCTCAAAATGGTAGAACACCTTTGGGATAAATTAGAGTGGAGACTATGAGCCAGGCCTTCTCATCCACATCCGTGCTTGACCTCACAAATGCGCTTCTGAAAGAATGGTCAAACGTTCCCATAGACACACTCCTAAACCTTGTAGACAGCCTTCCCAGAAGAGTTGAAGCTGTTATAGCTGCAAAGGGTGGGCCAACTCAATATTGAACCCTACGGACTAAGACTGGGATGCCATTAAAGTTCACGTGGGTGTAAAGGCAGGTGTCCCAACACTTTTGGTAATATAGTGTATGTTCTAATAAATAATAATAACAGAAGTATGTGCTAATTGCCACAAATCTAGGACATATATAGCAACGTGTCACGAGGCTTTGGGGTTGAATTGGTGACATTGTTTTGATAGGCTTCAGAAAGCATTCAGAATAAAATGATAGGTGCATTTGACCTGCTTCTGGCCTGATACAAACAGGTTTTGGGTTTCCATATGTAGCACTAACCCCCGAAGGAGCTGCTGGTTATTTTTGGGCTTACAGTTACCTTCCGTTCTCCTTGTGGCACGTCTAGCGAATGTCCCATGGTAGATGACCCAGTAACATGAGACTGACAATAGATCCACTTGAATGGATTTTATTTGCAAAACTCAAACCATTGAACAGTCTTTCAACTTGGTATCAGAGGGTTGGAAAAGAAGTTCAGGTACTCTCAATGTCAAAGTCCGAGAAATTGCTTACTTTGACTGCATCCAGAGAATAGCCATTCGCAGCTGGAGGAACACTCAGGTTGGACAGTCCCTCTCTCACAAGGCCTAGCAGCCAACAAGGTGCTTACTGAGGAACAAAGTCTTTATCACAGACGATGTTGCAGAACATGTGGGGAAACTAAGCTTTAGAACACTTGTAGGATACCTGGATCTTTCAGCCTGTTTGGCGATATCCACAAGACCGGATTCTCTCGGTAACTTCAGCCCTTCCAGGCTCTTGTTAAGAAAACCAACCTATACATGGTGTTTTTCTAAAGAATCCTCCCTTGGAATGCTTGAAGTACAATGGGTCTCTCCCGAACCGGAGATGGCACCCAACCACCTCGGAATCCTCCTTTAGTTTCTTTGCCCTGGGCTAGCCAGCCCCGAGGCATTAAAGTCGGGTGGATCCGCACCCCAGGCCATAGCCTTCCTGGGGGCTGGTCAGGAGGACCAGGACCATGTAATCAGCACATCATACTGGACCGGAACCCTGAACCACGTGACATCTGCATATTAAATACTCTCTCCCACAGGGTACAGCGAGAGGGCCGCTCCCACTGACCTGGCTCAGAGAGAGAGAGTAATTTAAGCACCTGACCAGACCATAGTTCCACGTCTGCCAGAAGAGACAGTGCCCCTTGTGGCCAGGCTGAACATTTTACAGTCCAGTCAGACTGATACAGAAGTCAAATTTAGACAAACAATACTCAAACCAAACTGCAGTTTAGGTAAAGTAAAATTTTGAAAAACGCATAGCGCATGCTCTTCAGGAGCCTGCTGCTACACATAGACTTGATTGCAAAACCTGTCTGAGATGAACAAAAGCTCTACCACACAGGTCCATAGGCCTCGTTTATGTATGGGACAGGTGACAGGTAGCTTGGAGGCTATATATTACCCCCTGGACTCCTATTTTACCATTGAAAGGCTACAATCCCACACCACAACTGCCTGCCTAACGCTTGGTTGGTGTGTGGTCCGGTGTATAGTCTCCAATGGGTGGAACCACTGCCAAATGCAACAACTTGTATCAATTTCTCCACACCACAACGATGTGTACTAATATGGCTACCGGCAATGTTAATGTGTGGGTGAAGGGTGGTAAAGCTGTGGCTCAATCCCTGTTTATACCACTCCTTGGCCACTCATGTAAACAAGGCATCTAAAACAATGAGATGCTGACAATGGGCACTTACCTGCTGATGTCTCGATGGTTTCATTAGCTTTGAGCTGTCACTTGGCGCCTCCTACCTGCTAAGCCAACTGTCATTCTCCTCAGAGGTGGGGCCAGCATCATCGTTATGGAAAAAGGAGGAATAGTTCACAGCCAGTAAACAAGCTGAGAACAACGTTTGAAAATGACCCATAGCTGAAAATAAAGACCCTTTCCCCAGTGCTAAAGTTTTGTGAATGCACATGAAAATCTGAGTTACATGTGTAGAGGAATGGCTCAGGACATAAACTGTCTGTCTGCTGGGGTGCACATCCTTCCCTTTATGCATGTAAACATTTGGATGTGCAATTACCAAAGAACAGCTGCATTGATTTGTACAGGTGGCTATATGTGACTTATGCGTGCAGAAATAAACTTGTTCTTACGATGTGCGTCCCTCTGTGGCCTTGTGAATGAGACTCTTGTTAGAAATGAATGTCTGACTTTAGTGTGCGTGTGCATTGTGTAGAGGTGGTACAATGCGTTGTTAGGCCGGGGAGTCACATATCTATGCAGTATTTTTGCCACAAAGCTCTATTTTTGTGAAAAAATGTATAACAATTTCAGTTGGGGAACAGTGTTGCATGACCACGCAATTTTCATTCAAAGTGTAAGAGAGTTGAAAGCTGAAAATTGGCCTGGTCAGGAAGGGGGTAAAAGTGCCCAGTAAGCAAGTGGTTAAAACAAACTGTGGAGTTCTGACTGAAGTTGAATAAAGCCTTTGCTATAAGTGTAGGCCATTTACATACCTTATAAAGCCTGATTGGAATACTCCCAGGACATTGCTAAGTACTCCCAGGACATTGCTAAGTACTCCCAGGACATTGCAACATGAGGCCTAGTCATCACTGTTTACCTCCACCATCACAGGAGTGAGCTCTTTATTGGATTCAATCCCCTGATACAATAGCCCTGAGCTCAGCATTGGAGAGCTCACTCCTGTGATGGTGGCGGTGAGCAGTGATAACTAGGCCTCGCTTAGTAACGTCCTGAAGGTACATCCTGGGAGTAGTTAGCAATGTCCTGGGGGTATTCCAGTCAGGCTTCATAAGGTATGTAAATGGCCTACATCCTGATGGGTTTACTTCCTCTTTCATTCCCTGCAAAGGTAAAGCATAATGGACTACTATGCATTGCATAGTAGCCCATTATGTGTCACTTACCTGACACAGGAGCCAGCAAAGTCACCGCTGTCCCCTGTAGTTCCGAGCGTCCATCTTCTTGGTGGGTCTCGCCGCTCTGCCGCTGTCATTCGGCGAAGCCACGTGACGTCACTCCCGCCCATGTGCACGGGAGCCGCCACGCGTGGCATATCGCCGTTGACGGGTGCCGTGCTCAGTGCGCCTGCACGCCGCTGTCTACGGCGCATGCGCCGTAGACAGTGGTGCCTGTCTTTCGGCAAATATCTCCTAAAATGTGTAGGTTTAGGAGATATTTCTTGAACCTACAGGTAAGCCTTAATCTAGGCTTACCTGTAGGTCAAAGTGTGTTGTAAGGGTTTACAACCACTTTAAGACAACCATACATGGCTGGATTTGCTCTCGTCCATCCTGCAGGCTGGGTGAGAGAAGATCAAATATAGACGAGGTTGCTAAACTACTTGCTAACGTCCACCTTACCACCTGCCATCTGGATCCTGTTGCCTCGCAAATGCTACGTTCACCCTCTGGCTCTATGCTACACTCTCTAACCCACATCTTCAATCTCTCCCTCTCTTCTGGCATTTTTCCCAACTCTCTAAAACATGCACTTGTCAGACCCATACTTAAAAAGCCCTCGCTGGACCCATCCAATCTTAAAGAGGAGTTCCCATAGAAAAAAATAAAATAGAAGTCAGCAGCTACAAATACTGCAGCTGCTGACTTTTAATAATCAGACACTTACCTGTCCCAGGGTCCAGCAATGCAGGGGAACGAAGCCCCACTCGTCCCCCCAACTGCTCGGCGGCGCCAGCATTGCAACTGTGGGCACTCGCTGCGCATGCCCTACACTCCATCTCCTTGCTCCCCTTCTTATCCAAACTCCTTGAACGTCTGGTCTACAACCGACTGAGTTTCCAGCTTGCTGATAATAGCCTTCTTGATCCCCTTCAGTCTGGATTTCGTCCTCAACACTCCACAGAAACTGCTCTCCTAAAACTAACAGACGATCTACTAATGGCCAAAACCAATCTACACTATTCTGTACTCCTACTCCTGGACCTCTCTGCTGCCTTTGATATGGTTGACCACCCCCTCCTCCTCAAAAAACTCCACGCCTTTGGTCTCCACGACTGTACTCTTTGCTGGTTCTCTTCCTACTTATCCAACCGCACCTTTAGTGTTTCTTACAACTCTACTTCCTCCTCTCCTCTTCCTTTCTCTGTTGGGGTCCCCCAAGGTTCTGTTTTTGGACCTCTCCTATTTTCAATCGACACCTCCTCCCTGGCTCAGTTGATAGCCTCCCATGTCTTCCAATACCACCACTACTCTGACTACACCCAAATCTATTTCTCTACACCTCAGTTCACTCCCTATGTTTCCTTATGTATCACAAATTTATTATCAGATATATCAGTCTGGATGTCACACCACTTCCTCAAACTCAATCTATCCAAAACCGAACTTATATACACCTTTCCCTTCCCCTGATCTCCCTGTCAAAATCAAAGGAACAACTATAAGACCATCCCCGCATGCCCAGGTGTAGTCCTGGACTCTGAACTTTCCTTTAAGCACCACATCCAATCACTGTCCAAATCTTGCTGCCTTAACCTCCGCAACATCTCCAAAATACTCCCCTTTCTAATCAATGACACAACAAAGCTCCTAATTCACACCCTGGTCATCTCTCTCCTCGACTACTGCAACTCCCTTCTCATTGGATTACCTCTACATAGTCTATCACCTCTTCAATCCATCATGAATGCTGCTGCCAGACTCATCCACCTTACCAATCGCTCTGTGTTTGCTATCGCTCTCTGTCAATCCCTCCACTGGCTCCCGCTCACCCAACAAATTAAATTCAAAATACTAACAACTACTTACAAAGCTATCCACAATTTAGCCCCCAGCTACATCACTAGCCTAGTCTCAAAATACCAACCTACTCATTCTCTTCGTTCCTCTCAAGACCTCCTGCTCTCTAGCTCCCTTGTCACCTTCTCCCATGCTCGCCTCCAGGACTTTTCCAAAGACTCTCCGATCCTATGGAATGCCTTACCCCAATCTGTCCGCCTATCTCCTACTCTATTAGCTTTTAGACAATCCCTGAAAACCCTTCTATTCAGAAAAGCCTACCCCAGCCACACCTAACAACTGTATTTTCATTTTCTCCATTAGTTCACTCCCCACAGTTATCACCTTTTGTTCCCCTTGACCCTCCCTTCTTGATTGTAAGCTCTAACGAGCAGGGCCCTCTGATCCCCCCAGTATTGATTTGTTTTGTAAGTGTACTGTCTGCCCTCATGTTGTAAAGTGCTGTGCAAACTGTTGGCACTATATAAATCCTGTATAATAATAATCAAATGATTCCTCCCCACCCCGGCAGCTAAAATACTATCTCCACCTATGTCCCCAGCACAAATAATCTCCCACAAATGTCCTCACTGAGCACCATCCCCATCCCCTCTCCAAATCTCCCCTTAGCTCAAATTCCCCTCCCCAAATCCCCATGCTAGCACACCCCCCCCCCTAAGTTCCCCTCTTAGCACAAATACCCCCAATCATCCTTAATAGCACAAATCCCCCCCCCCCAAAAAAAATAATCCCCAATCCTAGCACAAATCCTGTCCCCCCCAATCTCCTTGTGGTGCCCTCCCACGTCACATGACGCCACAGTGCCTAGGGCAGTTGCCCCCTCTGCCCACCCCTTGTCCTGGTCCTTTGTACTGTGGCTGCCTGAATACAATGGTGCTGCCAAACAACATCTTATAGGATGCAGTATCTGTTCGGCTGATAATTTTTCTGTCTGGCTGATTTTTAAATTGAATAGAAACATGGAAAAGTGACGGAAGAAAAAGATTTAGTCCATTGAGTCTAAAGTTTTAAGGTTGAACTGGATGGACTTGTGTTTTTTTTCAACCTGACTAACTATGTAACTATGAGTCTGCCAATTTATATTGTTTATGTTTTTATTTTTGTTTGTTTTTTTCGTTAACTTTTTGTATGAGTATAGATCTATGTTTGTCCCAAGCTTGTTTGAAGCCACTTACTGTTGACTGGCTCACTACCTCTGCTGATAGTTTATACCAACCATAAACGACGCTTTCAGTAAAACAATACTGTAACAGGACGTCCCACGCTCCGCTTGAGTGCTTCCGTCATATACCACTTCCTCCAGTCTGAATATAGATATTAGATATTATAGCTGCATATTACAACCAGGAACTAGGCAGAACTTGTTTGGCTGCAAAGCTGGAACTTTTTATTTGAACAAGAATAGAAGCTTTTATAAACTTGAGAAGGAGGTCACTCACCACATTAACAATGACCCAAATATTTACCCAAAACATCACACAATGGTTTAGCTAACGAGGTACAGCTGACTCATGGCTAATCCCATCACAGAGGATCCTTAATTAACCACCTGGATGACTCAGATGTCTCATTGCAGGTCAGACTTTCTGGCTTCAAGCTCAGAAGGTACAATACACATTATCATAAGTATAAACGCAGAACACCTTCAGACATTAGCTGAGTTAATTAGCACAAATAACAATGGATGAAAGACCTCTAGCTATGAGTCCCACCGTGTGAACCAGTCCTTGCTGGAAATGTGGCATATAGGCCTTTAACATGGATCCCAGAGTCTGTGTGTCTTGGGGAGGCATGGACTTGAATCCAAAGTAACATTACGCCTCATAAAGAGTAGTGTTCCCTTAAAATCCAGGGCCCATAGTCAGTTTCAAGAGTCTAGCATTTAGTTCCCTCCAAAAGCCTCTGCCCCAGGTGAGTCTATCACAAATACTTTCTAAAATTAGTTTTGAACTTTCCTCCATTGACTTTCATCAAGCTGGGTGGTGCTCACAAGTGACTTGTGACTCAAATTTTGGCCAATTCAGCAGGAGTCTATGGCAACTTTAACCACATGCCGAACGGGCCATAGCCGGAAGACAGCTACAGCGAGGTCGGCTTATTCTGGGAGGGCGTCCATGGACGTCCTCCCAGAATGTTTCTCCTGCACGCCCCCGGGAATATCCGTGCACTCCGGTCCCGAGGATCTGGCGTATCATGGATCACGGTAAATGGCCGCTGACAGCGGCCGTTTACCACGTGATCGCTCCATCAAATGACGGAGCAATCACTTGTACACAAATTGGCGTCACGTCCGGTTCCTCTCTCTCCTCCTCGTACCAATCGGTACAGAGAGGGGAGAGATCAAGTGCTGCAACGCTGCAGGCTGGATGTGTAGTGCCCCCAGTGCTGATATGTGTCCATCCCAGCAATAAAATATTCATCCATCCCAGCAATAAAATACTCATCCACCCCAGCAATACTTATCCATCCCATCAATACTCATCCATCCCAGCAATAAAATACTCATCCACTCCAGCAATACTCATCCATCCCAGCAATACTCATCCGCCCCAGCAATACTCATCCATCCCATCAATACTCATCCATCTCAGCAATACTCATCCATCCCATCAATAATCATCCATCCCAGCAACATTCATCCATCCCAGCAATACTCATCCATCCATATTCATCCATCTATGCATACTCAGCAGTACTCATCCATTCATACTCAGCAATACTCATCCATCCATCCATGCTCAGCAATACTCATCCATCCATCCATGCTCAGCTATCCATGCTCATCCATCCATACCCAGCAATACTAATCCATCCATCCATACTCATCCATGCTCAGCCATCCATATATTCATCAATGCTCAGCAATACTCATCCATCCATTCCTACTCAGCAATACTAATCCATCCATCCATACTCATCCATGCTCATCCATCCATCCTTATCCATGCTCAGCCATCCATACTCATCCATCCTCAGCAATACTCATCCATCCACACTCAGCCATACCCAACCTCAGCAATACCCGACCCAGCCATCCCATCCATACCCAGCCATACTCAGCCATCCCATCCACACTCAGCCATACCCAACCCAGCCATACTTAGCCACACCCAGCCATCCACATTCATGACTCAACTATGCTTAGCCATCCTCATCCACAGCTCATTCATGCCACTACAGTGCCTCAAAGTGTAATAGGTAGTCAAATTAGATTTGAAATTTATGCCCCTACAACGCCTGATGGTGCTCCCTGCATGTCGGACCTCTGTATGTGGCCAAAAATCTCACATATGTGGTATCGTTATACTCAGGAGGAGTAGGAGAATCTATTTTGGGGTGTCATTTTTGGTATGTACAAGCTATGTGTTACAAATATTGTAAAAATGGACAACTTTGTGTAAAATAAAATGTGTTTTAATTTTCTTTCCACATTTTCCCAAATTTTTTCAAAAAAATTACATGTTTAAAAGACTCGATATGCCTCATAGATTATAGGCTGGGGTGTTTTCTTTCTATAATGGGATCATTTTTGGGGCGTTTTTATTGTCCTGGTGCTCCAAGGCCTGCAAAAGGTAGTCAAGAAATTAGATGTGTAATTTATGCTCCTAGAACGCCTGATGGCGTTCCCTATATGTTGGGCCTCTGTATGTGGCCACGCTGTGTAAAAGTCTGACACATGTGGTATCACCATACTCAGTATTAGAACGTATTTTGGGGTGTAATTTGTGGTATGCATATGCTGTGTGTGAGAAATAACCTGATAATATGACACTTTTGTGAAAAAAAGAAAAAGAAATCTTGATATTGCAAAGAATTGTGGGAAAAAAAATTACAACTTCACAAAACTCACCATGTCTCTTTCTAAATACCTTAGAATGTCTAATTTCCAAAAAGGGGTCATTTGGGGGGTATTTGTACTGTCCTGGCTTATTAGGGTTTCAAGAAATGAGCTAGGCCGTCAGTACTTCATGTGTGATCAATTTCAGCGATTGGCACCATAGCTTGTAGACTCCATAACTTTCACAAAGACCAAATAATATACACCGATTTGTATTATTTTTACCAAAGATATGTAGCAGTATAAAATTTGGCCAAACTTTATTATGAAAAATTACTAATTTGCTAAATCTTATAACATAAACAAAGAAAAATGTAATTATTTTTACAGAATTTTAGGTCTTTTTTCATTTATGGTGCAAAAAATAAAAAATCCAGCAGTGTGAGAGCACTGAAAGCTGAACATTGGTCTGGTTAGGAAAAGAGGTTTAAGTGCCCAGTGGTCAAAGTGGTTGTAACCTCAGACATGAAGTATGAACAAAGCATATCCCTCTATAGTGTGTACTTGTCTCAACTAAGAGCATGAAGTGTAATTTCTGTCTGCTGCTTTGTTCCTCTGCTATCAGCATGAATCACTTAGTTACATAGTTACATAGTAGGTGAGGTTGAAAAAAGACACCAGTCCATCAGTCCAATCCATGTGTGTGATTATATGTCAGTATTACATTGTTATTACAATATCCCTGTATGTTGTGGTCATTCAGGTTCTTATCTAATAGTTTCTTGAAACTATCGATGCTCCCCGATGAGACCACTGCCTGTGGAAGGGAATTCCACATCCTTGCCGCTCTTACAATAGTTACATAGTAGGTGACAAGTTTTCCTGACACCATGAGAAAACAGGTGACAAGTGAAGGAGCTCTAGCACACAGCCTGTGATTAACCACTTGCCACCCAGGCCAATTCTGACATTTCTCTCCTACATGTATGTAGCGCCGGGCTCCTGAAGAGCACGCGCTATGTTTTTCAAAGTTAAAACTTTATCCAAAGGTCAGGCGCTTAAGTTACTCTCTTTCAGAGTCAGGTCAGTGGGAGTGGCCCTCTCGCTGTGCCCTCTGGGGAGGGTATTTAAGATACGGACATCACGTGGTTCAGGGTTCCGGTCCAGTATGAAGTGCTGATTACATGGTCCTGGTCCTTCTGACCAGCCCCCAGGAAGGCTATTGCCTGGGGTGCAGTTCCACCTGACTTTAATGACTCGGGGCTGGCTAGCCCAAGGCATGGAAACTAGAAGAGGATTCTGAGGTGGATGGGTGCCGTCTCTGGTCTGGGAGAGACCCATTGAACTTCGAGCATTCCAAGGGAGGACTCTTTAGAAGAACACCACGTGTGAGTTTGGTTTTCTTAACAAGAGTCTGGAAGGGCTGAAGTAACCAGGAGAATCTGGTCTTGTGGATATTGCCAAGTAGGCTGAAAGATCCAGGTATCCTACAAGTGTTCTACAGCTTAGTTTCTTATGTGTTCTGCAACAATGTCTGTGACAAAGACTTTGTTCCTGAGTAAGCACCTTGTTGGCTGCTAGGCCTTGTGAGAGAGGGACTGTCCAACCTGAGTGTTCATCCATCTGTGAATGGCTATTCCCTGGATGCAGTCAAAGTAAGCAAGTTCCCTAATGTTTATAGACTTTGACATTGAGAGTAGCTGAACCTCCTTCCCAACCCTCTGATCTCAAGTTAAAAGACTGTTCAATTGTTGAAGTTTGCAAATAAAATCCATTCAAGTGGATCTATTGTCAGTCTCAAGTTACTGGGTCACCTACCACGGGACATCTCCTACACGTGCAACAAGGAGAAGCGGAAGGTAATGGTAAGCCCAAAAATAACCAGCAGCTCCTTTGGGGGTTAGTGCTACATGTAAAAATCATAATTTATTTTGCTAGAAAATTACATAGAACCCCCAAACATTATATATGTTTTTTTTTAGCAAAGACATTAGCATTTTCACTTAGGGGTGTACTCACTTTTGTTGCCTGGGGTTTAGACATTAATGGCTGTGCTTTGAGTTATTTTGAGGGGACAGCAAATTTACACTGTTATGCCGCGTACACACGATCAAACAATCCGGTGGAAAAGTCCGGCAAACTCAAGTCCGCCAAACAATCCCCCCGTGTGTAGCCTCCGGCATACTTTTTTGACCCGAAAGTACGGCGGACTTAGAATGCCGTGTTGCACACCAATCTGCCCTCCGTACTCGCATTTCGGCGGAAAATCCGGCCGTGTGTGTGCCAGTCCGCCGTACTTTTGAAATGAGCAGACTTTTCCCGCCCGGAGAAAAGTCCGCTAATTTCGAGCGGGTCTCCAGGTAGGCGGGGCCCGCGAAGGAGACGTCGCTGGCCCCGCCGCCTGGTATGGTCTTAAAGGGGAACCCCAACGCCGAAAAAAATCGGCGTGGGGGTCCCCCAAAGTCCACAACAGACTCTTGTCCGAGCACGCTACCCGGCCGGCCAGGAAAGGGGGGCGAGCGAGCGCCCCCCCCTCCTGAGCCGTACCAGGCCGCGTGCCCTCAACATGGGGGGGTGCCTTGGGGAAGGGGGGCCGCGCGCCCCCCCCACCCCAAAGCACCTTGTCCCCATGTTGATGAGGACAAGGGCCTCTTCCCGACAATCCTGGCCGTTGGTTGTCCGGGTCTGCGGGCGGGGGGCTTATCGGAATCCGGGAGCCCCCTTTAACAAGGGGGCCCCCGGATACCGGCCCCCCACCCTATGTGAATGAGTATGGGGTACAATGTACCCCTACCCATTCACCTGTAAAATAAAGTACCAAAAAAACACAACACACGAGATAAAATACTTTATTGCACAGCTCCGGGGGTCTTCCGTCTTCGGGGGTCTTCTCGCCGGACTCCTCCGCTATCTTCTTGTAGCTCTTTTGCTAGCGGAGGAGTCCGGCTTTCTTCCTCGCCGCCGGCCTCTTCTCCCGACTTCGGGGGTCTTGTCCCCCTCTTCGGTTCTTCTGCTGGGCCACCGCGCCTTCTTATAGCTCTTTTACAGGCGGTGGCCCGGTCTTCTGTCGCCGCCGCCTTCCGTTCTTCTTCTTCTTCTTCTCCAGGAGATGTTGACTCGACGCTCTCTCCGGCCACAATGCCAGGGATTGTGAAGGCAGAAGAACCGAAGAGGGGGACAAGACCCCCGAAGTCGGGAGAAGAGGCCGGCGGCGAGGAAGAAAGCCGGACTCCTCCGCTAGCAAAAGAGCTACAAGAAGATAGCAGAGGAGTCCGGCGAGAAGACCCCCGAAGACGGAAGACCCCCGGAGCTGTGCAATAAAGTATTTTATCTTGTGTGTTGTGTTTTTTTTTGTACTTTTATTTTACAGATGAATGGGTAGGGGTACATTGTACCCCATACTCATTCACATAGGGTGGGGGGCCGGTATCCGGGGGCCCCCTTATTAAAGGGGGCTCCCGGATTCCGATAAGCCCCCCGCAGACCCCGACAACCAACGGCCAGGGTTGTCGGGAAGAGGCCCTTGTCCTCATCAACATGGGGACAAGGTGCTTTGGGTTGGGGGGCCGCGCGCCCCCCCTTCCCCAAGGCACCCCCCATGTTGAGGGCACGCGGCCTGGTACGGCTCAGGAGGGGGGGCGCTCGCTCGCCCCCCTTTCCTGGCCGGCCGGGTAGCATGCTCGGACAAGGGTCTGTTGTGGACTTGGGGGGGACCCCCACGCCGATTTTTTTCGGCGTTGGGGGTTCCCCTTTAAGTCCATACCAGGCGGCGGGGCCAGCGACGTCTCCTTCGCGGGCCCCGCCTACCTGGAGACGCGCTCGAAATGAGCGGACTTTCCTCCGCGTGTGTGGGCGAGTCCGTTCATTTCGAAAGTACGGCGGATAGTACGGCGGACTTAGTACGCCGTATTAGTCCGCTGAAAAAGTGCCGTGTGTGGGCAAGTAGCCCGTTCGGAAATTCCGACGGACAGTCTGGCGGACGTCCGCCAGACTAAGTACGTCGGACAGACGGCTACGTGTGTACGCGGCTTTAAACAAGCTGTACACTCACTACTTTACATTGTAGCAAAGTGTCATTGTCAAGTGTTGTTACATGAAAAGATATAATAAAATATTTACAAAAATGTGAGGGGTGTACTCACTTTTGTGAGATACCTTATGTAAGAGTTTACAACCACCTAAAAGTAGATATATGTTTTTTATTTATATGTATTTGTGTTTTTACATCTTTCCTTTCTTGCATCTCAGAAATTCTGATTTACCGCAGCTTCTTTGCAGCCACTTCCTACATGCATTTACTCCAGGAATGGATCTAAGGGCCAGGTCACAACAGAATTGCACAGGAACGTGTTCCCCTGCTGTGTGATTTAGCAGCCCATTCATGTGAATGCACAAAAAAGTAGTGCATGTTCTACTTTAAAAAAAACACACCACACATGCTGCTGTACCATGCGATCAGGTGCCCACAAACACACTGGGGTGCCGTTAACAATGTATTGGCACACACAGCAGATTGCAAAGGCAGTTGCAACATGGTGCCAGAAACGTGCCTTTCCCGCACTATGTTCTCGTGTGAACCGGCACTAAGGCAGTTCTCAGAGCAGGTCTCCTGATGGTGATTATAGTGGACCATACCTGCGTAACGTGTGTTAAAAGGCCACTTGTAGACTCCATTGAAACCTTGTGTTTCAGGGTGACAACCCAAAAGCACAAATGGAAGACAGCAAACCTCAAGGGGAATAAGAGACACAATGTAGCCACACCTCTACCACGCCCCAATAAAAACAAATGCAATAAATTAAGTTTTGGGTGAAAAGTTTATTGCAGTATAATACTTTGGTAAATAGTACATTTTTAATAGAGGTCTATACATAGGACCAAAAAGAGGGACAATTAAAAGAGGAAAGAGGGACAATTAAGGAGGAAAGAGGGACTTGGGTCCAAAACATAGACAGTCCTTCCAAGTGATAGACAATTCGGAGCTATAAGACCAGTACAGAGATGGAGTCCAACTGAAATATTATTCCTCCATTTCATACATAGCCTACCAAAATACTATGTGCAGGCAGCCCATGGAAAATGATTAGGTATGCATGGGCTGTGCGGAATCGCCAACACATCTGAGTTTAATAGGTACACAGGGATGGGTGCATGGACCTGGATGAAAAGGCTCTGCATCTGGGTCCATGTACCGCCAAAGTGCAAGAGCCCTTATAGATTCACTCCTGCATTTATGCAACCCTGTAGCTAGCAAATTATAGTTTTGGCACAAGAGGGATCATGATGATGAAAGCAATCCAATATGGAGTATCTAGAAGAAGGAAAATAGAGACATCAGAAAGGAAATGCCTTCTTCTGGAACAAAGGGTACTACATACAGCATAGTATATGGCATTTAATATACAGTGCATACAGGGGTCATACATTATTGTGGCACAACCTAGAGCACTGTTTCTCAACCAGGGTTATTCCTATGATGGCTAGGGTTTCTTTGAGCAATCAGTAATGTTGGATTGATCTCCCACCTACATGGATCACCAATATTAGGGTACACTTTAGAGTGTGTATTAAGGAGCGCCCGATACAAAGGTTCATATCACTCAGAAATCAAAACCATTTATTGGTTAAGTCTGACAAGTAAAGCCAATGCATTTCAGAGGAAAAGCCACCACCTTCCTCAGGGTCAATGTACAATACCCACCTTATGACGCATACTGATCTCAAACGGTTGTACTGCTATTTGTCCCGAGTCCTATTTCCTATTAAGCGCAACAACCAGGCACATGATAGCTTCGAAGTCTCTCCTCATAAGAACCAGGCAGAAAGTATCTTTTTCAGATGTATTGCTTATTAAACTTTGGTAGGGTGCAGGATGAGACTTTGAATACTCCATGACTAGTACAAAATGTAATGGAGGACACTTTCTAACTGCATTGTCCTCTTCAGGATGCAGCCACCCTCTTGAACTTAGTGATTAATGAACCAGAGCTAAGGGGACTCTATTGCAAAAGTAAAGCCTGAGCTGGCAACTTGAATATACTTTCCCAAAGGTTAAAGGACAGTGTATAAGATTTTTTCAGGCTGGTACTCACTGTGTCTTGGGTACTTGAATGCTTTTCTGCAGTACCAGACAGTTTCTGTACTGTGCGCCTCCAGGTTAGCTCCTCTGTGGACTTCCTTTGCTTTCAGGAACTCTGAATGTGGGTCCCCTAGCTCTATCAGGAGCTGGGACCCAGATGGCCTCTTCTAAAATTCAGCTATGTGCTGGGTCTCTTCCCACAGGACCCTGCTGTTCCAGGCCCCAGTCTATTTATACACACCTCAGCTGCCTACTGGCCATTCTTCTTACCAGGGATTGGCCGAGGCTGTAGGAATATACAAGTGAGGGTCTGCCTCCTCTACCCACTAATTTCTGGAACCAACCAGAATTCAGGGGAAAGCAGTAGAGCCTGCATCAGCAAAAAATCCTGAACAGCCAAAAGCAATGAAACACCACTTCACTGGCTACAGGGTAACCAAAAACAAAAGTTGTCTTAAACTGTTAGCAACCTAGCTAGGAGGGTGCTACACTTAGAACTTGTTATCTTCTGAGTCTTCTTTTGGTTGTTGTCAGAGAGTCAGCAGCCTGAGACCAGAATAAGGTCCATTTATGCTGAACCTTTACTGTGTTTAAGCCCCTTTGAAGGAGAACTTACTTACTTACTTGTGTATTTACCAGTAGCAAACCTCACATCTATTTGTCCAGCACTATCATAAACACACATCAGACACCAATATTAAGGCTCAATTCTACATTGGGTGCGATCTTTCCAATGAATAGAAGAGGGTCCCTCTCCCACTGACCAGTGATGTAAGGGACCACCAATATAAGGGGACAATTGTTCACTTCAATGGGGCTACACAGTTTTCATTGCCTTTGTATGTTTTGTCCATTATTATTATTTTATTTCATGATTTTTACCATCATTCGTTTTGTCTTATAGAGCAGAAGGTGTTACAAATGGCTCCCTCTGGGTGTCAAATACACTAGGTATCCCACATTCATAATTCCTTTATTTATTATTATATTTACCTCATCATTATCATGCTAATACACCGTGAGCTGTATGTGTAACAGTTTAGCATAGGTTCCCCAAGACTTTTTCGGTCATACCTTTTGGACAGAAGCCGGCCTGACTCCTGTACACATGGGCCAATGGGTTTCTATTGAACCGGCTGATGCCGTCTGACATTCAGCCCTTGTGTACATGTCTTAAGGGTGATAACACAGGTGCCACACCCAGAACTTAAGTCTGTACATTGCATCCCACTCAGATTTTAACTGCACCGTGCATAGCCCAACTTAACTCTACTTTTTAAAAGATACTGCATATTCTTTAGTTGTACTGTGCAAATGATAAAATCTCAGAAAAACAAGATTGCTTAAAATTTGATTCTGATGGCTAATAATAACTGGATGCCCCCATACCAGGATCTTCCATCCTTCAGCCCCAAAATCCACAATACATATAGCATAGCCAGCTGTTAGGCCCTACAGGGCTATAGCATTCACTTTTACAGATGGAGTCTACAATAACCAGAAAGAAGGAGGAACAGGGGTCATCAAATGCCTCTATGTATTTCACAGCCCAACTCAGCCACTTCTTCAGGAGCACCAAATCTCACAATCTTCCCTCCCTCAGCCTCAAAATCTATAGTGTATATATAGCAGAGCCAGTTGTTAGACCCTATAACTGGGCTATAGCATTCACTGTTGCAGATGGAGTCTTCAATCATCAGAGAGAGGGAGGAAGGGGGTCTTTAAATGCCTCTACGCATTTTGCAGCCCAACTCAGCCGCTTCAGGAGCACCAAACCACTGAATCTACAATTTTATATATAAAACAATGAATTTCATGTACATAATATCAAAGGAAAGTAAACCATGATGTTACACATACATACACACAGAGCCAATCTGCTCTATACGCTCACTACGCAAGATGCGTAGGACCTCGCTGCTGTGGGGGGGGGCCCCCCAAGGGCGATCGGCTCTGCTCCTGGAGCTCCGCTGGGCTTTTGGGGGTTATACTAGGATGATGCCCGCAGCTGCAGGGATCATCCTGGTACCATTGTTTAGAGCGGGCAAGTGGCTTTCCAGGGATAACAACCGATAAAACTAAAAGCCGCTCGGCTGTTATCCTGGGGGATCGGGAGGGGACGGCCCCCCTCCCGTGCCCTGGCCGGACCTCCCGTGCCCTGGCCGGACCTCCCGTCCCACCGGGAGACCCGATCCTCGGTCCGCCACTTCTGGAAGTTAAGAACAGGCTTCATGCCAGTCTCCTGATTGTAAACACAGAAGCGACATCACAACGTCACTTCCAGTTTACTCAGCTGCCAATGGCCCAGTTTAAAAAAAATATATACAGTATTCAGAATCGCCGAAAACGTCCTCTGATCCCTCCATAAAGAGTACCTATCACCACCTATTACTGTCACAAGGGATGTTTACATTATATAAATAAATAAGATTTTATTTATTTTTTTAAAGCGCCCCTGTCCACTGCGGGCTCGCACAGCAAAGAAAATGCATACGGAAGACACGCGCCCGCATATGTAAACAGTGTTCAAGTCCCGCATATGAGGTATCGCCGCGATCGTCAGAGTGAGAGCAATAATTCTAGCACTAGACCTTCTCTGTAACTCTAACCTGGTAACCATAAAAAAAAAAAAAATTAAATCATCGCCTATGGAGATTTTTAGGTACGGTAGTTTGTTGCCATTCCACGAGTGTGTGCAATTATAAAGCGTGACATCTTTCACATTATACAAAAAAAATGGGCTAACTTTACTGTTTCATTTTTTTTTAATTCATGAAAGCGTCCCTTTTCCCAAAAAAGTGCGTTTAAAACACCACTGCACAAATACCGTATGACATAAAATATTGCAACAATCGCTATTTTTTTCTTTAGATTCTCTGCTAAAAAATATATATATAATGTTTGGGGGTTCCAAGTAATTTTCTAGCTAACAATACGGATTTTAACTTGTAAACACCAAATGTCAGAAATAGGCTTAGTCATGAAAGGGTTAAAGGAGGGAGGATTGTATTGGGTGCACCGAAGTGTCATGTGTGACTGTGTGGCAATAGCAAATGGTTTAACATGTTGTAGACTAGGCCCTTGTCCCTCAGGCGCCTGGGGACATCTGTGAAGGAGCGCCGTTTTTTCTGGAGATCCGGGGAAAAATCCGGGTAAAGGTGTATCGTGGCGTTGTCATATCTCAGTTCAGGATGCTTGCGCGCCTCCGCTAAGATGAGATCCCTGTCCCTAAAGTTCAATAGGCGCAGCAGGAACACCCTCGGCCATGCACCAGCAGGCCTCCGGCCGGAGGGCTCCCTGTGTGCGCGTTCCACCACGTAAACCGGGGACAGGTGCTGGAGGCCCAGGAGCTGTTTAAAAAATGCTTCAGCGAAGACCACAGGATTAGACCCCTCCGTCCCTTCTGGGAGTCCGACTACCCGGACATTATTGCGTCTGAGCCTGTTCTCGGCGTCTTCCGAACGCGCCATTAGGAGTTTTACTTGTTGCTGCAGTTCGGCCACAGACTGTCTAGTGTCGGCAGAACTATCCTCTACCTCAGATATGCGTTGTTCAGCCTCATGAAGGTGGCCCCTAAACTTGTCCATGTCCTGTCTTATCAAACCACATTCTATGGAGAGGGTATCTATCTTGCTTTCAACAGAGGATTTGCTGTCTGCTATTGCTGCCAGTATCATAGCAGTGGAGTGCTCACCCTGGAGCTCAGCATCCCCCTGACTGCTGGCAGAAGAGCCCACAGTGGCCGGGATCACAGGTGCCGCCATGGAAGGATCTGTCTGTGTCTCTGATGAGACAAATATGCAGGGGCTGACAGGCAAGATGGCCGCCGCTTGTGTGCCCGGCGGGACGTTCCGGGACCTCTAGGGAGCCGAGTTTTTTAGCGTTTTGCCTTTCCCAGGCATGGAGGGGACCAGGGGGGCTTCCCAGACCCCCAGGAGGTACCTGTGTTACAGGGTAAGTAGTAAAAGTCCGGATTTCGGCGGATGTATAGGACAGATGGCAGGAGCCTATGCTGGACATGTCTCCTTCCTCTCACATCGCGGCCACGCCCCAGCAAATGGTTTAAATAGCTCATGGCATCGGGTCAGGTAGAGGGCCCCTTAGCAGAATTTTGCTTAAGGCCACAGGGAGGTAAGGATTGGCACTGCATACACAGTATTTTTTAACACTAATGGTGTAGTAATCTGGGTGTGCACTGTGCAGGACTGAGCTGTCAAACTGTCAGTTGTCAGACAATGTAAACATTAGTTTGGATTGAACTTAAAGTGGAGCTCCATCCAAAAGGGGAAGCTCCGCTTGTTTGATGGGTACCTGGCTTTGGCTCCCACTTCTGGCGGATCTCACCGCAGAGAAGTGACCCGGAAGTTTGGCCCCCCCTTCTCCTTCCCCCGGAAGGTCCATTCACAAAGCGCAGCGTGCTCCATGCATGTGCAGTAGGGAACCAGCTGTGAAGCCTTCACTGACAGTTTCCTTTACAAGAAATGGCAGCGGCAGCACCCAAGAGCCGATTTAAAAATCGGTTCGGGTGAAGACACCGCTGGATGCGTGGACAGGTAAGTGACCTAATATTAAAAGTCAGCACCTACAGTATTATACAGACTTTTATTTTTTTTTCTGATGGAGCCTGGAGCTCCTCTTTAACCACTTCAATACCGGGCCATAGTCAAATGACGGCCACGGTATTGCGCCGCTCCTGACCTGCACTATGCAATAGAGATGGAGATACTGTTAGGTCCATATATATTTGGACACAGGCACAATTTTCATACTTTTGACTCTGTATGCCACCAGAATAAAATTTAAAATGAAACAATCCAAATGAATTTGAAGTACATGGGGAAAACAAATGAAACACATAAGAATATGAGGATAAAGTTATTGATGACAATAATAATAACAGCATTATTCTGATATATGATGGTGCTCATAATACATCAGTACAGATATATATATCTATATGGAATCAGTACAGCTAATAGATATATATTCAAATATATTAAAATAAAAACAAATCATCACATAAATAATGTAAATATGAAGAGTAGAGACTTGGAGTATGTGATATATGATAGTAGCAGGAATATCTATATGGTCTGACCTTGCCAAGAAAAGGAGACTGGTAATGAAAGGTAGGAATAAAAAGTTAAACCTAGAAGGGCCCCCACAGTCTAAAATACTTACAGACGTGGCTATATGATGAAAATGTAGCACTGCAAAGCAGGGACCCACTAGGGGCATCACGGGGAGCTGAGGTGGTGTGGAATTGCCCATTGCCTGGCAAGGACAACATCTAGGGGGGAAGATTTCCAAGAGGTAAAAATAGGTCATGGGTAACCAAGATGCTGAAACCAGACAAGGACTACTGTGAGAGTGTCAGAAACCATGAATCTGACTAAGACAGAAGTACTGTTAAATCACACTTGTTTAATAATAATAAAAAAAGGTAAACAGAGTAAATGTAGTCAAAACATAGCCAGAGTTCAGGAACTGAAATGGACAGTCAGACAAGCCAAAACGTCAGAGAGCCAGAGATGAGCGTAGTAGAACAGCAAGCAGGATCTGGAGCCAGAAGGAATGTCAGCCAAGCAAGTCTTTAACAGGAACACAGGAGAGCGTCTTTAGAGATATGACCAAGGCGAAGGCAGAGATCATCTGGACTGGACGACTTAAGTAGGCAGGACTGACAAGCAGGATATCATCAACAGGTGAGTCACTGTGGAGAGATAGGAGCTGGCAATTAGCCGACAGCTGAGCGGCCAGCTTTGAGAAGGAAGGGCTGAGCGTGAGTGTGAAATGTGTCCTGCTCTCAGTAGAGGGCAGGACAAATAACGTTATTATTGTAGTGAGAAGTGTCAGTAAAATCCGAGCAGGTGCAGATAGGTTGCAAGAGTAGTGAAGTGTTGAAAGTAGTAAAGTAAAATCATGAAAAAGATTAGATAGAACCCAAATGCCAAAAAAATCCAATAAAAAGTGATGGGTGAATAAAGAGTGTACAAATTACCTGAGACTAAACCATAGAAAGCTTCCAAACCAAAGTGATGCAATGTGAACCCTAAAAAGATATATAAGCAAAACCACCAGAGTGAATCAACCTCCTATGAATGGAGCCTATATGGACACAGCCTCCACACGCCCACCAACATCACGCAGCCACGCGATGAGGGAGGGAGGCGCCAACAATTGGACTGACAAGCCGTCCAAGATTCTCGCCAAAAGGATCCCTCCAATCGGCCGCCAGGAGGACAAAACAGTGCCGGCACGGCAGTGACACAGACCGTGTCATCGCATTTCCGGCGCAGATGGCGTGACATCGGCCCGTGGTGCGGGGGTATCCACCCACCCCAGGAAGGGGGAGGAGGAGATCCCGTGGCACACGTCGCAGATCCTGGAAGCAAAAATCTCCTAGTACAGCTTGTGTGTCACACTGATAAAATATTGAAGATGACTAGATAACAAAGAATGGGGAATTATAGCCCCATCCCATGGGTAAAAACCCTATAGAGAGTGGGGGATTGTCGAGGCGATAGGTTGGAGTAGTAATTATGTAATATTGGTTAGAAATCATCAGACCTAACTAGATAAAAACTATCTAGTTTTTATCTATCTTCCATCCCTGATTATTATATAAAAAGAAGAAGAACAATTCGGGATTTGAAGTGCAGACTTTCAGCTTTAATTCAAGAGGTTGATAAACATAAAAAGTACAAATTTTAGGAACTGCAACCATTTTTATACACAGTTCCCCCATTTTCTGGGGCTCAACTATAATTGGACAAATTAATATAAACATAAATACAATTTTCATTTTTAATATTTTGTTGTGAATCCTTTTCTGGCAATGACTGCCTAAAGTCTGAAACCCATGGACATTACCAAAGACTGGGTTTCCTCCTTTCTGATGCTTTGCCAGACCCTAACTGCAGCTGTCTTCAGTTCTTCTTTGTTTGTGGGTCTTTCTGCCTTTAGTTTTGCCTTCAACAAGTGAAATGCATGCTCAGTTGGGTTGAGATCAGGTGATTGACTTGGCCATTGCAGAGTATTCCACTTCTTTTCCTTCAAAAGCTCATGGGCTGCTTTTGCAGTGTGTTTTGGATCACTGTCCATCTGTACTGTGAAGCGCCTTCCTAACAACTTTGCCGCATTTTGCTGAATCTGGGCTCACAGTTTACCTCTAAACACTGCAGAATTCATCCGGTTTCTGTCACATCATCAATAAACACCAATGACCCAGTGCCACTGGAAGGCATGCATGCCCATGCCATCACACTGCAAGCTCCACCATGTTTTACAGGTGACATTGTGTGCTTTGGATCATGAGCTGTTCCAAGTGTTCTCCACACTTTTTTCTTCCCGTCATTCTGGTACACATTAATCTTAGTTTCATCCATCGAAAGAATGCTTTTCCAGAACCGGTCTGGCTTTTTTAAATGTTTTTTGTCAAATTCTAATCTGGCTTTTCCATTCTTCAGGCTTATGGATGGTTTTCACCTTGTGGTGAACCCTCTGTATTTGCTCTCATGAAGTCTTCTCTTGATATACTGTAGACTTTGACAATGATACGCCACCTGCTGGAGAATGTCCTTCACTTGTTCCATGGACAGCCAGGCTTTTTATGTTGCTGAGCTCACCAATGTGTTCTTCTTTCCTCAGAATGTACCAAAGTGTTGATTTGGCCAATCCTAATTTTGCTGCTATCTCCCTGATTTATTTGTTTACTTTTTGAAGTGTTACAATGGCCTGTTTTACTTGCATGGGCAGCTCCTTTGAACTCATGATGTAGGTTCACAGCAGTAGAGTCCAAATGCAAATACCACACTTAGAATTAACTCCATATCTTTTACCTGCTTAATTGATTAAGAATTAACGAAGGAGTAGCCCACACCTGACCATGAAACAGCTTTTGATTTAACAGTCAGAGTAGTCCTTGCTGCACACGCTCAGGTTGGTCTTTGTTGCTGGAGAGACTATTTGCTGTTTGAGCTAAGATTTTCAGGTCACATGATATTGACATCACACATGTGGGCTTGTATACATATCCTAAATGACAGCCCAGTCCCTCCCTCCTCCTCCATGCCCAAAAACTAAAAAAGAACACAGTGGGTGAGATTTCACATCTTGATTGATGGATGATCCGCCTTCCATAACAGCATGAGGACACGGGCTGTAGTGGAAATCTCCTCCTACCTGAACACTCAGCACTCAGGCAGACCCTGCAGTTTATCATGTCATTGTGGTATACAGATCAGCAAAAAAGGTATATAGTGGCAGTATTTTAATGTAAAAAGAAGATTTATAAGCTGTGGGCACTGGGGGGGAGGGGGGGGGATGGAACTATTTTCATAGTACTGGGTTTAGTAACACTTTAACCACTTAAGGACCTCCGTATTGCCATTGTACGTCATTACAATGGCACAGGCAGGCACAAGCACGTACATGTACGTGCCTGCCTTCCAGCGGGTGGGGGGTCCGATCGGACCCCCTCCCGCTGGATACGGCGGTCCGGTTCGCTGCAGGAGCGATCCGTGATGAGGGGATGGCCGTTGGTTTCTGGCCATCCCCTCTCGATCGCTCCTGGCCAATGACAAGCTTCCTCCCACTGTGTATTGTATACACAGGAAGGAGGAAGTGATGTCATTCTCCTCGGGGCGGTCTTTTTGACCGGACTACGACCGGACTACGAGGAGAAGACAAAAAGTAAGTGTGCACCAACACTACACTGACATGTAGGTACACACATAGCGCTAGGTACCCCGATATACTATCCAATAATGGTTTTAACCCCCTGATTGCCCCTAGTTAACTCTTTCACCCCCTTTTGCCAGTGTCACTAAGCGATCATTTTTCTGATCGCTGCATTAGTGTCGCTAGTGTCGCTAGTTATTTTTTTAGGTTCACCACCAGGTTTTTATAGCGCTAGGTACCCCGATATACTACCCAATAATGGTTTTAACCCCCTGATTGCCCCTAGTTAACCCTTTCACCCCCTTTTGCCAGTGTCACTAAGCGATCATTTTTCTGATCGCTGCATTAGTGTCGCTTTTGTCGCTAGGTAGCTAGTTATTTTTTTAGGTTCACCGCCAGGTTTTTATAGCGCTAGGTACCCCGATATACTACCCAATAATGGTTTTAACCCCCTGATTGCCCCTAGTTAACCCTTTCACCCCCTTTTGCCAGTATCACTAAGCGATAATTTTTCTGATCGCTGCATTAGTGTCGCTAGGTAGCTAGTTATTTTTTTAGGCTCACCGCCAGGTTTTTATAGCGCTAGGTACCCCGATATACTACCCAATAATGGTTTTAACCCCCTGATTGCCCCTAGTTTACCCTTTCACCAGCGATCACAGTATAAGTGTCACTGGTGACGCTGGTTAGCCAGTTAGTTATTTAGGTTCCCCGTCAGGTTTTTATATAGCACCAGGGACCCCCATATACTACCTAATAAAAATTTGAACCCCCTGATTGCCCCTAGTTAACCCTTTCACCAGTGATCACCGTATAAGTGTTACGGGTGACTCTGGTTAGTTTGCTTTTTATAGCATCAGGGCACCCACCATTTATTACTCAGTAAAGGTTTAACCCCCTGATCACCCAGCGGGTGATATCAATTAGGTTTTAGGGTCAGGGTCTGCGTCGCCCCAGGCAGCGCTAGGTTAGTGCCAGTACCGCTAACACCCACACGCAAAGCATAAATCTCCCGTAGTGGTATAGAATCTGAACAGATCAATATCTGATCTGATCAGATCTATACTAGCGTCCCCAGCAGTTTAGGGTTCCAAAAAAACACATTGTTAGCGGGATCAGCCCAGATACCTGCTGGCACCTGCGTTTTGCCCCTCCGCCCAGTCCACCCAAGTGCAGTATCGATTGATCACTGTCACTTACAAAACACTAAACTATAACTGCAGCGATCGCAGAGTTAGGCCTGATCCCTGCGATCGCTAAGTTTTTTTTGGTAGTATTTTATATTTAAATCCGGAAGGCAGTGCTTGGGTTTTCGGGGTCCCGTACGTGGCTAGACTCCCAAAAAGTCCCACATATGTGGTATCCTCGTACTCAGGAGAAGCAGCAGAATATATTTTGGGGTGCAATTCCACATATAACTATGGCATGTGTGAGCAATATATCATTTAGTGCCAACTTTTTGTAAACTTTTTTTTTTTTTTTTGTGTCATTATTCAATCACTTGGGACAAAAAAAAATATTCAATGGGCTCAATATGCCTCTCCACAACTTCCTTGGGGTGTCTACTTTCCAAAATGGGGTCATTTGGGGGGGTTTGTACTGCCCTGCCATTTTAGCACCTCAAGAAATTAGATAGGCAGTCGTAAATTAAAAGCTGTGTAAATTCCAGAAAATGTACTCTAGTTTGTAGACGCTATAACTTTTGCGCAAACCAATAAATATACACTTATTGACATTTTTTTTTACTAAAGACATGTGGCTGAATAAATTTTGCCCTGAATGTATGACTAAAATTGAGTTTATTCGATTTTTCTTATAACAAAAAGTAGAAAATATCATTTTTTCTCAAAATTTTCGGTCTTTTTCCATTTATATCGCAAAAAATAAAAATCGCAGAGGCAATCAAATACCATCAAAAGAAAGCTCTATTTGTGGGAAGAAAAGGACGCAAATTTCGTTTGGGTGCAATATTGCATGACCGCGCAATTACCAGTTAAAGCAGCGCAGTGTGAAATTGTAAAAAGACCTCTGGTCCTTAGGGTGTTTATTGGTCCGGGGCTGAAGTGGTTAAAGAGGAAGTAAAGGCAGTTGAAAAAAAAAAAGCAACCTGCAAGACAAAGGCATAATGAGCTAGTATGTATAGCATACTAGCTCATTATGAATAACTTACCTGAGAACGAAGCCCCCGAAGCGCTCCTCCTTCTTCATGTTCGCCGCTGCCATGTATCCTGGAGTGACTTCCGGGTCTCGCTGCTCCAGCGCTGTGATTCGCCGGAGCAGCGATAACGTCACTTCCGCGCATGCGCACGGGAACCGACATGAGCAGCATATCGCTGCGATCTGCGGCCTGCCCAGTGCGCCTGCGCGCAGCTGTCTATGGCGCATGCGCCGTAGACAGCAGTGCCTGTCTTTTTGTAAATATCTCCTAAACCGTATAGGTTTAGGAGATATTTCTTGGACCTACAGGTAAGCCTTAATCTAGGCTTACCTGTAGGTCAAAGTGGTTTGTAAGTGTTTACAACCACTTTAAAGCGGGATTCCACCGTTTCTAACGTTTTTTTTTTTAGGCATAGTGAAAATCAATATTATTAAGAAGGCTAACACTTACTTCTGTTGTTTCTGCCATCAGCAGCATGCCTTTGTCTCCTCATAAATGACTTTATAAAACCGTCTCCCGACGGTTTCCATTTTGCCTGTGGGCATGTGAAGCCCACAGGCATCCTCTTCCGGGAGTGTGTGATGCTAAATGACCAGCATGCACCGCCCGATCTATAAAAGATCTCGCGCATGCGCAGTAAGCGCAATATCGAGCGCCGTCAACAGCTCCGGTTGCCATGACAACGGGTGTTCTCGTCGGAAGTCCCGCCCCGTTGTCATGGCAACGGAGATAAACAATGATACAAAGACATCACTTCCCTTCTATGACTCGCGCGAGATCTCTAGACTCCTAGATCTCACAGACTCCTGGGGAAAAAAAAAAAGATCCCAGGAGCCCATGCGGCAGACCGGAACAAGTGACCTGCCGATTAAGCCCCGCCCCTTTCCGCATCGGCTCCTCCCCTTTCCGCAATTCACTGGGACAGAAAAATTGAAATATAAAAAAAACGGAGGAAGACAGCTGAAAGGTAAGGGGGTTACATAGCGTTTAGGGAAGGGGGGATCACATAGACCTAGGAGTGTATTTTAGGGTGGACCTCCGCTTTAAGAGGTGTAATTCCTAAACCCATCCTCCGATTTGGATGTACATAACCTAAAATTAAACCTGAGATTGTGCATTTTTGGCCTATATCCATTCTTTAACTATAGCTTGAATATGTTTTTGTAAATACCTGAAAAAACTAAAATTGTGCCTGGACCTAACTGTACGTCTTTGCTGGAAGACAAATAGCTTACATCTACATTTATATAACATATGGGGTGCTAAAGGTTTGTGACCATAGGTGTGCGCAGCCTATTGCATTAGGGTGTGCACCCCAAAGCTCAAACACACATGCCTTTCTCTGCAGCCTTAGCTGCATGGGACAGTGAATGAATGGGAAGTGCTCTGTGCCAAGCGGCTTCCTTTCCATTCACAAACTGAAGCAAAGTAAGCACAGTTTACTATGCTTCAGTTATGAATGAACAAAGTGAGTGAGTGTGTTCATTTAGAAAAAGAAGGCGCTGGTAAATTACATATTTATTAGCCCCTTCCTTTACTCTCCATCCTGAAACATCCCCCGTAGCAGCTGGGGGTGGGGAGAGGAGAGAAGCCAGAAGCAATGAGGCGGGAGGGGGTCCAACACAGGGGAAGTCCGGGCAGTAGTGGGAATTGGCACCACACATAGTGTGATTAGGATGTGGCCTGGCACACCAATGGTTGTGACCACCATGCTACTGAGGGCCTGTTCACACCAATTGCATTGGGCTGCACTGTGCAGTTATGCTCAAATTTGTTTAATTTGCACCACAGCGTTGAAAGAAAGTAGGACATGCTTTACATATATCAGCTGCTGGTGTGAACAAACCCCGAAAATTCAGAATTAAGGCCAAAGTCCGACCCCCCAAAAAAAATTTTTTTGCAGTGCCCCCCGCAAGAGTTAAATGCTTGTTAAGCCTACGGGTTGCAGAAGAGAATGCATGACTTACCCGACTCCCCGTTCCAACCAGCTCCAGTGCTCTCCTTTTCTCCCTGAAGCTCTGTTCTAGGGTGGAGCCTCAGCATCATCAAGGACAGTGCAGGGCTATGAACCCTGTATTGTACATGGTGCAGGCAGGAATGTGACTGCAGCCAGGAGTACCTTACAGGGGAAGCTGAAAGGGAACGGTTGCAGGGTTTGAGGGAGCGGGGAGTCAGGTATGTAATATCTCTTCTGCAACCCCCTAGACTTAAAGATGAACGTTACTCCCTGGGGTTTATTTTAATATTAACCCCTTCCTATCTGGTATGGTAGGTGAGCTGAAATAGCATGCTCACCTGCCCACACTCCGGCTCCTGTGCCGCTAAATTCTTTGTAATGTCATCCGGAGGCCGAATGTCTCTTCCATATCCTAGGAGCTGGCCTCCTGATGACACAGTGGAGTTGATTTACTAAAGGCAAATAGACTGTGCACGTTGCAAAGTGCAATTGCCACAGAGCTTAGTAAATGAGGTAAAGCTTCACTTTGCAAAGAGAACCCAATCACATGCAAGGAAAATAAATAAAACAGGATTTTTGCTTGCACATGATTGGATGATGGAAGTCAGCAGAGCTTCTACTCATTTACTAAGCTCTGGAGAAACCACACTTTGTAACATGCACAGTCAATTTACCTTTAGTAAATCAACCCCAGTGAGTTTTACACAACCCAGAATGTTCCTCAGATCTATGACATGGATATCCCAGGAGGCTGTGAGTAGGGGGAGGGGGGTTGTCACAATCTCCACCTTGTCCATTCAGAAAATGTCTTACATTCATTGAGAAAAATATAGTGTTCCGTGAAGGGCGCTCATGCTGAGTGATCGAACCGCTGTGTTCACTATGAGCAGCAGGGCAACCACTCGTCAATGGGCCCCGAAGAATGCAGCAATCATTGTATGAGTTGTGACTACAACCGTGATTCTCCGCTTATACAGCAATCCTACAGGTATGGAACATGTTATACTTACATTGATCCAAGTGAGACCAATGTAACTGTGTAAAAAAAGCAATACATGGAATTCATCTCTAACAAGCATATAATCCGAGGGGGACCCCACTGCAGGGGTTCATTTATTTGTCATGCCCGGAGTTGGGCTTTAAAGATGAGTTCCAGGCATGGCTATACGATACGTAGTTACATTGGTCTAGCTTGGACCAATGTACCTACAGTATGTATATGACTTACCTGGCCAATGCCCCTGGAAGATGGAAATCAATGAAGTTGACACCTTGACACTCCAGTGATCTTCTCTTGCTTCTGAGTCCTGTGCTGAGCAGCTGCCCTGCTAAATTCCGAACACAAGAGGTCCAACAAAGCACAGACATCATTCAGAAAATGCTTTGTATTTACTGAATGAATGTACAGCATTCTCTGCACAACGTGGAGAGGCTTAGCTGTGATGTCACACTTACCACAATGTGATACATCTACCTCTCCGATGCTGTCACCTTTTATAGGGCCAACCTGCAGTGACATTTACAACCCCCCTTCTTCTCCAAGCATGGCAGTGTAGCACCAGAGGCATCCTGC
Organism: Lithobates pipiens; assembly: GCF_037356315.1. Lineage (NCBI taxonomy): Eukaryota > Metazoa > Chordata > Amphibia > Anura > Ranidae > Lithobates > Lithobates pipiens. The sequence continues at coordinate 204,086,181 of NW_027507685.1, read as the reverse complement.
AGAGTCAATCTGTTGCATCTACCTCCCTGCTGCTGTCACCATTTAAAGGGCCAGCCTGCAGCTCCAGGTGCCATTCACACACCTGCCCCCCCCCCCCCACCATCCTTCTCCAAGCATGGCAATGTAGCACCAGAGGCATTCTGCTGGGGCAGTGTGATGCCCTCCTTACTGCTCTGCAGCTCTGGGTGACATTGCCCCCCCCCCCCCATGCTCCTTCAAGTATGGCTATGTAGTACCATAAGCATCCTGTGGGGGAAGTGTGATGCACCTACCTCCCTACTGCCACCCTGCAGCTCTGGATGACATTTACCCCCCAGACACCACCCCCCCCCATCCTCATTAAAGCATGGCTGTGTAGCACAAGAAGCGTCCTGCGGAGGCAGTGCTTTGCATCTGCCCCTCTGCTTCTATATCTATTAAAGGGCAAACCTGCAGCTCTGGATGACATTGCCCCCTCCCCAACCATGGCTATGTAGTACCAGAAGCGCCCTGCGGGGGCAGTGTGATGCATCTACCTCCCTACTGCCACCATCCATTTAAAGAGCCACCCTGCAGCTCTGGTTGATATCCCCCCCCTCCGTCAAGCATGGCTGTGTAGTACCAAAAGCGTCCTGCGGGGGCAGTGTTTTGCATCTGCCCCCTGCTTCTACCATCTATTAAGGGTCCAACCTGCAGCTCTGGATGATATTTAACCCCCTGGACCCCCATCTTTCTCCAAGCATGATTGTGTAGTACTAGGGGCGTTCTGCGGGGGGCAGCGTGAGCACCTAGCTTCCAACTCCTGACACCCTTTAAAGGGCCAACCTGCAGCTTTGCATGATATTTAACCCCCTGAACCCCCATCTTTCTCAAAGCATGATGGTGTAGTACTAGGGGCGTCCTGCGGGGGGCAGTGTGATGCACCTACCTTCCGACTCCTGCCACCCTTTAAAGGGCCAACCTGCAGCTTTGGATGATATTTAACCCCCATCTTTCTCCAAGCATGATAGTGTAGTGCTAGGGGCGCCCTGCGGGGGGGGGGGGGGGGGGAGCAGTGTGATGCCCCTACCTTCTGGCTCCTGCCACCTTTTTAAAGGGCCAACCTGCAGCTCTGAGTGACATCTGCCCCCCCTCCCCAATATTGCACTTCGGGGTTCAGTACCCGCGGTCCAATGTTTAACCCCCTACTTGCCCATCTCCTGCCACACGTTGCAGCATCTACATGCAATATGCAGCCATGCATCAGCTCTGCTCCTTCTATATCCTGAGAAACAGGTGCATCACCGAGCCTGCCGAGCACTAGGACCGTGCAGCCTCCACCTCGATCGCCCCCCCCCCCCCCAACCCCTCTTCTATTTCATGCACCCCCTATTCCGTGCAGCAGCACCCCACTGTCCCCGGGCACTGGGAGCAGCCAGGCCCCTCTGATCCCCATCAGCAGCAGCTCAGCCTCCAGGTGCAGCAGCAGCACAGACACAGCCCAGGAGGCAGAGAGGAGGGGGTGGTGGTAGGGTGGGGGGGGAGGAGGAGGGAGGGATGGGGGTGATCTGAGATGTTGTTACCTGGAAGATGGCTGCTCCTCCAACAGCCACATCATGATGCCCAGGAAAAAATGGAGAAAAAGAGGAAAAAACAGAGGAGATGAGAAATAACACCCTGCTGCCAGCTATTGCATTGTGCCACCATAGACATTCCCCTGGCAAGACAGGATCACAGCATACAGGAGGCATCCCTTCTTGGATTCTCTATCAGCTATGGACAGAGAGTGAGTTCTGCCTTTTTTTTTGTTTTTAATCATTGCACCCTTTGCTTGACCCCCCCCCCCCTTTCCTTATCTGACAGGTACCCCATTGATTGTTGCAGCAGGCAGGGCCATTCATCCCAGCATTAAACCCCCATCCCTCTCTGTTATCATTCCCTCCTGTCATCCTGCATGGCTGCTGCTGCTGCTGCTGTTTCCATTTGCCTAAATCTGGCATTTCTCCCCCCCACCATCTCCTGTCCTGAAATAGCTGCAGGGAGGGAAGGCAATGGGGGTGCGGGGGAGGGTGGAGGGGGGCAACTGCCATTTCTGGTCCTCATTCAAGGTGGGGAAGGGGAAGGGGCAGATTTTTGTGAATCAATCCTATTTGCATCTGGATTCATTCATAAAAAAAGGGCTGTGATCAGTTTGAGGAACCATGATAGCTGCTTCCCCTCCCCACCCTCCTCCCCCTCCCCCTTGGTGTATGTGTGTGTGTGTGTATATATGTGTATATATAAATATATATATGTGTGTGTGTGTGTGTGCCTCTGCAGATGTCATCCCTGGTGCCTAGGCCAGACCCATCACTCTGGTCCACAGCACCGCTAGAAGGGGGATTTAGGGACCCTTGTCACACTCTCACCTGCCAGCACAAAGAACCTCTGGTCATGTGACCAGCCATTCACAAAAATTCTTCTTCATTCACTGATGCTTCTTGGTTTCGTGCAAGGGGGATCAGCTGCTCCATACTTCCCAGGGCCCCTTGCTGGATCATGCTGGGATCCCCCAGCAAGCAAAGACACCCCCCTACTAATCCTAAATCTCTTCTCTCTCTGGATTAGGAAGGAAAGGGGAATGATGAATTTTTTTAAATGATGAAAGGAATCAGCTGTCCTATTTTTTCTTTTTTTTAAGTATCATTTTTTTTTTTAACATTTGATTTTTATTTTTTTTCACTTACATTGTATAACATTGGACACAATATGTTCCGCTTTGATACAGTCTCCTCTTTACAATCAGTCTATAGCAGGGGTAGACAACCTTTTGAGCGCAGTGACGATTTTATAGCAAAAAAATGTCAACTTCACACTCTCACGAAAATCCGAAAAGGATTTTTTATATAAATAAATAAATATATATATATATATATATATATATATATATATATATATATATATATATATATATAATTATAATAATATTTATTACTTATAGTTTATATAAGTAAATGCTGTAAACTACTTTAGTAGTGAGAAATTATCATCCTGCACTCTCACGCCTCAGATCAGCCCCGTTTCCTGCAACTCCATACCTCAGATCACTTTCCCCCCTGCACATCTGCCCCACCACCGTAACCCCCTGCACATCTGCCCCACCACCGTAACCCCCTGCACATCTGCCCCACCACCGTAACCCCCTGCACATCTGCCCCACCACCGTAACCCCCTGCACATCTGCCCCACCAACGTAACCCCCTGCACATCTGCCCCATCAACGCAACCCCCTGCACATCTGCCCCACCACCGTAACACCCTGCACGTCTGCCCCACCACTGTAACACCCTGTACATCTGCCCCACCTCTATACCCCCTGCTCTACTGGCCCACCACTGTAACCCCCTGCTCATCTGCCCCACCACTCTACCTCCCTGCACATCTGCTCCACTGCCATACCCCCATGCTCTTCTTATCTGCCCTAACACTGAACTTATCTGCTTATCTGCCCCACCACTGTAACTCCCTTTCTCATCCACCCCATTTCTCACCCCCTGCTCATCTGCCCCACCACTGTACCTCCCTGCACATCTGCTCCACCGCCATACCCCCACCATATACTTATCTGTCCTAACACTGCTTATCTGCCCCACCACTGTAACTCACTTTCTCATCCACCCCACCGCTGTAACCCCCTGCTCATCTGTACCAACATAGTACCTCCTTTCTCCTCTGCCCTGCCACTGTACCCCCCTGTACATCTGCCCCACCTCTGTACCCCCTGCTCTTCTGCCTTAACCACTGTAACCCCCTGCTCATCTGTCCCACCAATGTACTTCCTTTCACATCTGCCCCACCGTTGTACACCCCTGCTCTTTTGTCCCACTGATGAACCCCCTTCTCATCTGGCCCAACACTGAACCCCCCTGTTCATCTGTCCCACCGCTCAACCACCTTTCTTTTCTGCCCAAACACTGAACACCCCCTGCTCATCTGTCCCACCACTGTAGCCCCTGCTTTTCTGTCCCACTTCTGAACCCCCTTCTCATCCCACCCACTACTGTACCTCCTGCACATCTGCCCTGCCACTGTACCCGCTTGATTTTCTGTCCCACCACTGCTACCCTGCTGCTCATCTGCCCCATCAATGCACTCCTTTTCTCATCTGCTCCACCACTGTACCTCCTTGCACATCTACTCCACCCAAATATCCCCATGCTCTTCTGTCTCACTACTGAATCACCTTCTTATCTGTCCTAACACTGAACCCATCTGCTCATCTGCCCCACCACTGTAACCCGCTTTCTCATCTGCCCCACCAATGTACCTCCTGCACATCTGTCTCACCTCTGTACCCCCTGCTCTTCTGCCCCACCTCTGTTCCCTCGGCTCATCTGTCCCACCAATACACCTCCTTTCACATCTGCCCCACTGCTCTACCCCCCCTGATTTTCTGTCCCCCCACTGATCTCCCTTCTCATCTGCACCAACACTGAACCCCCCCCCCCCTCCCTGCTCATCTATCCCACCACTGTAACCCCCTTCTCATCTACCCCATCACTGTACCCCCTTGCTCTTCTGTCCCACTGCTGAAGCCCCTTCTCATCTCTTCTACCACTCTACCTCCCTGCTCATCTGTTCCACCTCTGAAACCCTTCTGTTCATTTTCCCCACCACTGTACCCCCCTACTCATTTGCTCCACCGCTGTACCCTCTTCTCATCTATGATATCCATGATATGCAGAGTGGTGAAAGGAAGCAGAGATGAGACACATCTACCTGTCCTGGCACATTCATCCTGCTGATCCACCTCTCGCATCCAGCCCACATGCTTGTATGTGATGTATGTGATATCACATACAAGCACCTGGAATGGATGCGCAATGATGAGCTCAGGTCAGGGGTATTTTCTGAAAGCAGGGGGCCTGTGTGCAGGATCATAAGTTGGGCCCCCACAGTTGAGGAAAAGTGTGGCGCTCTGCGCCGCAGCAAAATTTGGGTGTGATTTTCATTGCGCTGAATACTGGCTCTGGCTTAAAGGGTCACAGAATGCAGGGGTAAGTAGTACGTGATGCAATGGTTCAGGAATAATTTCAACAAAGTTCCCAGATGCTCAATAGTAATTCCACAAACTGTCACCAGATTGTGATTTTCTCAATCACAGTGAAATCCCTTCTTTCTGAGATTGGTAGTGGCAACCAAGCCAGTCCTCTTCCTCCAGATGGTGGGTGGGGCTAACAGGACTGTGATTGGCTTTAGCAGTGGCCAATGACAGTCCTCTTTCTGCTGGAAACAGGGACTGACCCCTCCTAGCAGAACTGCACCCAATCTCTTCCCCATCACAAAAGCTGACGATCGCAGCTACAGCAAAGTTAGAGAACCAATTAATGTTGGGGAATTCTGAAATTGGAATGCATTAGTGTGTCACTGACACTTCCCTGTGCAGCTCTACTGATGGGGAGGGAGTCGGGTGCCAGTGTCTTGTCAAATAACGTCCTCCATCGGATAGTGTCCGCTGTGTACTGCGCATGCGCAGTACACAGCAACACAGATTCCGAAAATTGCAGAGGATGAACGGCGCATGCGCCGTGAGTCCAGGTTCTATCCCCACTATCCAAGTGGACATAGAGTAGGAATAAAAAAGAGCCGAGCGCAGCGAGGCCGAGCCCGAAGCGTGGCGAGCGAAGCTCGCCTGTGAGGGGCCCTCTAATATTCACAACCCTATGTCCGCTTGGATGGTGGGGCTACCACCTCCACTCACGGCGCAGGTGCCGTTCAGCTTCAGAGATTTTCCTGCATGCGCAGTACGGTCCGGACACTATTTGATGGCCGGACACTATATGGTAGAACACCGGCAAAAGAGGCTTTGAGTGCTGGGGTTTGCCTACCCCTAGTCTATAGTTTGGATGCTTTACAATCACTATTTCTATGAAAGCACATACAGTGAAAGAATAACATAAATAACAATACATTTTAATAAATATAGAAGCACAACATAATAATAAATTTAGAAGAATGCCATAAATAATACAAATAGAAGAATAACGTAATAATAACCATAGAACAATATTATAAATAATAATAAATATAGAAGAATAACGTAAAAATAAACATAGAAGAATACCATAAATATAGAAGAATAACATAATAATTAACATAAAAGAATATTATAATAATAAATATAGAAGAATAACGTAATAATAAACATAGACGAATAGATATATAGAATAAATAATACATATAGAAGAATAACGTAATAATAACCATAGAAGAAAACTATAAATAATTATAAATATAGAAGAATAACGTAAAAATAAACATAGAAGAATACCATAAATAATAATAAATATAGAAGAATAATATAATAATTAACATAGAAGAATATCATAATAATAAATATAGAAGAATAACGTAATGATAAACATAGAAGAATAGTATAAATAATAATACATATAGAAGAATAACGTAAAAATAAACATAGAAGAATACCATAAATAATAATAAATATAGAAGAATAACATAATAATTAACATAGAAGAATATCATGATAATAAATATAGAAGAATAACGTAATAATAAACATTGAAGAATACATATATAGAATAAATAATACATATAGAAGAATAACGTAATTATAACCATAGAAGAATATCATAAATAATAATAAATATAGAAGAATAACATAATAATAAACATAGAAGAATGCCATAAATAATAATAAATATAGAAGAATAACATAATAATAAACATAGAAGAATGCCATAAATAATATGACAAACAATAGCCATGATTATCAACTTTGAATATGTGAACCAAAATGACAGAACTCATGTGCCACCAGGAGGAGGATATGGATGTTAGCTGTCCTTTTCTTCAACCCTATCTCTGGTAGAAGGGCATCCATGTCTGCCATGTTCTCAGTTTAATATGCCCCCCCCCCTTATCTTAGGTGGTAGGATGGGGAAGGTGGGGGGTCTCCTGTCACCTGTTATCCCTTTGTCCCTACCCCAAATTATATGACACCTGATTTAGATAGCTTGGCATTTAAATCGTATATTATTGTCTTATTATAATGTTAGGTATGATATATTGGATTGTAACAGGTATCTAGCCTCTATAGCGTTACCTATTTTACATTGATTTGTAAGATTACTGATTGATGTCATGGGCTGCCTTACCTGTTGTATGTTGTATTTAAATTATTTATTTCCTTTACAATGTAATTAATGTCTATGCATTTTTCTGTAATTTCATTTGTCACTCAAGGTGTTTTTTTTTGCAAGCATTTTAAGTGTGTTTGACCTGTACAGCAGGACAGGCATGTGCTGACAGAACATGTTGATAGAAGGAGAAAGCAGGGTGACAAAGAGACAGACTCACCACTGTGCTGTTTTTCCTTTCACTGTCCAGTCTCGGGATAGAGGTGGGTCCAGGATGACCTGAACTCAAAGGAAATGGGTTGAATTGTGCTGGCTGTCAGACTGAGGAAATCTTCTGGCAGAAAAAAAGTACTGCAGGGGAGAGCTCTGCATTAAATATTGGGGCATAGGCTGTTTATTTATCTTTTGATGGACTTTTCGTTTTTGGTTTGTTTTGTTATTTCTGGCTGGAGTTCTGCTTTAATGCAGTTTATTATACATGGCAAGAAAATCAGAAATCAAATATGAATGTATTACGCTTGGGTATAATGCAGAAACAGAAATGTAATATACATTCATACAGCATTATCCTGCTGGAAGGAGCCATCAGAAGATGGGTACACTGTAGACATAAAGGGATGGGCATGGTCAGCAACAATACTCAGGTGGGCCATGCCGTTGAAACGATGCTCAATTGGTACCAAGGGGCCCAAAGAGTGCCAAGAAAATATCCCCCACACCATTACACCACCACCAGCCTGAGCTATTGATATAAGGCAGGATGGATCCATACTTTCATGTTTACACCAAATTACGACCCGACCATCTGAATGTTGCAGCTGAAATTGAGACTCATCAGACCAGGCAACGTATTTCCAATCTTCTATTGTCCAATTTTGTGGAACCTGTGTGAATTGTAACCTCAGTTCCCTGCTCTTAGCTGACAGGAGTGGCATCCAGTGTGGTCTTCTGCTGCAGGGTCTCAAATCATTATTTTTCCCACTGTATGTGTGTGTATCTCACAAAAGTGAGTACACCCCTCACATTTTTGTAAATATTTTATTATATCTTTTCATGTGACAACACTGAACAAATGACACTTTGCTACAATGTAAAGTAGTGAGTGTACAGCTTGTATAACAGTGTAAATTTGCTGTCGCCTCAAAATAACTCAACACACAGCCATTAATGTCTAAACCGCTGGCAACAAAAGTGAGTACACCCCTAAGTGAAAATGGGCCCAAAGTGACAATATTTTGTGTGGCCACCATTATTTTCCAGCACTGCCTTATCCCTCTTGGGCATGGAGTTCACCAGAGCTTCACAGGTTGCCACTGAAGTCCTCTTCCACTCCTCCATGGCGACATCACAGAGCTGGTGGATGTTAGAGACCTTGCGCTGCTCCACCTTCCGTTTGAGGATGCCCCACAGATGCTCAATAGGGTTTAGGTCTGGAGACATGCTTGGCCAGTCCATCAACTTTACCCTCAGCTTCTTTAGCAAGGCAATGGCTGTCATGGAGGTGTGTTTGGGGTCGTTATCATGTTGAAATTCTGCCCTGCGGCCCAGTCTCTGAAGGGAGGGATCATGCTCTGCTTCAGTACGTCACAGTACATGTTGACATTCATGATTCCCTCAATGAACTGTAGCTCCCCAGTGCCGGCAGCACTCATGCAGCCCCATCACATGACACCCCCATCACCATGCTTGACTGTACTCAAGACACACTTGTCTTTGTACTCCTCACCTGGTTGCCGCCACACACGCTTGACACCATCTGAACCAAATAAGTTTATCTTGGTCTCGTCAGACCACAGGACATGATTACAGTAATCCATGTCCTTAGTCTGCTTGTCTTGAGCAAACTGTTTGCAGGCTTTCTTGTGCATCATCTTTAGAAGAGGCTTCCTTCTGGAATGACCAATTTGATGCAGTGTGCGGCGTATGGTCTAAGCACTGACAGGCTGAACCCCCACCCTTCAACCTCTATAGCAATGCTGACAGCACTCATACGTCTATTTCCCAAAGACAACCTCTGGATATGACGCTGAGCACGTGCACTCAACTTCTATGGTCGGCCATGGCGAAGCCTGTTCTGAGTGGAACCTGTCCTGTTAAACTGCTGTTTGGCCTTGGCCACCATGCCGCAGCTCAGTTTTCAGGATCTTGGCAATCTTCTTATAGCCTAGGCCATCTTTATGTAGAGCTATCATTTTTTTTTTTTCAGATCCTCAGAGTTCTTTACCATGAGGTGCAATGTTGAACTTACAGTGACTAGTATGAGAGAGTGAGAGCAATAACACCAAATTTAACACACCTGAGACCTTGTAACACTAACGAGTCACATGACAACCGGAAGGGAGGGAAAAATGGGAAAATGCCTAATTTGGCCCAATTTGGACATTTTCTCTTAGGGGTGTACTTTTGTTGACAGTGGTTTAGACATTAATGGCTGTGTGTTGAGTTATGTTGAGGCGACAGCTGTACACTCTACTTTACATTGTATCAAGGTGTCATTTCTTCAGTGTTGTCACATGAAAAGATAGAATAAAATATTTACAAAAATGTGAGGGGTGTACTCACTTTTGTGAGATACTGTGTGTATGTGTGTGTGTGTATATATGTGTGTGTGTGTATATATGTGTGTGTATATATATATATATATATATATATATATATATATATATATATATATATATATATATATAAATATATAAATATATAATGTGTATGTATATATATATATATGTGTGTGTGTGTGTATGTATGTATGTGTATATATATATATATATATATATATATATATATATATATATATATATATATATATATATTCGTTCATTTATCCAGTGTATATATGTCTGATTTATACCCCTGGTGCCCAACCTGTGGTGGCCTGGGGGCGGAATGCAGCCCTTTGGTACTTTTTGTGTGGCCCTCAGGGCCCCTGCAGACACTATCCTGTGTGCCTTTACTGCCTGGTTGAAGCAGTCTCATGTAATATAGAGATGGGCCTCCAGGTAGGTCTGCTGACACAAAAAAGTTTTCCTCCAGGAAATGAAGAGCCCCAGGTGCCGGCTAATGCATATAGCAAATCAAGGTGAGTAGAAAATTCTGGACAGCCGCATTCCAAATGAAATTTCCCGTGCCTTTATTAGAACGTCAGAATCACACTGCACATGTCACAGCAAAGTAATACAGAACCCAAAACAACTGAAGCGTTTCACACTAAACGTAGTGCTTACTCATAGCTCATGAGTAAGGACTACATTTAGTGTGAAACGCGTCAGTTGTGTTTGTATCATGTATGCAGTCCCTGACCATCTCCTGTATCATGTTCGCAGTCTCTGACCATCTCCTGTATCATGTCCGCAGTCTCTGACCATCTCCTGTATCATGTCCGCAGTCTCTGACCATCTCCTGTATCATGTCTGCAGTCTCTGACAATCTCTTGTATCATGTCCGCAGTCTCTGACCATCTCCTGTATCATGTCTGCAGTCTCTGACAATCTCTTGTATCATGTCCGCAGTCTCTGACCATCTCCTATATAAAGTCCGCAGTCTCTGACCATCTCTTGTATCATGTCCGCAGTCTCTGAACATCTCCTTTACTATATCCAAGGTCTCTGACCATCTCTTGTATTATGTCCATAGTCTTTGACTATATCCAGTTTGTCTGCTGTCAGAAATGTCAGATATGTGTGGCCCTTTGGTACTATCAAGGGCTGTTTGTGAGACCCCCATTTCAGGAAAGTTAACCACAACTGGCTTATACTGTATATAGTTATTTATATTGTGTTTTATCACTTGAAAGAAAATATAAATTACTTTCTAAAATCGGTCAGAATGTAAGGTTCAGTTCACACTTATGGAGTGCAGGAAGTTCCGGAATCCACGCGCGTGTCACGCACCATGTTGCTGTCGCACTGCCCTTGCAATCTGCTGCAGGTGTCAATACACAGTTAATGACACCCCAGACACAGTGCATTTGCCTGCACCTGGTTGCACCAGATTACACACCACAAAGTGACCATGTGATCCGGTTCAGTGTGGCTCCAAAAAAGGTGCATGCACGTCTTTGGTGCAATGTGGTGCGCGAATGGGCTCAAATCGCACTGCACGGAATCGCATGTGAATTGCACAGGAATGTGGTGCCGTTCCTATGCATTTCATGTGCAGTGTACAGTGTAAACTGAAGATTAATAAAATAAGGTAGAGCAGACATGTTTTATTACATAGTACTTTTTGTATATATCATCTACATATGTTATTAAGAATAATTATCAAAATTTCTGCCTGCATGAAAAAAAAACTGATAATCTGAGAAATAAGATATGTGAGAGGTGAACTGTGGGGTTTTTAGAATCAAATTTGCCAAATTATAGCTCATAGCAACAAATTGGAGCCCACCTGTCACTTATCTCACTAAAGCTTGCCACACACATTGCAGTCTGATTGTATATTTTGTTTTAGGCCTCTTTCTCGCTAGTGCAATTTCAGATGTGAAAATCGCATGACAATTGAAATCACATTATTTTCAATGTTGCCCTTTCACATCAGTGTAACTTAGCACAGCGTGATTTTGGGTCCTCTACTACTTTGGTGCAATTTCAACGCAATTGTGGCCCCATGGAATATGCAAACTGCATCCAAGCTGCATCACATAATCGCACTGGAAATCAAATCAAATTTTCGCAGTTACTGAAGCCAGCCTACGATTTATCAACAATTATACAGTGCAAAAGCCTAATCAACAGAATATAATTTGAAGGGATTGTTTGGTAGGCACGTGCACTTTATAGATATGGTAAATGTTAAGGAAATTCTATAAAGATTGTACATTCAGATTGTAATTGTTGAAGACCAGACCTTTTCTGGTTACTTTTCGTTCACAAGTTTAAATCAGTATTTTTTTTCTAGAAAATTACTTATAACCCCCAAACATTCTCTAGATAGACAGATAGTGTTTTTTTTTTTTTTTTTATAGGGAAAATGCCAATCTTTGCAATTTTTTTATGTCACACAATATTTGCACAGAGTTTTTTTAAACTGATTTTTTTTGGGGAAAAAATGTATTTTAATGAATTAACCACTTCAGCCCCAAAAGAATTTACCCCCTTCCTGACCAGAGCACTTTTTGTAATTCGGCACTGTGTCGCTTTAACTGACAATTGTGCAGTTGTGTGACATGGCTCCCAAAAATTGACGTCCTTTTTTTCCCACAAATAGAGTTTTCTTTTGGTAGTATTTGATCACCTCTTAATTTTTTGCGCTAGAAATAAAAGAATAGCGACAATTTTGAAAAAAAACACATTATTTTTTACTTTTTGCTATAATAAATATCCCCCAAAAATATTTAAAACATTTATTTTCCTCAGTTTAGGCCGATACGTATTCTTCTACATATTTTTGGCAAACAAATCACAATAAGCATTTACTGATTAGTTTGCGCAAAAGTTATAGTGTCTACAAAATAGGGGATAGTTTTATGGCGTTTTTATTGATAATTTTTTTTTTTTACTAGCAATGGCGGCGATCAGTGATTTTTATCATGAATTTAACATTATGGCGGACACATCAGACAATTTTGACACATTTTTGGGACCATTGGAATTAATGTCTTTATTCAACCTTACTAACTATGCAATACAGCGATCAATGATAAAAAATTGCATTGATTACTGTAAAAATGTCACTGGCAGTGAAGGGGTTAACCACTAGGGGCGCTGTAGGGGTTAAGTGTGTCCTAGGGAGTGATTCTAACTGTGGGGAGGAGGGGCTGTGTGTGACACGTCACTGATCAGAGCTCCTGATCACAGAGAGAGCTGATCAGTGACAGTGTCACTAGGCAGAACGGGGAGATGCTTGTTTACATTAGCATCTCCCCATTCTTCCTCACCGTGAGACGATCGCGGGGATCCCCACTGACATCGGGTCCGTGGGACCCGCGATCACGGAGCTCCCGGCGCGCCCGCAAGCTGACTCTGGAAGGGCGACGTACAGGTACGTTAATCTGCCTGTTCGTGCCCTTCTGCCGCAGTATATCTGCGTGAGGCGGTCGGGAAGCGCTGAAAAAACAAAATGCAATATATACCTCCATTTTTTGTATAATATGAAGAATGATGTTACGCCGAGTAAATATATACCTAACATGTCACAATTTAAAATTGCGCACACTCGTGGAATGGCAACAAACTACGGTACTTAAAAATCTCCATAGGCGACGCTTTAAGCGTCTTTAGAGATTTTTTTTTTTTTTTCCCGATCACTCTTTTAATAGAAATAAGGATCACAGGTCCTCTTTATGAGGAGATCGGGGGTCAAAAAGACCTCAAATCTCTTCTTTACCTTTGTTCCAAATCAGGGACAGTTCCTGGAAATCAGGGACAGTTCCTCGAAATCAGGGACAGTTGGGAGCTATGCATTAGTAGCAACATTTATCTGCCATTTTAAAATACCAAACTTTGAATGGTGCCTCAATGCACCTAGGCTGCACACTTGCATACCTCCCAAAATTTTGAGATGGGAATGAGGGACACCTACTAACAAAAAAACGTATGTAGGCATAGGACACGTCCCCTCCCACACCCCCTTAACCACTTGCTTACTGGGCACTTAAACCCCCCTCAGTCCCAGACCAATTTTCAGCTTTCGGCGCTGATGCACTTTGAATGACAATTGCGCGGTCATACAACACTGTACCCAAATTACATTTTTATCATTTTTTTCCCACAAATAGAGCTTTCTTTTGGTGGTATTTTATTACAGCTCGGAGTTTTATTTTTTGCTAAACAAACAAAAAAAGATGCAAAAAAAAACAAAATCATGTTTAATAGTTATAAAATTTTGCAAATAGGTTATTTTTCTCCTTCATTGAAGTGCGCTGATGAGGCGGCACTGATAGGCTGCACTGGTGGGCACTGATAGGCTGCATTGGTGGGCACTGATAGGCTGCACTGGTGGGCACTGATAGGCATAGTTAAGGCGGCACTAATAGGCACAGATAAGGTGGCACCGATAGGCACAGATAAGGCAGTACTGATGGGCACAGATAAGGCGGCACTGATGGGCAAAGATGGGCATGGATGGGTGGCACGGATGGGTGGCACGGATGGGTGGCACTAAGGGGCACTGATAGGTACCACTGATAGATGGGACTGATGGGCACTGATAGGTGGCACTGATAGGTGGCTCTGATAGGTGGCACTGCTGGGCACTGATGGGCGGCACTGCTGGGCAATGATGGGCACTGGTAGATGACACTGATGGGCACGGATATGTGGCACTGGGGTGCAGCACCGTTGTTGAGGCAGATTGTGGGCACTGTGGGTGGCACTGTGGGCACTGCTGGGTGGCACTGTGGGCACTGCTGGGTGGCACTGACGGGGGGCACTTATGTTTTATTAAGGTGGCACTGGCAGGGGGCAGGTGGGCACTGGCAGGGGGCAGGTGGGCACTGGCAGGGCTGGCCGTGATCGGGACTGATGTCCCGATCACGGCCTGTCAGCGGGAGGAGGAATAATAGCCGATTACCGGCTCCGTTGCATCACATGATCAGCTGTCATTGGCATCGACCCCTTGCTCGGATTAGTGATCAGGCGAGTCTCTTAGACTCGCCGATCACAGAGCGCGCCGCGCGTGCCCCTCAGGGGGCGCGCAGGCCGCTCGTGCACGGGATGATGTCAATAGACGTAGTCCCGGCAAAGGAGGTCCGCGCTGTAGCCGTCATTCGGCTATAGCGCGGATCTCAAGTGGTTAAAGGAGATATAACAAAAAAGAGGTTAATTAAATCCACTTTTTTACCACTGCTATTCCTTTATATTGGCTTTTAAAACAAAAAAACAAATGCAGCAATTTAGAAATTGGATGAAAAGATTAGCACTGGGAAACACTTTTTGAAAATAAAGTGTATTTTATATACAACTATATAGATCAGACCAAAATGAGGGACAAATGAGGGGGGAAGAGGGACATTGCTCCAAATCAGGGACAGTTGGGAGCTATGCAGTTGCTTTTAGGCCCCCTTTACAATGTGTCACTGGGTATTGCGCATTTTGCACATTGGAGCATTCTGAATGCCTCCCCAATGCACCTTGCCAAGTCATGTGTGTTGCAGTGCACTACAACGCATGGTGTAACGCACTAGTGTGCACTGTAATGTGCTGCATTACAGAAAATAGCGCATACACCTTTTTGGTGAATTCTGGTCCCTTCAAGTAAACGTGCTGCCTTAATGCATCACACGTTTACACATGGCATATTGGGTGTGTGCTACTGCAGTGCAGCTGTGTGAATGGACCCTTAAAGTGTTTGTAAACCTCTGAAATGAAACCTGAACAAAGCATATCTCTCTATAGTTCTAGTATGTTCTTGCATCAGTCCAAAGCACCTGGCATGGATCCTGTCTGATCGCTCTACCCTCGTCATTTTGAAGGCCTCATACACACTAAACATTAATGCGACTTTGGACACATAAAGTCATATGACAATTCGCAGCCCATTGATTTCAATGGAACCCCTGTCAAATATATGTGACTTAAAGTCACAGCAACTTTGAAAAGTTTCCTGCACTACTTAGATGCAGCTTTCTTGCGGTTTTTGTTTTTTTTGCGCTATAAACAAAAAAAGACTGACAATTTTGAAAAAAAAAAAAAACAATATTTTTTACTTTCTGCTATAATACATATCCAAAAAAATATATAACATAACAAATTTCTTCATTAGTTTAGGTCAATATGTATTCTGCTACATATTTTTGGTTAAAAAAAAAATCGCAATAAGTGTATATTGATTGGTTTGCGCAAAAGTTATAGCGTCTACAAAATAGGGGATAGATTTAGGGACTTTTGTTTTTACTAGCAATGGCGCCGATCTGCGTTTTTTTTTTTTAGCTGGACTGTGACATTGCGGCGGACAAATATGACCCGAAGTGACACTTTTGGGGGACCAGGGACATTATTACAGTGATCAGTGCTAAAAAAAATGCACTGATCAGTGTATAAATGACACCGACAGGAAAAGGGTTAACACTAGGGGGCGATCAAGAGGTTAACTGTGTTCCATAGGTGTGTTCTAACTGTGTGGGGGATGGGCTTGCTGGGACAACACAGAGATTGCTGTTCCTGATCACTAGGAACAGCAGATCTCAGTGCTGTCTTTGCCTCTCTCTCCCGTGGCGCACAGCGGGCGCACGCCCACAATACTACATGCACAGTCCGAATGGGTAGGTATCCAGGAAGGATGGCATGTCCCTATCCTTTCCCTACTCTCTCTGCTACTAATCATAATAACTTCCAACTGTCCCTAATTATGAAGGACTGCCCCTGATTTGGAACAAAGTCCCTCTTTCCTCCTTGTTTGTCCCTCATTTTGGTAAACCTTTCATCCTATTTCTAAATTGCTGCATTTGTAAATTTCAAAAGCCAATATAAAGGAATAGTAGTGGTAAAAAAAAGCACTTCTGGGTTTAACTAGTCTTTTTTTTTTTTTTTTTTTTTTTTTTATAATTCTCCTTTAAGGGGGTATGGCAGAGGGTGTGTCCTATTCCTACATACTTTTACTTATAGGTGTCCATCTCAAAAAGGTGAGATGTAGGAATCACTGTCCCTGTCAGACGGGTGACCTGTTCCTACACTACCCACATGTGAAATGGTTGCCCACTTGCCTACCGGGCACTTTCACCCCCTTCCTGCCCAGGTCAGTTTTTAAGTTTCAGTGCTGTCGCACTTTGAACAACAATTGCGCGATTATGCAACTCTGTACTCATGTGACATTTTTATCTTTTTTTTGAGACAAATAGATTCTTTTGGCGGTATTTATTCACTGCTGCTTTTTTTTTTTTTTGCTAAACAATCGAAGACTAAAAATAAAAATAAAAAAATAAAAATAAAAAAAGGTTTTGTAAGTTTCTATTATAGAATTTTGTAAATAAGTAATTTTTCTCCTTCACTGATGGGCACTGAAGAGGCAGCACTGATGGGAATTGATAGGCGGCAATGATGGGCAATGACAGGCAGCACTGATTGGGGCTGCACTTATAACCAGGAAACTGATGATCAGTGCCCTGATAATGAGTGTAGATGTCCCCTTTGTGGATTACCAGTTATTAGTGATGGACCAACTTCGGGACGTTTCGTGAATGCGAACCGCGAACGCGGCCAAAAGTTCGCGAACCGCAAGGTTTGCGGCGGACCCCATTGACTTTAATGGCAGGCGAACCTTAAAAACCTACAGGTCATATTTTCAGCCACAAAATACTTACTAGCTGTGCACACATAGTCCCACCACATGGACACTGACATAACAAAAGTATTAAGTGAATCTGTGATCGACAAAGACAAGCATTCTTTTTTTATCTGTGAAATTTTGACAATTCAGGAGCGCATGAAGGCCATGGAGGAGAGGCAAGGTCAGGGAAGGCTATGAAGGGGGTGCAGGAGATGATCAGTGCCACAGTCAGGGCAATGCAGTCCTGTGCCAGTGTCCCAGTGTGCCAACCTGTGCTTGAGCCCCTCCCTCTGCCCGGCCCTTACCCCCACCTATGCAGGGCTCCACTGTGGTGGTCTGGAGGTGCCCGTCCAGTGCTGATCCTCAGCCATGGTGCTGGCACTGCCTGCTGATTGGCTTCTCCGCTGCTATCTCCCTCACTGTCTGAAACCAGCACCGCGATAGAGACTGAGCACTGACACCAGCACCGAGATAGAGAGCACTGACACCAGCACCGAGATAGAGAGCACTGACACCAGCACCGAGATAGAGAGCACTGACACCACACCAGCACCGTGATAGAGAGCACTGTTGGTGGTAGTGTCTTTGGGGGTGCTCACAGCAGAGAGTGAAGAGATGCAGATCGAGAGGATGAGGAGAGTGCAGAAGAGTAAGGCTGAGTGAGCCACTCAACCAAGTCTGGTGCGTCCTTTGACGTAATCGCACGCACCTTCTGCAATTTGCCACTTTGGCTCAAGTTTCTTGCTCCTGCCCTACCCCTACCACCCCTGCGGAAGGGCCTGCCTCTTCCTCTGCCTGTCATTTTTTTAAATGACCCTGTGACAAAAGTCTCTAGAGAAGTGCAATATGTATGTGGTATATAACATATAACACCCCGCTTCAATCTGTCGTTTTTGGGGGCCACTGGTCTATCACACCAGTTATAATACTTTTTTTTTATTGCATTTGTCACTCTTTGTAGTATCGCTGCAGAACCGCTCAGCAGTCACAATGCTGCACAGTGGAAATGCACTATACTATGCTTTCTATATGTGCAAGTATTTTATACGTGTATTACACCCCTATATACTGCACACCAAATAGTACACCTATACCAGTCCTTAAAAGAACCTTTGTGGACCTAGTAGCTAGTGATTTGCAGACTGTCCCTCAGTCCCTACACTGATAAAAGACAGCTGCAGAATCGGTCAGCACTCAGCTCAGCAGTCAAGTATAATAGGCTTTCTATATTTGAAAGAAAGTATATTATACGTGTACAACCCTATATACTGTACACCTATACCAGTCCTTTGTGGACCTAATAGTAATAGCTAGTGATTAAACTGACTGTCCCTGCTCCACACAGCATCCTGTCCCTACACTGACAAAACTGCCAGCTGCAGAATCGGTCAGCAGTGCACTCAGTAATCAGCAGCACAGCAGTCAGCAGCAGTGCACCAGAACCCTATATACTGTACACCTATACCAGTCCTTAAAAGGACTTTTGTGGACCTAATAGCTAGCGAATTGTGTCACTACAGTCTCTCCCTGCTCCACACAGCAACCTCTCCCTACACTGACAAAAGACAGAATGTAAAATGGCCACCAGATCAGGTCTATTTATGAGGTAGGGGGAATGTCCAATTGTCCATGTGCTGAAATGTCTCAATTGGCTGTCCTGTACCCCATGATGGATGGGTCATCATGGGTCAAAGTTCTTTCACAATGTAAACGCATATGTCCGCCGCGCGAACAGTGCCAGAAGTCTGCCGGTTTGGTGAATCGCGAACCGCAAGGCCATCCCTACCAGTTATCAGCTCTCCTCTTCTCACGCGCTGTCAGCGAGAGGAGAGGAACCGGCAAATCCTGTTTACACTTTACTCAGCTGTGATTGGACACAGCTGATCACATGATTTTTCCCCCGATTAGTGATCAGCTGTGTCCGAAGGACACTGCAATCACAGAGTGCTCCCGATACGTGCCCTGGGGGTGTGCAAGGAGGCGGGGTTCTGGGAGGGGGTCAATAGACTCCCTCTCGGTAATGTGTGACCATGCTGTGACCGTCATTCAGCTATAGCACAGTCAGGAAGAGTTTAACTACTTAAGGGGATTTGCCCCCTTAATGACCAGGCCATTTTTTGCGATATGGCACTGTGTCCCTTTAACTGACAATTGCCCAGTCATGCCATGTTGTACACAAACAACATTTTACATTTATGTTCTTTTTTTTCCCAAAAATAGAGCTTTCTTTTGGTGGTATTTGATCACCTCTGCGGTTTTTATTTTTTGCGCTATAAACAAAAAAAGAGCGCCAATTTTGAAAAAAAACAATATTTTTTACTTTTTGCTATAATAAATATCCAAAAAAACAAAACAAAAAAAATTTGTTCATTGGTTTAGGCCAATGTGTATTCTACATATTTTTGATAAAAAAAAATCGCAATAAGCGTATATTGATTGGTTTGCGCAACAGTATTAGCGTCTACAAAATAGGGGATAGATTTATGGCATTTTTATTATAAATTTTATTTTTGACTAGTAATGGTGGTGATCAGCAACTTGTTGCAGAACTGTGACATTGCGGTGGACAGATCTGACTCTTTTGAGACTTTTTGGGACCCTTGAAATTTATACAGCAATCAGAGCTAAAAATAGCCACAGATTATTGTCTAAATATCACTGTCAGAGAAGGGGTTCACACTAGGGAGCGATCAAGGGGTTAAGTGTTCCCTAGGGAGGTGTTTCTAACTGTGGGAGGAGTGTAGTGACTGGAAGAGGAGAGAGATCGCTGTTCCTGATCACTAGGAATAGCGGATCTCTCTACTCCCCTGTCAGAACGGGGATTTGTCAGTTTACATTAATAGATCCCTGAGGAGTGATCACGGGTCGGACATCGTGACTGCCAGCCACACGCATCGGCTCCGGCGTCCAGTGGCGGGCACCCTTCCTAGAGCTCTTAAGCTCTTATCCTATGCATTAAGGTGAAAAAACTTCTGGCAGTCACCCCCCCCCCCCCCCCCAGCCTCCCTGTTTTACTTCACTGAGCCCTGTAATTCCCACGCTGGAGACGCACTGTCCCTCTCTGCACATGGTCCCAGCTCTTGATTGGATATAGATTGATAGCAGCGCAGCCATTGGCTCCCGCTGCTGTCAATCAAATCCAATGATGTGGGGGGCAGGACCAAGTCCGGCATTTGTGTCTATGGACGCAAATGCTGGACTCGGGAGTGTGCCCGCGAGGTAACCCCCCAGGAGAGCGCTTCTCCTAGGGCAGTGATGGCAAACCTTGGCACCCCAGATGTTGTGGAACTACATTTTCCATGATGCTCAACTACACGGCAGAGTGCATGAGCATCATGGGAAATGTAGTTCCAAAACATCTGGCGTGCCAAGGTTCACCACTGTCCTAGGGGGTTACCTGAAGTGAGGAGGAGCGGCGAGAACTGCCGGGGGACCCCAGAAGTTGAGGCTTGGGGGCCACTCTGTGCAAAATGAGCTGCACAGTGGAGGTAAGTATGATATGTTTGTTATTAAAAAAAAACAACAAAAAACAAGCCTTTACAATCACTTTAAGGAATGGAATGAGGCCCAGACAACTGGGGCATGCCGGGACGAATCGGTGCATCACGGATGCTACTTTATTTCCAAACATGTGTCCTAGGTAGGTGCTACGATTAGATAAATTTGATTTTGTGAAGCTGTACTTTGATCGGTAAAGTTAGTTGCTTCACTGTAGTCAGCGAGGCTGTAATTGGTTTGGTAAAATAAATTTAGTTTGTACTGTACTACCAACTTTAGTTTGTACAGCTGTACTGATTACAGTGAGCATTCTGCTAGTCGGGTCTGCTCGGTGTGCTCAGCTGCTGCCAGTCTGATAGCGCCCTCTGCATTCACAAAGCTTGAGAAGTCTCTGGATGATACTGTAGGTGTGGAGCTGTGCAGATGGCAGCATGAATATTGATACAGCCCTGGCCTATCCCAGAGAGGCAGGCTTTGAAGGCATGCTGGAAGACTGTATATATTCTGTGAGCACACTGAGCCCCGGGACTTTTTCCCCAGAGAGGATTGGTCCAGCCTGGAGGCATGCAGCCCTTCCAGGCAGTGCTGCTGTATGTCTGCTGTCATGAGGCCTCGGGGGGACCTGAGGGCCTTGGATGCTGAGACCACGAGAGAGCTGACCAAGGGGGCTAAATATCTGGTACTAATGGACGGTGTCGCTTGGAAGTTGGAAGGAGGCAACCAGCTATCCTTGGGCCAGATGAGTATAGACTGCTGAGAGATCTTAGAGACTTTTGGGCTGCTGCTACCCCACCCCCTGGTATAGAGAGTCAGCTGTGAGTCTAGTTAAAGGGGACATCGGATGGTATCCTGAAGAGCTTTGTCCATCTAATCTTCTACTTAAAGGGACTCTGGTCTTGTGGCTCTAAGAAAGCAGTTTATTAACTACTACTACAACCTTAACCGATTCAGCCCCTGAAGATTTTACCGCCTTCCTGACCAGAGCACCTTTTGCGATTCGGCGCTGCGTTGATTTAACTGACAATTGACGTCCTTTTTTTTTCCCCACAAATAGAGCTTTCTTTTGGTGGTACTGGATCCCCTCTGTGGTTTTAATTTTATTGCTCTGTAAAAAAAAAAAGAGAGAGGGGCGTGGTCTCGGCATGGACGGGTGAAGCCGCATCTCTCTGAGGCTCCCGGGCCGAGGCTCTTCAGGGAACGTACATTGTAGCCATATCATTTAATTGTACTCCCCGCCAGTGCCCAACATCGTGGGGAAGCAGGACGCTCAATCCAGCACCGCCGCAGCCCGCATGGAGCGGTATCTCGTCCCGCTGCAGCCACCAGCGTCTACACCGGACCCGGCCAAGATGGCGTCGGCCACGAGGACGGAGCTCGGATCGGCGGCGGGGAGAGGTGAGAGAACTGCACTGTGTAATGACCTGCCACCGTTCTCCCCGCCCAGCGATCTCTCCCCCTGTCTCCCTGGCTCATTGATATTAACGCCGCTGGACAGCCCAGAGGGAGAGCATAGCGGATCTCTACAGTGGGGAAGGCATGGCACTTTAGCCTCACAGCCCTCATACACAGGCACACAGCTCCCCTCCACACTGCAACAGCACCAAGCGTTGAATGCTGCACAGGCTGTGTCTATGCAGGCTCCCATAACATGCACTGAACAGGCTATCTGGGCTCTCCTGCAGAAACTTCCCACCAGGGAAGACCTGGACTCAGTGGTGTCCAGAATTGAAGGCGCGCTGAGGGGAGAGATTGCGGGAATAAGAAAAGAAGTGACGGAAGTGACAACACGAGTAGCCACTCTGGAAACAGACACCTCAGTCCTCCGACAAGAGGTCGCTGAGCTGCGGAATATCAGGCAAGAAGTGACGGACCAAATCGCACAGTTATACCTCGCAACAGACGACCTGGAAAATCGCAACCGCAGGCGAAACATAAGACTGCGCGGCCTACCCGAAGCGACCCGACAGATTGACCTCAAAGCGACAGTAACGGCCATTTTCAATAATTGCCTTGAACAACCGCCGGAGACGCCAATTGCGATTGACAGAGTTCATAGAACGCTAGGACCCAGGAGCCCCACAGAAGACAGACCCAGGGATGTACTCTGCTGCCTGCACAATTACACCGTCAAAGAAGACATTCTCCAAAAGGCCTGGCACAGAGGGAGCATCGACTTTGACGGCGCCGCAGTTGTCCTGCTACCGGATGTCTCAAGGAGGACCCTCCAGATGCGCCGCTGCATGAAACCCCTGCTTGAGAGACTCAATGAGAGGGGGATCTCCTACAAGTGGGGCCACCCCTTTCACCTGATTGTACGTAAGGACGGCAGGTCACACACCCTCCGACATCCAGCTGATGTCCCCGATTTTCTCCGGGCTCTGGGTCTACCCCCACTGCAAATTCCCAATTGGCTCGCATTTGATCTTCCGGCTCGCAATGATAACCCACCTGCTAGAAACACGTCTAGACCCCAAAGATCAAGACGCAACCGTGGCTCTCAACGCAGACAGTCGCAGAATCCGCAGGACAACGAACTCTGATTAGTGCTTGCTGTGTTTTGTGGCTAATCTCTCTTTTTTTTTTTTTTTTTTTCTCCTTGTGGTTGTTGCTCCTTTTCTCCTCCTCTTCTCGGTCTTCCTTTCTCTCCTTTGCACAGGTACAGCGTTTTTGACTTAGCGGCACAGAGCTCAACCAATCTCACGGATGCTCGCTGACTTCGTAGGACGCTAAACCGTGAGCCCCTGGTCTCAGGCCGGAACATTTCCTCATTATTCTGTTATGTAATCTATTTTTTTTTTGTTTTTCTTTTCCTGCCTTGGTCCGTTTTTTGGGGATGTGGGGTTTTTAGAAATGCAGGCCCTCCTATAGCCGGGGGTATGGACATACGGGCGAAAGGGGCATCACCCCACCGTCCAATGATTGGATTAGAGATAGGCTCCCTGGCGGTGGCCCCCCTTGGCCCGCCCAACATGAGGCCCTCGACACACTGACCTTACCCTGCTCTACCCTTACCCGGATGCACATGGGGAGGGGGGGAGGACCGGGGAGTTTGATGGGTGGGCTACTGCCTGGGTTGTGGAGTTTTAATTCTGCGGAGTTGAGGTACCTCTGACCTATTGGGAAGGATACTACTCCACCTATGGCATCGCGACCCTCCTCACCCCCCCCACCTGTATGCCCCCTGATAGATCGGGATTGGCTCTATATGTTGGTACTTGTGAGCCAGGGACAAAAGGGGCAATGGCTATTATAACAGCTTGGTCTGGGAACATGGGGGAGGTCCCCGTAGGTACTTCCTCGGTTGGGCATTAGGGGCGGGTCATGGGGACACGACTTGGTATCAGGAGGCCCTGGCCCGGAGGGTTGGACGATCTCCCCTCTTGATAATGCGGTTGCTGGTGCACTAAGTTGGTTGCTGATTGTCATAGTTATATTGCCATTTAAAGAAATAAGTTAACTTGAGGTTTTAAGGTTCATGTTACGTTCTGTATTGTTTTCAAATGCTGCTCTTTTCGTTTCTTATTTTATTTTTGTTGGGTAGCTGAGTACTTCACAGTGGTTTCTGCTGAGATCGCTGACAGCAAGGAGTACCTGGCAGAGCCCCGTGCTCCGGGGGTCTGGCTCCCGAAGTGCCCTACCGTTTCCCCCACTAGGCCTTTGCTGCCAACAGAGGCAGTCGTTCTCCGATTGGAGATCTAGTTTTCTCCCAACTTCCCCCTTCACTCCTGTTTGTTCTGTCCTCCCAGTCTTGTAATCCCTCTAAGCCTCTTTCCTCCTTCTCTTTCTAGCCCCCCTACCCCATCTGCTCCCTTCCTTCCCCTGAACCCTACTTTTCTTCCGAGCCAACGGCGAGTCCCGGCGGCCCCTCCCTGACCTGCCTGGGATGTCTCTGAAAATTGTGTCATGGAATGTGAAGGGACTGAATGTCCCAGAGAAACGCACCAGTTGCCTGGCGGATCTCTGGAGACAGAGACCGCAAGTGGTCTTTTTGCAAGAGACCCATTTTCGGGCAGACAAGATTCCCAAACTTACCAATAAGCGTTTCCCAGTGGCGTACCACAGTGCTTCATCCTCCTCAAAATCAAAGGGCACGAGTATACTCATGGCCAACACTTTGCCCTGGCAGCTGAAGGACGTCCATGCTGATCTGGAAGGCAGATACCTTTTTGTTAAGGGTACACTGCAGTCGCATACTTATACCTTCGCAAACCTCTACCTGCCGAATGTGGACCAACTGCCAGCTCTTGACATTTGCCTGGCTGCTTTGGCCTCCTTCACGGAAGGAACGCTGGTGTTGGGAGGTGATCTCAACTTCACTATTGACCCCAGGAGGGACTCATCGACGGGCTCTTCTGCCCTCTCCCTGAGGGTCCGAGACCGCATTAGGGATCTACTGCATTCTTATCGGCTAGTTGACATCTGGCGTGTTCTCCATCCACGGGAGAGGGACTACACCTTCTTCTCTCCGGTGCATGGCTCCTACTCCAGGATCGACCTTTTCCTGATCTCCCACGATACGATCCCTTTGGTCATGGGAGCTCAGATTGGGCATATTGCGCTCTCAGACCATGCCCCGATTTCCATTACCTTGAATACACAACGTCCACCAACTAAAACGGCTACGTGGCGCCTAAATGAGTCCCTTCTGCGTGACCCAGAGGTCGGAGCGGACATTGTACGGGAACTTGGACTCTTCTTTGAGAGTAATAAGGACTCGGTCTCTAACCCCCTTTCAATCTGGTCGGCGCATAAATGTTATATAAGGGGCATGTTCATAAAACATGGACATAGACTCAAAGTAGCCAGGGAGAAAACATTGTCCGAGTTGCTGGCAAAGCTACACGAATGCGAAAAACGCCATAAGCACCGCCCAGATAGGGACCTCGAAGTAGAGGTAATCAACCTCCGTGAGAAGATTAGAGAACACTCTCTGTTCCACTCCAGGAACAACCTTTTAAAGGTACGCAGAACGTTTTACGAATTCGGGGATAAATGTAGTAGAGCCCTAGCGAACGCCATACGAACCCAGCGTAACCTTTCCTATATTCCGACCCTATCCACCGCCACGGGACATAAAATTCATGACTCGGCGGAAATGGCGGAGGCCTTCCGGGTTTTTTACGAAACACTCTATAACTTACATTCCCATCCCGTAGGAGACCGTCCCCAGGGTAGTGTGGATGCTATTGAGACTTATCTGGCAGCGGCAGACTTGCCCTCGCTTAATGAGGAAGAGGTGGAATTGCTTTTGCGGCCTATAACTGTGGAGGAACTGTCAAAAGCTATAGCCGGGGCTCCGAAGGGAAAGGCACCAGGTCCAGATGGCTTTACCAACGCCTACTACAAACACTTCCAGACTCAACTGGCGACCCACTTCATCACAGCCTTTAAGGCAATACTGGATGATCATACTATGCCACCAGACCTGCTGCAAGCCAGCATATCGGTTATCCCAAAACCTGAGAAAGACCCGCTTCTATGCGCCAGTTACAGGCCTATTTCTCTACTAAATTGCGATCTGAAGTTATTTACTAAAATATTGGCGGAACGATTAGGGTCTGTCCTCCAACATATAATCCCTTTAGATCAGGTCGGCTTCATCCGTAACAGGGAAGCGCGAGACAACACAATTAGGACGATTGATGTGGTAGCTAGGGCCAAACACCTTAATGTACCTTTGATCCTACTATCGACAGACGCTGAAAAGGCGTTCGATAGGGTCAACTGGACTTTTCTGTTGGCCACCCTACGACGCATGGGAATGCCAGCCTCCATTATGTCCTGGGTTTCAGCCATTTATTCTTGCCCTTCCGCATCGGTCAGAGTGAATGGGGTTGCCTCCAACCCATTTAAGATCAGTAACGGAACGAGGCAGGGTTGCCCACTCTCGCCACTCCTGTTCATAATCTCCCTGGAACCCCTGCTACAACATATTAGGCTCAACCCAGACATAAGAGGACTCGAAACGAGCACTTACCACCACAAAGTTGCGGCATACGCAGACGATCTGCTATTCTATGTCGCCAATCCCCACACCTCATTACCAGTTTTGATGTCGGAAATACGCCACTACGGGACGCTCTCAGATTTCAAAATTAATTTCCAGAAATCTGAGGCACTAAATGTCTCCCTACCCCCCAGCTCCCGGGCTTCTCTTGGCAGCAACTTTCCCTTCCGGTGGTCTCCCCAGGCGATTAAATATTTAGGCACCAAAATCCCATCGGAGCTGCACCTTGTCTATCAACTTAATTTTCAGCCACTTCTGACCACCTTTTCCTCAGACTTAGAGAGGTGGAAGAACCTAGCAATCTCCTGGTTTGGTAGAAGCAACGTACTGAAGATGAATATCATGCCACGGTTGCTTTATCTATTACAAGCACTGCCAGTGAGGCTACCACGGACTTTTTTCCATAAAATGCGCTCGATAATGACCAAATATATCTGGCAAGGCAAGCCTGCGCGGCTTAAAAGCTCCCTGTTGCACCGACCCAAACTTAGAGGGGGGATGGGTCTCCCTGACCCTGCGCTATATTGCACAGCAGTTCATATGAACAGGGCAGTGGACTGGTGCCGGCATAAATCACATAAGCTTTGGGTCAGTCTGGAACAGGAATCGGTACTAGCACCTCTTGAAGGTTTGCCATGGAGTGGAGGGGGGCCTCTTAGTTCCTTCCCTTCCCACCCATTAATAGAAACCACTCTACAGGAACTTCACAGATATTTTAGATTTACCAAGACGCCCAGCTTTCCCTCTCCGATGGCACCCATAATCGGACATCCGAAATTCTTGCCAGGGCTCTCTGACAGGTCTTTTCGGATCAGACCAGAGCAGAGCATCGTTAGGGCCTCCTCATTTTCCGGACCTTCAGATTGGAACGACCTCTCAAACATGTACCCTGGCTTGGGCTTGACCGCGCTAGGAAGATGGAAACTTTTACAGCTTTCGCACTTTCTCAGATCCCTGCCGGATGCGGCAGGCTTTCGCAGACCACGCACACCTTTTGAAGATCTGTGTATGGGAGAGGAACCAGTCCGGAAATCCCTTTCCTACTCATACAATATTTTGCAGACCAGCGCTTCCCTAGATGATCCCCCATACCTGAGGAAATGGGAGAGGGATCTTAATGTCCAGTTTACTGATGACCAGAAGAGTAGAATCATATTTTTTGCGCATAAGTCCTCTTTATGCAGCAAATACCAAGAAATCTCCTACAAAGTGCTGACGCGCTGGTACAGGACCCCTTCGGTGCTAGCGTCGATATTCCCAGGACACAGCCCCCTATGTTGGAGATGTGGAACTCAGAGTGGCACGATTCTACACATCTTCTGGGAGTGCGCAGTGCTGACGCACTTCTGGAGTCAGGTACTAGGAATCATCCATAAACTCACTGATATTGATCTGAAAGACAACCCAGCGGCAATACTATTGAATTTGACCCCAATGTCCAGTAGGCGCTATCGTAAATCTTTGCTGAAGCACCTTCTCAATGCGGCCAGGGCATGTATTCCCAGTATGTGGAAGCAGAGGTCCCCTCCGACAGTGATGCAGTGGTTTGCCAGGATTAGCGATATACAGCGTATGGAACGTCTAACGGCGGCTATAGGGGAAAGAGAGGAGGAACATAGTGCGCGGTGGTCACACTGGGATCTGTTTCGATATTCAGATGGCTACAAATCTTACACATGAACAGACAGTCCCTTAGGGGCAATGGGGCCTTGGGTCGGCGGCCTCGCCGGGGCCTCACCTTATCCTCCCCCCCTCCTCCCTCCCCATCCTTATTCTTTCTTATAAGCTACCCCCTCTTTTCTCTCGTGACACCATGGGTGTCGTTCATCTTTCCTCCCCATAAAAATGAAAATCCTCCTGAATGCGATACCTCAGCTTGGTGCCGCCCCCAGCCTCATGGGTGCGAGCTCCATAACCTAAAACGACAGGGACTTGCTCCAGTCAATTTCATTAAGTAACCTGGGACACGATAGTCCTCCCTTTGGGGGGTGCCCTACTACACGTGATCGCCCAGAATACGAATGCAGCACAGATATATGTGCAACATGTTTTGGGTACCTAGATATTCCCTCCTGCTCAGTAGATAGCATTGTTGGTTAGACTGGAGCTCTTGGACACATATAATTGATAACGGCTAATCGCATCACTCCTTCAGTATGTTTGGATAGACTTCATCAATTTATTCTTAACAGTATATTTGGACTGGTGTGAGCCCTCATGATTCATTATTGTAAGTTCCAGCTGATTGTCATGTCGTTTTTTATATGTTTGTATAATCTGCATTCTTTAAATAAAAAAAAAAAAAAAAAAAAGAGAGACAATTTTGAATTTTTTTTTTTTTACATTTTGCTATAATAAATATCCCCCCAAAAAATATATATAATAAAAATCATGTTTTCCTCAGTTTAGGCCGATATGTATTCTTCTACATATTTTTGGTAAAAAAAACTATATTGATTGGTTTGCGCAAAAGTTATAGCGTCTACAAAATAGAGGATAGATTTCTAGCATTTTTATTATTATTATTTTTTTATTAGTAATGGCGGCGATCTTTTTATTGTGATTGCGACATTATGGCGGACACATCGGACACTATTTTGTGACCATTGTCATTTATACAGCGATTAGTGCTAAAAAATGCACTGATTACTGTGTAAATGACACTGGCAGGAAAGGGGTTAAACACTAGGGGGTGATCAAGGGGTTAAGTGTGTCCTAGGGAGGGATTCTAACTGTGGGAGGGTGGGCTACCACTGACATGACAGTGATCACTGCTCCCAGTGAAAGGGAGCAGTAGATCACTGTCATGTCACTAGACAGAACAGGAAAATGCCTTGTCTCCCCGTTCTGCCGCTCCGTGACACGACCGTGGGACACCGGCGGACATCAAGTCCGCAGGCTTGGTCATGCTGAATGTGGCAGGCGCATGCGTGGCCACTAGCCCCGCAAATTAAAGGGGACGTACAGGTACGCCCATTTTCCCACCGCTGCCATTGTGCCGACGACAAGTGGTTAAAGCTGAAATCTACTGTTTGCTAAAAGCACAGACCTCAATATAGCTTGTCCAGAAAGAATACTTAAGTCCTCAAGTTGTACATACTGTAGTTCCTGTTTTTGAAGTATCCCATCTAATTCCCTCAACCCTGTCCAAGTTCTCCAAAAATAAAAACAACAACCCTAGACTGGTTATTGAAGAAATGTGTGAATGAACCTGTGTCCCTGGCTGCAGGGCAATTATTCGGTGAAGCCCTGGACAGTATACCCGCGGCTCCTAAAAAAGTAGCGCTACACATGGAACATTTTCTACATTTTGCAGCGATTTTTGCATGTTTTGTCGCGTGACAGTCCAAACAAAATTACACAGCATTTGGAGCGCCATTATGAATGAATGGCACCCAAATGCGTGTTGTGTATTTTGCCGCAAATGTAGCGCGATTCTGAATTGGAGCGATTCTGCCCCTGATTCCAAAAAGTGTCAATGGGGCCTTATAGTCATGACCCACTTTCATCACAAATACCAAAATTAAGGGGTTTTGCCTTATTTTAGGATAGTAGAGGAAGCTGTGAAAATCACCCTTTTATACCCCTAGGCCAACTGTGCATCTAGGTTGACAGCTCATGCCTAGCCTGACGTCATACAGCCGTTTATGCCAACCTGCACACACCTGTTTTTTTAGGCTTGTTGATGATCATCAGTGCAGTGCATGGAAACAATGGCTTCTATGGAGTAGGGCCTGGGCAAGAAGAAATTATAAACTTACAGTTAGGTGGAAAGGTAAAGTTGAGTAGTTAGACCTTACCTTTTTCACACACAACCATACCCTAAGGCCGCGTACACACGGGCGGATTGTCTGTCCAACTTAGTCCGCTGAACCGTGTTTCAGCGGACAATCCGCTCGTGTGTGGGCTTCAGCGGACTTTTTCAGCGGACTGTCTGACGAACAAAGTCTTACGGAATTTCCGAAATTTTGTCCGTTCAAACTTGGTTTTGTCCGTCCAAACTTGGTTTCAGCGGACAGTCCGCTCGTGTGTAGGCAAGTTGGACGAACTAAGTATGGCGCATGCTCAGAAAGGATTTACACGGCCGAAGGTTGCATTGCAGTGTATAGGACGTCGTTTTTCTAGTCCCGTCGTACGTGCTGTACACGTCATCGCGCACGCTTTCAGCGGACTGTCTGCTCATCGTGTGTGGTCAAGTCCGTTCATGCAAATTTTGAACGGACTGTCTGTCGGATTGTCTGACGAACTTAGTTGGGCAGACAATCCGCCCGTGTGTACGCGGCCTAAGGCTCCATTCACACCTAGGTGATTGAATCGTGAGTGGAATCGCCACGATTCTGCCCATGATTCCAAAACGCAAGACCCAATGCCATTACTTCTTACTTTTAATAGGTTTTTATTGACTTTGGTAGTAACAATCAAACAAAAAAGCAGTTGCAACTGATGAAAACAGTCATGAGCAACCAGGCAACATATGAAATACAAGGGTTCATAAACAAATATCAAAAAATGTGTCAAGACCGAGAGAAATTATAAAGGTACTTAGAACACAAAAATATATACAATAAAAAAACAAAACAAAACAGGAAATCCCAAATAAGACTCTCTCCGTAACAATGAACCCTTTTTTTAAATCCTCTAAAGAAGAAATGTCTGTTGCAAAATATGGTGTTGGGAAATCCCAAGCCCCTTGTGAGTCAAAACCCAGAATCAAAAGGGCCACCGAAGTGCCTAGCCCATTTTGATTCGCAATGGGGTTAGGTCCCAAAATAAGACCAACCGATGGCCCTGTCTGTAGATCAAAAGAGAAAAGGAAAGCGACAGAGAAGCCTGAAATGAAAAAAATGAAGGAAACAAACAAGGAAAATTGACAAGAGGAATAAGAAAAAGGTAGGGAGACTTGGAGGAAAGAGAAGAAAAAGAGTCCAGGGAGAAAGACTAGTGACCCGAATGGAACGGTCCAACCCTAAGGAAGAGTTGTCCGAGGATCCTATGGAAATATTTATATGTACGTAGCCAATGGTTCCCAAATAGCTTCCCAAATATTCTCTTGGGCCATAATCCAGGAGATTTTCCCCTCTATTAAAGGAATCAAAAGGTTGCTTCCAAGCACTGGCAATTGTTAGTTTGGCCTCAGTGAGGATAACGAGAATAAGACGTTGCAAGCTTTTAGAAGCTGCGGCTACAGGGAATTTAAGTAGAGCAATACATGGGGATTTTAGGAATCGAAAGACCAGAGATCTTCCGGAGCATACTGAAAACTTTGTTCCAAAAGCTTCTAATTTTGGGGCAATCCCACCAGATATGCAGCATACCTCCAATATGTTCACAAACTCGGAAACAAAGAGGGGAGGCAGAAGGGTAAAGCCTAACCAATTTAGCAGGAACCAGGTACCACCTCATCATAACCTTTAAAGCCATTACTTCTTAATGGCACCCGAATCATGGTGCGATTTTGCCATGATAAATTGTACTGTAATCGTGGCAAAATTGCAACTGGCGGAGCTTCTTTCGGGCTAAAGCGCCTTGCGTTACGATTAGCCTAGATTGCACGACAATCGAGGGCGATTTATTGCACGACAATCACGTTGAAATTGCATCGCGATTGGGGTGCCATTAAGAAGTACAGGCATCGCAAACACATCCCGCATTTTGCCGCTATTCCACCCATGATCACAGCAATTCCACCCATGATTCAAATCGCCTAGGTGTGAATGGACCCTAAGGCTCCGTTCCCACCTGATCGTGGGCAGAATTGCTGCAAAACCCGGGACGAGTTTGCGATGCCATTACATCCTAATGGCACTCCAATCACGCAGTAAATAAAATCACCATCGCAACGCGTGACACTTGTCGCTCAAAAAGAAACATGAGCAAATTTTGGGCGATCGGTGCACGTTGCAATTTGCTGCGATTGCAGCGTGATTTACTGCGCCATTTAGAAGTAATGGCCTCACAAACATGTCCTGGGTTTTGCAGTAATTTGAAATCATCAGGAGGTCACTTACTCAGCATGGGCATTCCGCCCCAGTTCACACTGATGCGGAGCAAATTAGGTGTGAATTTAAAGCGGTACATGGTGTGAATGCGCATTTTTTTTTTTGTTATTGTTTTTTTTTAACATAGCAATGCAAATTCTGCTTAGCATGTGCGGTTTCAATGCGAATTTGTAAGGGGAGTGATCACATCTGCAAATTTATTTTCTATAAAATTATGAATTCACATTATTGAGACGTTGCCGATGATACAACATATGTCCTGACTATGTCCAGATATCCCACACCTTGGAGAATTTTTAGGGCATCCCCTAGATTCGTATGCAAATTTATATAATGGGACCGTTTTGTTGACAACAGACTTCCAATAATCTAAAATAGGGCCTGTGAAGATTTCCATTTAAGGAATATAGACTTGTGTGCATAAAACAATAAAAGGCCTATCGGAATTCTCATAGCTCTAGAGGTAGGTAATAAATGAACTAGACCCAAAATACACACATCAATTAATTATGGTACAGAAATGGTAACCATACAGATACACTGAGAAATCTCGGACCAGAATAGCTTTATACCCAGACACTCCCAAAACATATGTAGAAATGTGGCAGGATCTGCCGTACAGCGCCAGCATTGAGAGGAGTGAGAGGGATACATCTTATGTAGCCTTTGAGGAGTTAGATAAACTCTATGTAGAACCTTAAAAATTGTATTAGCCTGTCCTGGCTGAGACAAAGCATTGCATGGGGTAATCCCATACATCCTCCCAATCCTCTGAATCCAGCTCTGGGACTTCCACGGACCAACAGGCAAAAGCTTTTCAATTATAGTGGGTTGAAGGGTCTAAATGGAGGAGAGAGGTTTCTCTAAACTATTCCCTCATAATAGAGGCTCAATTTTTGATAATGTCATGGTTACAGGTTGATTACCAAATTGCAGCTGAAAGGCATGTCGCAGTGTTGCCAACCGTCAGTATTTTTACTGGGAGCCAGTAAAAAACAGGCACTTTTCTCCTGCCAGTAAAAGGAAAAGGTTGGAGGTAAAAAATATGGCTGTGATGCTTGGCTTGGAACTGGTCATGCGCGGCTCAGAACTGGGCATGCGCAGCTCGGGTCCGGAGCCGGCCAGGACCATCCAAGTGCCTGCTACAGTGTGTTCGGGTGGTACTGGCGGGGGCAGGTCTGGCAGAGACGGTGCCTGATAAGGTCATGGTGCAAGGGAGTCGAGCGGAGCGGGCAGAGCCTTGTGTGCGGGTCTGTGGGACTGGAGCAAGGCAAGCCAATAGCGGGACTGTCAGTGCTGTTTGGACTGGCATGGATAGAGACTGTCACTGTGACTCAGGATGGGACCTGTCAATGATCTGTGCTGCTGCACACTGCTGTCAGTGTCATCGTGAGAGTCCATTTCATGTGCGTGTGTCACCCATTCTAATTTGCTGCCACTGAGTTCTGTCCCTGAGCCACTTACTTACTATATTGGAAATAAAATAAGAAATATGCCTTTTGCCTTAATATCTACCTTAAATCACATTGCTAATTGCCTATTGTACTTATTTGTAGCCTAAATACTGAAATTTGCACTTACAACTGTAATTATGTAACTTTTGGAAATACCAGTAAAAACTTGCCTGTGCCAGTAAATTTTGGGTGTTGTGTCAGTAAATTTTAATCTGGTAGGTTGGCAACACTGATGTCGCAACTGGAGATATCTAAACAAGTATGAATTAAGTAATTGGAAATAGGGTTTATGGGCCTCTATATGGCAGATTACGTAGGGCTTCCTAAGAACCCAGCTGCGTTGCCTCAAGCACTACAGCAGCATTGGTCTTGTCTGCTATCAACCAGTTGTGTGCTTGAGTAACTAAAGCGGCAAGTTAATAAGTAAATAGATTTGGACATGTTAGCCCTCCCTTAGTCCATGGTCTTTGTAGAATTGCCAACCAAAACCTAGGACATTGTGAGCCCCATAGAAATTAGGCCATTTCAGTCTCAAATAGCCTAAAGTATCTCCTAGGGATCCACACGAGGGCATGAAGAAGAGTGTACAATATTGAGGGGAGAAATTTAATTTTTAATGAGATTAATCCTGCCCATCAGGGAGAGGGGGAGATGGGACCATGCCGACAGTCACTGCTTTGTTAGATTCAATAGCGGCAATAATTTCAGGTTAGTATAGTCTGATGCTTTGGAGGAGATCACTACTCCCAAATATTTGGCAGAAGAAGTCCACCATAGTGGCAAATCCCGGTTGGCCATGACCTCAGCCTCTCGAGAAATGGCCAGGATGAGAGATTTATCCCAGTTAATCTTTAGACCTGTCAAGTGAGAATACAAGGAAAGCAGGGCTAGAGTGTCAGGTCACCTTGAGGCGAGGTGACAGGTGCACACCGTAGGATCAGGAGTGCACCGCAAGGTTGTGGACCCTACGGCTGACTGCTGCAGACAGGGGACAGATCCCACTGGGGTTAGAGCGTAATATTCCCTGGGGCGCGGAGTCTAAGAGCCAGCAGGTGTTCACCAGCGCCTCTGGTGGTGAGGATGGACTTTGGCTGCAACTGGCTCCAGGTTGCGACCCCCAGGGTCCCCCAGCTCACACCCACAGTAGGCAACAGGAGGATAGGGATGGTGAGGGACAAAGCCAAGGTAGGGGCCACAAGCAGACAAGAATAGTCGGGGACACGCCAAAAGGTCAGGATCACAGGCAAACAGGGTTAGTCAAAACACACCAAAGTCGGTAACGGAAAACAGTAGCAGAGCACACGGCAGGAAACATGAAGCTAACACACAAAGGAATACACAATGGTTGATCAGCACTGATTGCCTGCAGTGCACAGGTTAATATAGGCCTCCCTGATAGGGCCTGGGGTGGAGCCATGCTTAGAGGAGAGGTTATAAAAACCACCAGGTGGAAGTGGCTGGCCTCTAGTCTGAAGACATGAGGGGAGGTAAGCAAACACAGGAAGATCACTGCATAACCATGACAGTACCCTCCCACTTACAAGGCCTCTTTCTCTCCCACCTGGGTCCAGGCTTAAAGGGAAACTCCAGATGGAACCTCCTTAACAGACAGGGAGCAAAGACCTCAGATGCAGTGATCCAAGACCTCTCCTCAGGACCCAACCCTTTCCAAAGTACGAGGTATTGAAGAATGCCTTTACGGAGCCGGGAATCCAAAACTTGACTAACCTCGTATTTTAGATTATCCTGAAAGACCGAAATAGAGGTAGGGAGAGGACGAGAGGACTTGAGGACAAAAGGCTTTTTAGGAATGGATAAGGGCATGAGAAGATCAGGAGTCTGAGCAGGGACCCCCACACCCTTAAAGATGAGCTGGGCATCCAAAACAGGACCACCAGACTGGGCAGAGGTCAGTGGATCCCTGAGTTCATGTTGGTTAGAAAGTGACATGTCACAAGAGTCAAGCTGGGTAGCTGCAACACAAACAGAATGCAGAGAACCCTGAGAAAAAGATTGAAAATCTCTCCTGGCCGAATGAGGTATTCTATCCAAAGGATGGATTGAGCCTCTTAAACGGGTTTGAACGGACATAGTAGCAGTAGGGTGAGGCCAGGTCACCGAAGGTGCTAAACAAGAAGCAGGAAGCTCATTGGGCATGGGCTGGACTGGCATAACTGGTGCAGAGGTCGACTGAATAGTATTGTCAGGTGTAACGACCATCTCAATCGCATCACAGGGCATAGCAACTGTGGAACTTGCAGACAAGTTAGTCTGGCTGTGCGTCCAAGGGAAATTAGGGACAGGCAAAGGTAAATGGTTATGCGAACTGGAGTGAATGATCAACTCAGGTTCATAGGTGGGCTCCTCATCCAGAGTACCACATGACCTAGAGAGTGCATCAGTCCAACTATTGCAGGATGCATCCCAGAGATCTCTATATACAGCGGGAAGAGCAGAAGATACTGGGATGGTGGTAACAGGAAATTTCTCCTTTGGGGTACCCTTGAGTAGGCAGGAAGAGGAACAGGAGGAACCCCAAGCCAGAACCTGACCGGCAGACCAGTCAACGTGTGAAAAATGGAGTCGTAACCAAGGAAGACCTAATATGATAGGAGATGAAGCCTTAGGTAAGACAAGGAAGGATATCCACTCCTGGTGGAGTGTCCCTACTGACATCTTAACAGGAAGAGTCTGGAAGCGGATAGGGCCCCCTGGGAGAACAGTGCCATCAATCGCCAAGACCACCATGGCGTTGTAAGGGGCAAAATGGTAAGTCTCATGGAGGATGCAGTTTCCCAATCCATGAAATTGGCAGCGGCTCCGGAATTCAGATGTGCTGAGACCGAACGAGAGGAAGCACCGATATGAAGCAACACGAAAAGGAGAAGACAAGAAGATGAAGGTGATATTTCAAGGTCTAATACTCCACCTTCCAGATGTATTAGCCCTGAGAGTTTTTCCGGACGAAGAGAACAAGTATCACGGAAATGACCTTTGGCCCCACAATAGAGGCATAGGCCCAGAGTTCTGCTCCTAGCACGTTCTTCGGGAGATAACTTTGTCCGGCCCAACTGCATAGGTTCCTCAGCAGACAGGGGGTGCTCCTCGGATCGAAGAGAAGGGACTGGGGGCTCAGGCTGCCTAAAGAACGGGGAGCGCTGGTGTCTTTTTTCCAGGGCCCTCTCCTGAAATCGAATATCGATCTGGTTACACAAGGTGATGACACTGTCCAGATCAGCAGGAAGGGATCTTCCTGCTAATTCATCCTTCACTCTATCAGAGAGGCCATGTAAAAAGGTTGCAACTAGGGCCTCATTATTCCAGCTCAATTCAGCTGTGAGGATACGGAACTGAAGAGCATACTGTCCCACAGACGCGGCCTCTTGACGGAGACGTAAAAGAGCGCTAGCCGCTGAGGAGACACGACCCGGTTCCTCGAAGATATTCCAAAAAAGTTTCAAGAAATCAGACAGGCTAGAAACCACTGGATCATTCAGTTCCCACAGAGGGGCGGCCCAGGCTAACGCCTTGCCGGACAGGAGGGATATGATATATGCGACTTTTGCCCGATCGGACAGGAAGTTTTGGGGCAGAAGTTCAAAATGAATTGTGCACTGGCTAAGGAACCCCCTGCAAGCCTTGGAGTCCCCAGAGAAACGGACCGGAGCTGGTAGTTGTAATGAATGTGTGGCTGCGACTGATGCGATAGGTGCAGCGGCAGATAGCGGATGAGGTTGTTGAACCGGGGGTCCTAATGAGGCCTGAACCTGTTCAAAATGGGATGCCAAATCCTGAAGGAATTGCATCACCTGGGTCTGATGCGATTCTTGGGTCTCAAGTCTGCGAACTAAGCTCTCCAATGGATCATCTGTAGGAAGCGGCACGTCAGCCGGGTCCATGGCTGATCAAACTGTCAGGTCATCTTGAGGCAAGGTGACAGGTGCACACCGTAGGATCAGGAGTGCACCGCAAGGTTGTGGACCCTACGGCTGACTGCTGCAGACGGGGGACAGATCCCACTGGGGTTAGAGCATAAGATTCCCTGGGGCGCGGAGTCTAAGAGCCAGCAGGTGTTCACCAGCGCCTCTGGTGGCGAGGATGGACTTGGCTGCAACTGGCTCCAGGTCACGACCCCCAGGATCCCCCAGCTCACACCCACAGTAGGCAACAGGAGGATAGGGATGGTGAGGGACAAAGCCAAGGTCGGGGCCACAAGCAGACAAGAATAGTCGGGGACACAACAAAAGGTCAGGATCACAGGCAAACAGGGATAGTCAAAGACACGCCAAAGTCGGTAACGGAAAACAGTAGCAGAGCACACGGCAGGAAACAGGAAGCTAAAACACAAAGGAATACACAATGGTTGATCAGCACTGATGGCCTGCAGTGCACAGGTTAATATAGGGCTCCCTGATAGGGCCTGGGGTGGAGCCATGCTTAGAGGAGAGGTTATAAAAACCACCAGGTGGAAGTGGCTTGCCTCTAGTCTGAAGACATGAGGGGAGGTAAGCAAACACAGGAAGATCACTGCATAACCATGACATAGAGCTTCCTTAAGGCAAGGCCTGGGGGTCATTAAAAAAGATAACGTTGTCAGTGTATCGTGACACTTTTTTAGTGATAGTGCCTACATAAAAACCTTTAATAAGGGTAGCATTACGTATAGCTTGGGTTATTGATTCCATCATTAGCACAACGGGCACCCTTGTCTGGTCCCCCTGCCAATGAAGAACGATTCAGACAACTTGCCTCCCAATTTAATCTGTGCCAGGAGAGCCTTATAAAGGATATTGATCCAGTTACGGGTAACGTGACCCAAAACCCAGCACCTTCAGCACAGCAGACTTGTAGACCCAATCCACTAAGTCTAAAATGGTTTGTCTACATCAAGCATAATCAGGACCCTGGAAGCTGACTCTGCAGGGGGAGCTGCAAGTGTGTCAATATTCTACGCAGATTAATATCTGTCGATTTCCCTGGGACAAAGCCAGTTTGTTCAATACTAACCAAGGATGCAAAAAATGTTGTCAATCTGATGGCTAATACCTTACTCAGGACTTTAAAATCATAATTCAAAAGGAAAATTGGTCTATATGACGCACAGCACTTGGGGTCTTTTCCTGGCTTAGGTAATAGTATAAGGTGCACCTGGTACATAGATGGGGGGTAATGACTGAGTCTCATAGCTCTCTAAAAAACACCTTGCAAAGCCTTGGAGACAGCTCTGGCTAGGGTATCTTATCGGATCCCACACTGTGGGCATAAAATGTGGCAAAGTAGCGCATGCACCTTTTCTTCTGTCAAACTTAAAAACTGGACCTATTTTGGTGCCCGGGAGTCATAGGAGCCCTAGTGTGTGTACAGCTGCTGTTGATTTCAGCCTGTCATTGATTTTGACAGGGTGCCGGCAGCAGGCTGTTTGCACCACCTGTGACTCCTGAGTGCCCAAATACACTTTTTTTTTGTTTTCCTGTACGGGCAAATGCGCCTGTGTGCATGAATCCTAAAACACATGTGGCTAGTTTCCATTTTTGTAGGGGCACTGAAGGGTGGTATTTTGATGCACAGTTATGTACATGCATGTCACTATATTTAAGCAGTTATACTAGGGCCATGGCTACCAGTGATGCCCTACACTGTAAAAGCAATCCTAGCGCCTAATTAGCCACTGGATCGTATTGTGTCAAGCAGTGGGAGGGGTCTCCGTTCCTTTTCAGAGCTCTTTTGTTCCACCGGAGAGGCTGGCATCTGATCCAGTAGGAACATCCCCGATAATCTCTATGGTCTAGGAGACCTGAAGCGACAAGCATTTTGTCACTTCTGGTTAGGGAAAATGTGTTGGAAAGCATGAGATCAGTTTTATTTTTTTTTAATTTTTTTATGAGACCCCGGATGTCTCCATAAAGGGGACTTGTCAGAATGTATTGCTATCACAAGAGAAAAAACATTTCAATCACATATCTAGCGATTAAACTCTCGTCTCACCTATCCAACATCTATATGCTGAACCAATCCTCCATGACATTCAACGAGATATCCAATCATGAAATAGAAACTATTTTCTTGGTTTGGAAGAGCAGCCATTATAAAAATTAATCATCTTACTCTGTATACTGTATACCATGCAGGTGATCCCAATCAGGCTTCCAGCGACCTTTTTCAAGACATACCGGGAAATATGTACATGCTTTATTTGGGGGCTGAAACGACCTAGAATTAGTTCCCTTAGCTCCCTCACTATGAAAGGTGGCATAGGTATACCCAACATCTTTAAATACTACCTGGCATGCCACCTAATAAGGCTTGTGGATTGGAGCACTCACAATTCAACAAAGGCATAGGTCCAATTGGAGAACTTGCAACCAGAAGTACCACTACACCTGGCCCTTGGCTGTTCACCTACCACACTCCCCGGGAACTCAAAAAACACCCCCTTATAAGTCTCTCACTCCACTGCTTCCAGATAGCTTGAAACAAAAATGACTTCTCCTCTTCCCCAGTACCACTCACCCCCCTTCAGCATAACCCGGACTTCGCCCCTGGCTTGTCTCCTAAATTTTTAGCCACAAATTTGTGCAGTGCACTTTTTCCACAAGGGCTCACTCATTATCCTGTGAGAGGCTCAAATCCCAAATGAATAATCATTCCTTTCTCTTTTGGACATACGTTCAACTTAGACATTTATTCCACCACTCTGGTACCTTGGGAGCATGGTCTAGAACTCATACCCTGTTTGAAGCTCTCTGTTCCAGATCCACAACACACCGACACACAAAATCCATGCTATACACCTTCCTTTTCTCCAAAAACACAGCAAAGTTCAGTAGACCGAGTCAGAAATAGGAACAACTCTCTAGATCTCTCTGATGAGGAATGGGGAAAAAAAATTTCACCCATTTCCATAAAGGCTCAGTGAATGTGTCTATACAAGAAACGGAGTACAAGCTATTTTCTGGCTGGTATAGGACTCCTGTCCAGCTCCACAAATTCTCCCCCTCTTCATCCCGCTATGTTGGAGATGTGGATCAGAACCCGGTAGTATACTACATATTTGGTGGTTGTGCATAAAAGTATAATCATTCTGGAAAGATGCATGATTCACCATGAAGATTACCACCTACACGCTGGACTTTAATCCCTCCCAATACCTCTTTCACTACTCTTCCCTCCCCAGATCAACTTGCCACATGTAGTTAGCCATGCATCTTGTTATCCCCATTAAATGGGGCAATACCACGACTTAAATTGGGGAATGATTTTTGCATATAAGACAGACTGCGGAAATGGAAGAAATAATCAATATTGCGTAAGACACATCGACTAAATTTACTCACACTTGGGCAAGCTGGTTTCAGTTGCAGGACTCATTCGAATATTCACGACTCCAATCTAAGCCTACATGAGCGGCGTAGCAAGCTCTATTTGTGATAAGGACTGGATAGATTTTGCAGGATTCATCCATTCCCAACACACAAACTCTTAATCCTTCCCTCTATTTGTCCCTCTTCTCTTCCTCTGTTACCTGCCATTAAACCCATCCCCACCTCTATTCTACTCCTTCTTCCCTACTCCCTCATTTCCCCTCTCACCCCCCCCCCCCATCTCCAATGATCCCCATTACATTGCTGTAATCAGTCTCCATAGGTCCCTTACACAGACCAATGACCACTTTAGAAATAGACAAGGCACAGCCTATACTGTTACCCACAACCTGGTTTAAATGTTACACTCACAGTTAGATATTTCATAGGAAGACTTCATAGCTCCGCCAAAGTGGAACCTCTGCTTATCTGCTTCCTCCCACCCTCCAGTGCCACATTTGGGACCTTTCAGGGGGAGGAGAACCTGTTTTTGACAGGTACCCTTCCCCACTTCCGGGAGGTTTGGCCCTCCACCTCCTTCCTCCACCGCCGGCCCAGTTAAAGAGCGCAATGCGCAGTATGGTGCCGGTGGTGAAGCTGAAAGGCCTCACTGCCGGTTTCCCTTACCAGGAATGGTGATGGCAGTACCCGAGAGCCGATCTGAAGATCGGCTGGGGTCCCAACACTGCAGGCTCCCTGGACAGGTAAGTGTCCATATATTAAAAGTCAGCAGCTACATATTTGTAGCTGCTGACTTTCAGTGTCTTTCCCCAGGCTGGAATTCCTCTTTAATATTGTTGAGTATTTGTAATCTACATATATTAATCTTGCATTAAATTTTTTATTTCATTTTTTATTATTGTAAACTTACGTGAGGCTTAAAGTGGTTGTAGAAAA
The DNA here is from genome assembly GCF_037356315.1 of Lithobates pipiens. Classification (NCBI taxonomy): domain Eukaryota; kingdom Metazoa; phylum Chordata; class Amphibia; order Anura; family Ranidae; genus Lithobates; species Lithobates pipiens. The sequence continues at coordinate 204,043,662 of NW_027507685.1, read as the reverse complement.
AAAAAACCCTGCATGATAAAGGCATAGCATACTAGCTCATTATGAATTGCGTATCCGAGAACGAAGCCCCCGCAGCCATCCTCGTCTCCCCCTCCGGCCAGCATCATCTCTCCTGGGGGTTACTTCTGGGTATCGCAGCTCCGGCGCTGTGATTGACCGGGGGCCGTGGTGACGTTACTCCCACGCATGCGCGCAGGAGCCGCCGGTAATGGCACGCAGGCTAAAGCAACGGCACATACATGCCATTGCTTCAGTTTGCCCCAGTGCGCATGAGCCGATGTCATCGGCACATGCAGGGGACAGGGGATAACTCCTAAACCATGCAGGTTTAGGAGATAGCTTGGGTAGCTACAGGTAAGCCTTATTATAGGCTTACCTGTAGCATAAAGTGGTTGTAAAGGGTTTACAACCACTTTAAGCCCCGTACACATGGGCCAAATGTCGGGAAACTTTGGACAGTTTAAAAAAAAAAAAAAATCAGCTCACATTCAGCACATGTGTATGCCTTCCTGTTCGATAGAAGCTGGCCTTCTGTCGGACGAGCATGCTGGAAAACCAGCAGCCGACCAAATCCCAATCAGCACTCTCAGCCGATAGCGAAGAGCACTGATCGGAGTGTTCTAGCTGGGGGGGCGGGGGGTTTCACCCCCTGTCAGAACACAACAGCTCAGTGGGGGAGATCGCTGTACCACTGTAACTTTGCATAGTTAGTACGGCAGCTCCGACCGGAGCTGACAGTGTTTACAGTGTATAGTGTAAAGTGTGTACCAGGCTTAACTCCCCTACGCCTTAAGAGAGCTATTATTACTACAATTGTTTATGTCATGTCTCTCTCCTCTGTAACATCATTCATGTAAAAACTTAATAACATCCTTGGAAAAGAAAATGCAAACACGCCCACTGCACATGTGTGATGTGAACAGGCCACATAGAAAGCAATGTTTTCTGTGTGCCCTGGCATTGAGCCTGCCTTCATTTATGCAGATCAACACAGCTCAACTGACATGCAATGAATAAGCCCTGAAAGAAACATGTTATTACAAAAATATATACAACTGTGAGTTGCAGGAATAATAACCCATTGCTGTAAAGCAGGCATAGGCAACCCCCGGCACTGATGCCGAAAGTGGTGCACAAAGCCTCTTTTGCCAGCAGTCGACTCCCTCCCCATCAGCAGAGCAGCACAGGGAAGTGTCAGTGATGGGGAAGATATTGGGTACAGTTCTGCTAGGAGGGGTCGGTTCCTGTTTTCAGGACTGTCATTGACCACTGCTAAAGCCAGTCACAGTCCTGTTAGCCCCACCCACCATCTGGAGGAAGAGGACTTGCTTGGTTGCCACAAACAAACTCAGAAAGAAGGGATTTCACTGTGATTGAGAAAACCACAATCAGGTGACAGTTTGTGGAATTACTGTTGAGATTCTGGGAGAGGTGGATCAGCAGGCTGAGTGTGCCAGGACAGGTAGATGTGTCTCATCTCTGCTTCCTTTCACCACTCTATATATCATAGATAAGAAAAAGGTAAAGTGAGGGAGTAGATGAGTAGGAGGGTACAGTGATGGGAAAAATGAGCAGGAGGGGTTCAGTGGTGGAACAGAAGAGCAGGAGGGTACAGTGGTGGGGCAGATGTGCAGTAAGTACAGTGGTGGAAGAGATGAGAAGGGGGTTCAGCAGTGGGATAGAAAAGCAGGGGGGTACTGTGATGTGGCAGATGAGCAGGGAGGTTCAGTGTTGGGGCAGATGAGAAGGGGGTTCAGTGGTGGGACAGAAAAAGGAGGGGAGTAGAGCAGTGGGACAGATGTGAAAGGAGGTGCATTGGTGGGTTACAGATGTGGGGCAGGAGAGCAGGGGGAACAGAGGTGAGACAGATGTGCAGGAGGTACATTGATGGGGCAGATGAGCAGATGGGTTTCGATGAGAAGGTGATTCAGTAGTGAGACAAAAGAGCATGTGCAGGAAGGTACAGTGGTGGGACAGATGAGAAAAGGGGTACATTGATGGGGCAGGTGAGCAGAGCGGGTTACAGTGGTGGGACAGAAGAGCAAGGGGGTACAGTGGTGGGAGGGATGAGAAGGGGGTTCAGCGGTGGGACATAAAAGCAGGGGGCTACAGTGATGGGGCAGGTGAGCAAGGGGCTACAGTGGTGGGACAGATGAGCAGGGGGTTGCAGTAGTGGGGCAGAAGAGCAGGGGGAACAGAGATGGGACAGATGTGCAAGAGGTACAGTGATGGGGCAGATGATAAACAGGGTTAAAGTGGTGGGGCAGAAGAGCAGGGTGGTACAGTGGTGGGGCAGATTTACAGGGGGTCACAGTGGTGGGACAGATGAGCGAGGGGTTCGGTGTTGGGCCAGATAAGAAGGGGGTTAAAGTGGCGGGAAAGATGAGCAGGGGAGATTCAGTGTTGAAGCAAGTGGGACAGAAGAGCAGGGGGTACAGTGGTGGGGCAGATGTGAAAGGAGGTGCATTGGTGGGACAGATGATCAGGGGGTTACAGTGGTTGGGCAGAAGAGCAGGGGGTACAGAGGTGGGGTAGATGTACAGGGGTACAGTGAAAGGGCAGAGGAGAAAGGAGGTTCATTGGTGGGACAGATGAGCAGGGGGTTGCAGTAGTGGGGCAGAAGAGCAGGGGGAACAGAGGTGGGACAGATGTGCAGGAGGTACAGTGGTGGGGCAGATGATAAAGGGGGTTAAAATGGTGAGGCAGAAGAGCAGGGTGGTACAGTGGTGGAGCAGATGTACAGGGGGTTACAGTGGTCGGACAGATGAGCGGGGGGGGGGGGTACAGAGGTGGAGCAGATGTGCAGGGTAGTACAGTGGGGGGGGGCAGATGTGCAGGGTAGTACAGTGGGGGGCAGATGTGCAGGGGGTTACAGTGGTGGGGTGGATGAGAAAGGGGGTCCATTGGTGGGGCAGATGAGCAGGGGGTTACAGTGGAGGGACAGATTTGCAGGGGGGATAGTGATCTGAGGTATAAAGGTGCAGGAATCTGGGCTGATCTGAGGCGTGAGAGTGCGGGATGTTAATGTCTCACTACTACTCAAGTAGTTTACAGCATTTGCTTTATACATTTTTTTATTTTTTTTGTGATTGAGAGTGTGAAGTTGACATTTTTTTTGTTATAAAAATCTACACTCTCAATTTCTTTGAAAACATTTTTCGGCACACTGTGCTCAAAAGTTGCCTACCCCTGCTGTATAGTGACATTTTATAAAGGGAATGCTTCAGTGTAGCTTTTGCCAAAATGTTTTTATTATAATCCTACAGTACAGGTCACAGGTCATATGTTGCTTCAGATGATTGGCACAAAAACTACTAATTACCATGTATGTAAACATATCAATGTAGCAACATATGAATAAATAAGAATAAAGGGAAATAAAAAGTATGATGAAAATTTATTTTATTTTATTTTTTAAATATAGTTTTGATTTTTCTTTTCTTTCACTTTATTCCTATTTATTTGTATGCTGCTATTTTAAAATGCTTACATACAAGGTAATTAGTACAATTTATTTATAGTTTGTTTCATTGATCTTGAGCAAGTAGTAGTAGATGCACAGGTTGGCAACCAAGCGGTTTGCAATGAAATATAGCTCTGACCCGGCCGTCCCCTTTATCCACTATGATATCTTGGTGTTTGAGTAGTGCTGTAGTGAGCTGTATCAATCTGTGGATGTGGCGGCTTTCTGCCCCCTTCTGGTTGCACTTTGTGATTTGTTTACATGTGTGCTGGTATTCGCGAATGGAGCATCCCAATTTGCGAGGCCGTTCATCCATTGGGAGGCTTCGGCATGAAGAGCTTTCTCCACACTTACTAGCTTACGAAACACGTATGCCATGGCTTGTTTATTAGACCCCTTTCACACCAGAGCGTTTTGCAGGCGCTATAGCGTTAGTAATAGCGCCTGCAGTCTGCCCTAAAAAAGCTGCACCATTGTTTGTAGTGTGAAAGCCCGAGGGCTTTTACACTACAGCGGTGCGCTGGCAGGACGTCAGGGAAAAGTCCTGCCAGCAGCTTCTTTGGAGCGGTGAAGGAGCGGTGTTTTTACAGCTCCTCCACCGCTGCTCCCCATTGAAATCAATGGGGGATGCGCTGTAATACCGCTGGCAAAACTCCGCTATTGCGGCGTATTGCCTGTGGTTTTAACCCTTTCTCGGCCGCTAGCGGGGGGGTAAAAGCTACCCGCTAGTGGCCGAAATGTGCTGCAAATCCGGCGGTAAAACGCAGCTAAAAATAGCACGTTTTACAGCCCACGCTATGGGCGGTGTGGTGTGAAAGGGGTCTAAAAGGCGGCAATCCTGGAGAGAAGGCTGTATTGGAGATAGCCTTTCTTAGACCCCTTTCACACCACACCGCCCATATTGTGGGCGGTAAAACGCCGCTATTTTTAGTGGCGTTTTAGCGCCGGATGTGCGGCACATTTCGACCACTAGCGGGGCGCTTTTACCCCCCTGCTAGCGGCCGAGAAAGGGTTAAAACCGCCGGCAATACGCCGCAATAGCGGCGTTTTGCCGGCGGTATTACAGCGCTGCCCAAATTGATTTCAATGGGGAGCAGCGGTGGAGGAGCGGTGAACACACCGCTCATTCACCGCTCCAAAGAAGCTGCTGGCAGGACTTTTCCCTGACGTCCTGCCAGTGCACCGCTGTAGTGTGAAAGCCCTCGGGCTTTCACACTACAGACAATGGTGCAGCTTTTTTAGGCTGGATTGCAGGCGTTATTTCTAACGCTATAGCGCCTGCAAAATGCCCTGGTGTGAAAGGGGTCTTACCTGCAGCAGTGTTTGATTTTAAAGATATTCCATTGACCCATGTGAGTGTATTTTTTCCTTCCCATTGTAATAAATATGTTGCAGTGAGCACTATGCCATTTTTGTTTTTTATTTGAGTAAAAAATGTATCCCACATAACCGGATACTTGACTCTTGCTATGATAAACAAGGGATGAATCTGGAAAGGAGATATTCCTAAGAACTATCAAAGAGGCCTGGGTTATATTAAAAGCACTTTATGACCTTTGTTGTGGGGGCCATTTTTGGAAGGTGAGATTGTGCCTAAACAAAGAAATCACAATGGAGGCCATTTCATGAGATTCAGAAAAAAACTTTGCTGAATTGTTATTCACATAATATTGCACAGCGTGATTTTTCTTTCAATTTCCATAATATTTTATTGGGATAATTCGGAAATACAAGAATTAGTACATAGAAATTAGAAATTACATGGGCCCAGTGGCGCTTGCCTCCAATCTGACCCTGCTCTTTGACCCATCCCAGTCGGCTCAGTTGGTGTTTGGGAGTGTTCTTTGGATGTATTCAGTGGTAGTTTTTTAAAGTGGTACCAGCAAGCCCATTGGGCAGTGTGTTTGGAGATGTTGTCATGGGAGATGGCTATAAGCTCCTCCATTTCGGTGATTTTATTGATTCTCTGATATCATTCTTTTATTGAGAGAGCATGTGTCTTTCCCCACAAAACCGGGATGCATAGCTCGGATGCGTTTAGCATGTGCATATCTAGGGATCTGTAGTATAAGCGTCTGGGCAGTGTGGTGTAAGAAGCTGGGCGGGGGAAAATTCCAAAGCTACGATGGAGACTCCTCTTGAGGTTATGTCATGGACTTCATTACAGAACTGTTGGATGATGGGGCATGACCACCAGATGTGTATAAGGGAACCTGGTTTAGAGATGCATCTCAAGCTTGGTTGGATACTGATGGTGCGAAATTATGGATCGTGGTTGGGACTCTATCATCGAGAAAGAGCCTTATAACTGTTCTCTTGAGTTGACACATTTGTCGTCCCCGTATGGATGTATTAAATCTTTGCTCCCATTGTGTTTCTGTGAGGTCTAGGGATAGTTCTTTCTCGCAGAATTGATATGTCTTGTTTTGCATGGGGTGTTTGGCAAAAAGTAATGAGCAGATGGTTGAGACAAGATGTATTTGTGGGGTACTTTCCAAGCATAGTGTTTCTATGGGGGTAAGTTGTCGGGTCCAATGTAATTCGCAATTTGTACCTTGGAGAAAGTGTTGTATTTGAAGGTATGACCACAATGGGAACTTTCCATCTGTCAATTGTGAAGCAAGATTTTCCCTTGTCCTAAATATGCCTTTTTTGGAAAAAGTGTTTGGCTAGGACATGTTTGGATATGAGTCCTGACCTCAACCCTATAGAACACCTGTGGGATGAATTAGAGTGGAGACTGCGAGCCAGGCCTTCTCATCCAACATCAATGCTTGACTTCACAAATTCACTTCTGGAAGAAAGGTCAAACATTCACAAAGACAAACTCCTAAAACTTATGTAGAGCCTTCCCAGAAGAGTTGAAGCTGTTATAGCTGCAAAGGGTGGGCCAACTCAATATTGAACCATACGGACTAAGACTGGGATGTCATTAAAGTTCATGTGTGTGTAAAGGCAGGCATGCTATTACTTTTGACAATATAGTGTATGCACAGTATGCAGTTTATGTATTAACATAATCATTTTTCATTTGTTTTATTTTTTTATTTTTTGTGCTACACTAAGCATACAAGTGTGAACAGGGACAATTAGAAAGAATGGAATTTTGCATAGTTAGGTAGTGAGATATAGGAAAATTATCAGAAAAACGCTTAAGTGTGAGTGAGGGCTAACTGACATGGTGGGCACTAATCTTTTTGAACAGCCACTGATTCCCCAAAGCCAAAACAGACCCCCATGGGTACTAAGAGACTAATGCCTCATACACACTATCGGACTTTCCGACTACAAAACCGTGGAATTTTGTCCTAAGGGTGTTGGCTCAAACTTGTCTTGCATACACGCGGTCACACAAATGTTGGCCAACAATTATGAACATAGTGATGTACTAGACGTACTACGTTTTTCAGCTCTTTGGCGCCACTCTTTGGGCTCCTTCTGCTAATTTTGTGCTAGTAGAAGTTTGGTGAGTGTTGATTCGCTCTTTTCTTTTCGCGTTTTTCATTTAGCGCTTTTCAGTATGTTTCTGAACGGCCGTTCGTCAACCAGAGATGTTGCGGAATCAGAGGAGATAACCTGTTATTTATTATTGGCCTTGGAGTTATTGCTTTGACAGTATTTTTTTAGTTGAATAATGATTTGATTTGGTATATTTTCTATATATTTTTGGATGCATAGAATGCACTTTTTGGCTACGTTCTATTGGCAGATAGCATGTCTAATTTTATTTGTTTTCTTTTTTTAATGCACAATAAAAAAAATTGTGTAGAATAATACTTGGCTATGTGTCTTACTTCAAATGACAGTTTGGGAGTCGGCAGTTACATTAAAAAAAAATACAATGTAAAATTGACAAGGGACACCAACATAGTTGTATCTTTGATCTTAAAAACTACGGGATAATGGTGCTGTGGTAACTTGCCCAAATAAAATAAAAAAACATAATAATATTATTCTTGATATCACTAGAAAAAAAAAAAACCTTTGAAAATTTGTTTGCAATAACTCCATCAGTATCACCAGCAAAACGGCTTCATTATTATCCCATTAAAGAAGAAGAGAATGTGCGCTGCATTTGGAGATTTCATAATTTGCCACGTCACGAATGTTAATTCTCCATTACAAACACTAGTTTACAAGACCGACCGCTTCTGCTTTCGAGCATGTGTGTTTGTACTTTGGACTTTTGTCCGACAGACTTATCTACACACAATTGGAAAGTCCGACAACACACATTTGTTGGTGGAAAATTTGTGAACACGCTAGCCAACATTTGTTGGTGGAAAGTCCAACAACAATTGTCCGATGGAGCGTACACACGGTCGGACTTGCCGCCAACATTTCCCGTTGGAAAGTCCGAAAGTGTATGGGGTGACATTTTGCTGCTATTTATGCTATGTAAAAAGATTTAAAAAATTTAAGATCTATTCCAGTAGTGGAACCTGTACATTTTTCCTCTTTTAAGAATTCTGTTGATAGGCATTTTGAAGCCCTCTGATGCCGCATACACACGACCGGACTTTCCGGCAGACTAGGTCCGACATGATCATTCCGTCGGATAGTCCGATTGTTTTTCTTTAAAAAAATCAGACGGACCTAGAAATAGAACATGTTTCAAATCTATCCTATGTACTCAATTCCTATCGGGAAAACCGTTTGTATGCTGGTCCGACGGACCAAAAACGACGCAAGGGCAGCTATTGGCTACTGGCTATTGAACTTTCTTTTCTAGTCCCGTTGTACATTATCACATTCAAAACGAACAAACTTTCAAACGGACTTCAGTCCGTTCATGTTTGGGCAAGTTTTTTCGTTCAGAAGTCTGTCATAACTCCGTTGAAAGTCCGTCGGGAAGACCGCCAGACCTTTTCTGCAGGTAAGTCCAGTCGTGTGTACGCGGCATTAGAGGCCTTATTTTCCCCTGCAGATCCAGCCCTGGGGCCAGTAATTTCTGCCTTGTCTTTTTTGCCAGACTATCGCTAACTGGTCAAGACACATGAACAGAGACCAGAAACCTGTCTTTTAAGACCCTGCTTTCCTAGCACAATTATAGTGTGTGCCTTCAGCCCTATTGTTTTGTGTTGATGCTCTTGAGACTGATATTTGACAAGTCTCAAGAATCTGTGTTATCTTTGTGCACATGTGCAGGATTACATGGCTAAAAAAAAGGCCTGCTGAACATGCTTGTAAGAAATATCTTCTACTTTTGGGGTATCCCTTGACATATTTGTTAAGGAAGTCACTGGGGGATGCGCCTACCCAGGGCTGCTGTTGGAAATCATGGGGCCCTGTACAGTCTATCTGATGCAGCCCCAACCCTGCCCTTGACCCCACCCCCTGTGGGAAGGAAGTGGTGGGGGGAGGGAGAGGAAGGTGAGAAAGGGAGGGGGTGAGAGATAGAGAGGGAAAAGGGAAAAAGAGGGGGGTGAGAGGGAGGGAGTGAGAGCTAGAGGGGGAGGTGAGGTAGAGGGGGTGAGAATGAGGGGTCAGTATGTCTGCTACTCACAGTTATGGCCAAAGGCTCCTATCTTGTAGGCTCAGGCAACCAGGATCTGGCTCCTTCCGCTGGGGGGGGGGGGAGCTGTGGGGAGAGAGGGAGGTGAGAGAGGGTGAGCGGGGGTGAGAAGGAGGAGGGTGAGAGATAGAGTGGGGGTGAGAGAGAGAGGGAGAGAATGAAGGGGGGTGAGAGAGAAAGGGGGTCAGTATGTCTGCTACTCATAGTTATGGTCCCAGGCTTCTATCTTGTAGGCTTAGGCAGTTGGGATCTAGAGCTGCTGCTGTGTGCTGTATATTGAAATCTGCCACATCCATAGCCCCTTTCACTGGAGTGTGTGAAGATCATCCCCCATCCACATACAGGATCTCTGGATCTTCCTAGCCAGGGACACGGCAGAATGAATGGGAGATCAGGGCAGTGATCCCGATGGACGGTGAGAGGCCACTGGCCTGACTGCAGAGGAGCGACAGGGCTTGTCATGCATGACAGGCTCTCAACTGTCTCAGTCCTGCTTGTACCCCCTTATCGGCGACCCTGCTCCCACTTCACAAGAAAAAGCTCATAATTTCAACTGTTATGGCTTCTAAGTCCACTCAAAGAAGGGGTCCCTTTCCTTCTCTCTATATGTCAACCTCTAAATAAAAGTTTAACACTTCCTTTCGTTGCCAGCCCTGGCCTACAAAGCCTTAATTATTTCATAACAGCTTTGTTGACATTGTGTGATTGCATAGCAATCACATGATCCCCTGGCTGACTAAAGCAGCTGAGTACCAGTCGCAACTCCAGGTGGCGGGAGTGGTGCGCTGTGCAACACTAACATGGAAGTTAGTGTACATACATGTACATGATCCTGCCTGGCCATGCCGCCTGGCTGCAGTAAATATACTGTGGTGGACAAGCGGTTAAACTGAATGGGTTGTTTTACAAGGTGGTCATATACAATCGCTATAAACTGATTTCTTTGTGTACCAAAATTCGCAATGGAATCCATGAGGCCTGCCGGCCCTCTACATGCAGTCCACAGGCATCGGTCAGTTGGCTGCCGGGTGCTGGTAAGCTCTGTAAGTTTCAGCACTCTGCACTGGAAGAGAGAGACTTTGCTGTGAATTAAGTTATCTCTGCCCACAGTACAAGTAAAGTCCTGGCCTGGGGAGAGAGCGGTTATTACTGTGACCACTGATACCAACAATGGGGGTTATTGTACTCCAAATGATTCAGTGTGCATTGCAATACACTGCAAAAAAATACAGGACTGAATTTTTTTGGGTGTTGAGGTGCGCAAATGTGCTGCCTTTGTGAAGCCCGATGGACATGTCGGGGGTTGCACTTAAGGCCCTCTATTATTTTCCAGTTGACCACCACTGTTTTAGACAATGGAGACAGCTGGAAATAAACAAATACATTTGCTGCCTTTTTGGTGGATTACGTTGGCTCGGGCCAATACAATACATTTTAGATGCTCATGTCAGTTCATGTCAAACTGCACAATGCATAAATCTGAATTCCGAGAAACTGAGCAAGACAGACAGAGGGTCATTTTATCTTAGTCATTTGTATAGCTACTATTTCAGTACAGTCTGGGACTGATAATAATATCCAGACAGGAAATCTCTCTGTATTACATACACTCAGATCTCTGTTTCTGTTCAAATTCAAATATTCCTTGAGACTTTCTTTCTGTATTAGATACACCACTTTCTGTATTAGATACACTGGCTGATCTTGAACAGTTTATCATATCCAATCAAATATCTGTGCAGTATACCTCTTTATTAGCCATTTCTATGCAGCTTTCTGTATAATATATAAACCAACAAGTAAGCAATGCTTCCTTATAATATGTGTAGCGCTACTCCCGCAGGAGCCACTTGAACATTGTTGGTTCCTTACTCTGCCTATTCAACCCCAAGAACAAACTCAAACCCACTGGCCCACCTGGCAAAAATGTAGTGTAAATACCACAGTAAATGGACACAGGCTATAGTGCACACAGAAATGATCTTTACCATGAACTTGTTTAAAGAAAAATGAAACAAAAAATAACAGTAATGTAGAGTAGTAAGCAAATGGGTATTGGCAGAACAAAGAGCAAAAGCAATTGAATTGGATGTTACTTCAATAAATTATCTGCCAACTCTACTTAAATTGGACTATATGAGTCCAGGCAGGAGGAGGGCAGAGGAATGACCTTGTTCTATATGTCAGTTCTCTCCCTTCTTCACCCCAGCACTACAGTCCCAACAGGCCCATTCAAACACAACTCCTGATTGAGTGCACTGAATTAACCTACAACTTGAACCAGCTTGTATAATGACTACAGTCCTGAGTATAGATGGAGCTCTTAAAACTTTGGATGACTTTAAGGTGGTGCACTTGTTGACTTTCTTTAGTGGAGTAAAACAAAGTACATCCAAAGAGGCTTTAAACAGCAGTACTTTAATGGTGTTGGTAATCTTCAGTTATATCAGGCAGCATCACCAATTCTACTAATCAAGTGAGGCAGAGTAACAGCAGCAATTCAGTGTTCTGGCTAGGGAGGGTTGGGCAAGTGCCCTCTCACCGAATCCTGTGTCCAGGGGACCCAAGGGGGGATATTGTGGGACTTATTCTTACGGTTGTCCATTTGGCTATATCCCCACGAAAACACCACGTGCTGACAGGAAAGCCTGGAGATGCACTTTAGCTCTGGATGTCTGCCGCCAACCTCAGAGCTGTAGGAGGAACGATCACACAGACCCAGGACCGCAGCACCCTTCTCCAGCGTCCGGTCTTCCTCACACCTCATGGTAACTCTCCTTTCTTCTGGAAAGCCTCTCTGGTAAGATCTCTCCTCCCTAGCACTGGCTGCTGGGATGTGCGTAGTTCTCCCTGTATGGATTAAAATAAAGCAGCTTGTGTTGAGGACTCCATCTCCCAGAGTTCCTTGCCGCTCCTGCAGTCCTCCCTCGATTGGCTAACTTCCCACTGCCAATGAAGAAACAGGAGAAAGAGAAGAGTGGGCGGCCCTGCCTGTGAATATGTCTCTGACTCATTCCACAGTGAGAAGAAAAAAGGGAGCGAGAGACCCACCCAGCTTCACAAGATAGTGGAGATGCTGAGCAACTGCTACATAAGTATCCATCAATTGTAGTGAATAGAAGAAGAAAACCTGCAAATACATTTTAAAAAGTCCTTATAAAACATAAAATGTCCAAATGTATTGTATAAATTGTATTTAGCAAAGTCTTTAGTCTCTTCCAGTCTAATGAGGACCTCTAAGGCCAAAGATAGCTGACATCCTTCTGTAAGTATTGGGTTGTGAGGCATAGTGGGTGCAAGGTGTAAGTTAGCGGGCGCCAGACACTTCTTGGAGGTTTTATTTCTCTTTAACAGTTCTTTTTTTATTTTTAGGGTAAAGAGGGTTAGGGCTAGGACACCCTTAAGTAGTGGTAGATTCAATTGGCAGACTCAGAAACTTCAATAGGAGGATAGCCGTGCAGGGAAAGGCCCCGGCAAGGAGCTACATCTGCACATGCAGAAATGCTGACTCCTATGGTAACAGTCTTTAACCACTTCAGCCCCTTTTCTGACCAGAGCACTTTTTGCGATTCTGCACTGCGTCAGTTTAACTGATAATTGCGCGACGTGGCTCCCAAACAAAATTGACGTTCTTTTTTTCCCCATAAATAGAGCTTTCTTCTGGTGGTATTTGATCACCCCTGCGGTTTTAAATTTTTTGCGCTATAAACAAAAAAAATTTGCGACAATTTTGAAAAAAACAAATTATTTTTTACATTTTGCTATAATAAATATCCCCCAAAAATATATAAAAAAACATTTTTTTTCCTCACTTTAGGCCGATACGTATTCTTCTACATATTTTTGGTAAAACAAATCTCAATAAGCGTTTATTGATTGGTTTGAGCAAAAGTTAAAGTGTTTACAAAATAGGGGATAGTTTTATGGTATTTTTATTAATAATTTTTTTTATTAGTAATGGCGGCGATCAGCGATTTTTATTGTGAGTGCGATGGCGGATACGTGGACATTTTTGACACATTTTTAGGATGATTGTCATTTATACAGCAATCAGTGCTATACAAATGCACTGATTCCTGTGTAAATGACACTGGCAGTGAAGGGGTTAACCACTAGGGGGCAGGATAAGTGTGTCCTGGGGCGTGTTTCTAACTGTGGGGGTGCGTGGCTACATGTGATACGTCGCTGATCTCTGCTCTCAATAACAGGAAGCAGAGATCAGTGACACTGTCACTAGGCAGAACGGGGAGATGCTTGTGTACATTAGCATCTCCCCGTTCTTCCTCCCCGTGAGGATCGCGGGTATCCTTGTGGTGATCGAGTCCGCGGGACCCACGATCCGACTCACGGAGGATAGATTAGAATATCCCCGCGCTATCATAAAAACAAAACTACCACTAAGGAAAGGTTGCAGCAAACCACCGACAGAGGTACAAACCCTACCAACGAAAATTGTTTATAAAAAATCAAATAAATGGTCTTGCGCTACCTTAAAGATTAAAACTAAACTAAAGTGCCTAGTGCATAAATGTCCCGTGTAAATACTCCAACTGTATTGCAAAATTGCGCACCCCCTACAATAAATAAATATAACAAAGTTTCCCTATCAGAATAGTAAAGTGTCTAGTGCATAAGTAAATGTGCAACAGTCTATATTACAGAGGTGTAAATACCGCAAAGATTATAAGGAAAAGCTACAGAATTAAATAAGTGAATAAAGTGCCTGGTGCTTAAATAATCAATAATCATAATACCATTAATCCATATTCATATATGAGAAAAAGGACAAAACCTCCAAATGTGCAATAATATAGTGTATCAAACTTCTCATGAATAAATCCAATCAAATGCAATAAAAATATAAAATAAATAAAAATTAATAATAGAGACGTGAATCACACAGTTCAAATAAGCAAAAAATAGAGTCTATATGTAAACTGAAATGCGTTGGATGAACAGTGACTCATTTAGTGCTTCTCCAAGTGAAAGGTGACAAGACAGTAAGTAGCCCTCTTGTGCCTCTTTAGTGCTCACAGCACACCAGGTGGAGTGGCTCCTTATCTTACTGCTGTAAGGTAAACGGAAGATCAGCAAAAAAAGGGGAAAGATCCAGGGAATGTATCCCTATTCCTGGTAGGTTATACTGTCTCCCACGACTGATGTTGATACTTCATTAATTTTCATAAGGATCTCATAAAGGAAAGAAAGTGGGCTCCAATGGTGAAGTACGTAAATACATTTATTAATTTAAAAGTAATGGAAAGGTACTCACAAACAAATGAAAAAAACTTGCATAACAAATAAACGAGCGCTCCGCTCATGTTACGGACGTCACTTCCGGTGTCCTAGTTCCTCGTATTCCTACGCGTATCGTCACCTAACACGTGACTTCATCAGGGACTCACGGAGGGTCCGGCCGGCGCATAGGCAATGGCACGGCGGCAAATTTACAGGGACATACCTGTACTCTCATTTGCCTATCCGTTCTATTCTGCCGACGTACATCGGCAAGCGCCAGTCGGGAACCGGTTAAGAGTTCCTAACTCAAACGTAACAGTTCCTTCAGCTTCACTACAACTGTCTTGTAGTTCTTCAACACTGAGCTCCCAGTCTTTCACTAGACCCTCTGATTCACTGGCTCTGAATCCCGTGAGCTCCTCCAATCTTCGCGGTGGTATCTCCTTTAAGATTCACCCATGCTTCTCTTCTGGGTCCCTAGCTTGGCACTCGAGATATTTCTCAAGCTTCATCCCTGCTGACCAGCTCGGTCCCTAGCTTGACTCACAAGGCTGCTCTGCAAGCCTCACCTCTGCTGGTTGGGTCCCTGACTTTATCACCATCTGAAGTTTCCCTGATTCTCCACTGTGCCCATTCTCCGGTACTTGCTTCAGTTACTCCCTGGGCTCCTTGGTAATAAGGTGGTTGGCTCCTTTGTGGCGACAGCTTCACTTCTACCTCTGACCACTGACAGGTTTTCCAGCCGGTAGAACCGTCGCTTCTGGTTGGACTACCAGCTGCAATCCCAACCCTGCGCTTCTCTCTCACTTCTGAATAGGCCCTCACACAGCCTAGCAGCCAGATGCCCCCGGGACAGGCCAAATCTCTGGCCTAGCAGCTCGGGGCATACAACACACGTCCACCCAGACAGCCGTCCAGGTGGCACAGAACAGAGATCACCTGACTCCACCCAAATATATAGGATCTCCCAGCAGGCCAAGGGATTCAAGAAAACCCCTGCCCTTTGGATGAGATACCCCACATACCCATAACTTGACCTTGGGTGTCTCTTCTCATGTCTAGTGGTAGAAGAGAAAAGTGCAACAAGGCTAAACTTAGGGAGAAATCAATAGATCTCTATCATTCAACCAGGATAACTACTCCTGGCAAGTAAATTTATGAGGAGCTCCCTGCCTAAACTACAGAATGCTACATGTATGTGTAACTTGACGTGCTTAATTTCTTCTTTAAGTGATAATCAGCATTTATGCCGTCACCTCATTAGAATCACACTCGCCAGATAGCATGACCTCCAAATAAAATGTGGTGATATCTAGACTCCTGGAAATATCTGTACAGCTTCCAGTTGATCCGATCAAGTATATATGCCCCAACCGTTAGATCCTCATATCATAAGACTGATGTATCCGTCTTAATTCATGAAGTTATAATGGATACCCAGAAATAGGAACGATAACCCATAGAGTAGTAATGTTTAAAAAGAAAAAAAAGGCTATTAAAAAAAAAAAAAAAAGCTTCTCACAAACATCAAACTAAAACCACTGAGTAGCCTTAAAATGGCTAATGTTATGTGGGGGGAGCAGGTAATAGATTCTCATTGACTACCATCCAAAAACACCATAGTACTCAACAACCAGGCTCCTGGTACTTTCAGTATATCTTCTGATTGGTCCAATTGACTATATATGTCTAAGCCCTTGTACACACGGTCGGAGAATCTGTCGGAATGTGTCCTATTGGACTGTGTGTGGTATGCATCGGACTGATTCCGTCGGAATATCCGTCAGACCCAATTTTCCAACATGTTGGAAATATTTCCTGACCAACTGGGCCGATCGGACATACTCCGATCATGTGTAGAGAATTTGATTGGACCAAGTGCCATGCATGCTCAGATCAAATTCCTACATCAAAGCTATTGGCTACTAGCCTGAATGTAGTCCCATCGTAACAAAATTACGTCATCACGTTCTGAAAGATCGGATTTTTTCGCCAAATTTGTCCGACCGTGTGTATGCAACAGTTTCGGACAAGATCCGACGGACAAAATCCGACGGGCAAAATCCGACGGATTTGGTTGTGGAAATCTCCGACCGTGTGTACAGGGGCTTAGACATTAGATCCCCAAATCATAAGACTGGTATATTCGTCTTAACTTATGAAGTTGGAATGAATACTCAAAAAGAGAAAAAATTGCTTCCCATAGAATACTTGTAGTAACATTTATTAAAAGAAATGATACCAAAGGAAAACAACTCACATTTTAAAAGTTCATAAGTAGCATTACATTCTTACAAGCATCAAGATACAGCTGCTGGGTGCCCTCCAAATATGTGGGGGAAATAAATAATGAATTCTCACCTACCACCATCAAAAAATGTCAAAGAAGGATCTCCACAGTCAGTCATGTACAGTATGTGCCTGATTGACACGTGGCAAGGTCTTGATACATATGGTTTACCTGATACAAGTATAGTGTACACCAGGGGTCTCCAAACTGCAGACCAAGGGCCAGATGTGGCTCTTTGCTAGCCTTTATCCGGCCCCTAGGCCTAGGGCACTATTCCTCCCACTGACACCAACAAGAGGGCACTATTTCTTTCACTGATACCAATGATGGGATACTATTCCTCTTACTAATAGGGGCACTACTCCTCCTCCTACTGACCACCAACCTTGAGGCCATATTTATTCTCACTAATACTGGGCTCAGGACATTTTCTGCCCCCCGCTGGCCACAATCTGGCCCTCCTAAAGTCTGAAGGACAATAAACTGGCCCTTGGTCTGAAAAGTTTGGGGACCCCTGGTGTACACCCTTAAAATGTGAGCTTTTTTTGGGGGGGGGGGGTTATAGCATCTCTTTAAACATTACTTCTCTATAGGAAGCTGGCTTTTTCTCTTTCTGGGTATCTATTACAACTTCATGAATTACCACAGATATACAGTATCTCACATAAGTGAGTACACCCCTCACACTTTTGTAAATATTTTATTATATCTTTTCATGCGACAACACTGAGGAAATTACACTTTGCTACAACGTAGTGAGTGTATAGCTTGTATAACAGTGTAAAATTGCTCTTCATAAAGATGGCCTAGGCTATAAGAATATTCCCAAGACCCTAAAATTGAGCTGCAGCACGGTGGCCAAGACCATACAGCGGTTTAACAGGACAGGTTCCACTCAGAACAAGCGTCGTCACGGTCGACCAAAGATGTTGAGTGAACGTGCTCAGCGTCATAGCCAGAGGTTGTCTTTGGAAATAGACATTTGAGTGCTGCCAGCATTGCTGCAGAGGTTGAAGGGGTGGGGGGGTCAGCTTGTCAGTGCTCAGACCATACACCACACACTGCATCAAATTGGTCTGCATGGCTGTAGTCCCAGAAGGAAGTCTCTTCTAAAGATGATGCACAAGAAAGCCCCCAAACTGTTTGCCTAAGACAAGCAGACATGGATTACTGGACATGACATGGACATGGATTACTGGAACAATTTGAGATTACTGGAACATCTCTGATGAGACCAAGATAAACCTATTTGGTTCAGATGGTGTCAAGCATGTGTGTGGTGGCAACCACATGAGGAGTACAAAAACAAGTGTGTCTTGCCTACAGTTAAGCATGGTGGTGTTAGTGTTGTGGTCTGGGGCTGCATGAGTGCTGCCGGCACTGGGGAGCTACAATTCATTGAGGGAACCATGAATGCCAACATGCACTGTGACATACTGAAGCAAAGCATGACCCAGACTGGGCCGCAGGGCAGTATTCCAACATAACGACCCCAAACGCATCTCTAAGATGACCACTGCCTTGCTAAAGAAGCTGAAAGTATAAAGGTGATGGACTGGACAAGCATTTCTCCAGACATAAACTCTATTGAGCATCTGTGGGGCATCCTCAAATAGAAGGTGGAGGAGCGCAAGGTCTCTAACAGCCACCAGCTCCATGATGTCATCATGGAGGAGTGGCATTCTGTGAAGCTCTGGTGAACTCCATGCCCAAGAGGGTTAAGGCAGTGCTATAAAATAATGGTGGCCACACAAAATATTGACATTATGGGCTCAATTTGGACATTTTCACTTAAGGGTGTACTCACTTATGTGGCCAGAGGTTTAGACATTAATGGCTGTGTTGAGTTATTTTGAGGGGACAGCAAATATGTTTTCAGGCTTACCATTATTTTGCACAGGTGATTTGATCAGTTTCAGTAATTACCACTGCCGTTTCATCTAAGGGAAATCCTGAAAACATGACCTGCTGGTGCGCCTTGAGGACTGGAATGGAGAAACACTTATCTAGTGGTTGGGACATACTGTATATATCCGGTTAGACCAATTGGAAGATATACAGGAATCTCTAGGAGTCTAGATATCACCACATTTTTTGACCTTCTGATAATTTGGAGGTCATGTTATCAGGTGAGTGTGATTCTAATGCATTTTTAAAGAAGAAATTGAGCTCTTCAAATTCCACATACAATTTATTTTAGATAATTTGGGGTTTTATATGGACTTTTTTTTATTGTATTTGAAGTTTTTCTTCTTCTATTTATTACATTTGATGGACACTTACTACAATGAAGCTATGCTTTTTTGTTGGCTTATTTAATGCTTGATTTTTCTTTAAAGCGGAGGTCCACCCTAAAGTGGACCTTCCGCTCATCGGAACCCTCCCCCCCTCCGGCGCCACAATTGGCACCTTTCAGGGGGGGAGGGGGTGCAGATACCTGTACAGTACAGGTATCTGCACCCACTTCCGGGATAGCTCTCTGCGGAAAGGGTCGGAGATTACGCCCCTTTCCGCAAGTGCCCGCCCCTGGCCGCAAGTGCCCCGCTGCCTGCTGGGAAACACACAGATCCCAGAGGCAGCGGGGACCGTCCTTATTGCGCAGCGCGACTCGCGCATGCGCAGTAGGGAACCGGGAAATGAAGCCGAAAGGCTCAATTTCCTGATTCCCATACCCAAGATGGCGGCGGCAGGACCCGAGAGACGATCTAGAGATCGGCTTCGGGTGCCGACATCGCGGGCGCGCTGGACAGGTAAGTGTCACTATTTTAAAAGTCAGCAGCTGCAGTATTTGTAGCTGCTGGTTTTTAAAAAAAAAAAAAAAAACGCGGAGTCCCGGCGGACTCCCGCTTTAAGTAGAAGCTTTTAGGTGATTTATTATTATTTTGATCCTTGGGTGCAGTGTTACCAAAATTATGTTCTGTATTATATCTTAGTATAAACAGCATAATCTGAGATCTGACTGTATTGTGTCAACCTTGTAATGCGGGTTTTATTTCACCAAACAAAGGAAGTCCACCAACTTTGGGCTGAAAAAGAAATTAGTTATATCTTTATAACTGACTAAACTGGTACATTACACTAGTGTAAGCCAAGAGGAGAAAAAACAGCTGTAATGTATAACGTACAGGCACCAGCAGAATCCATGGCTAGTTTGGACACATCCAGGTAGTATCACAGTTTTCTGTTAATTTTTAGCTCCTACACATTTCTATTGACCCATCACTATGCTAATAGATGCCATACTGTGTATACAGTAGGATGTCTGATGTAATATATAGAACAGGAATACACAGGTAGCAGGAAGCAGGAGGTAAGCTTCAACACCATCATAAGAAAAGTAAAACGTGCCCCCCCCCCAAATCTATACCAGGCCATTATCTAAACATACAGCCTTGCTGGCCAGGCCATGTGCCCTTAACATGGTGGGGGGGGGGGGGGGGCGGACTGTCTGGCCAACTTAGTCCGTCAGACAATCCGACGGACAGTCCGTCATACTTTCGAATGAACGGACTTGACCACACACACCACTTTTTGAGCGGACTAATACGGCGTACTAAGTCCGCCATACTATCCGCCCTACTTTTGAAATGAACGGACTCGCCCACACACGCGGAGGAAAGTCCGCTCATTTCGAGCGGGTCTCCAGGTAGGCGGGGCCCGCGAAGGAGACGTCGCTGGCCCCGCCGCCTGGTATGGACTTAAAGGGGAACCCCAACGCCGAAAAAAATCGGCGTGGGGGTCCTCCCCAAGTCCACAACAGACCCTTGTCCGAGCACGCTACCCGGCCGGCCAGGAAAGGGGGGCGAGCGAGCGCCCCCCCTCCTGAGCCGTACCAGGCCGCGTGCCCTCAACATGGGGGGGTGCCTTTGGGAAGGGGGGGCCGCGCGGCCCCCCCCACCCCAAAGCACCTTGTCCCCATGTTGATGAGGACAAGGGCCTCTTCCCGACAACCCTGGCCGTTGGTTGTCGGGGTCTGCGGGCGGGGGGCTTATCGGAATCCGGGAGCCGATAGCCGAAGACGGGAGACCCCCGGAGCTGTGCAATAAAGTATTTTATCTCGTGTGTTGTGTTTTTTTTGGTACTTTTATTTTACAGGTGAATGGGTAGGGGTACATTGTACCCCATACTCATTCACATAGGGTGGGGGGCCGGTATCCGGGGGCCCCCTTATTAAAGGGGGCTCCCGGATTCCGATAAGCCCCCCGCCCGCAGACCCGGACAACCAACGGCCAGGGTTGTCGGGAAGAGGCCCTTGTCCTCATCAACATGGGGACAAGGTGCTTTGGGGTGGGGGGGGCCGCGTGCCCCCCCCTTCCCCAAGGCACCCCCCCATGTTGAGGGCACGTGGCCTGGTACGGCTCAGGAGGGGGGGGCGCTCGCTCGCCCCCCCTTTCCTGGCCGGCCGGGTAGTGTGCTCGGACAAGGGTCTGTTGTGGACTTGGGGGGGACCCCCACGCCGATTTTTTCGGCGTTGGGGTTCCCCTTTAAGTCCATACCAGGCGGCGGGGCCAGCGACGTCTCCTTCGCGGGCCCCGCCTACCTGGAGACCCGCTCGAAATGGGCGGACTTTTCTCCGGGCGGGAAAAGTCCGCTCATTTCAAAAGTACGGTGGACTGGCACACACACGGGCGGATTGTACGCCGAAATGCGAGTCCGACGGACAGTATTACGGAAATTCCGAAATACTTAGTCCGCCAGACTGCACGCTGAAAAAGTCCGCTGAAGCCCACAAACGAGCGGACTGTCCGCTGAAATGTGTTTCGGCGGACTAAGTAGGCCAGACAGTCCGCCCGTGTGTACGCGGCTTAACTGGTAAAGCACTTTGTCCTCATGAGGACAAGAGCCTCTTCACCGCAAAATTGTCCCTGTGGAAGTAGGGATCTGCAGGTGGAGGCTTAACGAATCCTGGAAACCCCCTTTAAAAATAAGTGGCCTCAGATAGCATGCATATTTGGTCAATGACGTCACCCAGGAGACTCTGCCCCTTTGTTTACATGTTGTGGTGGAAACTAGGACTGTCATTTGAGGTGAGCAGTTGATGGCAGCGAATTGTATCTCAGGGCAGTGAACATCATTCATTGTGGTTGACCAGGATCTGCTAGTGGATCTACATTGTGGACCTTTTTTTTTAATCAAGGACTTGTCAAAAAGTGTGTTTTTTTTTTTTTTTTTTTACTATAGCAATTATTTTTTGTGAAATAGTATAAGTACCATGCACTCCTTGGTCATTCACGTGGGGTAAGAGGGCAATATCTGGGGCCATATTCGGATAAGCCCCCTATCCACAAACCTCCACAACTACCAGGCCAAGGTTGCATGAAAGAGGCTCTTGTCCTCATCAACATGAGGGCATGGTGTTTCATGGCTAGGTACCCTCCAATGCTGATAGCACCTGGCTTGGTATGATCCTGGAGGAAGGGGTGTATACCCGTCCCTCCTTTCTTGGCCAGCCAGGCTGCATACTCAAATTTTGAATGGGAAACCTATGCTTTTTTAATTTGTTTTGTTGTATGAGGTCCCTCTTAAAATCCTTGAAGTAATTTTTTTTTGGGGGGGGGGGGGGGGGGGTACACTGTCCCGTACACTGTCAGGCTGACAGCTGAATGTGTGGGGCAGGGATGATTACTGGCTGTTAGGATGCTGGCGGGTGCTGGCTTCCCAACAACCAGGAGCCCCAAGCTCCTAGTTTCATTTGACGTATATAAGGCCTCTGATACAGTGTCATGGCCCTACCTACTTTATACTTATTGTCTAAATTGAATTTTGGCCCTAATTTTTTCACCCTTTTTGCTGACTTTGTACTTGATTTATTTGGCTCAAATTCTAATGAAAGGTTATAAATTTAACCCTATTAACATTTCATCAGGCACTAGGCAAGGGTGTTCGCTATCACCACTTTTAATTATCATGGTGTTACAAACTTTGACTATTGCGTTTCGCAGCAACCCAGATATATTAGTTATTGAAAGTGGGGGCAGGCACCATAAATGTGCTCTTATTGTTGATGATTTGCTTCTGTTCATTACCTCTCCTGTTCCATACCAGACCTCAAGGGTCTTGAATGATTTTTTTGGGGTGGCCCCATGCTCTTTTTTTTTTACACTGTCAGGCTGACAGCTGAATGTGTGGGGCAAGGATGATTACTGGTTGTTAGGATGCTGGCGGGTGCTGGCTTCCTAACAACCAGGAGCCCCAAGCAGAAATCTGTCACGGCCTCTCTGCAGCTGGAGGTTCAGCCATTCGCCAAACCTTGTGAACAACAAACAAACCTACAACTTATCCCTAAGAGCACAGGAATCTCTATACACTTTTTATACAGTGCAAAGTCCTCCCCTAATTCCTTTCCTTGTCAAATGTTCTTTGCCTATAGTGATATTTTCTCTATCAGTCAAATGTTCTTTAAATCTTCTGATCGTATGTTTGTAAGGCTTTTTTCTCTTAGAGCCGTTTCACACTGCCAGCGCGGGGGCGTCGGTGGTAACGAGTCGCTAGTTTTTGCAGCACTTTTAACTCCCGCTAGCGGCCAAATAAAGGATTAAAAGCTTCAATGGGCAGGGGCGCTTTAGGAGCGGTGTATACATACATAAACAGCTTCAAAGAAGTTGCTTGATTGCAGATGATGCTTTTTTTCAGGCGCTTTACAGGCGCTATTTTTAGCGCTAAAGGGGTCTCAGGATTAACCCTCTTTTGAAAAATGTATCAATCCTCAAGATCAGGAAACCGGATGGGACCCATGTAGCCAAAACCCCCAGATAGTTCTTAAGAAATGTTATTTTTATTTTTCACTGCTACAACTCCTCCTAGGGAACAAGATTTTGAAGACTCCTCACGCAAATATCCCTTCCTTGCTTGTCATTGGAGCACAGAGATATTATCGTTAAGGCAATCTCAACGGCGGAAGTTCAAATCCTCAAAGGTCTCTGGGCCTGTGTCACGTACCTTACAGCGGAGTCCGAAATGACGAGGGCGGCCTCTTGCACGGTCCCAGTCCTAGCACCCCTGGAGGTTGAGACAGGAACTGCTAGGGCAGCGGAAGGGTGCAGGTGCCTGCAGACAGGTGATAGCAGATCAGGAACACCGGAGCCTTTGTGGAGGAGGTGAGATACTGCTCACCGGACTAGTCCAGGAAAAGTTCAACAGAGTCACTTGCAGAGTCAGGAACAAGCAGGAGTTGGCAACGGGCTGGCAGAGAGGTACACAAATGGAAGGCAGGCTCGTAGTCGGGGACAGGCAGAGGTCGGTAACAGGCTGGCAGCAAGGTACAAAATCAGAAGATAGAGCCGTAGTCAGAAGTCCAAGCCGGGGTTGGTGCAGGTAAACAGAGGCAGACAAGGTTGCAGGGATAATCCAAAAGAGTAGTCGGGGAGAGCCGGGTGTTCAGGATCAGGATAAGTCAAGCAAGGTAACAACAGGTACACAGGACAATCCAGCACTGACATTAAGCAGGCTCCTCATTTAAATAGGGTGCCGCGCACCACGATTCGTTGGCGTGCGCGCATGCACACGCATACCTGTTCAGGTGGATGGGCCAGTGCGCATGCTGGGTCCGGGACTCATTCGTTCTCGCTTGTGACTTAGTGCAGGCATGTTCGCATTGGAGGAACGGAGATTGGTGGCTGGTATACGGGAACAAGCGTTTGTTATGGAGGTTCTCTGACAGCCTGATTGCTTCACAGCTTTATATTATAAACAATTTGCCCAGCACCTGGTCGCTCATTGGGTGGAATATTTTAATGTGATTAGGCAAGGGACTCCATTAGACGCAGACTCCAATAGAACCTGTATCTGTTTGTTGCCTAAACTGAGCAAAGACCCTAGCATTGTATCTAATTATAGGCCAATTTCACTGATCAATATTGATCTTAAATTGCTTACTAGAAAATATGCGACCAGATTTTATCGTTTTATAGAAAAGTATATAAACATAGAACAGGTAGACTTTATACCAAACAGACAGGCAGCAGACTAAACCAGGAGAGCATTAGATTTAATTTCCCTACTGAAACTTGGATGGTGGTGGGCAAAGGATGGGCATGCTGTTTTCATTTGACCTATATAAGGCCTCTGATACAGTGTCTTGGCCCTACCTACTTTATACTTTGGCCCTAATTTTTTCACCTTTTTTGCTGACATTGTACTTGATTTATTTGGCTCAAATTCTAATGAAAGGTTATAAATTGAACCCTATTAACATTGCATCAGGCACTAGGCAAGGGTGTTCGCTATCACCACTTTTAATTTTCATGGTGTTACAAACTTTTACTATTGCGTTTCGCAGAAACCCAGATATATTAGTTATTGAAAGTGGGGGCAGGCACCATAAATGTGCTCTTATTGCTGATGATTTGCTTCTGTTCATTACCTCCCCTTACACCACTCTTCCAAATTGAATGGAATTGCAGCGTCGCTTTGAAGTTATAATGATTGTAGAGACTTGTATGGCATACAAGAACAATCAGTACCGTACTCTAGAAAACAGTGAAAATAGGAACAGTCCGTTAAGTCCATGGCAGACGGGAAACTGATTAAATAAATGGATGCACACAATCTGGCAGTTACTTGTGAGTAGACCTGGGAGGAATCCCTCATAGACATGCAAAGGAAGAACAGCAG
Organism: Lithobates pipiens; assembly: GCF_037356315.1. Lineage (NCBI taxonomy): Eukaryota > Metazoa > Chordata > Amphibia > Anura > Ranidae > Lithobates > Lithobates pipiens. The sequence goes on along the minus strand of NW_027507685.1, from coordinate 204,018,543 downwards.
AGTGCCAGATTAGTATAGGATAAAAACAACACTTTATTATAAAGGCACACTTACATCTAAGAATCTTGTAACCTACTCTGGTGGCCAATATGGATGGTGCACAAACAGCTCACAGCAGTCTGGATGGACAGATGAGCAGCTGCAAAGCACAAGCAAGGACACGCTGTGAGATGTAAGACTGGCGGCGTCTATAACCCTTGCTCGCACTACTGCGAGCAAGGAATGGGAACCGTGACAGACAGGAGGGGCTGGGCTGCTACACATTTCAGAACCCCCACTGTCCTTTTCAAGCTGGCCCGCCAGGAGGAAAAAGGGGAAAATTTTAGCTGTCAAGCCGGCTTGCCCTAACCAATGAGATGAGATGGAGGCAGGTCTATGCATCATGCCTTAGGGTTACCATAGACAAGTCAGAGGCCCTTAGATTATCGGATATTTGGGAGTTTCAGGGCTCAATATCCCTTTTCTTGGCAACAGCTTTCTATACCTTATTTAGGTATCAAAAAACCTCTCAAGTCAACACCTTGCATAGTATGAATTACCCTCCATTATTTGCCAAACTTTTGAAGGAGGTAGAGATGTGGTCAACAATGTCCCTTTCCTGGCTTGGCAAAATTGCACGAAAATGGTGTTATTGTCTAAAAATGGTGGTATTGTCTAAGGCTTTAAATTATTTTTGAACTTTCCTCGTTCGATCCCTAGAACTTATTTCTAGAACTTTCCTCGTTCGATCCCTATAACTGATTTCTAGAAATTTCAATCCCGAGTACTAAAATGTATCTGGGGTCCCAGGGGGTGTAGATTCACACACTGCATGCAATATACACTTAAGGACACTGGTGGTCTAGGGGTTCTGGATTTTTGAAAATAATATAGATCAGCCCAACTAACCCAAATATACCAAATGTACTCCATTTCTTATCAACAGGACTGGATCTCACTGGAAGCACAAGCTTGTGGACCTCTCCCTATTGGCCTTTTGATGTGGATACCTTTTAATGCTGCATACACACGATCGGACTATCCGCCGGACTTTGCAGCGGAGATCCACCGGACTTTCCGAACGAGTGGACCTGCCCACACATGACCAGACAATCCGCCAGACTATGGTGGGAGTCCGCCAGACTTTTGAAATAAACGGACTTGCCCACACATGGAGAAAAGTCCATTAATTTTTAACATGGCTCCAGGTAGCTGGGACTAGTGCAGGAAGTCAATGTCGCTGCCTCCATCGGCGAGATTGACACCTCGCTAGCCCCGTCACCTGGTATGGACTTAAAGGGGAAGCCCTACCCCCCCCCCCCCAAAGTCCATATCAGTCCCCGAGGATGCTGGGGCTGTGACATCATAAGGGGGCGGGGTCACTATATAAGTCACCGCACTACTCATCCCTGTCATTGTGGCCAGAGAGAGCATCGAGTCAACATCAAAGCAGAGGCCCGGCAGAAGAACTGAAGAGGGGGACAAGACCCCCAAAGAGCGGGACAAGACCCCAGAAGAGCGGGACAAGACCCTGAAGTCAGAAGAAGACCCCTGGACGGCGGCGACGACGAAGAAGAAAGCCAAGCTCCTCTGCTAGTAAAAGAGCTAGTAAAAGAGCAGAAGATAGCGGAGGAGTCTGGTGAGAAGACTACCCCAAGACGGAAGACCACCGGAGCTGTCCAATAAATTACTTAAAAAACTTGTGTTTGTGTTTTTTTTCTTTACACTTTTTTTCATCAGGTGAATGGGTAGGGGTACATGGTACCCCAATACTCATTCACATAGGGTGGAGGGCTGGGATCTGGGGGCCCCCTTATTGGGGGGGCACTGACATATAAACAGGTGTCTGTGGGGAGGGGGCGCTGACAATTATACAGGTTTGTGGGGGGCACTGACATATGTACAGGTGTGTAGAAGGGTGGCTGACATATATACAGGTGTGTGTGTGGGGGGGGCTGAAATATATACAGGTGTCTGGGGGGGTGGGGCTGTCATATATATAGGTGTGTGTGTGGGGGGGCTGACATATATACAGGTATGAGGAGGCTGACAAATATACAGGATTGAGGGGGGCTGAGTGCGTTCAGGTGAGATGACCGGTGTGCAGATTCGGTAGGGTGGCCCAAAGGCAAGCCCTGGGGAATGTTGGTGGTCAGCCTTAGGGGGGGCCCAGGTCTAAAGCTGTGTAAGGGGCCCAAAAATTTCTGATGGCTGCCCTGGTGGTAACAGCTCTGTACCTCAATTTCTGAGAGAATACTTTGGTTTCTGTGCAAACATTATTCTTTAAATACCATGGACCCTGGGTGGGTTCCTTTTTTTAAACACATTATCATTTGTCTGCTATGTTATAGAATGTATCTTGTTGTTTGTCCAATGCTCTTGTGTGACCTTTTTATATGTTTTGTATTCGCCATATATACTGACGCCCCAGAGGCAATGTGTAAGACATGTTCGATACTTATGATTGTACTCTTAATGTAAAAATTGAATGTTAGGGTTGTTACATTCGATCCTGTAAAAGGCAGCAAATAGAAAGGGCTATTTTACACATATTACAAACATCATAGGTAATATTTGTGACTTTTGTGTAAGTGCTGAGACATTCACAACGCACATTTTTTTATACATAGAGCCCCACGTGCATACTCCCTGTGTGTTTACCCAGCTGGAGTGTGGGAGGCTGGCATGGGACATCTAATAAAGCTGAAGTGTAATCTGCATCTATTTTACCTTCCCTGGTCCAATCTTTGCCCTCTCATCATAAAATGGCATTTTTATTATATAACTTATTTAAGATGCAGTAGGAACATTGCTGAGTCTTTGTGCTTCTCTATGCAATGCAGGCAGATCATGGCTGCTGGAAGGTGAGCAATATAAAATGAATGGGGCTTTTGTCAAAGTCACATCACAGGCTAACTTTGAATCTCAAATCTCTCTCTGCTTTGTTAAGGAGAAAACTCTGTGAGTACTGCAGGCTTAATACTGCAGCCACAAAATGTAGGCTGCAGTAAGAAGCGATACTGTTGTGTATAACAGAGAGTGAATAGTGAGATCCTTTCTCAACCATGGTTCCAGGGAACCATGGGCAGAGCATAAGGGGCATAAGGGGACAGACTGTGTGTAAAGGAATGTGATTTTAGCCCTGTGTAGTGTGGAGGCCCTGTATACAGTGCTGGGATGGGAAAGGAGCTCTGCCAGGGGTCCCTGTCCTCTGATTCTCCAGTGGTAATCCCTGTTCTCTGATGTAAAGAGGAACTCAAAACTCTTAAGCCACTTTGAGTATCTTGGCGTTCGGTGGATGTATCTGCACGCATTTTGGAAGTAGTGAGGGGCAGGTCAACTTTTGCATCGGGCCCCACAAGCTTCAAGCTACGCCTCTGCATGGAACCCTGGGGTTCCTCCAGAGTTTGCTTGGGGTTCCTTGAATAATGAGCAATGTCTGCCTCTCAGATAAGTTCCCACTGACACCAATGATCTTTTTAGCTAGCTGTAAGGAGGTAATTCTTCCCAATAACCACAAGTGTAAGGAGCATTCTTCGCACTGACCATCACACTAACATATCTGAGTTGTAGATATTATAATTTTTACCAGGGGTTCCCTGATACTGGAAAGAGTTTTTAAGGGTTCCTTTGTGTTAAAAAGGCTGAGAAAGGCTGCTTTAAAGTATATTCAGGGCTCGAGTGCTGCGGGAACGCATGGGAACGGCGTTCCCGTACTATTTCCACAGCGGGAACGCCGTTCCCATTAGCTGTCTGAGCAGGGCCGGCTGAGGCTATGCAGCGCGTAGTCCGCGCCGCTCCTCAGCCGCCGAGTGACTGGTTGCTAGGCAGAGGCCGCTCCGCATCTAGCAACTGGTCACATGACTTCGGCGTGGGCACGCACTGGCACGAGCCCGTCAGTGTGACACAGGCTGCGCGCCGGACTGTCCTCCCGCTCCCCTCTACCCAGTGCCTCCTGGGGAAACAGCCGCTGCAGTGCACTTTGAGTTTACTTCTCCCCCCAGAACAGAAGGGAAGAAGAGAATACCAGGAGGTCAGTCACTAGTAGTGTCATGTGTAAGTAAGTTGCATTCTGCAATACCCTGCCAAATTGCCAATACTCATCCATACTCTGCAATACCCTGTCAATACTCATCAATACTCTGCAATACCCTGCCAATACTCATCAATACTCTGCAATACCCTGCCAATACTCATCAATACTCTGCAATACCCCGCCAATACTCTGCAATACCCCGCCAATACTCTGCAATACATACCCTGCCAATACTCTGCAGTACCCTATCAATACTCTGCACTACCCTATCAATACTCTGCAATACCCCGTCAATACTCTGCAATACCCGCCAATACTCTGCAATAGCCGTCAATACTCTGCAATACATACCCTGCCAATACTCTGCAGTACCCTATCAATACTCTGCAATACCCTGCCAATACTCTGCAATACCCTATCAATACTCTGCAATACCCTGCCAATACTCTGCAATACCCTATCAATACTCTGCAATACCCTATCAATACTCTGCAATACCCTGCCAATACTCTGCAATACCCTATCAATACTCTGCACTACCCTATCAATACTCTGCACTACCCCGCCAATACTCTGCAATACCCCGCCAATACTCTGCAATACCCCGCCAATACTCTGCAATACCCCGCCAATACTCTGCAATACATACCCTGCCAATACTCTGCAATACCCTGCCAATACTCTGCAGTACCCTATCAATACTCTGCAATACTCTGTCAATACTCTGCAATATCCTGCCAATACTCTGCAATACTCTGTCAATACATACCCTGCCAATACTCTGCAATACCCTGCCAATACTCTTCAATACTCTGCCAATACTCTTCAATATCCTGCCAATACTCTGCAATACATACCCTGCCAATACTCTGCAACACCCTGCCAATACTCTGCAATACCCTATCAATACTCTGCAATACTGTGCCAATACTCTGCAATACCCTGCCAATACTCTGCCAATAAATACCCTGCCAATACTCTGCAATACCCTGTCAATACTCTTCAATACTCTGCCAATACTCTGCCAATACTCTTCAATACCCTGCCAATACTCTGCAATACCCTGCCAATACTCTGCCAATACACACCCTGCAATACCCTATCAATACTCTGCAATACCCTGCCAATACTCTGCCAATAAATACCCTGCCAATACTCTGCAATACCCTGTCAATACTCCGCAATACTCTGCCAATACTCTGCCAATACATACCCTGCCAATACTCTGCAATACCCTGCCAATACTCTTCAATACTCTGCCAATACTCTGCCAATACTCTTCAATACTCTGCCAATACTCTTCAATACTCTTCAATACTCTGCCAATACTCTGCCAATACTCTTCAATACCCTGCCAATACTCTGCAATACCCTGCCAATACTCTGCAATACCCCATCAATACTCTGCAATACTGTGCCAATACTCTGCAATACCCTGCCAATACTCTGCCAATACTCTTCAATACCCTGCCAATACTCTTCAATACTCTGCCAATACTCTTCAATACCCTGCCAATACTCTTCAATACCCTGCCAATACTCTGCAATACCCTGCCAATACTCTGCAATACCCCATCAATACTCTGCAATACTGTGCCAATACTCTGCAATGCCCTGCCAATACTCTGCCAATACACACCCTGCAATACCCTATCAATACTCTTCAATATCCTGCCAATACTCTTCAATATCCTGCCAATACTCTGCAATACATACCCTGCCAATACTCTGCAACACCCTGCCAATACTCTGCAATACCCTATCAATACTCTGCAATACTGTGCCAATACTCTGCAATACTCTGCCAATACTCTGCAATACCCTGCCAATACTCTGCCAATAAATACCCTGCCAATACTCTGCAATACCCTGTCAATACTCTGCAATACTCTGCCAATACTCTGCAATACCCTGCCAATACTCTGCCAATACACACCCTGCAATACCCTATCAATGCTCTTCAATATTCTTCCAATACTCTTCAATATCCTGCCAATACTCTGCAATACATACCCCGCCAATACTCTGCAATACCCTGCCAATACTCAGCAATACATACCCTATCAATACTCTGCAATACCCTGCCAATACTCTGCAATACATACCCTATCAATACTCTGCAATACCCTGCCAATACTCTGCAATACATACCCTGCCAATACTCTGCAATACCCTGCCAATACTCTGCAATACCCTGCCAATACTATGCAATACCCTATCAATACTCTACAATACACACCCTATCAATACTCTGCAATACATACCCTGCCAATACTCTGCAATACCCTGCCAATACATACCCTGCCAATACTCTACAATACTCTGCCAATACTCTACAATACATACCCTGCCAATACTCTGCAATAACCTGCCAATACTCTGCAATAACCTATCAATACTCTGCAATACTGTGCCAATACTCTGCAATACCCTGCCAATACTCTGCAATACCCTATCAATACTCTGCAATACCCTGCCAATACTCTGCAATACCCTGCCAATACTCAGCAATACATACCCTATCAATACTCTGCAATGCCCTGCCAATACTCTGCCAATACACACCCTGCAATACCCTATCAATACTCTTCAATATCCTGCCAATACTCTTCAATATCCTGCCAATACTCTGCAATACATACCCTGCCAATACTCTGCAACACCCTGCCAATACTCTGCAATACCCTATCAATACTCTGCAATACTGTGCCAATACTCTGCAATACTCTGCCAATACTCTGCAATACCCTGCCAATACTCTGCCAATAAATACCCTGCCAATACTCTGCAATACCCTGTCAATACTCTGCAATACTCTGCCAATACTCTGCAATACCCTGCCAATACTCTGCCAATACACACCCTGCAATACCCTATCAATGCTCTTCAATATTCTTCCAATACTCTTCAATATCCTGCCAATACTCTGCAATACATACCCCGCCAATACTCTGCAATACCCTGCCAATACTCAGCAATACATACCCTATCAATACTCTGCAATACCCTGCCAATACTCTGCAATACATACCCTATCAATACTCTGCAATACCCTGCCAATACTCTGCAATACATACCCTGCCAATACTCTGCAATACCCTGCCAATACTCTGCAATACCCTGCCAATACTATGCAATACCCTATCAATACTCTACAATACACACCCTATCAATACTCTGCAATACATACCCTGCCAATACTCTGCAATACCCTGCCAATACATACCCTGCCAATACTCTACAATACTCTGCCAATACTCTACAATACATACCCTGCCAATACTCTGCAATAACCTGCCAATACTCTGCAATAACCTATCAATACTCTGCAATACTGTGCCAATACTCTGCAATACCCTGCCAATACTCTGCAATACCCTATCAATACTCTGCAATACCCTGCCAATACATACCCTGCCAATACTCTGCAATACCCTGCCAATACTCTGCGATACCCTGCCAATACTCTGCAATACCCTATCAATACTCTACAATACATACCCTATCAATACTCTGCAATACCCTGCCAATACTCTGCAATACCCTATCAATACTCTGCAATACCCTGCCAATACATACCCTGCCGATGCTCTGCAATACTCTGCCAATACTCTTCAATACATACCCTGCCAATACTCTGCAATACCCTATCAATACTCTGCAATACCCTGCCAATACTCTTCAATACTCTGCCAATACTTATTCCTGTTTGTGGGATATTTTCTAATGGGCTGTGTAACAGAATTTGGAACAGGGTGTATTTGTGGTAGAAATTCCCTGCGAGGGAAAGATCATCACCCATTGTGTTGATTGTTTTGTTTGACACGTTATTTTGTTTTTGTAAACTGGCACTTTAAAATAAATGTTGTACTGTATTTTCTGTGCAGTATATATGCATATGAGCGTACCTTTTTTTTTTTTTTTTTTTGGTGGGGGAATGGATCTTGGGTGGGAGTTCCCACACTTTTTTTCCCAGGACTTGACCCCTGAGTATATTTACTTCTCAAACTTTTTCTTTAGTTTTTGATAGGGAAGGTTTATAACCCTGGTGCCCAATCTGTGCCCCAGGGGCCACATGCGTCACTTTGGCACTTTTTGTGTGGTCCTTGGGGCCTCTGCAGACAGTATTCCGTATTTCACAATTGCCCTGTTATAGTAGTGATTTTTGGCAGCCTCATGTATAATATGTCTTCTTAAGAATGTCTGCAGTCTCCAACAACTCCTATAGTATGTTTGCAGGCTCTGACAGTCACCTGGAGCACTTCTGTAGTCTCTGACCATGTCCTGTATTATGTCTAATCTCTTACCATCTCTTGTATCATGCTCATAGTTTTTGACTATACCTTGTTGTGTGTCTCCTGGCTCCGATAATAAATATTCACTGAATTTTATGTGTAGCTCTTTGGTGATGTTCAGTGCTGCACTTGAGGTCCCCATATGAAGAAGGTTGGGCACCACTGGTTTAGAACTTGTCTGTGTTCTCACTGTGGATATTCAAATTCCCTGTTTTTCTCGGTTACCACTGACAGTGGACAGTAATGGCAAATCCTAAATGTTCTAGTTGTCACAGGTATGGAGGAGAAAACTTTAAGGCCGCGTACACACGCGCGGACTGTTCGCCCAACTTTGTCCGCTGAACAGTGTTTGGGCGGACAGTCCGCTCGTGTGTGGGCTTTCAGCGGACAGTTTCAGCGGACAGTTTGACGAACAAGGTTTTTCGGAAATTCCGTAAAACTGTCCGCTGAAACCTTGTTTGAGCGAACAGTCCGCCCGTGTGTAGGCTTGTTCGTCAAACTAAGTTCCGCGCATGCTCAGAAAGGATTTACACGCCGAAAGTTATAATGCAGTGTATAGGACGTCGTATTTTTCGTCCCGTCGTACGTGCCGTTCACGTGATCGCGCACGGTTTCAGCAAACTGTTCGTTCGTCGTGTGTGGCCATGTCCGTCCATGCTAATTTTGAGCGGACTGTTTGCCGAAACTGTTTGACGGACAAAGTTGGGCGAACAGTCCGCCCGTGTGTACGCGGCCTAAGAGAGGGGCACTTGATTTGGTGACTCCCATTGATTGCTTCCTTTATCTAATTGATGTTCTTGCATGTAATCAGTGGTAGCCCCATTGGCAAGTGTGTATGGTGCTTTAATGGTTTGCAACATCCAGGTAGCATAGATATGTCAGCAGCAGTGTGTGTGTTAAAAACAATGTGTATAAATATGACAAGTCGACTGTCAGATCTGCCTGATTCCGCACAATCCCAGCACATACTGTAGTTACAACCAAGCACTTAAAAGCCAGTCACAAAAAAGGTTTTGCCCCCACAGTCCCGAATGCTTACACAAAACACAAATTTTGGAGACACCTAGATACGAAACTGTTGATTGTGATATTCATTACACATCGCCGTGCACACCCAGAGTGAGAGTAATAATTCTAGAGCCATTATTCTGCACAATTTTTTTTTTTCAGGGTTGCTGCTTTTGGAAAATATATACTGTTTGGGTGTTTTAAGTAATCTTCAGGCCTAAAATGATTTCTAAAACATAGGTGAAGAAAATGCAAAAATGGTTCAGATAGTAAAAGGGTTATCCAATCTATGCATTATCCAAAACTACAAAATAGCTGCACTTTTAGCTTTGTCTAACCCTTCTCCAATAATAAAGTCTAACAAAGTTGTTGATCGAAGAACACTATTAATTTTTGTCTTTTTTTTCTTTGCTGTTGTAGTTACATCGTGAGAGTTCGAGCAGTCGTGATGTCCAGAGACGACTCTAGTGGGGGCTGGGTGCCAATGGGAGGAGGAGGTCTCAGCCATGTAATGATCTGTAAGGTTCGGCGACCAGACACCTCTCACCAACGAGACTACCTTATCCGAGGGGAAAGGCTGCGAGACCAGGCTGTACGTATACTCATTATATACAATGCATGGCTGTTATACATGTTGTTTATGCAACTTAAGCCTTAAGGTGATATTAAACCCTCAGTTTTGTAAGCACCTCCAACAGCTGATTTAAAGTGGTTCTAAAGTTCACAGAATTTACTTTATGTTTATGTTTGCTAAATTAACTGGTATTTATCAGTCTCTTCATGCGGAATGCTGGAGTTGTACCTCAACCCAGCTCATTTTTCATATATCTTCTGGCATTCATTTTTAGTTCAACAATTTTGGATGGGTGTCACGCAACTTATTTTGAAGGTTACGACTCTTCTTGTCCCCTTGTCCATCCTGGTCTTCCTTTTGGGCCTTGTGGAGGGACTGGCCATCACGATGGCACATAGAACCCTGCTGAGAGTACTTTTATTCTATGCTCGTAAAGCCATCGTACTTCATTGGAGAAAAAACCCATACCCCCACTCCTGCAGTTCTGGAAAGCACTGGTTAACTCTGCTTTACCATTCTATAAGGCCACGTATTTGAATCAGGGTTGTCCCTGGTTAAAATGGTTTGGGGTAACTGTACATCTATGGTTAGTACTAATGAGTAAGCCCCCATTATTACTGTAGGATGATCAAGTTAAGCATTACCATCCATCTGAATCTTTGCCTTGAATATGAGGTTACGTATATTCCTGGGACTGGGATACTCATTGCGTTCTTGTCTCTATTCATTCAATGATGTTTGACATTGTTGACATGTGTCCTATTACGGGTCTTGTAGGTTTCCACCCTGGTTTATTGGTCACAAACAATTATCTTCCTATATAGGATATGTGACTTTTATTGCACAGAGTAAGGTTGGAAAGTGGGGGAGGGTGGGTTTTTGTTGGGATTTTCTGGTCTTGCATGACTGTTTTTTGGTGCCAGTTTGGTGGCTTTTATACTTTTCTATTATTCTATTTTTATTTGTTATTTGTATAATAGAGTCTTATATTACTTAATGCAGAATGTGGTAATGTTAAATAGGGTATGTACAATGCAGAGTGTAAGGTGGTGGGTAGTATGTGCAGGAAAGGGGTGTGGATTGTATGGAGGTGGATAGTATGTGCAGAATAGGGGTTTGGAGTGTATTGAGGTGGGTAGTATGTGCCGGAGAGGGATGTGGAGTGTATGGAGGTGGATAGTATGTGTAGGAGAGGAGTGCAGAGTGTATGATGGTGGGTAGCATGGGCGTCCACAGGTAGGGGCAATGGGGGTCAAGTGCCCCCCCCCCCCCCCGGAATCAGGGATCAGATCTTAAATTCAGCACAGCTGCGTCACTATTGGGGCGGGGGCAGCCCACACATGCCACCTGCCAGTGGGGTGACACCATCAAGGTGCTGTCAAGCACCCCCATCAGTGTAATGTGACTTCAGGCTCTTTTCCCTGCTCAATCCAACAGGGAACTCAGCGGCACTGTGACAGGAGAAAGGCGAGCTGCGGGCTATCAGAGGTTTCTCCTGCTCTTCCCCCCTTTCTCCTGTCAGGGAGAAGAGATGGTTGCTCTCACCAGGTTCCACACCCAGCTTCCTGCCCGCTCTGTTCCTTCCCTATTGGCCATAACTGAGGGCTAATCAAGGGAGACTAGTAGAGGAGAGCATCATGGGACATGTAGTCCCAAAGATTGGTGGCTCCATTTTCCACAGGGAGGAGGCTACAGCTCGATCAAGCTCGATCAAGAGAGAGATTGAGAGACTGCAGCCTGGAAAAAAGCTGAGGGAGAGATCGCTACAGGAAAAAGAATGAGGAGTATGCTGGGCGGAAGCCAGAGAGAGAGCCACACTGCCCAGCGCCATCAGAGAGAGCCACACTGCCCAGTACCACTAGAGAGAAAGTCACGCTACCCAGCGCCACCAGAGAGAGAGCCACACTGCCCAGCGCTACCAGAGAGCCACGCTGCCCAGCAACACCAGCGAGAGAAAGACTGAGACACTGCCAGGGTACAGACATGCTACACTACTGACTAGAGCCGCCCCCAGGGGAACCCAGAGTGAGCGATCGTCCAGCCGGAGGGATCACTGCTGTAGTTTTGCTGGGTCTGGTAAGAGGGCCTGTTGGCTATTATTCATTAGTTATCCTAGGGACTGTACTACGTCTGCAGTCTCTGACCATGATAATGTGATAATGACATTGTCGAAAAGGGGTGGTGCATGGGTGACCCTAAAATGATGCCCCCCCCCCCCCCTGAAAAAAGTTCTGCGAACGCCCATGGTGGGTAGTATGTGCAGAAGAGGAGTATGGAGTGTATGGTGGTTGGTAGTATGTGCAGGAGAGTGCTGAGTGTATGGTGATGGGTAGTATGTGCAGGAGAGGAGCGTGAAGTGTATGGAGGTGGTTAGTAAGATGAGTATGTAGTGTATGGAGGTCGGACTGTGTCAGTAGGGCAGTGGATGGTGCCAAAAGTTTTTTTTTTTCATTTTTATGTATTTTTTTTTTTTTTAGAAGTTAATTAGTTTTTCATTTTTTTCACAATGCTTTTGGGGGGAGGGGATTGGGACTGTGGACAATGTCGGTAGGGCGCGCGGGGGGGGGGGGGGGGGGGGTTGAGAAGGTGGTGTTAGTCGTTTTTTATTTTATATTTTTTTTACCTTTTTTTTATATTTATTTTTACCCATTTTTTATTTATTTTTTTGTAATGTTTATTGGATTGTTTTTTTATATATATATATCAGTTGTGGTGCTTGGGTTGTCAGGTCACAGTATCCCCAGTCTCTTTCTCAGCATTGAAGATGAATGGACAGCGGCTCCTGTTCATTCATAAACTGAAGCAGAGTAACACACAGGTTACTCTGCTCAGTTATTATAGGACATAGAGAGCGCTTGGTAGTGATCGCTCTCTATGTCCAATTTGGAAAAGGATGGAGCTGGTAAATTACATTTTTACCAACCCCTTCCTCCAGTCTCCATCCTGAAATCCCCCACAGCAGCCGGGAGAGGAGAGGAGGGAACCGGCTGTGGGCGGAACAAGATGGGGCGGAGGAGGAGGACAGCGGGCCAGAGAACACGGGGCTGGAGGAGGAGGAGGAAGACACAGCGGTCTGAGGAAGAGGTGCAGAGAACAGTGGACATTGGGGGGGTGATCGGTGTGACAGAGGGACAGTTGTGAGCACTGATCTCCCTGTATGGCATTTCAGCTGACAGCCGCAGAGGGAGAGGAGGAGAAGTGGCTGTCTGAAAAATCATGTAAGGAGATCGGTGCTCGCAACTGTCCTCCTGCCGCACTGATCATTGTTCCGATCAAGGAAAAATCATCCATGTGTGCAGTGTGGGTCACAGTGGGCCCCCCCTCTCAGGGGCCCTTGTGCAGTGAAAACCCTACACACATGGAGGATACACCACTGGTTCCAACAGGGGGGGGCGCCCCCCTGCCAAAACGCTCCAATCATTGTTCTCTGCCATTGGCTAAAAGTGCTGATCGGGAGTCGGTCGGCTGCTGGTTTTTCAGCATGCACGTCCGACATACACATGGGCAGAATGTTGGCTGGTATTTTTTGTACAGGGAAACTGCTGACATTCCGCCCATGTGTATTGGGCTTTACATGACTCCTGTCACAGTTTCAGTGCCATCTCAGCTGCAACACCGCTTTTCACACTTCCTGGTTTTACAGAATAAGAGATTTTTTCACATTTCTGTGAGGAAGGAGTAGTGACGTGGCTTACTGGCGCTCTATGTGTGTATGGATGTGCAGAGCCTGGCTTGGGAGCGCATGCACATAGGTGCTCCCATAGCACTTGGTTTTCTGGTTCCTACAAGCCTCTTGATGACATCTCCTAAGACAAAACACCCTTGGGACACTATTCATCCCACTGATCTGAGACACACATGGGGCTGGTTTACTAAAACTGGAGAGTGAAGAATCAGGTGCAGCTCTGCATAGAAACCAATCATCTTCCTTTTTTTTTTTTTTTTTTGTCAATGCTTAATTGAACAACCTGAAGTTAGAAACTTATTGGCTACCATGCACAGCTGCATGAGATTTTGCACTCTCCAGTTTTTGTAAATCAACCCCCCAAGGATGGAGCACTATTCCTCCCACTAATACCAATGATGGGGCACTATTCCTCCTCCTGTTCACCACAGGTGCTATGGTATGCAATGTGTTACCACCAAGCCTGAAACTCCCACGTTGATGGAGGGGAATTTTTTTACTCTCACAGTCCACATAAGTATATAGGACAACTGTCCCTTTGTTCAGGAAGTTTGGTCTAGAGAATAAATGTAGAAAAGTGAGTGGGAGATGAGTTTTGTCCATGTTTCCCTTTTTCCAGACTATCCTTGAGTGTGTCCTGAAGAAGGGCCTAGTGTACAATAAAGCCAACCCCATCTTCCATCATTGGAAAGTCGAGGAGAACAAGTTTGGGCTGACCTTTCAGAGTCCGGCGGATGCTGTAACATTTGAGAGGAGTGTGCAAGCTGCCATGGAGGAACTCGTAGAAGGTTGGTTATAAAGTCAAGGAAAAACCTCAATTCATATGGCTTTATTATATTCACAATGGTCCCCTCAATGTTGGTGCCATGCTGTCAGGGTAAAATAGATAAACAAGAGCTCACACCTAGGTGTTAAACAATATTTTGTGAAACAAATATGATAAAGTTGTGTTCAAAGGTACTCTTCATTTAGATGTAAAAAATTACCCTTGAAATAGACACAAGGTACAGCCTACTTCTACAGCTCTTCTAATGTTTACTCACCCAATTTTCTGCACCAGGCTGCCCTACACCTCAGATGGTTGCTGATAGGTGCTGAAATTTTGCACAACAGAGATGCCTACATTTTTGATTCTGTACAAAGGCGTGACAGATATCTTAATAACACAGTAAATCCATTTATTGTGATTATTATTTCTATGAAATCATTATATACTCCCACTACGGTTTCTTGCACTAGGTGCAGGAAGGTAGCATAGCACAAATTGAGGGGCAAGAGGCTTTAATCCTGCCAGAAGGTACTCAGAAAATGCAGTTCAAACAGGCTGGAAGGGAAGCATGGGAAATATGGCGAATATAATTAAGGGATTTTGTATTGAAAACAGATCAGAAATTCCTTACCATAGAGAGGGCACTGGAATATTACCTAATAGATCTACCTGGCAGCAGATGTAAATATGAGTAGTGTCTTGAAGGGGGCCATCCAAGGAGCAGAGGACATCCATACAGGCCTCAAACTGGGCCTAGCTTATCTGTCAAATCACATCCAAAAGTCAACTTGTGATAAATCTATTTTCTCTCACCATAGGCTCTATGTCACATTCAACATCCTCATCATCATCCTCTACCTCTCGGGAAGAAGCGCAAGCTTTGGAGGATGTCATGCCAGTAAGTATATAAGAAAGTACCATAAGATAAATAAAACTAGTTTCTATTGCCAAATAATAACATTGACAGCCACTCTCAACCACAATGCCTGGTTTTGTGTGGCAGGAAACATTTCTATATCCACGTTATCCCAGATATTGAATAAAAGACACTTAAAGGTACACTGCATACCAAAAACAGCAACCCATCCAGTGATATCACCACCAGAACTATTCTGATACTGTCGAGAAACAGATCCCTCTACCCGACAGTGCCACCATAGATCTAGAGCTGGAAATTGGAATGTGTGTTCATGGCTTCCTAGTCCAGCTCTGTGCAGAAACCATCAGGCAGAATACCAATGTGCCCAACTGAGCCCAACTGTGCCTACATTCACACTGTACCATGCAGCTGTGTACCTTAGGGCAGACCCCATCCTAGGTATGGCACTGACCATGTACCTAATACTCTGCTTAGTTCCTTTTTGAAAAACTTGATCTTAGCTATGCCACTCTTATTCCCAAGAATATTTAAAGTGAAACTACACTGCATCTGAGCACCAAAACCAAAAACACGATTTCATTCATCTTTTATATTCAACGTAAACCTCTTCATCCATTTATGTCTCTCTGCTTTTTTTTTGCTGAGAAATCACTTTGAAAAACACCCTCTAGCATTTCTAGCCATTACCATCTTGAGTAAGGGCAGATGAGTCATGTAGCATTTACTTCCTGGAATCCATTTCCCCAAACCCCTCCTCCACTCCTGAAGACTCATGGGATGTATCACATGGTTTGCCTAGGCCTGAAAACCATAACATAACTGAACAAATGTAAAAAACAAGTAAATATATTATACCTTCCTATCTATTTACTAACGCTACCAGTATATGGATTAAAAAAAGCCAATTTTGAGAGAATAAAGTTCCACTTTAAGTCAGTATTTGCATCATGTCAATTATGATAGTCCTTTAGATAATTAGCAACGCAGGATACCCATTTGGCATAGAACTTATTTTTCAAAAAAAGCTGACTACATTTTTTATAATTTACTGTATAATCTCTTTTAAATTTACTATCATTTATATAGTCCACCTTCTGACCTGAATTGATATTGGCAAAATTAAAGCCGGGTTTTTTTCTTATTCATTCATTGAAGGACACAGGATTCAGAGACAACTGGGTTATACTCATAGGTAAGGTGAAGTCGGCAGCAAGGTGAGTATTAATAAAATCAATCTTTATTCAATCCAGAGGAGTACATGTGTTCCAAAATGGAGCCAACTGACATGTTTCAGCCAACCAGGGCATTGATCATAGTCCATTTTGGAAAGTATGCACACCCTTGGATTGAATAAAGATCCATTTTTATTAATACTCACTTTATTGTCAACTTTACCTAATCTTGGAGTACTTTTGTGTGCGGACTGGAGACCTCTTGTCAGGCACGGTGAGTGAAGAGTGCTCTTGCCCTTTTTATATCTGCAATTGGGTTGTAGTGCCAGCAGTTAACTTAATTACTTCTATTATTTATATATATATATATATATATATATATATATATATATATATATACAAAAATCAGTGACCAGTCCTGTATAACTCCTCCCAGTCCCAGAAAGCCTCAGTTTGTTTGCCATTGTCCTAAGAGGATGGGTGTCTTTTTAGTGATGAGAAACATTTAGCCGTTCTTACTAGCCATAGTCATTTTTATTTTTTTCACAATTATTTTTTCCTTCAGTCAGCAATTCCCTACACACCCCCGGAGCTGTGCAATAAACTATTTTAACCCTTGTGTGTTGTGTTTTTTTTTTACTTTTATTTACAGGTGAATGGGTAGGGGTACATTGTACCCCATACTCATTCACATAGGGTGGGAGGCCGGGATCCGGGGGCCCCCTTATTAAAGGGGGCTCCCGGATTCCGATAAGCCCCCCCCACCCGCAGACCCCGACAACCAACGGGCAGGGTTGTCGGGAAGAGGCCCTTGTCCTCATCAACATGGGAACAAGGTGCTTTGGGGTGGGGGGGCCGCGCGGCCCACCCTTTCCCAAGGCACCCCCCCATGTTGAGGGCACGCGGCCTGGCACGGCTCAGGAGGGGGGGGCGCGCTCGTCCCCCCCTTTCCTGGCTGGCCGGGTAGCGTGCTCGGACATGGGTCTGATGTGGACCTGGGGGGACCCCCACGCCAATTTTTTCGGCGTTGGGGTTCCCCTTTAAGTCCATACCAGGTGACGGGGCCAGCGACGCCTCCTTCGCTGGCCCCGGCTACCTGGAGACGCCCTCAAAATGAGCGGACTTTCCTCCGCGTGTGTGGGCGAGTCTGTTCATTTTAAAGGTACGGCGGATAGTCCGGCGGACTTAGTACGCCGTATTAGTCTGCTGAAAAAGTGTGTGTGGGTAAGTAGCCCGTTCGGAAAGTCCGGCGGGAAGTCCGCCAGACTAAGTCCGCCGGATAGTTGGCTACGTGTGTACGCGGCATTAGGGAACTGGGCTCTGCATTGGGGGCCCTTTCCATACCTCAGTGTACTGTGTTGGTAAGCCAACTAACTCTCAGCACAGAAACATTGGCTGCCCAGTGACGCATATATGCCTGCCCTTTTGCTGCCTTACAAATTAGTTTTCCAGGCAGCAACAGGTTATGCAGCTGTTTCTCAGATTTGGAAGGCTGCCACCAGGTCTTTATCCCGCAAGTAGTCCAAGTTTTACCAGGTGTTCATGCCTTATCTGATGCAAGCTTTGGGTGTAAGGTCCTTCAGGCAGCCCCTAGTTCTGTTTTTTGTTGTTATGGGCCTGTTAGGCCGCGTACACACGCGGGGACTGTTCGCCCAACTTTGTCCGCTGAACAGTGTTTCGGCGGACAGTCTGCCCGTGTGTGGGCTTTCAGCGGACAGTTTCAGTGAACAGTTTGCTGAACAAGGTTTTTCGGAATTTCCGAAAAACTGTCCGCTGAAACTTGGTTTCAGCGAACAGTCCCCTCGTGTGTAGGCTTGTTCGTCAAACTAAGTTCCGCGCATGCTCAGAAAGGATTTACACGCCGAAAGTTGTAATGCAATGTATAGGACGTCGTATTTTGCGTCCCGTCGTAAGTGCCGTTCACGTCATCGCGCACGGTTTCAGCAAACTGTTCGTTCGTCGTGTGTGGCCATGTCCGTCCATGCTAATTTTGAGCGGACTGTTTGCCGAAACTGTTTGACGGACAAAGTTGGGCGAACAGTCCCCGCGTGTGTACGCGGCCTTAGTGTTTTTGTTGCCCACCCTTCAGTTGGACTGCTTTTGGATGTGTCAGTTGTCTCTGAATCTTGGATCCCTCACTACATGAGAAAGAAATTTGGATTTTTGTACTTACTGTAAAATCAATTTCTTAGAGTTTATCAAGGGACACAGGTTTCACCTCTCTTTGTCTATAATCTTACTTTGCCATTTCTTTTCTACAAAACTGCGGCATACTGTGAATGGAAAGGGTTATACTGGGCTGGTCACTGTTTTCTTTTCTTTTTTTTGTACAACCCAATAGTCTCTGAATCCTGTGCCCCTCAAACTCCAAGAAATGGATGTTACAGTAAGTACAAACAGCTTCTTTTTTTTTTGTTTTAAAAGTGAGCAAGGTTCCCTGTTAGGTTTTACTCATCCATTAGTGGAATTTTTCCTTACGTACTACTTACTTAATGGGGACAATCGTTTCCCTACATAGAAAGTGAGATAAAATCTCCAACAGCAGGTCAAAATAAAAAATGTTAGTAGTATAATAGAACCTCATCTGCTGCCATCTCTTATCAAAAACAATAGACTATACAGAGTGCCCAATGATTTGAAGCATGACAATGCTCCTGTTAACCAGAAACCTTGTGAATTTGGCTGCCAAAGATGTAGATCTCATGATGGAGCAGCATCTTTATTTATTGCAAAAAAGAGGTGCTATTTAAAATAATAAGATTTTGAAGTGATGACAATTATGTTGTTGATTCATGTGAAGTGGAAATTTTAATAACATGTCCACTCTAGCATTAGTGCCCAATAAAATACATCTATGCAAGAGCAATAGAAAAGGTTCCTTATATAATTCACAAGCACCGAGTTAATACATTTTTGTTAATTTTGAATAGAGTGGGGAAGCCTTAGAACCCATCAGCATTCGTCACTGTTTGTATCCCTTCTGGAGAGATTCACTCTCTCTGTTTGTCCCAAAACCTATTTTCAGTGGGACAGAAAGTAATGGTAAGCCCACATTAGCAAAAACATCATTAACAACATTAGCCGAATCCACTGCACTGCTCCAGACCCCTACCTCCTGTCACCTCCTAACAATCCAGATTTTGGCTCCTGTTTACCCCGTCTCCACTCAACATTCCAAGATGGAAGAGTAGAAGAGTCGCACTCTATACTCCTAAACTCTCGTCCTAGTATTTTATTCTGTTTTCAGAAAAACGACTGAATACGTGATGTCTCCACCCAAGAAAAACACAATTTCTTAATATGTTTCACCACCATGGTACATACCTTACGTTATCCTCAAGCTCTCATGGTGCAGCGTGTTAAAGAGTGGAGTGGGGAGTCTTTTTTAGTGGAGATATCATGTATGCAGTAGTTTTTCTGACAACAGAATAAAATACTGGCACAAGTGTATACTGAACTGTGACTCTTATCTTCTCACATCTTGGAAGCCCAAAATGGTATGGTTGTCACTGGAACAGAGAAGGTCAGGGGAAACCCTTTAGTGATGATACCTGTTCTGGTTGATTCTCTCTTAGCCCTTGTACACATGGTCGGAGATTCCCAAGGAATGTGTCCTATCGGACCGTTTTGTCGGATATTCTGACTGTGTGTGGTCTGCATTGGACTGTTTCCGTCGGAATATCCGACAGACCAAGTTTTCCAACTTGCCGGTAAAATTTTCCGACAAAATGCTCCTATCAGACATACTCCGATCATGTGTAGCCTATTCCGACGGACAAAGTGCCACGCATGCTCAGATCAAATTCCTAGACCAAAGCTATTGGCTACTAGCCTGAACGTAGTCCCGTCTAACAAAATAACGTCATCACGTTATGTACAATCGGGTTTTCCGACAACTTAGTCCGACCGTGTGTATGCAACATCACTTCCGGACCTCTTCCGGAATTAATCCGTCGGAATTACTCAGACGGATTTGGTAGTCAGAATCTCTGACCGTGTGTACAAGGGCTTAGAGGGGATTTTCCCTCACCTTTAGGAGATTTTCTCTCACTTTCTGTTGTGTCTTCAGAAAAGTAAATTAAGTTAAATCTCCTCACCAGGATACAGAGAGCAAAGGAAAAAAATAACCTGGCAGGTTCTAACGATTCCCATTTTCAATAAATCACAGTCAAATCTATGAAATATAGCTCAATGTCACTGCTCTTCTGTCCTCTACTGATATATTTACCTCTTGTTTCTTGACCTCCACTTTACCAGCTCCATACTGACAGTGAATCATCTTCTAACAGCCGTAAGGAAATGTTACCAAAACATATCACCATCGTCACTAGCGAGTCATCTTCCAGCTGCTATGTGAGATCGCCTGTTTCTGAAGAGTTCGGTTTTACCTCTGGTCCATCAGTTAGTCCCACAACACAGGTATGTTTTTCCGCAGATTGTTATGCCAGTGCAGACTTAAGCAAGCCATGCATAATTCATTTTCTTTTATTCAACCAGCAGGTTGAACGAAAGAAAATAATTTTGCCCATCCACATGCTTGATGTTGATATGGGAATCCCACCGCCTAAACTATTGTATGCCGACAGCAGGGAAACTTCCCCTGCCATGTCATGACATTAAAGCGGAGGTCCAATAAAATAAAAATGTAAGTCAGCAGTTACAAATACTGCAGCTGCTGACTTTTAATAATCAAACACTTACCTGTCCCAGGGTCCAGCGATGTGCTTGTCTCCCCCTTCTCTCTGTGGCGTCGGCATTGTCACTGTGGGAGCCCAGCTATGGCTCCACAGCCGGCACACACTGCACATGTGCGAGCCGTGCTGTGGCTGGCCTGACAATCATCTGGGACCTGTGACGTGTCCCAGATGATGGCCGAGAGGGATGGGGGAGAGGTGATCTTCCTTCCGGCACCATGGGTGCGCCAGGAGGAAGTGGGAGCTGTAACCCTCGAAAAAGAAGGTTTCCGCTGCCCACCCCCCCACCAAAAAAAAATTACATATATACATACACACACACACACATATATATATATATATATATATATATATATATATATATATATACATTTTTAGGTGGAACTCCGCTTTAACTGACATTTTAAAGCAGAATCATATGCTTTTCATATTTTAGATAAGGTAGTGTAGGGTTTTATCCTGTGTTTGTAAATTTGCTCTGTCTACCAAAGTATTCTATGTACATATAGATATTTGGCATTTTATTGGTATAGTAGGGACTGGCTAGAGAGGATCATTTTGATAGAGCTGAGCAGTTTGAACATGTATTGCAATATAACAAACCAAGAATCCCTGTTTTTTATGCAAAGTTTGCTAGAAGTGCATAAGGCTGCATAACCACATGCAGATGGTTAATTGATATTAGGTGCGGTACAGTACACATAATTATCCCAACATTAAAGAGACACTGTTACTTTGCCCATTCACAGTGTCTGTGTAAAGCCAATCCTTCGACCACTTGATACTCACCTCTACAGCACTGCCACACTACCCTATCCTGCATCACAGTCACTGCCAAAATATCAGGTGTTAGCTGTTGTCAGAACTCAAAGGGAGCAATGATGTCACCTGAGGCTCAAGCATTGCATCGTGGGAAGAGGTCATATGTTCCCTCATACCCGGAAGTACCGAGTATTTTTCAGTGCCCACCACAGAAGAAGGAACAATGGGAAAACGCTGAAGAGTTGAGTATAAAGTGGTCAGGAGTGTACTTTATAAACATTTTACCATTACTGGGCAAGTACTTTATCTCTGTAAAGGGTTAGTTCACCATTTCACAAAATTTACCCCTACGCCCTTCCCAACTCCTCCTGGTCCCCACTGTACTTACAGTACCTCCGTGGATGATGAACTGTCAATGCTCACACAGCCGCTGCAGCAGTCCAGGGATTTGAAATCCCCACTCTTCGCCTTCTTCATTCTGCAGAGCTTCCAGGATGCATCTGCGCTTTTATATTTTTCTGAAAAGGTGAACTTACACTTTAAGGTTAAACAAATTTATATTTCCTGGGAATGGAAAGGTTTATTTTAAGTATGTTTTTTTTCATGTTATATAGTGTCACATAATAACATTTCCAATCTTTCACAGTCACAGCCTCTGCAGCGCCTGTCGTTCCATGACGAGGAAGAGCTGGAGAGCATCAACCCTTGCAAAGACCTGTGGGTGTCAAAGGGGTACGAAGATTACAGGCGTGCGGCTCTTCAGCGGCCTGAGCAGCCCAAGTCTGACCTGCGCGTCCACTTCCAAAAAGCCAGCGGGAGCAAAGCCAAGGATAGGCATTTTCCAGCAGTGGTGGGCACAACGACAGCGGAAAGTGAGGGGCCTTTGAAGGACCCTAGAGCCTCTCCTTCCTGTAGGATTCATGGCACTCCATCTCCTAAGTCTAAAGAACACTCTCACATGGCAGGAGAGGAGGACACAGCCACTGCCCGCTGCGTGTATTGCAGGGACGTGTTCAGCAGCGAAGAAAATGGTAGAGGGCAGTGCCAGGACGCTCCAGACCCCATAGGGCGTTGTGTCTACCAGCTTTCCTGCATGTGGTGTGCTGAGAGCTTACTGTACCACTGCATGTCAGACTCAGAAGGCGAGTATTCGGACCCCTGCTCCTGCGACCCAGGGCACCCCCACTTTTGCATACGCTGGGCTGCCCTGGTAGCCTTGTCCCTCGTGGTCCCCTGCATGTGCTGCTACATCCCACTACGGGCATGCCACTGGTGCGGGGAACACTGTGGCTGCTGTGGGGGTAAGCATAAGGCAGTGCGGTGAGGGGAGGAGAACAGGGTGCAAGGAGGAAAATTTAATGTTCTGTCTCTAACCTCCTGAGAGCCAGCAACTATGTATATGGTGAGATCTGCCGCCATGTTTGTGAGTGCGCAGGTCTTGCGTCTGGCCGGAGATTTGTGTTTTATTCAGACAGGCTGCAAAGGCAATGACCTACCAAATAGAGGCAGGAGAGAATTCTGTTAAACGGTAGTTACAGCAATTACAATTCAGCCTAACAATATACCAGTCTGTTATTTATTACAGGTCGGGGTTTAGATTCCAAAGAAGACCAAAATGAGATAAGGTCAGTTTGGAACTCACTGGGACTAATTTAGGAAAACTGGAGTAAAATTGGAGATGATGACCAAAGAGGCCAATACAATACACTTGGGCTGAGTTATGAAAAGAGGAAACGTTGGCTACAGCAACCAATCTGGTTTCACCTGTCAGATCAAAACCTAACTACAGACAAAACACTGGAAAATGTTAGGTCATCTTACAGGTCTTTCAAGCTGGCCTAATTGAGGAAATCCCCCTTACTTCATGTCCTAGTAACAAAACGTCAATAAGTGAGGGGAAATCCCTCCAAGTGGAAAAACAGATCCCAATAAAAAAAATCTAAAACTGGTTTAAACACTTCCTAACTCAACCCAGAAGTAATAATTTGTACCAAGTAGGAAAAGAATAGAAAAACTGTGGAAAACAGCTCAATTATTCTCTGTTAAAGTTTTAACAATTAGGTCCCATTGCTCATTTGAAAGATAAAAAGTTACTGCTTGCTATGGACAGCAGCTCCACTTTTGCTCCAGTTTTAATGAATCAGCCCCAAATTCCAGAAAGCTGCATCTTAGAAGGAGGTTTGAGGCTTGGTTGGTTTCCATTGTCTCTAAGAGGAATTCATTTGGCTGATATATTTATTTTACCTACTACTTGATTGTTGTAATACTTTTATGTTGTAATTTCTTGGTTAATATATACCTAACAATGGTTCTACAAAATCAAAGCACTTGAAGATCAGCCCGATTTGCCCCAAGCTCCATCCATTTTGCCCAAGATACCCATATATGGGCATACCACACTTATTTTTCCTAAACCTCAAAAAATTTGTACTCAAATCGGGACAGTTGTAAGGTATGTTTAACATTCAGAACTAGGCCAAAATGATATATTTTGCCATTGAAAGGGTATAATTTATTTCAGTACTATGTTATGTAATTAATGTAAAATAGTTATAATGTCAGATTAATACTTTTTTTATTCCCAACTTTATTTATTATAGTTCAATCAGTCTCACCCCATCATATTGCAATTCATGACACAGACACAGTGACCTTTATTTAATAAGGCCAAAGAGCAGTATACAGAAGCCCAAGCATCCAATCAGAAATAATCGTTTCACTAGCATTGCTACACTAAGTTGTTGGAACCTAAATGTCTAAATAATTGCCATAGTCTATTGTACATCACTGCTGTTTTCACCACTTGAGGAATGTTATCCGGCAGTGCAGAGGTCGTCAATTATGTACAATGGATATTTGCTCACAGCAACCGATGAGAGTTCAGTTTACAGTGGTCAGATTGGAGAATGATAAATTCTGATTGGTCGCTATAGGTTATTGCACTTTGCTCAGTACTTTTGTCCTTATTAAATAAGCCCCTGTATTAATAAACAAACCTTGTTGAGGTACAGAGCTCCATAATGGATTAGTATAGTTGATAGACATCTCAGAGCCTGGGAAACTATATCTACAATGATTGCAGCTGAACTATGTTTGGATATTTCAACTAGTAACAGTAAATTTGAAGTCAGAAAACAGACAATACTATGACTCTAGGAAGGTCATGAAAGCAATCTGATTTAGACATCAAAGTAATCGCTTATAAGATTACTCCACCCTAGTATTTTAGCTGGACTTTTTTTTAACACTAGCATACCTGTAACAGCTTTCATTGCTCCCTCAATGCCCAAATGCCAGGTTATTCTAATTTCCAGGAAGAGTCAAAGCTTGGTTGCTTCTGCCACCCCTATATGATCTTATTGACCCCATCACTTTGATGGGCTTCTTCTCTGGACAAGAAAAATGTGTGTTTTGGAGGGGTGGTTGTGGTAAAACTCTGTCACTGCCTGAAAGTGCAGAATGCCCAGCATTTGGACATATAGGTGGCAATAAAAGGTGCTTGATAGCTGTACCTGCAGGGAGCTTTTTTTAAAGTGACAGATCTTTTTAAATCTTAAGGGAACACCTGTAGCAAGAGTATCTAACTTTTTCCTTCATGGAATCTTGCAAACGTCTAAACTCCATTCGAGAGATCTTGACATGAAGTAATTGAGATTATAAAGACCATTGGGCCTTACTTGAATGAAGAACTGTTTGTATTGCTCATGTCAACCAGTCAGATCCTCCCTTTCATTTATGAAAACAATTTGTAATAAAGAGGACCTTGCACTACGATCACATAAAAACACTAGCTATTAATAAAGTAGCATTTCAGCTTAATATTATCATGTTCCAGATTTACTAGTGTCACTGTCCAGGGCACAAATGGCCTGCATTCTCTCTGCGTGCATTCTGAAGCTGCCATACTTGCCTTTAGAGAGAGAGACTACTTCCCAGGTTTATCTTCCCCCTCACTGCCTCTGAAGATATCTGGGCTGGTTAGGATGGAATTTGCTGACATCACATATCACATGACCAGCAATCCCATCTAAACCATGTTAATAGCTTGGTGCAGTGCCATGCCAGGTCTCAAACAGCAAAGTGCCAGACATTTTACTGCAGAACATAAAACATGTAAAGTTTTACACAAACGTGCACTTATGTACTTTACAAAGCTAGGGGAGTAATGCCGATTTACAGTCAAAATGTATTTGTTTTTCATAGAAGGGCCACTTTCAATACTATTTGCAAAATCAATGATTTCCCCTTACAACTTACAAAATCTTGTCAGTTGGATCTGCACTTTAAATTGAAGGTAAAGTTAAAAAGTAGGTGATTCTAGCCTTTTAAATGTTATCGTTTGTGAAATTGAACTCCCATGTTATACATAATGTTGTCCAGGAGCTTGCAGGTACCGCAATGGGGCCTAACAGATGCCCAAGAATGGAGTTAAACATTAGAGTTCATGTACTTAGAGCCTCTATAACTAGAAAAGTGAATATGGTTGGATCTGAAGATTTCAAAACATTGCAGTGTAAAGAAAATCTTAGTTTATGGTTGGCCGGATGATGGTCAGACAATCCTTGGCTAAGTCCTATTGGACAGAACCACCCATACACCCATTAATTCCCATTGGTGCCCTTGTATCCCAATTCTGTTCTTTGGTGTCCTCTGTATTCTTTTACATGTGCATTTATGCCAGTGACTGGTTGAGAACACGTTTCAAGGATAAAAATGTTTAACTAAAACAGCTATACAGAGGAAGCCAAATGGAATTTTTATAATAAAAAGAAAGGATCCAAAACGTGTTACTTTATTATAGCTGTTTAAAAATTAAAAAAAATCATGCACTTGATGTGACAGACAATGAAGGATGGGAGAGTTCTATGACTTTTTATGCCAGAGACAATGGTAATAATTGATAAAGTATTAAAATGACTGAGTTTATACCTGAGACCTAAATGATTTGTTAAATTGAGTACCAATTCATGAGTTTGTTCTGTATGAGTTTTGTGAATTTAACAGACTGTTCTTTACTAAGTAGCACAATGCAATTAGAATGATTGTGCAGTTACACATGGCAGCCAATTACAGCAGTTTAATGTACTGCCTTCCCAGTCAGTGCTTGTCTTGCTATCAGTAAAATTCATCAGTACAGTTTAGGGTTTTAGCAAATCATAAATATATGAAAAGGATATCAGACCTGTACAGTCTAATATGTGCTATTTTAAGTCCATTAAAACCCAAAACCAAACATTTAATATATTGCAATTTACCAATCCTTCAATGTGTTGGCTGCATTTGTTTTTTTTGTTTTTAGGCTTTCTTCCCTCTGTTTTCACCTGGTGATCTGGCCAGTAACCACGTCCTGTATTAGAGTGCTTCCACTTTGGAGGAAGGACCAACAGGGACACCTTTTGGACAGCAGAATTGTTAATCTGGGGGGTCGGGTGTATTAGATAGACTAGCAGATTTACATACACTAACAAATTGAAGACAAGCTCCAGCTAACAATTTTTAAGTCGATACAGCAACAGTATTTATTTATTTATTTTTTGGCTAAAGGTTTTACATAAATTAAAAAATGGATCATTGTAAGCACCCCTGTCAGAGCTAAATGATTTGTCTCAACCCTCCAACTGCTATATCTGCAGGGCAGTTTGTTCTGTTGAAAAAATAACAGGCTTACTAGCTGGATTACCAGGTAAAAATAAGGGAAAGAAAGCCTACAAAAAGAAAACAAATGCAGCCATCAAATCTCAAAATGAATAATCTGCAGCATAATAAATGTTTGCTTTTGGGTTTAATACTGCTTTAAAGTGGAAGTGAATCCATAGATTAACCCATTTAAAAAACCGTTACATTTCCGGCATGTGTCAGGAATGCAACTGTCACATTGGTTGTGCTCTCCACCAAATTGTTAAACCATCCAATGGCTGGTGTCATAACTAATCACATTTACAGCATCATGGCAGTTGAAGATCAAACAGAGGCCAAGATGGCGGCTTTCGTGGCTGAAAGCGATGGAAGGGTTTACTTCCACTTTAAAGTGACTGTGTGCTTTGTCCATGTAGAACAAAATAACACTAATGCCCATACACATGGTCGGATCTTCCGACGGAAAATGTTGGATGGGAGCTTTTTGTCGGAAATTCTGACCGTGTGTAGGCTCCATTGGACTTTTTCCATCGAAATTTCCATCACACAAAATTTGAGATCTGGATCTTAAATTTTCTGACAACAAAATCCGTTGTCGGAAACACAATTCCGACACACAAAGTTCCACGCATGCTCGAAATCAAGCAGAAGAGCCGCATTGGCTATTGAACTTAATTTTTCTCGGCTTGTCGTATGTGTTGTACGTCACCGCGTTCTTGACATTTGCAATTTCAAACCAACTTCGTGTGACCGTGTGTATGCAAGACAAGTTTGAGCCAACATCTGTCGGAAAAAATCCAGGGATTTTGTTGTCAGAATGTCCGATCGTGTGTATGGGGCAATATAGTAATTTCCTCCCTCCTCCGCAATATATACCCACCACTTTATTTAGCTGCCAGAAGAGAAAAAAACGCACTTTCCAGTATAGAATAGCATGGGACTCCTTCCCCTTCTCCCTCAGGACTGTGCTGGTGCTTACTGATTGGCCCTGCAGTGCCTCATGGGGGTGGGGAAAAAAAATCCTGACCCTGGGCAAGGCCTGGTTCTGTTGGTTAAGTAAAGGTGAGTATGTGCTGCTGGGAAGAAGAGTAAAATAAGGGACCCGGTTGCTTAGCCCTGCATGGGCATACCTCCCAACATTTTGAGATGGGATTGAGGGACATCTACTAGCAAAACTATGAAGGCATAGGACACGCCCCCTGTCACACCCACTTAAAGGAGAATTCACCGGGGGAAAAAAACACAAGGGCTTTTTTTTACCACTATTCCTTTATTGAAATTTAATGAAAGGTGTAGCACTGAGAAAAACTTTTTGAAAGATAAAAAGTGCATTTTATATAAAACTATATAGATCAGACCAAAATGAGGGACAAATGAGGAGGAATGAGGGACAGAGGGACATTGCTCCAAATCAGGGACAGTCCCTCGAAATCAAGGACAGTTGGGAGCTATACATGGGCACTGCAAAGGATAATTTTATTGAAATATGCTTACTGCATTGCTTACTAGTTATGATTTTTCTTCATGGACGTAATGATACACATTTAAAGCTGAAATCTAGGCAAACAGTTACAGTAAATACACAATTGAACCACATACTGTATAGTATACATCAACTGTTTTCATTGCCAAGATTTTTAATTCTGTATAGCTAGTCTTGTGATCCATACACAAAACTAGCTAAACAGAATTCAAAATGTGTTAGTTAAAGAAAATAGGAGTCTTCTTTGGGAGGTAATGAAGTTCACAGGTAGGAGGTCCTGGATCTGCACAAACTGTATTTAAGTAATGCAGCCTGGTTCAGGACATTCCCTGGCCTGTTGAACAAGGAAGGAGCAGCAGCAAACCATTGATCATCCCTGCGTCCCTCATACAGGCATGTTCACAGACCTGGATTGATACCAATAGAACCTGATCGGCTCAGAATGCTGTTCCCCTCTCCAAGTCTGAGCACCATCGTGCAGGGGATTACAGGAAGTCAATATCAAGTCAGATTCCGGTAATTACACTAGTTGCATCTTAAAATACATTTAACGATTGTTAATTAATACATATCTGATATTTTATTTATTTATTTACTGTATATGCCAGGCGTTTAGCTTTAATCCTGCTGTGCCCTATGTAATAATGTACCGAATGATTACTGAATAATAAGATACAATTTTGTTTTATATCTACCTGGCATTTGGCATTGAGAACACCAAGGCCCCTTGATGTATCCCCTTCTGAATGAATGCCTGGGGATCTCCTGGTTTAAAGTGTAATTGCATCTTTGGTTGAAGCTCCCCCTACCTGCAGCATGCCTTGCAAGACTTTTGTTCACCTACTGTATCTAAATTCAGCAGTATATTGCCTACAAGGTTGCAGAGCTGCTTGTCAAAATCTTCTGAGCCAGGCCCATGCATATACTCCCTATTCTATCCAGTAGAGAATCCTCTTAAATAAAGCGTATGTGCTAGCCTGGCTATGAGAAGTTTGATACATGGCTTGATAGTTTTAGTGGCAATATCTTGGTGGGTCGGGACAAAGCTGCAGATACATTGTAATGCTAATATTTCCTTCACATGTTTTTCAGTGATGCTCTAGGCTACATGTTGCAGAGGTTTCATGAGACCCCACAGCCACATCCTACCATGTTTTCTGTGCCAAACAGACCACATTTGCTACTTATTTTTTATTATTTAAAAAGTTTAATATATTTTTGACAAACAGTTATTCATTAGAGGGTACTAGAAACAAATGCACTCACATCAAGGGGTGGTTCGAGTGTAGTGGACCATACCAGAAGTACTTGGTAAAGACCAGCTTTCATAAATGGGTACATGCATTCATAAAATGGAGAAATGCAAATTTAGTGTAGTCAGAAAAGAAAAATACTGATTAGTATGGGTTGTAGCACTATGCTCTTAGCTCCTTGCCTTACTATAAAAGGACCATTGTATTACATTAACTTTAATGCAATTCCTTTGACATGCTGAGTATCCTTGGTGTATTTTAAGAAACTCATATTGCCCTCAAATAATGTAAAGTATAAGGCTACAGCTCTATTCTAGGTACTCTTAAGTATTGTACCTTTGCCTTTACTCTGACAGCTTGCTGCTGAAAACCGCCAAGGTTTTCACAAGTACTGCAATATGGCCTTTCTGAAAATCAGTATATGCATAGGCCCCAAGCATGGCATATCTTGATCACTCAAGCACTGGAAACTGCATTATGGCAGGCAGAAGAGGGTGCACCTATGCTCCACAAACCTGGAGGTTCTGGTCCTCTAGGGCAAAAAATATTGGCTGACACGAAAGTGGTCCCTTGTACCAAAAAGGTTGGGGACTACTGATCTAGGGAGAAGCTACATCTGTGGACTGGGGGGTTGGGGCAAGCTGTCAGAGTAACCTTATGTTGCCTGCTGTTTAAAGTGGTTGTAAAGCGTCATTCTATGCATTAAGGTAAAAAACCTTCTCTGCTGCAGTATCCCCCCAGCCCCCCTTATTCTTTGAGCCTGATCCAATCCAGCGGCGTGCATGAGAGTAGCGGCTCTTGCCGCTGTCTCCCTCCTTGTTGGGCAGATTGATAGCAGCGAGAGCTATTGTTAACCAACTCCAGTGACAAAGGAGTGGGGCTGAGTCCCCCTGTATGTGTCAAGGCATTGGGGCTTGGGAGCGAGTAAACATAAATGCCCCCATGGGAAGCAGCTTCTGGACAGATAGGAGGAGCCAGAAGCACCGGATCAATTATGATCAATTTTATTAATCAAAATATAACAACATTAAAATGGTACCACAAACAATTCCACACTTAAAATCAAACGAAATCTCCATCCACTCCACATTTGCAATGCATCAATTCTACTTAGACCCACTGGAAATAATCATATGAAATGTAATTTCCCACACTCATTTAAAGAAAATGCAAAGACCTAACCATATAGTCCGCGCTAGACATAAATTAGCTGTAATGTCTATTTAGTTTCTTGTAGATAGCATACGTTCCAAACACAGGCACATATCAGATCCGTGCCTGACTGGTTTTTCGCCGATCCTCATTGGCTGCATCAGAGGCTTAGCATAGAGTTGGCTTAGAGTTGGAGATCTAACTCTATGCTAAGCCTCTAATGCAGCAGACGGGGCTCAGCGAAACCGGTCAGGTACGTATCTGATCCATCCACCTCCAATCCCTGACCCACATGAGATTCTTCTAAAGTTGGAAAAAAACTTATATTGGATGATTTCTATATGGACTAAGGATTACTTTATGGATAATGAAATTCGATAAGTATACTATACCATTGGATTTACAATCTCTGTGTTTGGAACTTATGCTATCTACAAGGAACTAAGTACACTTTATAGCTAATTCATGCTTAGCACAGACTATATGGTTAGGTCTTTGCTGTTAGACCATTTATTTGGATTTGATGTGGCAGTGCGAGGGAGGTTTTAGGCCTAAAATTGGGGGACAACTAATAACCCAAAAGAGAATTACTATTCAACAAGCCTGGGTGTGTACCTCCTCTGGACCGCTGCCTGTTTTGCTCTGACCTTCTATTCCTACAACCATATGATGTGTTACAGACTGTAGACATATAGATATAGCTGAAGTTATTCCATACACAGCACAATCTGTGGATGTGAAGTTAATTTTATCCTCATTATCCAAATGATTTTGCCTTGGAATTGATACCAATTCATGAAGAAACGGCCAGATCCTCTAAATTAGTGTGCAAAATTACATTTCATGTGATTATTTCCAGTGGGTCTAAAGAGAACTGATGCATTGCAAATGTGGGGTGGATCGAGATTTTCTTTGATTTTAAGTGTGGATTGATCCAGTGTGCTGGTAGATATTTACATGGACCAGAATTGCAGCTGAACTGGTGAACAGAAACACTCCAGATTCCAGGCTGGAAACTGTGGCCACACATATGTAAACCCAGCCTTACAAGCGCTTTAAATGTAGTCTTGACTTATATTACTTGAGGCTGTCTAAGATTAACTTAAAGGCTAGGTGCACTTGATGGCACCCACTTTGCCATTAAGATCTTACTCTAGTTGTCTAATTTGCCAACAATTTTCTAGCATTTGAATGCAGCAACATCTCATATACTGGGGAGGGGAGGTGTTAAGGTAGCATCTGCAATTTTTTTTTTTTAGCATCTGCAATTTTAAAATTAATTTTAGGATTAGTTACAAAGTAAAAAATACGTTATTAAAGAGGTACCCATTGGTAATAGTTTCTTCACCAAGTAAAGGTGGACAAAAATGGGCCAGTGGGCTGATTGTAAAAAAAACAAGTTCCCCTGTCCACACAAGTGAGGTATATGGAGGTATCCTCCCCACCATGCTATTTTATTCTGACAGAAAAGACTTCTCTGCTGTCAGGATACATTGATCAGCATTGCAACCTAATGGCTGCAGCAGCGGATGGAACATTTTCCAACGTTCCTGTTCAGTAGAAGTTGTTTGTTAGGAATGGCCATACATGGATCGAAATTCAGTCTGTCCCTCCTGAACCAGCCAAATTTCGATCCATCTATGGCCAGCTTTACATTAGTTATTATAGGATAACAGAGTGATTTCAGCATTGTGGCAACATTTTGTATGCCAATACTTCTGGTAAAATCCCTGCTCCAAAACAAGCCAAGCCAATTTTTAGATGGTGAAAACTACCGTAAAAAAAAAAGAAGTGATAGTGCATAGTGGAACGTGTCCACTTTAAGTGTAGAATGCACTTTTTTTCCTGTCTTTTCCAATCAAATCAAAAATTGATTGAATGGTATTTTACAGAGACAGGATTTTCCACAGGATCAATTAATTTGTTTACAGACTTTGATCATAAATTAAGTTGAATTTTAAAAAGTACAGAAGCGTGAGAATTACTGTACAGAAAAATGTAATCTCATGTCAGAATAAACATTTTGAATACATTTATGACTGTGTGGCTAGGACTACACGGGTTATCAAAGTTACTCATCAAAAATGAACTTCAATCAAGCAGGCAAATACATATGAAAATGCATATATGGGAACTGTCTTACCTGTTGAAGAATTTAATTTGTAATTCAGTGAAGCCGGTATTGTGATTCAGGCACCCCTCCTAGACACCACAGTTAGATTACCATCCTACAGAGTACACTCCTGACCTGTTGATTGAACAGAGGAACAACAGCACAGTACTGCACATTGAAGTATCTACATATTCCTTACAAGTGGGAACTGAGATTTAAAACAAGCTCTTACTGATCTCAGTATCGTAGAGCTATTCATCATCAAGGTTCATAGCAAAGGCATTAAAGTAGTTCAAGTGATTCAAAAAGCTCAGCTCCCCTTCTACCACTCCCAGTAGGAAATCAGTAGCTCAGCTACCCCTGCTCTCCCACCAAAGCAACTCAGCTCCACCTCCGAGCAAGGACTTAGCAGCTCATCTCACCTTGTCCCCCTGCCAGCAGTGACTTAGCAGCATCCTAAATTCCAAATCTCTAATTTATACATACAAATAAATTGTAATGCCATTTTTTTTAAGTTTACAAGTTTAAAAAGCCATGTGTATTTTTAATTATTGGTATAAAATGTATACAGTATATACCAAATAAACAATTCTTAAAGGGTGCATCCATGACTCTCAGGTTGCAAAACATGCTGTTTTTTTTTTTTAAAGAGAGGGCCTGACAGCATGCTTGTTGGTAGCCTGTGAACCCTTGACTTTTTAAAATATTCTGTATCTGATTGGGTGGTGTGGAGATGTCCCTACTCTGTTTTAGCAAAACAGCTTCAGAAAGAGTCTGTAAAAAGTTAAAGGGAAATAAAAAAGGTCAATATAAAATATTAATGTATAATATTTAGTTTTTAAAAAGAAATACATTTTTACAAACATTATATTTTGTACTGACTTAACTACAAATTAAAATATATAAAACACTATAAAAATACTGCGTACTACCTAATAATAATAGTGTAAAGAAGGCTGCTCCTTAGCTCCCCTTCATCTGTGAAAGTGTACACATGGAACCATCCCTACTAAAACTGCTAAAAAAAATGGTTCACAAATTGGTTTTAAAATTAGACCTCTGAGGTTATTTTGTAGTCTAACATTGTGAAAGAGCTGCAGTATAAATAAAAACAGAACCCCACTAAGTGCTATTTGCATTTGAACAGAAATTGCAGGAGCGCTACAATGCAATTTACGAAAGCCAAAAATCCTTTTTGTAAAAATAATCTAATTGTTCAGGGGCTCTCCAAACCTTAAATAATTGCCCATGTACAAAAATTAGGACCTTGCCTAGCATGTCATAGCTGAGCAGGTCAGAATCTAAAACAATATAACATTTCCTGCACAGTGATGTAATAGTGGAGATATAGACATATGCAGTATAAGCCTCAAATATCTTAAAGGGTCAGTCCACCCAAAATTTATATCTTAGTTTTTGGTAAATTTTGGAAATCACAGGACAATTTCTTATCTCTCTTATGGAGAAATCTCTGTGTTAGAACTCCTGGATTTGTACACCTGTTGTGGCCATTATAAAGGAGTCCCACTCTTATTTTGGATTTCAAGAACAGAGTTGGAAATGATGGCACATAGATCTCATGGTTAAGTATGTTAAATCTTCAAGAAGATAGGGGCGAATCAGCCCATCAGACTCCACCTATCAATAAATTATTGGGTTTGGGTGCATTCATTCCTTAGAGAGGAAGACCATATTTTAGATGTGTCATTTTCATCAACCAAGCAAAAAAATATCCACCTTGGTAAGATAATAGAGGTATTTTATTTATTTTGGATAGAACATGGCAGGGTTATAACCCCTTTAGATTTTTTTGCCATATGTGTCCCATTGGGGAGATTTCCCATCGCTTTCTGTCCCAAAGCCAAAACAAGATGAGGAAATCTCTTCAAAGTGATTGAAAATCCCTGGTAGTCACCAGGATCAACAAAACTAGTGTCCCCATTGGAGGTTTTCCCCGCTATATTAGGACAAATAGAGTGGGTGAATCTCTGTAACAGCGGCATAGACAACAATATAAACCTGATAGATGTTAGAATACCTCTCTATTCTGTCCAAAACTAAAAAAAATGCCTTTTGTTATACCTTAAACTGTGTACAAGTTCCAACCTGTAAAACAAGATCCGAACTAAGCTAATCATTTATATTAAACCAATCCTTAGATTAAAGCCCAACAGCAGCCAAAATGTTTTATTCTGCTTTGGCTAGAGCAAGGAAGGGTAAGAGGCTCGGTTGTGCGTCTTTGCAACCTGCAGTGACTATAAAGATTTTCTTCTTGTCGGGATAAGAGGTGATGGGAGAGCTCTTTAATGGGAACCCCAACAAAATATGAAAACACATTATCAGTAAAGAGAGGCAAGGTTAGCAATTCTGACAATATTTTTATTGCAAGAAGAAAAAGGCTGCCATTAAAAAAATCAATGTGGCTATAACTTTAGTGTTCCAGACACACAAACTTCGAGACTCAAGACTCAAACATTGTCTCTACAATTAAGCCCAGTCTTTCAGGTCAAAAACGTTAGAAGGAGAGATCCCAGACAGGAACTCTGTGTTTATTTGTAATGAACAATAAAGTTATACCCACTTTGAATTTTGGTGTGTTCATGTCTTTTTCTTATTGGAATCATTGGTTGTTCATGGCATAGGATGAACCCCTAGCTGACTTTTGGCACCTAGTTTGCCTGGAGGATGGCCATATCATTATTGGCTTGTGAGACGTGAACATATCTCTTCATTAATGTTTTTATGGGGTCTGTGCATTTCTATTCCAGGGAAGTGATATCAAATCCCATCATTGGGGTCACACACAAAAATAAAGACTTGGCAAAGATTGTAACTCTTCCGTACTCTATCCGTAACCATAAACACTTTTTGTCTGAAGTTTGACTTTATTTCCACAAAACTAAGTAGTCAAAAGCAGGTGCCTCCAGTTCTGACATCCCCCTAACCTTGCAACCAATAAGGAGGAATCAATTTTAAGGGGCGTGCCAAAGCACTGACTTTCCAAGTAGGAAGTCAGTGTTTGGTTCAGGAGCTCCCAGAGTGTTCTGTAAGATAAGTAAAGGTATGTTCAGGTGCATCCCCACAGCTGCTTTTTTTCCTTGGTTACAGTTGATAGTCTCTAGTGAAAGCACATTATGCCCAGTGACTGGGTCTTATCTGTATTCCCATCGCACACATTCCTGGATCACAAGGCTCATCAGTAATGAGTGCTGTAGCGACTATCAGCTGGATATTGAATACAACAGGGATCAATGTACATATTTGCCAGCACACCATGGATCTTCAAATGTAGTCGAAAGCTTTTATTGCAGAATGATCTCATCACTAAAGAACAAGTGCAATGTTTCAGAGCCACACAGGGGGTCCTCAGAAACAATGCACTGCAGTTGGAACATCTGCATTACTGCTGTGTTCTAATGTAGCCACTTGTGTGAATGTACCCCAATTTTACATTTCTGTTTTTAAAATTCTTTTTTTTTTTTTTTTACTTTTATGAATGGATTTGTGTTTGTTAGCAAATCTATTCACAGTTCTGATCCCTGAAGTGAGTACAGTCTTAAGTCACCATTGTCCTCAGCTTTCTACATTCACATGAATGGGTTAGTTTACCTTCAAACCAATTCATACAACATTAATGGGTCATACATAACATAACCAAAGCCATTCATACCCTCAGAGGCTGCTGTCAGTTCTGGGCAGCACCAGGGACAGTGTTGCCGGCTTTTATATACAGGTACGCTGTTAGCTTGGGACTTGGGTTGTGTTCTTTATCCCCCTCCACCTTCCTGCCAGTGCAGTGCTTCAGTATGTCTGTGAAGACCACCGCCAGCTTGTTAATACAGGAAAGATGCACTGGCAGGAAGGCAAGGAAGAGAGAACACAACCTGCATCCCCTGCCAGCTCTCTCATAACCCACGCTGGGCTGGCAGGAGTAGTCAGCCTCCTGCCAGCCTTGTAACAGAATGAGCTCACCACATGGCATCCCCATCCCTACAGTAGACCACTGCACCACCCAGGGCATCTTCCCCTCCTGCCCACCCCTTGCCCTGCTTGTATCAGAGTTTACTGCACAAGCATTATATTATCAATTTTCATTGTATTCTGTAAAATGCAATTTAGGAGGATTATCATAGGTTTTTTTTGTGTTAAGGAGGCCCCATCACCACCTGCTATACTGACAAGTACACACAGGGAGGGAACCAGTGTTAGCAGTACTTACAGCCCTACCTGCTTTGGCCCTCCTAACAAAAGATATCAGAGATGCAATTCTAGAAATTCTACACTTCTGGAGTGCTAGTAGACTAACTGCAGCCCTACCCCAACAGTGGGTCTGCTGTGAAGCAGCTTCCAATGCCGTCAAACACTAATGACAGACGGGCAAGGGGAGGGCTGCCTGGAAGCCTCTTGATCTGGCACATCTGGTAGTGTCAATTTTTAGAATAGAATTGCAGCACTGATATTTTTCCTTAGGAGTGTCAAAATATTACAACAAGCAGTGCTGTAAGTAGCCTGAAAACAGATCCCCAATTGTTTATTTGTCAGAATAACAGGTGGTGACAGAGTCTCTTTAAAATACCCCTATCCTTTGGCTGTCAGAAGAAGTCAGCTGAAGGGTTGAAATCAGGATTACTTAGCTAAGAAAAAATAAAAATAAAAGCATTTAGTGATAAAAGTACATTTTTAAATCAAAATAACAGTTGTACATCCATGCAATTTTTATTTTTGTAAATGTAAAATTTTGGGGAGAAAATATCAGTTACAAACCCAGGTAAAATAATTCCTTTAGCTTGGTGAATTGACATTTCAAAAAGTAGTAAAACAATTAGGCTGTTACATTTATTTTGTGAAGCTCTGCACAAACTGTTGGTGCTATATAAATCCTAATGACAACAAAAGTAAACGTTGACCAGTCTCCATCCTTTCCAAAACTAGAAACCCTGTCCATTTACCCATTAGGCCACAATGGCCAAAATTTGTTTCTTAAGGGCCGTCTTGGGTGGATGCATTGCGGCGCTGTTCATTTTGTATAGACAAAAACACATGCTTTTCAACCTGGTAACCTGCCAATGTGTTACGGTACATTGCAGGAAACACTTTGTGTGGCCGATTTTTGGGTTGTTAGGGCACGTTGGAAGTCTGTCGGTTTGAATATGCTGCCTTAATGCAACACACGTTGACACATGACATTAACGCACTTCACAGATAACCATTAAAGCCCAACCCACTAAAGCCTCGTACACACGGGCTGAATGCCGTTCTTTTAAACCCGGCCGACTATCTGCCATTGTGGAAAACCAGCAGCCGATCAGCTCTCTCAGCCAATGGCCGTCCCCCTGTCAGAATACAAAAGCTTAGCGGGGGGATCACTCTACTAACATTGAATCGTTAGTACAGCAGCTCTGACTAGAGCTGACAGGTGTTTTTTGTTCAACCCGCTGGGTTAAACGGAAAAATGTAATAGTGTGTACCAGGCTTTACACTACCCTTCTCTTAAGGTACTAACTATAGGAACAGTCCCCTACCACCCCTCACCTGCTGTGCTAACCCTATGTACTGTCCCCTACCACCCTTCACCTACTGTATTAACCCTATGTACTGTCCCCTACCACCCTTCCCCTACTGTACTAACCCTATGTACTGTCCTCTACCACCCTTCACCTACTGTACTAACCCTATGTACTGTTCTCTACCACCCTTCACCTACTGTACTAACCCTAAGTACTGTCCCCTACCACCCTTCACCTACTGTTCTAACCCTATGACTAACCCTATGTACTGTCCCCTCCCATCCTTCCTCTACTGTACTAACCCTATATACGGTCCCTTACCACCCTTCACCTACTGCACCTACTGTACTAACCCTATGAACTGTTCTCTACTACCCTTCCCCTACTGTACTAAACCTATGTATTGTCCCCTCCCATCCTTCCTCTACTATACTAAGCCTATGTACTGTCCTCTACCACTCCTCATCTACTGCACCTACTGTACTAACCCTATGTACTGTCCTCTACTGTCCTTCCCCTACTGTATTAACCCTATGTGGTGTCCCCTAGCACCTTTCCCCTACTGTTCTAACCCTATGTACTGTCCAATATTACCCTTCCTCTACTGTACTAACCCTATGTACTGTCCCCTACTTACCTTTTGTACTGTACTCTAATACACTTCCTCTACTGTACTATCCCTGTCAAAGCTGGGTGTCAGAACCTATACAGGGTTAAAGATGTGACCTCTGCCTTACATGACAATGCTTGACCCTGGTGACGGGCTGCTAAGCCTGAGCACTGTGATGGGGAGGAAATCACATGGGCTGGGTATTTTGCAGATGCTCCAACAATCAACGGGAACAGGGTTGGGACAATGTAGGTGAGAATAGGTTGGTCATGTAGTGGGCTTTAAAGAGATCCTGTTACAACTTTTCCCTAAGCAAAATGGCAGGAGGTATTTAAAAAAATGTATTTTAGGCTTTCCCTAAACTTCTATTATTACATACAATTTTTTTAACTCTTCTTATTGTATTTGCTTACCGTCAAACCTTTTATTAACCAGTTAACTAATTTTAAGGATAAAAGAATTGTGGCAGATTTGTTTGATGAGCATAGTAACCAAACCGATCTCTTTTTTTTTTCCGTCTGGGAGCTGAAACCTTTTCGGTTTTTGAGGATAGTCGCTTCACTTTTGAGTTACTTTCCTTTGTTCTGTTCTCCAATTGAAACAAAACGGTTGCTGAATTAGTGACAAGGCCTCATGATGAAACCGTTAAGGATAGTGCAAGTTTGAAAGCCAAACACTGCGGACAGAGATGCCAATCTGCATCTTACACAACCAACACACACACAAGCCTGTAAAGTTTGCACTAGCTGTGCAGTGTTCTGTATATTGCTGGAATGTTTTATTGCTATTTTGTATCAAACAAAAAAAGGTTGCTATTAAACAATTTTTTTGTGGTTGGAGCAATTTTATTTTTTTATTTTTTGAAACTTTTTTTTTTTTTTTATTCTTTTGTACAGAGGAATGGGAGGCAAAACCACCCCCTATTGTTACCTGTCTTTAACTCCAAGAGGCTTTTTAAAGGGAACTCATTGTCACCTCAGCAGCCATTTTGTGCATTCGGTCAATTTTTAGCTGATCTGTTCACTGACAACGAGTGAAACAATGGAGGCACTCATGCTTTAACATGGCTGCTTGCACCGTGTGTAAAGGACTGGTTTAAATAAAACTACAATATTTAATGGTGCGTAAAATGGGTTGGCTAAAGTTAAATTTTATTAAACCTTGCTATTTATTTCTTTAGGAAAAAAAATGTACATGATATTTTTAAATGTGTTTTATATTTTCCACAAATTCCCGTATTCTGTACTGAAACAGATTGCAAAGTTTAATTGCATTTGATTTTCCATTACAACTTGAAATGTTATACTGATCACAAGTCTTTAAATTTCTTTATTGTAATTCTGCAGATTAAATCACGTCATTCCCTCTGATAGTTCAGTGTTTTGAAATATGGTTAATCATTAAACATGTTTATTTTTTAATGAACAAGAATGTATCTTACCTTGTTAATATTGCTGGTGTGATGAGTGTTATTAGTGACACCTGTGTATGGGGTCAAAGGGATATTTCCCGGAGTACATTAAATGCCACACCTGCCCAGCCCCTTTGCCTGGGCTATTGCACCCAGGGGTGGGAAGGTTAGCCCAATTACATGACCACTGTGATTGCCTTAAAACATTGCAAATCCACAGCACTGCTTCAGACCTGCTCACTGTCTTCAGACACACAGGGTGCCAGCTCAAAAACCGTCTCTGCTCACCATTGAAAGGTACAACTTAATGAAAACCTCACTCCAGTATCTACTGTCTAGGCACTTTTATTCTGCTGTCATCAGTACAACTGCATCCATGATGTCCCAACCCAGGGACTGCCCCTTCACCCAGGAACTGCCCCAACCATGCCGTTGAGATCAAGCCAACCGTGTTGAAATGTATTAAGGAGGGGTCATCCCTGGGAGGGTACCCCATGAATGCTATTGTAACCTGACAGCTGGCATCTGCAGCTGTCAGAATACCCAAACCGAGACTTCAGCTGCCTGGCTGCAGTCACTGTTTGGATGATGTTTTTCCATTTCACAATCAAAGTTTATTGACTTATGCCGCGTACACACGAGCAGACTGTATGGCATACTTAGTTCGTCATACAATCCGACGGACAATCCGTCGTACTTTCCACTGAACGGACTTGACCACACACGGATACACAAACAGTCCGTCGAAAGCTTGCGCGATGACGTGTACAGCACGTACGACGGGACTAGAAATAGGAAGTCCAAGACACAGCAAAGCACCCTTCCGCCGTGTAAATCCTTTCTGGGCATGCGCCATTCTTAGTCCGTCGAACTAGCATACTGACGACCGTACTGTCCGCTGAAACCAAAGTACGACGGACAGAATTTAGAAAAAACCGAAATACTTAGTACGCCGGACTGCACGCTGAAAAAGTCAGCTGAAGCCCACACACGAGCGGATTGTCCGCTGAAATGTGTTTCGACGGACTAAGTACGCCATACAGTCCGCTCGTGTGTACGCGGCATTATGTAGTATCGGTGGGGCCTCCCACGGCTTTAATTTCAGCCAATTCACATGAATTCACTGAATTTCAAGTCATGTTTGGTCTAAAAGGCAAATGAGGTGCCATGTTGTACCTTTTATTTGGTATTTCCTTGTCCCAAGAGTGCCAGTGGCCCTCCCAGAAAACTTGAATTTACATGTTTAGGTAAAATAGGCAACCCTGCACTTGAGTTCCACAATGCACTGGTTTGCTTTAGTGATGTATTTCCATACTTGACAATTTATTATAAGGATACTTGCACCCTTCATTAGATTGATCGTGTAGTTTCATGGTATCATTTGTTACCTTGTACACACAGCCTATAGTAGAGTAAATCTTTACATTCCAGTGTCAGAAATTTCTGTTTGTGTTCAAACACAGCATGACACTGCATGGGATAATTCATGACTCCTGTCTGTAGCCTAAGAACTAACACTTCCTATGAAGAAACAACATACACCACAATCCCTGGGCCTCTCAAGCCAGTGTTCTGCAGGTGAAGGCTTTAGTAATTAGATCTTACACAACCAAATACAGGCAGAGCAATTCCAAGATAGCAAGGGTAACGTGCCACATATTTGTGGCAGTGTTAAATTTTAAGTACTGTTAACTTGCTGCACATTTTCAACGGAAAGCTGTATACTTGCAGAGCACTTGAAGCACAAGTTCTAGTTAACACTTTTCCAAATTCGGCCACAGTGACCCCTGTGGTGGGATGACTATTGCACAACATAACTGAACCAGAACTTGCAGCAGACTTGCAGAATGTTTGCAAAGAAAGTTGATCTGGAGTCATGCAATGTGGACTTGCTGCAATTATGCAACAAACTTGTGAAGCCTGGAAAGTCTAGCAATAGCTTAGCAAGTGATTTTCAAACTTGCAACTCAATTGCTTGCTATCTGGGATTACCAGAGAGATTACCATTGTGGAAGAGATGTGATTTTGTCACATCAGCACTCCCACATTTGTGATGCAACACAGAGGAAATGTTGAGGTGTGGATTGGGCGGTGCATCATCTGGAAGTTCCATGTCTCTTTAGCAAATATGGACAAGCCAATTGAAAGAATACATGGATGTAGGGCAGGGATATGCATTTAGCGGACCTCCAGCTGTTGCAGAACTACAATTCCCATGAAGCATAGTGACAGTGTACCGCTGGAGTACTTCGTTGTAGGGAAGTCTTTCATAATGTGATAGTATGCGATCCATACTAGCACATTATGCTCTTAACTTGCAGTGTGAAGATTTTTTTTTTTTTGTGATTTTTGTGGCACCAGCGCGCATGCGTGGGAGTGACATCATCACGGCTCCAGCCAGTCACAGCACCGGGGCCTCGATACCCGGAAGTCACTCCGGGATAGATGGCGGCATCGGAGGAGGTGAACGAGGGTCGCTTCAGGGGCTTTGATCTCAGGTAAGTTATTCATAATGAGCTGGTATTCTATGAGTACTAGCTCATTATGCCTTTGCCTTGCAGGGTGTATTTTTTTTTCCCTGAGGCTTTACTTCCTCTTTAAAACTTTCTGGGACTCCATTGGTGAGATCCCGTCCAACATACAGTACACTATATGGCCACATGTGCATCACCCCTATGTATTGGACTTGGACATCTTATTCCAAAACAATGACTATTAGTGTGGAGCCACCTCCCCTTTACAATTATAACAGCCTCTACTCTCGTTGGAACAAATTTTCCAAAATTTTGGAGTCTCATTTTTTTTCCATTTATCCCAATGATCATTTGTGAGGCCAGGTATGAGAAGACCTGGC
This sequence comes from Lithobates pipiens, assembly GCF_037356315.1. NCBI lineage: Eukaryota > Metazoa > Chordata > Amphibia > Anura > Ranidae > Lithobates > Lithobates pipiens. The sequence continues at coordinate 203,974,669 of NW_027507685.1, read as the reverse complement.
TCACAGTCAGCATTCCAATTATTATTTCCAAAGGTGTTCTGTAGAGTTAAACTGGCCACTGGTGTTTTCACACATCAAGCACATAAAACCATAACTTATTGGAGCTGGCTTTGTGTAGTCATGATGGATCAAAAAATAACCTTTCCCAAATTGTTGCTGCAAGGTTGGAAGCACACAATTGTCTAACATATCTTTGTATGCTGTGGCATTAACAGTACCCTTCATTGGAAACACTAAATTATTTGAAGACACGTTCACATACATTTGGCTATATAGTATATGCGTTTCCTGGATCTCATCCTCATTCTTCTTGAAGTTTTGTTTTTATCCTACAGACAGAGAGGATCCCCTTGTAAAATGTGTATACACACCAGTGACCCTGAAAACAAAAGATCTCACTAATGGCATCCCAATGCTAATGAGACAAAGCTAGGTGTCCTAATTCTCCAGCATCAGCCACAGCGTTTTGGGTAGACCGTTAAAGAGGAAGTAAACCCTGATGGGTTTACTTCCTCTTTGCCTCCCTGCAAAGGTAAAGCATAACGGGCTACTATGCATAGTAGCCCATTATGTGTCACTTACCTGACACAGGAGCCAGCGATGTCACCGCTGTCCCCTGTAGCCCGAATCGTCCATCTTCTTCCGGGTATCGCTGCTCCGGCCACTCATAGCGCTGGAGCAGCGATGACGTCACTTCCGCACGGGAGTCGCCACTAACGGCATATCGCCGTTAGCAGCGGCATGCTTAGTGCGCCTGTACCGTAGACAAATACAAAGACAAAATGTAGGTTTAGGAGATATTTCATGGACCTACAGGTAAGCCTTAATCTAGGCTTACCTGTAGGTCAAAGTGGTCTGTAAGGGTTTACAACCACTTTAATACATGTAGTAACCTGATGTTAAGGCAGGGTTGCTATTAAATGTATTTGCCAAGTGATAGATGCCTTGGCCAATTGATAGGAGGTCAATTGATTTCACCCTAATTCTGGAATTGCTGCACTTTCCTCTTCTGTCACTAGATGGCCAGGTATCTGGTGGCATTGGATAAGACAAGGGCATTGCAAGGACAGATTAGGAATGAATGGGGTGTCTCAGCCAATGGGCAGGGATTTTCTTGGTTCACTTGGCATGCTGGGAGAGCCTATTTATTGAGTGGAGTCAGGTGAACTGGGTTTCTGTGCCACCTGGGTGGCTGTCTGGGTGGATGTGTGTTGTATTGCTCGGGGCTGCTAGGCCATAAGCCTTGGGCCTATTCTGGGGACATCTGGCTGCTAGGCTGTCTGAGGGCCTATCCAGAAGCAAGAGAGCAGCATAGGGTTGGGACTGTGGCTTGCAGCCCAGCGAGAAGCAACGGTTCTGCCGGTTAGAGAACCAGCTGTGGTCAGAGGTAGAGGTGGAAGCTGTCGCCACTAAGGGACCATGCACTTTGCTACCGGAGACCACTGCGTAGCTGAACCAAGTACCTGAGCAGTATTCTCACCAGCTGGGGATGGTGCAGAATTGGGAAAGCTTCAGCAGGTGCCAAGCCAGGGACCAAGCAGGCCAGTGGGGTGACACTTAAGGAATATACTGAGCGAGAAGATTGGAGGAGCTCAGAAGATCTAGTGGCGAGTGGATCTGTTAGTTTAGTGAAAGACTGGGAGCTCAGCTGACTGAAGTTCTACAATAGGAGATTGAAGAAAAAGTGGAGGAGTTCATTAAAACCGTTGTTTGAAACTGTTACAAGATTGTTGAGGTGGTAAGCTGGTGCAATATTTTGCAGGCAATGGTTGGTGTCAGGGTGATTGAAGCGCATTGTTTCTATTGTTACATTATAATATATAATGAAGTGGTCGAACTCACCATAATGCAGAATCAGTGGGAGCCCTGGGCGTGTCACTTGCCACATCTCCTGACATCAGATGCAGTGTGTCACTTGTCCTGCCACACCTCTGACATTGAAGAGGCCCGCGCTGTGAGGGCGGAAGAGTGCTGATGTGTGGCGAGCAGTGAGAGATGATGTCATCTCTCTGCTCCCCGCCGCACCTCGCTCCCATATTAAAGAGGTCTGGTGTTTCGTCAGATGCTGTGTTGGGCAGAAGAGTGGTAATGTGGAGTTGACAGAGAGAGATCATGTCATCTCTGATCGTCTACCCGCTTGCTTCTCTCCTCTCATCCACCTCTCACATGCTACCCGCTCCTCCATCGCAGTTACAGCCCACTGGTTAGGCAGGGACTGCGGCAAGAGACTCTGGGCTATGGGCCCCAGATTCGGGGCTATAGCCCCAATAGCCACCCCCTAGCAACGCCACTGACTGTAAGCTAACCATTTTATTTAGTGACAGGAGATTTGACTGTTATTCAGAGAGCTTTAACAAATTGTGTCAGAAGCCATGTTTTGAAGCAAGTGTAAACTAACCCTTACTGACACCCATCCACTGACTCTTCTAGCTGAAGGGGCAGCCTTCACTCGACAGGTGCCAAAGACACAGATCTGTACTCATAGTAGGCAAAATCAGATTCTTCCTGGTGTCTCCCTTCCAGTCAGCTCTGCAGGATCTCTGGGTTCAGCTTCTCTCTCTCTAGGCCCCTGGGTCGACCACCCAGGGCCGCACCATCGTCTCCGCAGAGGAGAAGGCAGCCACCCCTCTCCCTCCTGGGCTCTGTTCCCTGGCTCAACAATCCTGAGCACTAGGGGTGTTGAAATTAATCGCAGCATCGATGCATCGTGATTCGACCACCCACAATGCGGCATTGATGCTATGACTTGCACAATCGATTTTCTGATGATGTCACCCGCGCGCTGCTATATGCTCTGAGTCTGAACTGAACCAAAAGCAGCCGAAAGGAGCCATGGGCATTAGCTGCGCCTCTTTTCCCACCCCCGCTGACGTCATCCCTAACCGCACGGGGTCGCCGTGTTGAGCTGGCTGCTGTGAGACACGTCGGGCGAGTGTCCCCCAACTCCCAATGAGTCACGACCCAGTCCCCAGTGCCTTCCTCTTTGGCTCACCTCACACTGTGCACAAGCTGCCTCCACCCTCTTTACAACAGGCTGCTGTGGGAGACCCAAGACGTCAGACGGCCGCGGTTGTCCTCTGTCCTCCTCACAGGCTGCTGCTGCGGGCATCATCATCATCATCAGGTACTTTGGGAACCAACCACCATCTTATTGTAGTATAAAGAATGGGCTGTCTCCTGTGGACAGTGCAGCACCATCTTATCTCTTGTGGCTTAAAGAGTGGACTGGGCAAGTAAAGGAAAGCACCAAAGTCTTATCAGTTGTGACCATGAAAATTGGGATAAAGGCTTGGCTGTGTGGTGCTGGGACCCTACCTACCCCTGTATAGTATACTACATACATAGTCAGATGAACAGTAGTCTTTGTGCAAGAATCCAAATGTTGTGAGCTGTTATAGAGCTCCTACACAACTTTAAGTAAACAGCTGCAAGCAGTGGTAGTCTTTGTGCAAGGATTTGTGAGAGGAACCCATAGGAGGGTAGTTGCAGTGTCTTGTGTAGTTACAAAAGTCTCTGTCCATCTCTTGTATCATGTCCGCAGTCTCTGACCATCTCTTGTATCATGTCCACAGTCACTGACCATCTCTTGTATCATGTCCGCAGTCTCGGACCCTCTCTTGTATCATGTCCACAGTCTCTGACCCTCTCTTGTATCATGTCCACAGTCTCTGACCCTCTCTTGTATCATGTCCGCAGTCTCTGAACCTCTCTTGTATCATGTCCGCAGTCTCTGACCCTCTTTTATATCATATCTGCCGTCTCTGACCCTCTCTAGTATCATGTCTGTAGTCTCTGACCCTCTTGTATCAGGTCTGCAGTCATTAACAATCTCCTGTAGTAGGTCTGCCATCTCTGGCCATCTCTTGTATCTTGTCTGCAGTCTGACCCTCTCTTGTAGTATTTTGGGGTCAGTCAGTCTGGAGATTCTCTTTAAGTTGTCTGCTGTGTTTACACTTTGCTACATGCAGGGAGTGTTGTCTTTTTTTTTTTTTAAGAACAGATAAAATAAAAACAAAATGGAGTTCTTCTGACTGCTTGAATTTTTTGGATGAAAACCATGCGCAGTAATCGTGATGCATCGCGAAATCTAATCAAATCGTGGACAAGATAATCGTAATCAAATTGAATCGTGAGGCCAGTGAAGATGCGCACCCCTACTTAGCACATGTACTCTGAGCTTTTATACAGTATCCCACAATGCAATGCAGCACTTTCCTTCTGCCAAATGCCAGGGAGTGTGTTAGTTGCTGCCCGCTCTAGATAGTTAATTATATTCATATCCTAGTTGCAGTAATGGAGCCCCTATATTCCTCTGTGCAGGTTTTTCTGGGGCCCGTTTACACTGTTTTGTACACGTTGCATGGGCCATTCATTTTTGACCCACAACGTGTGTTTACGAACCAAAAAATTTACTTGATGTTCACAACAGATGTCTACTCAGATCTACACTATATTGCCAGAAGTATTGGGATGCCTGTCTTTACACGCACATAAACTTTAATGGCATCCCAGTCTCATTTTGTAGGGTTCATTATTGAGTTGGCCCACCCTTTGCAGCTATAAGAGATTCAACTCTTCTGGAAAGGATGTCCACAATATTTAGGAGTGTGTCTGTGGGAACGTTTTACCATCCTTTCAGAAGTGCATTTGTGAGGTCAGGCACTGATGTAGATGAGAAGGCTGGGTTCGCAGTCTCCGCTCTAATTCATCCGAAAGGTGTTCTATTGTGTTGAGGTCAGGATTCTCTGCAGGCCAGTCAAGTTCCTCCACCCCAAACTCACTCATCCATTTATGGACCTTGCTTTGTGCACTGGTCCATATCATTTAGTGGAGGGGGGATTATGGTGTGGGGTTGCTTTTCAGAGGTTGGGCTTGAACTCTTAGTTCTGGGGAAGGGAACTTTCCGTCGCACTTTCCGAACAAACAGACTTGTCCACACATGAACGGACTAAGTCCAGTCGAAAGTCCATTCATTTTGAACGTGATGACGTAAACAAGACTAAAAAAGGAAGTTCAATAGCTAGTAGCCAATAGCTTCCCTTGCATCGTATTTGGTCCATCGGGGGAGTGTGTGACTACTTTAGAGAGGGACTTCCTGTCCCACTTCCCCCTTCCACCCACCGACCACCTAGGCGACTCCTCCTCTCCCCTAAGCGGTCCCTCCCTGTCGGCAATCTTCTGGGACAATTGCCTGTCCACTGGGAGAGTGCATCGCGACTGGCGCATGCGCAGTGCGCACCCAGTCGTGAGGCCGCAAGGTGTCACGGCCGGGTACCCACAGTTCCAATGGATGCGCAGAGGAGAAGGAGAGGAGTGTGGCTCCGTGCGGCCTGTGGAACAGGTAAGTGTCTGTTTATTAAAAGTCAGCAGCTAAACTTTTTGTAGCTGTAGACTTTTAATAAAAAAAAAAAAAAGCCTGGAACTTTTAAGGCTTCAGCGTACCAAGACATTTTGGACAATTTCATGCTTCCAACTTTGTGGGAATAGTTTGGGGATGGCCCCTTCCTGTTCCAACATGACTGCTCACCAGTGCACAAAGCAAGGTCCATAAAGACATGGATGAGCAAGTTTGGGGTGGAAGAACAAGACTGGTCTGCACAGAGTCCTGACCTAAACCCAATAGGACACCTTTGGGATGAATTAGAGCGCAGACTGTGAGCCAGGCCTTTTCTCCAACATCAGTGCCTGACCTCACAAATGCGCTTCTGGAAGAATAGTCAAACATTCCCATAGACACACTCCTAAACCTTGTGGACAGCCTTCCCAGAGGAGTTGAGCTGTTATAGCCATTAAAGTTCATGTGCATTTAGGGGCAGACATCCCAATACTTTTGGTAATATAGTGTATATTTGTGGAGCATTGAAGGTTCAAGTACTGTACATTGTTTACTGTGTTGACTTGCATTGGAGGCCCCTTAGAAATGAAAGGCATGTTCCCCAAAGTGCATGTACCATGTGTGTTAGCAACAGGAATAAAAACATGAGTGGTAAGGTGTGTGAATGGCACGTACTGTGACATATTTGTAGGTTGCCAATGATCTTGACTAAAAATGCTAGTTTCAGCAGCTTCAGTTGTTACTAGGGATGAGCTTCGTGTTCGAGTCGAACATTGGCTGTTCGTCCGTTCGACGAAATCCGAACTCTTGGTCCGTTCGCGTCAAAATTCGTGTGGCGCGCACGGCCCACAATGCACTGCGATGGCGCAGTGCATTGCTGGCTCATGATTGGCCAAGCATGCACTGTGACCCCGCATGCTTGGCCAATCGCAGCGCCAGCAGCGAGGAGAGCCATGATTGGCCACAGGCAGAATGCCTGTGGCCAATCATAGCTGAGGCTGTGTAGTGCACGCCCCACACTATATAAGGCCGCCATTGAGGCGGCCTCGTGTAGTGTGTTAGCATCTGAAGCAGTGGGTGTTCTGTGTACCTTCAACACAGTACACACTGATCGTTTTTGGCTGATTTCCTATCTTGCTGTTGTGTAGTGGTTATTGTCTGTGCCCTGACCGCAGTATACACCACTATATTCACTATTCACTTCACTATATTTATATATCTTTAATAATAGAGCTTGCAGTCAGTAGTGTTAGGAGATAGTGCGTGCTGTCTGCGTGCTCTGTACCCAGTACATACCGCTATAATCCACCTACATAGCTGTTCTCTATTTGAGCCCAATTGCCATCTGCAGGAGTTATTGGAAGTTGTGTGTGCCTCCAGCACAGCACAGTATACATCTGTATATACCCCTTTATCTCTGCTGTTTTCTGGTTATTGTCTGCATGCCCTGACCGCAGTATACACCGCGATATTCACCTAACCTATATAGCTAGTGATCTATCGTTAATAATAGAGCTTGCAGTCAGTAGTGTTAGGAGATAGTGCGTGCTGTCTGCGTGCTCTGTACCCAGTACATACCGCTATAATCCACCTACATAGCTGTTCTCTATTTGAGCCCAATTGCCATCTGCAGGAGTTATTGGAAGTTGTGTGTGCCTCCAGCACAATATAAACTACCCAACTGCTGTTTTACCCAACTCCCTTCAGGCCATTACCATGTCTGGAAGGCCAGCAAGGAGAGGCAGACAGGCACGAGCCGATAAAAGAGGGCAAGCAGGCTCTGTGTCTAGAGACAACAGTGCTGGTCGTGGACGCGGTGCATTGTCATCAGCACGTGGCCATGGGACATGCTTGTCCTTCTTTTCGGCAGCTGGACATGTTGAACCGCAACATGCCAACGACTTGGTAGAGTGGATGACCAAGCCCTCTTCATCCTCCTCATCCTCTCTCACCCAGTCTCAGGGTAGTCGCAAAGCAGCTGCCAACGCATCATCTTCCCTCCTCTCAATGTCATCATCAGTGACTCCTTCCCTAGACCCACCACGTCCTCCTGAGGAGTCTCCTGAACTCTTTGAGCACAGTGTTGGGTACATGCTCCAGGAGGATGCCCAGTGTTTGGTGGGCTCTGATGATGACACTCAGCTAGAGGAAGGCAGTAGCGTGAGCGCAGAGAGAGGGGATGCTCAAGAAGGACAGCAATCTGGCAGTCATGTTCCACAAGCTGCAGCATACTGCCAGGTTTGCTACAGCGATGAAGAGGGAGGGGATGATGAGGGCACTGACTCCACGTGGGTGCCTGGAAGGAGGGAGGAGGAGGAGGCACATGTCCAACGAGGCAGGATGCCCTCCGGGGGCCAGCTTAGGGGCAGCACACCGACTGAATCACACCGCAGAGCTCCGCCTGTGCAGAGCGCTGCCTCTGCACGTTATTCTAAAAGTTCTTTGGTGTGGGCCTTTTTTGAGACGAGTGCATCAGATCGCACCGCTGCTATTTGCAACATATGTCTCAAGCGTATCTCACGTGGCCAAAACATCAGCCGCTTGGGCACCACATGCTTGACCAGACATATGTTGACCTGCCATGCAGCTCGTTGGCAAGCGTACCTCAAAGACCCACACCAAAGAACAAAGCGGACCTCTCCTTGCTCCTCATCAGCTGGCATCTCCAACCCCACTAGACCTTCAGTCCTCTCTGAAACCTGCTCTGAGAGGAATGAAGGTGTAGAATTAGGTGTGTCACAGCCAAGTGCTTCTGGGAACTCTGCTAGCGGTACACCCACGTCCGATTATAGCAGGCAAATGTCCCTGCCCCAGCTGCTGGACCGGCGGAAGAAGTTTACTCCCAGCCATCCACATGCCCAGCGGTTGAATGCTAGCTTGGCTAAATTGCTAGCACTTCAACTGCTGCCTTTTCAGTTGGTAGACTTGGCCCCCTTCCGTGAGTTTGTACAATGTGCGGTTCCTCAGTGGCAGGTCCCCAAACACCACTTTTTCTCACGGAAGGCGATTCCGGCTCTCTACCGGCATGTGGAAGGCAATGTCCTTGCCTCGCTGGACAGGGCGGTCAGCGGTAAGGTGCATATTACCGCTGACTCATGGTCCAGCAGGCATAGACAGGGACGTTACCTGTCTTTCACGGCCCATTGGGTCACTCTTCTGGCTGCTGGGAAGGATGCAGGACAAGGTGCAGTAGTGTTGGAGGTTGTTCCGCCACCACGCCTCCAAAATGCTACTATTGGTTGTGACACACCTCTCTCCTCCACCCCCTCCTCTTCTTCTTCCTCCATGGCCTCTTCCAGTGCTCTGTCCTCAGAACCAGCGGTGCTCCGTAGGCGTTGCAGGGGCTACGCAAGTACGCAGGCAAAACGATGCCATGCCGTGCTTGCGCTGGTTTGTTTGGGGGACAGGAGCCACACTGGGGCAGATGTTTTGTCAGCTCTGCAGGGGCAGGCCGAGAGGTGGTTGACGCCACGCCAGCTTAAGCCAGGAATGGTGGTTTGCGACAATGGCACCAACCTCCTCTCCGCCCTCCGACAGGGACAACTGACCCATGTGCCCTGTGTAGCTCACGTCCTTAACCTGGTGGTGCAGCGGTTCTTGGGCAGGTACCCCGGCTTACAGGATGTCCTGAAGCAGGCCAGGAAAGTCTGTGTGCATTTCCGCCGATCATTTAATGCCTGTGCTCGGCTGGCTGAGCTCCAAAAGGAGTTGAACCTGCCCAAGAACCGCCTTATATGTGACATGCCCACCAGATGGAACTCAACATTGGCCATGCTGCAGCGGCTGCACACGCAGCAGAGGGCCATCAATGAGTACCTGTGCGACTACGGCACCAGGACAGGGTCAGGGGAGCTTGGTTTTTTCTCACCACGCCAGTGGGGCATGATCAGGGATGCATGCACTGTCCTGTCACCGTTTGAGGAGGCCACAAGGATGGTGAGCAGTGACAGTGCATGCATCAGTGACGCTGTACCTCTTGTCCACCTCTTGGAGCATACGCTGCGTGGAATAATGGACAGGGCACTTGAGGCAGAACAGAGGCAGGAAGAGGAGGACTTCCTTGCCTCTCAAGGCCCCCTTTATCCAGACAGTGTTCCTGCTGTGCCACCCATCACACAGGAAGAGGATGAGGAGGAGGAAGAGGAGGAGGAGGATGATTGTGTCAGCATGGAGGTGGAGGCTGGCACTCAGCATCAGCAGCAGCAGCAGCAGCAGCAGTCTTATAGGGATGATTTACAGTCCCAAGAAACACGTGGACTTGTACGTGGCTGGGAGGAGGTAGCTGCGGATCATGTTGTCCTTAGTGACCCAGAGGACTCCGGACCGAATGCCTCAGCTAACCTACGCTGCATGGCCTCCCTGATCCTGCAAAGCCTGCGGAAGGATCCTCGTATTCTTCGGATCAAGGAGAGGGACCATTACTGGCTGGCCACTCTCCTTGATCCACGGTACAAGGGTAAGGTTGCCGACCTTATCTTGCCATCGCAGAGGGAGCAGAGGATGAGACATCTCCGGGAGGCCTTGCAGAAAGGTCTGTGCAATGCGTTCCCAGAGACTGGGAGGTTACAAACTCCTGGTCCTGGACAACGTGTTGCTGAGGCATCGGTCAGAAGGAGTGGTGGAGAAGGTGGCCGTCTGACTGATGCTTTCAGACAATTTTTTAGTCCGCAGCCCCAAGGTATGATCGGTTCCAGCACCCATCGCCAGCGTCTGATTTACATGGTGCAGGAATACCTAGGGGCAAGGTCAGACTTGGACACCTTTCCCACCGAAAATCCTCTGGCTTACTGGGTCTTGAGGATGGATCACTGGCCAGAGCTTGCACAGTATGCAATTGAGCTACTGGCATGTCCTGCATCCAGCATTCTTTCGGAATGCACCTTCAGTGCTGCTGGTGGCTTTGTTACCGATCACAGGGTGCGCCTGTCCACCGAATCAGTTGATCGACTGACCTTCATCAAGATGAATCAGTCTTGGATCACCCACAGCTACCAAGCACCTGAAGCTGATGTAACCGAATAATTTTTTTTGAAATACCACATCCCTTCAAGACTGCCTATGCTGATGCTGAGTGACTGTCCTGTTATGTTGATTGTCTATCCTCTTCCTCCTCCGCTGATATGTTGGAAGAACATTTCTGGTTCTGGTTGATGCCATCAGCCCAATTTTTCTGCCCCTGTTTAACAGGGGCGTTTAAGTACAATTTTTGATGCAATGCTTTGCAGCAGGGCTAATTCCTGAAATAAAACTAGAGTATATGGCAGAGGTTGCAGTGTGGTGGCACCAGCACCAGTGCCTAAGGCCCAATTTTTCTGCCCCTGTTTAACAGGGGCGTTTAATTACAATTTTTGATGCAATGCTTTGCAGCAGGGCTAATTCCTGCAATAAAACTAGAGTATATGGCAGAGGTTGCAGTGTGGTGGCACCAGCACCAGTGCCTAAGGCCCAATTTTTCTGCCCCTGTTTAACAGGGGCGTTTAAGTACAATTTTTGATGCAATGCTTTGCAGCAGGGCTAATTCCTGCAATAAAACTAGAGTATATGGCAGAGGTTGCAGTGTGGTGGCACCAGCACCAGTGCCTAAGGCCCAATTTTTCTGCCCCTGTTTAACATGGGCGTTTAATTACAATTTTTGATGCAATGCTTTGCAGCAGGGCTAATTCCTGCAATAAAACTAGAGTATATGGCAGAGGTTGCAGTGTGGTGGCACCAGCACCAGTGCCTAAGGCCCAATTTTTCTGCCCCTGTTTAACAGGGGCGTTTAATTACAATTTTTGATGTAATGCTTTGCAGCAGGGCTAATTCCTGCAATAAAACTAGAGTATATGGCAGAGGTTGCAGTGTGGTGGCACCAGCAGCAGTGCCTAAGGCCAAATGTTTCTGCCCCTGTTTAACAGGGACATGTAATTACAATTCTTGATATAATTTTTCACAGGAGGGCCCCTTCCTGTGCCCACCCAGAGTAACAGTGAGGACTTATAGTGTTGTGGCACCAGCACCACAACCACCAAAGGTCAATTTTTCTACCACTGTTCAACAATGGCATGTAATTACAATTCTTGATATAATCGTTCACAGCAGGGCGCTCCAGCGCCCACCAAGAGTCACTTTGAGGGCTTACAATGTTGTGGCAAAACCAACACCTTGTTCCGCCATTTCTGCAGAGCATATAGGGCAGGCCCCTACTTTCAAACATCCAACTTACAAACATCTCCTACTTGCAAACGCAAGGAGACAGCAGCAAGTGAGATGAAAAAAGATGGACGACAAAACAAATTATACAGGGGTGATAACCCTTCCCTATGTTTTCCAAAAAGCTTAAAAATAGTTTTTTTGACTGGAGCTACACTTTAAAAATGTACCAGTTGAAAATTACAAACAGATTCAACTTAACACAACAAACCTACACAGTCCCTGTCTTGTTTGCACCGCCTGTATACTGCTGTTCTGAGTATATAGGGCCTGGGGGCCACACGCATTTCCTTTTTTTAATATGGGTACAGGGTTCCCCTTAATATGCGTACAAGACCCAAATAGGCTGGTAATGGGCAGGGAGGGCTACCCATGCCATTTTTCTGAATGATTTTCAACCATATTGCAGGAACCAGATATAACATTAAAACCGCAAGCAGTTTTAAATGGTGTTATTTCCGTTTAATGTCATTTTGTGCAGGGACTGTTCTAAACACGGGAAACACGTGGCACTTCACAGGCATACTACAGACACCCCCCAAGCACCATATTTAAAGGAATATTTCACTTTTTTTTTTCACTTTAATCGTCAGTAAAATCAATGCTCCCGCCAAAACGGCCATTTTTAAAAACATTTTAGGCATTGACCCATGTCCCCTGGGGCAGGAGCCAGGTCCCCAAACCCTTTTTAGGACAGTATCTTGCATATTAGCCGTTAAAATTAGCACTTTCCATTTCGAACGTTCGAGTCCCATAGACTTCAATGGGGTTCTAACGTTCGTAACGAACGCGGGGTCTGTTCGAAAGTTCTGGTGCGAACCGAACCGGGGGGTGTTCGGCTCATCCCTAGTTGTCACTGACCCACATCATAGTGCTCTTTTTTTTTTTTTGACTGGCAATGTATTTTATTTTTCTTCATTAAAAGAATATTTACATACAGTACATGATGAAACTGAGAAACTCGTAGTGGAATAGCTACGTTTAACTTTAACCAGTACTTTCCAATCTGTTACATCTCAAATGATTTCTCCTGCACTTCCTGTGCATTATCATGCCAACGAGTCCTCGAGTAGCTTCAAAAATCACACAAGCTCAGGGAAAAACAGTATGCAAAAGAAAAAGAATGAAATAAATAAACCTTTGCTAGGGTTAGCAGATGGTTTCTCCTTTGATAAGTCTAGTGTTTAAAAATGTCCAAGTGGAGCAGTTGTTTTTGCCAGCAGCTGCCTCCAAGCTTTATCCTGATTGCTGTTTTTTTTTTTTTTTTTACTTTATATCTTTATTAATTTCTTTTTCAATTAAATACAACTCATACAACCTTCCAATAAAAAAAACAGTATTAACACAATACCTGTTTACATATCCCTCTCCCATCCTTCCCTTCCTACATTCATCACCTACCCCACTCATACACTCCCATTCATCATACTTCCTTCTTACTAAGAGGTACCTTCGTTCATCATTTTTGCACACCATTCTTTCCATATCTTATCAAACTTTTTAATACCCCCTTGTCTCATATACGCTACTCTCTCTTTAAGGATAACCCTATTCATATTTTGCACCCACTCGCCACTCGTGGGGGGTGTGGCAGATTGCCATTTCTGGGCTATGAGTTTTCTAGCCTGAAAGAGACACCTTACTTTGGCTAAATTACTATCCTTGGGGTCACTACTCCCCTTGATCCATCCCAATACACATCCCATTGGTTCCATTTCCACTGCCATCTCAAAAACCCTGCTAACTATCATCACAACCTCCCTCCAATACCGATGTAGCTTAGGACATCTCCAAAACATGTGGATCATATCTCCTTCTGTCCTACCACATCTCGGACACGCTGCATCGCTCCTTCTACCAAATTGGGCCAACCTCTTGGGGGTATAGTATGCTCTATACAATAACAGTAGATGTGAGAACTTTTGAGATGGGGAAATGGACACCCATGGCGCCACCTCGAGGATCCTCTCCCATTGGTCCTCCGAGATGTCACCCACATCAGACTCCCATTTTTTCCTGTTTTTTTGAGCCTGTTTTTTTTCCTGAGATTTCTTACACAACTCGACATACACTTTGGATATTAAACCTTTCCCTGATTTTGCTCGTATTATGTCCTCTATTACGGGTATCTGACTCCATTCCATTAATATACCCTGGAACTGTCTATCCAAAGCATGTCTGATCTGCAAGTATCTAAAAAAGGATTTTTTCGGAATTAGGAACTGGTTCCTTAACTCTTGGAATTGTTTCATTCTACCGTCTCGATAGATCTGATGAACAAAGTGTATACCCCTTTTTTCCCATTCCCTTACTTGTCCTATTTTTAAAACCTCTTCCAACTTATTATTTGCCCATAAGGGGGAATATTCTGTAAATCCCTCATAACCCAATATTTTTTTAGTTGTCTCCCACACCTTAATCATTAATCCTAGGGTAGGGACCTCCCGTATGAATGCCCCTGCCTCTAATGCTACTACTAGTGACCTTCCGAGGAATTGTGTGAGGGGAGAACCCTTTTTCCACCCCTCTCCCCCCACTTCCTCTCCTGATAGGTGTTGTAGCTGAGCTGCCATGAAGTAATTAAACGGGTGTGGGAGCGCAACTCCCCCTCCATTACTTGGAAGTTGCAGAGTCTTTAACCCAATACGTGCTCGACCCCCCTTCCACATCAGTTCTCTAAATATGGATTCTATCTTATGGAACCAGTCCTTATATATCCATACTGGGGAATTATGTAGTACATAGAGAAGTTGCGGCAAAAGAATCATTTTAATAAGGTTGCATCGACCTGCTACTGAAAGTGGTAATTTCTTCCATATCTTAATTTTTTGTTTAAATTTGAATACCAGTGGAACCAAGTTATTTATCACATATTGCTTAGGGTCTTTAGAGATGCAGATACCCAGATATTTCATCTTACTCACTATCTGAATATGTGCAACATCATAGTGCTCTTACTTCACTATGGTCCACATTTATAATAGAACGTGAACCCTGCTACACGATCGGACTTTGTACAAACTTTCCCGTGGACTTTAGTACAAAGGGCGTTGGCCGTAAGTTTGTATTGCATACACACGATCTGACTTTTTAGGCAGCAAACACAAACGTAGTGATGTTTCAACGTACTGACGACACTTCAAAAGAGGACGTTCAATTACTCCAGCACCAGCTTTGGTCAACTTCTGTATTGTTGTCTGATCTTTTGCATTGGTTCTGAGCATGCGTGTTTGTACTTTGTACAAAAGTCCGATGGTTTTGTGTACACACAATCAGACTTTGCTCCATCGGACTTATGTTGTCAAAAAGTTTGTCTGTTCGCACAGCCAACAAAAGTCAGATGAAAACCGAAAAAGTTTGTCCGATGGAGTGTACACGCGGTCAGATGTTGCTCCAAAACAGCTAATTTGCATGTTTGTTGTCAAAAATTCAGATCGTGTGTACGGGCCTTTAGGCTTCTTATACATCAGCATGTCTCCAAGGTTGCACGATTTCCAGTGTGACTTTGATGCAACTTTTGGTGTGACTTTACATTCTCTGGACCAAAGTCACATCAAAAGTTGGACCAAAGTAGTGCAGGAACCTTTTCTGAAATCCATGCGAATTCGGTAGTGTCAGTATGAAAGGCTCTCATAGAAATACATTTGTCCTGCGACTTGGGGTCTCACAAGTCAGATCCCAAGTTGCACAAGTGTGAAAGGAGCCTTATGAAAGCCGAACTACACCCATGGATTCAGCGGTCTTAAAAATCTGTTACATTCCGCATGCCAGGAATGCACACATTTGCTTTTGCTCTCAATTAACCTGTTCCTGACCGGCGCACACCAATGTACGTCGGCAGAATGGCACAGCTGCACAAATCGGCGTACCTGTATATCCCTTTGAATTTGCCGCGGCGCATGTGCGCCGGCCGGTAGCTCCTTGAGTCGGGTCGCGGGTCCTGTGGACTCGATGTCCACAGGGATACCCGCGATCGTCTCACGGAGAGGAAGAACGGGGAGATGCTAATGTAAACAAGCATCTCCCCATTCTGCCTAGTGACAGTGTCACTGATCTGTGCTCCCTGTGATCGGGAGCTATGACCAGTGATGTGTCACAGCTAGCCCATCCCCCCTACAGTTAGAACACATCCCTAGGACACACTTAACCTCTACAGCGCCACCCAGTGTTAACCCCTTCACTGCCAGTCACATTTACACAGTAATCAATGCCATTTTAATCACACTGATCGCTGTATAAATGTGAATGATCCCAAAATCACTTCAAAATTGTCCGACATGTCCACCATAATGTCGCAGTCATGATAAAAATCACTGATCGTTGCCATTACTAGTAAAAAAAAAAAAATTATAAAAATGCCATAAAACTATCCCCTATTTTGTAGACACTATAACGTTTGCACAAACCAATCAATAAATGCTTATTGTGATTTTTTTTTACCAAAAATATGTAGAAGAATACGTATCGGCCTAAACTGAGGAAAAAAAATGTTTTTTTATATATTTTTGGCAGATATTTATTATAGCAAAAAGCAAAAAATAATGCGTTTTTTTTCAAAAATTTTCGCTATTTTTTTGTTTATAGTGCAAAAAATAAATGCAGAGGTGATCAAATACCACCAAAAGAAAGCTCTATTTGTGTCGGGGAAAAAAATGTCAATTTTGTTTGGGAGCCACGTTGCACGACAGCGCAATTGTCAGTTAAAGTGACGCAGTGCCGAATCTCAAAAAGCACTCTGGTCTTTGGCCAGCAAAATGGTCTGGGGCTTAAGTGGTTAAACTTACAACCCATCAAATAGCTAGAATCATAACTGATCACATGTGCAGCACCATGGCAGCTGCAGATCAAACAGAGGCTAAGATGGCAACTTTCTTGGCTGAAAAGGATAGGAGGGTTTAGTTCTAGTTACACTTTGAGGGGAATTTATCAAAACTGGAGCGGAGAGAATCTGGAGCAGCTGTGCATGGCAATCAATCTACCATTTACTTTTAAAGCTTAAGGCCGGGTTCACACCGCTGCGATGCGGGAACGCCGCGAATCCTCGGCGTTTTCCCGCATCGCATTACTCCCGCCGGCAGTTCACACTGCCCTATGCGAACGGCTGGGAGTGTCAATAATATGTTAATGACACCCCCAGATCCGTCCGCATATCGCAGTGCGATCTGCCGACTCGCACAGGAATCGGATCGCATGGTGTGAACACCCATGCGATCCGATTCTGTTGCGGACCAAAAAAAGGGTCCCGTGCGAGTTTGCTGCGGGAGCGATGCGAATTCAGCCATACTATCTGTATGGCTGTACTCGCATCGCTACGGAGATCGGATGTGATTAGCACTGCAGTGCGGTGCGAATCACATCCGGATCTCCCCCCGCAGCAGTGTGAACCCGGCCTAAAGTGGAACTTTATCCATAACACCTTGACAAAAAACAATGTTCTTTGCTAACTGTCACATTTGCTTGTGTCCTCAACCAAACTGTCAAACCATCAAATGGCTGGTGTCATAAATTGATCACATGTGCAGCACCATGGCAGTTGCAGATCAAACAGAAGCAGCTTCCTTGGCTGTAAAGGATAGGAGGATGTAAAGCGGGGTTCCAGCCTGTACATTTTTATTTTTAAAGTCAGCAACTACAGTATTTGACTTTTAACATAAGGAAACTTACCTGCCCAGGTATCCCACGATGTTGACACCCCTAGCCGATTAATCAATCGGCCTTGAGTGCAGGCACAAGCATCTTCATTAAGTGAAACAGGAAGTAAAGCCTTGTGGCTTCACAGCCTGTTTCCTACTACACATGCGCGAGTCGCGTTGCGTTTTCTGAATGGTCCTGCTGTCTTCTGAGACCTGTGTGTCTCTCAGAAGGCAGCGGGGGAGGAAGAGCCGGAAAAATGTCGTCGATCGAAGAGATCGTTGTGCAGCGATTTTACCTGGAAGTGGGAGCGGGTACCTGGTTTTGACAGGTATCCGCTCCCCACCCCAAAAGGTGCCAAATGTGGCAGCAGGGGGGGGGGGGAGGCAGCAAACAAGTGGATCTTCCCCTTTTGGGTGGAGCTCCACTTTAAGGCTGTCAGCAGATTGGCTTCGACAAGTTCAGCAGTGCCTAAAAATGGAAAACAACTGAGCATGTGCAGAGGAGGGTGAGAGAGTATATTACTGGATTTTAAAGCAGAGCTCCAGCCAAAAAGAGAAGCTCCGCTTATGTGCTTCCTCCCTGCCTCCGTTGCCACATTTGACACCTTTTGGGGGGAGGGGGGAACGGGCACCTGTTTTTGACAAGTACCCATCACCACTTCCAGGAGACCTAGCTGCGGTAAAGTCCCCCAGAAGTTCGGCCCCCCTCCTCCTTTCTCCGCCACCAGGCCTTTCACAAAGCGAAGCACACTTCGCATGGTAGGGAAACGGCTGTAAAGCCGCAAGGCTTCACTGCTGATTTCTCTTACAGGCAATGGCGGCGGGAGCACCCGAGAGCCGATTAAATCTCCTGAGGTGCCGACATCGCTGACTTGAAATTATTTCATGAAGATGGGGTGGACCTCCTTTTTAAACAGTACAGGCACTTATTTTTAATGTTTTACATAGTTATACCTGCATAAGGGGCCTGAAGTAATCTAGAACAACTGGATTTTCTGACTAAAAATCCTCTTTAAGCACTTCAGCTCGGAAGGTTTTACCCCCTGCATGACCAGGCCATTTTTTTGCGATATGGCACTGCGTCTCTTTAACTGACAATTGCACAATCGTACTACACTGTACCCAAATAAAATTTATGCCATTTTTTTCCCCACAAATAGAGCTTTCTTTTGGTGGTATTTGATCACCTCTGTGGTTTTTATTTTTTTTGCGCTATAAACAATAAAATGTGGCAATTTTGAAAAAAAAAAGAATATTTTTTACTTTCTGCTATAAAACACATCCAATGAAAAAATGTTAAAAATCTTTTTTCCTCATCAATTTAGGCCAATATGTTTTTGGTAAAAAAAAAATCCAATAAGGGTATATTGATTGGTTTGCGCATACGTTATTGCGTCAACAAACTATGGGATATTTTGTATGGCATTTTTATTTATTTTCTTTTTTTACTAGTAATGGCGGCGATCAGCGATTTTTAGCAGGACTGTACCATTGCGGCAGGTAAGTCAGACACCTAACTGACATTTTTGACACTTTTTTGAACCAGTGACATTATTACAGTGATCAGTGCTAAAGATATGCACTGTTACTATACTAATGATACTGGCAGGGAAGGGCTTAACACCAGGGGCGATCAAAGGGCTAAGTGTGTCCCTAGGGAATGCTTTCTAACTGTATGGGGGATGGGCTGATTGGGTGAACACAGAGATCACTGTGTTCTCCCCTGTCAGAACGGTGATCTGCCTTGTTTACAAGGCAGATTGCCATTCTGCCTCTCTGGGGAATGATCGGTGGGTCCCGGCAGACATCGCGTCCACCAGACCCGCTGATTGGCTCCCCCTCTGACTAATCAGCGTGCGCGCCCCCCCCGTTGTCTATTTCATGAAGTACATTGTTTCATGCAATAGAGCCGACCTGCCGCAGTATATCTGTGGTAGGCAGTCTTTAACCACTTCATCCCCAGAAGGATTTACCCCCTTAATGACCAGGCCATTTTTTGCAATACGGCACTGCATTGCTTTAACTGACAATAAAAAAGAGTGACAATTTTCAAAAAAACTCCAAATTTTTACTTTTTGCTATACTTTAATATACCCCCCAAAAAATAATTCTTCTTCAGTTTAGGCCGATATGTATTCTTCTACATATATTTGGTAAAAAAAAATCACAATAAGTGAATACTAGTTGGTTTGCACAAAATGTATAGTGTCTACAAAATAGAGGATATATTTATGGCATTTTTATTATACTTTTTTTTTTTACTAGTACTTTAGTGGGACTGCGACATTTAGGCAGGCAGATCGGACACTTTTTTGGGATCAGTGACAATTATACAGCGATCAGTGCTCAAAATAACCACTGATTACTGTATAAATTACACTGGCTGGGAAGGTGTTAACACTAGGGGGCGATCAAGGAGTTAAGGGTGTCCTAGGAATTGTTTCTAACTGTGGAGGGAGTGTAGTGACTGGACGAGGAGAGAGATCGCTGTTCCTGATCACTAGGAACAGCAGATATCCCTCTCCCCCCCCTGTCAGAACGGGGATCTGTTTGTTTACATTGATAGATCCCCGTTCTGGCTCTTTGTGGAGGGATTCCATGTGGCCGGTGGACAATGCAGGCGCCGGTCACACGCATTGGCTCTGGCATCGCTGGCTCACAGCCCGTATGGCTCTTAGGCCCCATACACACTATCAGATTTTCTGGGGATTTTTTCCTTCAGATTTGCCAAAACCATATAGTATGAGGTCAAATTTAGGAGCTTCAATTTGTATGCAATCAGGCATCAGGAAAAAATCAGCAGAAAATCTGATAGTGTGTATGGGGATCTAAACCGGCCAATGTACACCTAAGGTGATTCTTCCAGCCTTGCCAACCTGCCTCAGTATGACGCCGAATGGTCCATAACTGGTTAAAATAGAACTAAATCCTTCTATATATCCTATAGAGCCAAGGAAGCGGCCATCTTGGCCTCTGTTGATCTACAACTGCCATGTTGCTGCACCTATGATCAGTTATTATGACACCAGCCATGTGATGGTTTGACAGTTTGGTTGGAACAAGCAAATGTGACAGTTATATTCCTGACATGCCTGGAATGTGTTTTTTGAAATCGGTGGGTTTAGTTCCACTTTAACTGAACAAGCTGAAAATAGAATCTGATTGGTTGCCATGCACAGTTGCTTCAGATTCTGTCTGTTCCAGTTTTGGTAATACTCAGACCAGCCCGAGTGTCTGCATTTTACTCGCCATTCATTCAATGCTGATAGCGGTGAAAATAGTGGGGGGTGTCCCCAAAGTGATCTCTGCATAATGCTACTAATGAATGCTTGCATTGCTTTGACAGGTCATGTGACCAGGCTCTCCGTTCTCATTCATTCATTTTCCTCAAGTACTGGCACCAGTTTGCAATACCAGTTCACATATTTCCCATTTTACAGGTCTCCTTTTTTTTCATTCTGACCTCTTTAACATTAAACAAAATCTTGGAGACCTTAGCATCTCTTTAATAAAATAACAGTCTATACTCCCTCCTATCCCTGGACCTCCAACCATTGTGTATGCTGCTGTGCCTGCTTAGAATAAGAGAGGAAGCCAGCCACATATCTAGCTCCTCCCACTGTGTGTACAGGGGGAGGGGCCAGGACGTACATCAACTTTACTCCTGCTAGGGAACACGGCACCGCCTCCTGATTGGCCGTGGCTCCCGGTGACGTGTATTACGTGAGTCGGCGTCGGTTACTAGGAGACAAGGCGGAAGTAATAGGCTGAGAGAAGTCTGACAGAAAGATGGAGTCCCACGGAGAGGAGGAAGAGCCCGGATACCGGGGGATATTACTGACACAGGCGGCGGGGCTGCTCAGGGAACTCGGGTGAGTGTGACAGCCCCCCTCTCCTGTACACCGTGTGAGTGTGGCTATGTATATGTACACCGTGTTGTGAGTGTGGATATGTATATGTACACTGTGTTGTGAGTGTGGATACGTATATGTACACAGTGATGGGTGTACAATTGAACAGGTGTACCTAAAGTGTGTGTGTGTGTATATATATATATATATATATATATATATATATATATATTATATATAGCGGCGGGCTCCTGAAGAGCACACGCTATGCGTTTTTACCAAGTTAAAGCTCTTTACCCAAACTACAGTTTGGTTTGGGCCTATTTGATTAAATTTGGCTTCTGTGTCAATCTGACTGGACTGTGAGATGTTCGGCCCGGCCACAGGGGGCGCTGTCTTTGGTGGCAGGCGTGAAACATGGTCTGGTCAGGGGCTTAAGTTACTCTCTTTCGGAGTCAGGTCAGTGGGAGTGGCCCTCTCGCTGTGCCCTCTGGGAGAGGGTATCTAAGATGCAGACGTCATGTGGTTCAGGGTTCCGGTCCAGTATGATGTTCTGACTACTTGGTCCTGCTCCTCCTGACCAGCCCCCAGGAGAGCTATTGCCTGGGGTGCGGATCCACCTGACTTTGATGCCTCTGGGCTGGCTAGCCCAAGGCATGGAAGCTAAAAGAGGATTCCAAGGTGGTTGGGTGCCATCTCCGGTTTGGGAGAGACCCATTGTACTTCAAGCATTCCAGGGGAGGACTCTTTAGAAGAACACCATGTAAAGGTTGGTTTTCTTAACAAGAGCCTGGAAGGGCTGAAGTATCTGAGAGAATCCGGTCTTGTGGATATCGCCAAACAGGCTGAAAGATCCAGGTATCCTACAAGTGTTCTAAATCTTAGTTTCCCTACGTGTTCTGCAACAACTTCTGTGTTAAAGACTTTGTTCCTGAGTAAGCATCTTGTTGGCTGCTAGGCCTTGTGAGAGAGGGCCTGTCCAACTTGAGTGATCATCCAGCTGTGAATGGCTATTCTCTGGATGCAGTCAAAGTAAGCAAGTTCTTTAACGTTTATAGACTTTGACATTGAGAGTACCTGAATTCCTTCCCAACCCTCTGATCCCAAGTTGAAAGACTGTTCAATGGTTTGAGTTTTTGCAAATAAAATCCAATCAAGTGGATCTATTATCAGTCTCATGTTACTGGGTCATCTACCAGGGGACATCCCCCTAGACGTGCAACAAGGAGAACGGAAGGTAACGGTAAGCCCAAAAATAACCAGCAGCTCCTTTTGGGGGGATATATATATATATATATTAGGTCGACCGATATGGGTTTTTCTCTGGCCGATGCCGATATTTAGAAATCATGGTGGCCGATATATGATGCCGATTTTTTTTTTTTTTTTTTTTTTGGGCCGATATGTTAGGCTGATTTTTTTTTTTTTTTTTTTTTATTTATTTTTTTATCCCCTTTCATCTCATAAAACCTAACAGACACCTTTCCCACTGGGGCGTTTTTTTTAGGCGCTTTTGGGCTAAAAATAGCGCCTGTAAAGTGCCTGCAAAACGGCTCCCCTGCAGTCTGTGTGAAAGACAGAGTGCTTTCACACTGAGGCGATGCGCTGGTAGGATGTTAAAAAAAAGTCCTGCAAGCAGCACGTTTGGAGTGGTGTATACCGCTTCTCCACCACTCCTGCCCATTGATATTAATGGGCACCACTGCCCAAGCGCATGCAATGCGATTTGGCAGCGGTGCTTCACGGGCGCATTTAACCTCTTCTTCGGCCGCTAGCTAGGATTATATGCGCCCCACTAGCAGCCGAATAGCACCGCTAAAATTATGGTAAAGCACTGCTAAAACTAGCAACATTTTACCATCAACGTCTGCCCGCTCCAGTGTGCAAGCAGCCTATAAAATAAAAACAAGTACTCAAAACTTTTGGACGAAAAAAAAAATGGACTAACTTTACTGTTTTTTTATTTTTTTTATTTTTTTTTTTAAATCGTTTAGTGTATTTCCTCCCCCCCCCCCCCCCCCCCCCAAAAAAAAATGCATTTGAAAGACCTCTGCGCAAATGCCGTGTGACAACCGCTATTTTATTCCCTAGGATCTCTGCTAAAAAAAAATATATATATATATATATATATATATATATATATATATATATATATATATATATATATATATATATATATATATATATATATATATATATATATATATATATATATATATATATATATATATACTTTTTGGGGGTCTAAGTGATTTTCTGGCAGAAAATACAGGACTTTTACTTGTAAGCAACAAGTGTCAGAAAAGATTTAGTCTTTAAATGGTTAAACTGAGAACTCTACACACTGAGATGATTTCATTCAAGTGTAAACATTGTATCTTTCTGTTCTTTTCTTGGCAGACTGCCCAGAGAGGAGGAAGAGGTTTCTATGACACAGGCAACTTACACTGACTTCTATTACAGAAGTCATTTCCAAGTCCCGCTGTTCTAAATCGTCCTTTTTATCAGCTCAATCGGCCGATGCCGATTAATTAAAAAATGGCAAATATCAGCCGGTCTCTCTCTCTATATCTATATATATATATATCTATATATCTATCTATCTATATCTATCACGCTCTTTATTATGTACACATGTTCAATTGCTTGGTAACAAAAATTGCCAATCACATGGCAGCAACTCTGTGCATCTAGACGTGGTGTCGATGAATTTCAGCAAGTCGAACCGGAGCATCAGAATGGGGAAGAAGGGGATTCAAGTGACTTTGAACGTGGCATGGTTGTTGGTGCCAGACGGGCTGGTCTGAGGATTTCAAAAACTGCTGATCTACTGGGATTTTCACACACAACCATCTCTAGGGTTTACAGAGAATGGTCTGAAAAAGAGAAAATATCCAGTGAGCGGCAGTTGTGTGGAGGAAAATGCCTTGTTGATGTCAGAGGAGAATGGGCAGACTGGTTCAAGATGATAGAAAGGCAACAGTAACTCAAATAACCACTCATTACAAACCGGGTATGCAGAATACCATCTCTGAACACACAACATATTGAACCTTGTGGCAGATGGGCTACAGCAGCAGTAGACCACACTGGTTGCCGCTCCTGTCAGCTAAGAACAGGAAACTGAGGCTTCAATTCGCACAGGCTCGCCAAAACTGGACAATAGAAGATTGGAAAAATGTTCCCTGGTCTGATGAGTCTCGATTTCAGCTGCGACATTCAGATGGTAGAGTCAGAATTTGGAGTAAACAACATGAAAGTATGGATCCAGCCTGCCTTGTATCAATAGCTCAGGCTGGTGGTGTAATGGTGTGGGGAATATTTTCTTGCCACAGTTTGGGCCCTTTAGTACCAATTGAGCATCGTTTTACACACCACAGTCCACCTGAGAATTGTTGCTGACCATGTCCATCCCTTTATGACTACAGTGTACCCATCTTCTGATGGCTCCTTCCAGCAGGATAATGCATCATGTCACAAAGCTCAAATCATCTCATCACTGGTTTCTTGGAGTACAGTGACCTCATTGTAACGTTCAACATCCTCCACAGTCACCAGATCTCAATCCAATAGAGCACCTTTGGGACGTGGTAGAACAGGAGATTTGCATCATGGATGTGCAGCTGCCAAATCTGCATCTGTATGTATGTGTGTATGTGCTTTGGATCTAGGAACCATTTTAATTTTTTCTTAAATTGACAAATCTAATCAGTGGTACACTGGCAGTAGGTTGTGTTTTTGCACACGTTTAAAAAATAATTTTAGGCCTGTAGATTACTTAAAACCCCCAAACATTATGTTTTCTGAAAGCACACCCTAGAAAATAAATGGTGGTAGTTCCATGTCACATGGTATTAATGAAAAACTTCATTAAAAAAGTTAATTTTCAGAGGCAAAAAAATGCAATAAATTGCCACATTTTTAATTTTTGTTTTCTGTAAAATATGAAAGCCATAACCCCCCCCCCCCCCCCCATCACATAAGAGACAAAAAGTTTTATATATTTTAATATGATATCCAGGTTCATTACATTCTTGCCCGGCCTTGATGGCCAGGGAAACTGTCAACATCACTTTCAGGTCAACAACTAGAAGGGGAGGAGAGCAAACGTGTCCACTCTCTTCCCCTCTTCTCCATCCGGCGGCACCCACTATGCCAGTCCTGGGCCCACAGATGATCACGCAGAGCCATGAATACATAACAGGTGGGTGATTGCACAAGGTGTGGGGAGCATTTTGGGTGGCAGCCCAGGTGCCAAGATGGAACTTGTCGCCATGGTGACCTGGGGTTTGTCGAGCCCTGACCTAATTGTAAAACTTATATTTGCTGACTTTGGCTTCATTACTTTCAGAGTTAGGCCCAGTCATGGCTGGTGAAGTTTTGGGGGGGGGGGGGGGGCACCAGACCCTGCCCTTCCTTTTTGACCCCTCCCACTTGGTGAAAATGGGCATGGTTTGAGCGATGGAGGGAGAGAGGAATGAAGGGAAAGCAGGCCCAGATCCTACACAACAATAGAAATGTGTATTCTAGAAAGTTTAACAATCAGCAGATAAAGATACTCCAAACACCTAGTGTTGGCACTTCAATCATCCTGGCACCATGTTTGTTATGGTGTCAGGATGATTGAAGCGCATTATTTCTATTATTACATTGTAATATAAAATTAAATCATTCAACTCGCCATAATGCAGAATCAGTGGGAGCCCTGAGCGTGTCACTAGCCATGCCACCTACAACCAGATGCCATCGGGTGCCGCCAGCGGAGTCCCTCATCAAATGCAGCCTCTGTCACCCCCCCTCCCCCAAATGCAGCCTCTGTCCCCCCCCCCCCCCAAATGCAGCCTGCCTGTGTCCCATTAAATGCAGCCTGCAGCGTCTGCCACTTCAAATTCCCCCCCCCTCCCCCCAGAGGTACTTACCTTGCTGTTGTACTCTCCTGCGGTGTCTCCTTCCACTGGCAGCGCTGATGGAGGCATGGTTCCTCTCCCGGGCGCAATGAGAGAGAGATACAGGAAGTGACATCTGAGGTCAGATATCAATCAAATCTGAAGCGCCAAGAAGCTTCCGCCCGGCGCCTGTAGTATAGATTACTATGGCCAACCGGAAACTAATCGGCGCTTCAGAAAACACCTGCAAATGCAGTGCAACGTCTGCAATCTCGCGATTGCATAGATGTGACGCTTCCCATAAGGGCACTGTGTCCGGCGTCCAAACACAATGCACTTAAGGAACTTTTTTTGTTTTGTTTTGTTTTTGTGGCTGGCCTGGACCTGTTTTTTTTGCTCAGCAGGTGTATCTGCAAGATGGCGCCGGAACCGGAAGTCACATGATGCACTTCCGGGTGCCGTTTTTTTATAAGGAAGCACAGCGTGGATACACTGAGGACATGCTGCTTGGGGAAAAGTCTGCCTGAACGCCAGACCAGCGCATTTAGCGGTACAGCAGCAGTTTACTTTACGGGCAATCTCCACTTGCTTCATGGAGCTTGAGGACAGGACTGCGAATGGAGTGTCTGCTCGTATTGAACCAGCGGCAGCATCCGGGTCCCATACTACCCCCAAGGTAAGCCCTTGTCTGTGGATAGCTCTACAGCAGAGGACCTTTTGTATGGAACTGCTTTTCAGTTATGGTTCTTGTTTCTGCTTTTTTTTTTTTTTTCTAGGCCAAACCGGTGAAGAAGAAATGTGGAAACTGTAGGGCCAGGCTTTCTGATAGTTATAGAAAACTATTTTGTGAGGATTGTATTCCAGCCAAAGCTAGTTCAGAGACTGCCTCTTTTAAAGAGTTAATGTATGTCTTCCATGAAGGAGGTTGTGGACTCCTTTCGGTCCCTTAATGACAGGGTATCTGGTCTAGGACCTTCCTCGTCTAGACCCTTAGCTCAAGAGCCTTCAGCCTCTGCTAGATCCCTTCCCTTGTGTCTGTATGTATCTGAGACCATTAGTTCACACAATACTTCTGATCTAGAGAAAGGTGAGAATCCAGTTTCTTCATCTGATGAGGAAGATACAGGTATCTCATTTAAATATCTTTATCCAGTTGAAGATATTGACGAACTACTAAAGTCAATATATACCTTGGAGCAGATTGAGATGCCTCAGCAATCCCAATCTGTGCAGATTAAAATGTATAGGGGTCTACAGGGACGGAAGGCTAGAGCCTTTCCGGTGCACCAGTGACTTAGGGACATGATTCTTTCTGAGTGGAGAGAACCTGAAAAGAGATTGTTCCACTCCAGAGGACACAAAAGAAGATTCCCTTTTCAGTCTGGGTTTGAGGAGGTTTTTTTTCACATGTCCCAGATTAGATGCCCCTATGTCACAGGTGTCCAAAAGGTCAGATCTTTCTTTTGAAGATTCTGGGGTCCTTAAAGAGGAAGTAAACCCTGATGAGTTTACTTCCTCTTTTTTTCCCTGCAAAGGTAAAGCATAATGGACTACTATGCATCGCATAGTAGCCCATTATGTGTCACTTACCTGACACAGGAGCCAGCGAAGTCGCCGCTGTCCCCTGTAGTCCGCCGCATCCATCTTGCTGGTGGCGTCTCGCAGCTCCGCCGAATGACAGCGGCGAAGCCGCGATGACGTCACTCCCGCGCATGTGCACGGGAGTCGACAAATGCGGCAGCTCCATTCTTGGAACTGCCGCGTCTATGGCGACAGCGGTGCCCATTTTCGGGCAAATATCTCCTAAACCATATAGGTTTAGGAGATATTGCTTGGACCTACAGGTAAGCCTTAATCTAGGCTTACCTGTAGGTCAAAGTGGTTTGTAAGGGTTTACAACCACTTTAAGGATAAAATGGATAGAAAGGCCGACTCATTGCTACATAATGCAGCAGCAGATTCAGTGAAATCGGCAGCCATGGCTTCTGCTCTAATTAATTCTGCGGCATCCCCTTTGAAGGCAAGCTCTTATTTGGTTCCTCCTTAGAGGAGGTCCTAGCCCATTCCTCTGAGAAGAGTAAATGGTTCCCTTCTTCCCAAAGGAATAAAACCCAGAATAAGAGGCCTTTTCGTGGCTTCCAAAACAAGACTAATTTTAAAACCAACAGGCAAAGAAGTGGTCTTTTAACAAAGACAAGCAAAAATCAGGGGCTCTCTTTGCTCCTTCAGCCCCTTCCAAAAATCCCCAGTGATGCCAGAATAGGGGTAGGGGGAAGCTTGTCCCATTTCATCAAGCAATGGGCAGAGATTTCCGACAATTCCTTTATTCTTCAAACTCTGGAAAGGGGTTACAGGTTGGAATTCAAAAATCTCCCTACACCCCCCCCCCCCCCCCCCCCCAGAGGTTTTTTTTCTTACCATTTGCCAAGAGACGGCAAGCCATGTCAAATCTGATTTTTGTGCGGGAAACAGAGGGAGTTATTTCTCCTGTTCCAGAAACTCAGCGGCTTTTGTTTGGTCATCAATTTTAAGCGTCCTGAACAAATGCATAGTCTACGGACGTTTCCGGATGGAGAACATTTATTCAGTAAGGAATCTGTTGTTTCCAGGGCTCTTTATGGTTACCCTGGATCTTCAGGACATTTAACTTCATGTACCAATCTGCCAGAGTCACCGGAGGTTTCTCAGGTTTGTGGTTCTCATGGGGAACGAGCCAAGTCACTGGCAGTTCAATGCCCTTCCTTTTTGGTCTCTTGGCAGCACCCAGAATTTTTACCAACACCATGGCCTGGTTTCAGATTCAAAGTGTCTCAATCGTCCCATATCTAGATGATTTTTTTGATCTTTGCTCGTGACAAGGATTCCCTTGTTCAGGATTTGCAGTTGGTTTTACGGACCTTTCAGAAATTGGTGTGGAAAGTCAACTAACGAAAGTCTTGCCTGGTGCCCTCCCAGAGCA
Source organism: Lithobates pipiens (assembly GCF_037356315.1). Taxonomy (NCBI): domain Eukaryota; kingdom Metazoa; phylum Chordata; class Amphibia; order Anura; family Ranidae; genus Lithobates; species Lithobates pipiens. Next base: position 203,945,813 of record NW_027507685.1, on the reverse strand, counting down.
TACTTTTCCTGGGTTATCTAATAGACTCTGTTGTCCAAAAGATTTTTCTTCCCGATGAGAAAATTTTGAAAATTATTCTTCTCTCCATGCAGGCCTTCAAGTTGCTCCCTCAGACCTCCCTTTGGCAGATCATGCAGTTGCTGGGGTTAATGACTGTGGCTATTGGGGGTGCCTTGGGCCCAGTTACACTCCAGACCCCTTCAGGCTTTTCTCTTGCTCCATTGAGATCGCAGGAAGAGTTCTCTTGATCAGGTGGTGCAGCTGCCAGGAGAAGATTTTCTCGATCTCTCTTGGTGGGAGCAACGAGAACATCTGCAGAGGAGGAAGGATTGGGCACAACATTCCCTGGTAAAAATTACCACGGGCGCCAGTCTGTGGGGTTGGAATGCTCACTCGCAAGACTGGCTGGCCCAGGGAGCCTGGTTGCCAGAGGAGGCAGTCCGCTCCTTGAATTTCAGAGAACGTCTAGCCGTGGGGAGAGCCCTTGTGTCTCTGGAAGAGAGGGTCTATTCAAAAGACTTATTAATTTTCTCAGACAATGCCACAACTGTGGAGTATCTAAACAAGCAAGGGGGCACTCGCTCAAAGTCACTTCTGTCATTAACACAGCAGATTCTGTCCTGGGCGGAGATCAATGTCACTTCAGTCAGGGCAGTCCACATCAGGGGGTCAGAAAACGTGTGGGCAAACTATTTGAGCAGGGTGAGCATCAGTTCCAGCAATTGGGAACTACATCAAGGCATGTTCCAGGAGGTGGTGCTAAGATGGGGTCTTCCCACAGTCAATCTTTTTGCCTCCAGTCTCAACAGAAAACTGCCAGCATTCTTCTCTCTGAAGGGAGAGACAGAGTCCTTGGGGACGGATGCTCTCTCCTTCCTGTGGGATTTCACGCTGGCTTCCGCCTTCCCTCCTTTCCCCAACCTACCTCTAGTAGTTTAGAAAATTATTCAGGAATGGCAGAAGTTGTTCTGATTGCCCCTTGGTGGCCCAGGAGGAGTTGGTTTTCCTCTCTGAGGGCCCTCTCTGTGAGTCCTTCCTGGCCTCTACCAGTTCGGAACCAGTGTTGCATCCAAACCCTCCATTTGACAGCCTGGAGGCTGAGTGGCGCATCCTACAGTTAAGGGGATGTTCAGAGAAGGGTATTCAAACTATCTTGGACAGCCATAAGTTAGTCACAAGAAGTACCTATGGGAAAGTTTGTAAAACTTTTATTTCCTGGCTAAGGAAAACTGGTTTAGATTATTTTTCCACTCGCTGTATTTTGGATTTTTTTGCAGACAAGAGTGGAAAAGGGAATCTGTCAGCACCCTTAGGGTTTAGATTGCTGCCCTATCTTTGTTTTCAGAGAGAAAACTAGCAGAGGATCCTTTTAGACAGGAGGTTCTAGACATGCATATTCCTCCCTGGGATCTGTCGTTAGTGTTAAATGCGCTAACAAGGGCTCCTTTTGAGCCTTTGCATGAGGCTTCCCTGAAATTTTATTTCTTTTAAGATCTCCTTCCTTTTAGCTATTACGTAAGGAAGAAGGATTTCTGATCTAGAGTCTCTTTCCTGTAAAGATCCCTTCCGGAGGATGAGAGAGGACAGGGTAGTGATTAAGCCTGATCCTTTATATTTACCCAAAGTCTCTTTCAACTTTCATAGGTCCCAGGAGGTAGTTCTTCCTGGTTTATGCACCTCTCCCAAGAATGCGGAGGAGGAAAGATTTAGTCTGTTAGACGTAAAGAGATATCTTCTACTTTATCTAGAAAAGTCCAATCATTTTAGGAGTTCCTCTCAACTGTTGGCATTATTCAGTGGCCCCAAGAAAGGTTCCAAAGCATCAAGAAGTTCTATTGCTAGGTGGATTAGGGGAGCTATTTGTGAGGCATACAAAGCGTCGGGTCACACCCCTCCTTCTAGAATTAGGACCCATTCAACGCGATCCATAGCCACATCATGGACAGAAAGAGCGGGTGCTTCATGGGAAGAAATTTCTAAAGTTGCCGTCTGGTCCTCATCTCATGCATTTGTCAAACATTATAGAGTACAGATGCTTTCCAGCCAGGACCTCTCCTTTTGTAGGAAAGTGCTTCAGGCTATCGTCCCTCCTTAAGGTATAGAATCTTGCTTATCCTCTCAAGTAGCTGTCCTGGAAGGTGAGGGGGAGGAAAACCCCCGTTAGACTTAATGGTAACGGTATTTCCAGGAACCTTCCAGGACAGTGTCTATATTCCCACCCTATTCTGTTTTTTTATTTATTTATTTATTTATTTTTTCACTGGTCAACCTTGTTTACCTGGTGGTGGTGTTTTTTTTTTTTTTTTTTTAATTTTTTGAGTTTCTGTTTTTTTTTCCTCTACCGAGTGCGCTTTTGGTGGAGGTTTACTTGATCTTCTAAACAACTGAGGGTCAGAAGGAAGGGGTGGGGCATTTTAAATTGTATCTGATTTGTGTTTCCTATAGAGGGCGGAGCCAGTCATCTCTCAAGTAGCTGTCCTGGAAGGTTCCTGGAGATACCGTTACCGGTAAGTCTAACGGGGGTTTTACTATGCAGTGGGGCTGAGCCCTTAGACTTCTGGAGCGGGGGGAGAAGACGCTGCAGAAGGATTGGATAATTAAGATCTTCGTCCTACCTTTTGTCCCCTAGACCTAAACAAGCAATTAACCCTTAACCACTTGAGGTCTGGGCCATAGCCGAATGATGGCTACAGTGCGGACCTCAATTCCCGGGAAGCTGTCATAGGACGTCTTTCCCTGCAGGGCGCACAGGGAGCGCGCTGTGATCACCGCATCACTGAGACTTGGCTGATCACCGATCCTAGTAAGGGGCCGGTCCCAGCCCCTTATCATGTGATTAGCTGTCAGCTGATCACATGATGTAAACAAAAGCTCTGTGGTTGGTTTTTTTTTTTTTCTCCTCACGCTGACAGCGGCTTATGTTGAAGGGACATCGGTCCCAAAGAGGAAGGAGGCACATCTGCCTCCTCTGTGCCATTCAATACCCCCTGCCAGTGCCATCTGTCCTTGTCACCTGCCAGTGCCCACAAGTGCCACCTGTCAATGCCCACCAGTGGTGCCAATCAGTGCCATCTAGCATTGCTGCCTATCAGTGTAAGCAATCAGTGCCCATCACTGCCACCTCATCAGCGTACATCAATGAAGGAGAAAAAGTACGTTTGCAAAATTTTTATAACACAATAATATATATATATATATATATATATATATATATATATATATATATATATATATATATATATATATATATATATATATATATATATATATATAAAAAAATTATATTATATTTTTTATAACAAAAAATAAAAACTGCAGAGGTTATCAAATACCACCAAAAGAAAGCTCTATTTGTGGGATTTCATTTGGGTATAGTGTTCCATGACCACGCAATTGTCATTCAGAGTACATCAGCGCTGAAAGATGAAAATTGGTCTGGACAGGGGTTTAAGTGCCCAGTAAGCAAGTGGTTAATGCTCAGGCACAGCACATCTGCAAGGAATCATTGTGTTCACACTGTGCGGCCGTGGGATACAGCAGGGTGTCTGGAGCGTCCCTGTTCACTGTTTCAGGTCCAAATTAGGTCCACATTTTTGACTGAATTTGGACCTGAAACTGATCCAAAGACTCACAAACCCTGTGCAATGCGCTCCGTGGCCTCCCTGAACACTCTCCTGTCATGAAAATAAACCTGCATCCCATTCGCAATAGTGTGAACCCAGCCCTAAAGTTTTCTGGATTTGGGCTTCAAAATATAAGTTCAACTTTTCTTATGGTTTGTCGCTTTTAAAAGTAAATGTTGTCATGACTAAAGTCACCACTGGGGGCTGTATATAGCTTGTTCATGACTTAGACTGCTAGCAGAAGCTGCAGACTTCCCTCCGGCTAGCAGTCCCAGGCCTCCGGTAGGATACTGGGGGGAGGGGTTCAAAAAACACCCCCCCACCTTCGTAGAAGCTCTCCCCCTCTTCCTGGATAGATAGGGGAAGCTAGAACAATCTGCGGATGCCTCTCCGTTCACCACCTCTGCACGGCGATTTGTCACCAGCTCTCCTCTTCACCGTTCCCCCCCATGTACACACACACACACACACACACACACACACACACACACACACACACACACACACACACACACACACACACATATATTATATACACACACACACACACACACACACACATATATTATATACACACGTCGGATCGGAGGCCTGTGCTTGCATGGAAAAACGCAAATTTGAAGAGGAGGGGGTGCGGTTGGAACACAGAGGGGGCATGGCTTGGCGTGGCGTTAGTGTGTAGCAACGTCCAGTGCAGGAGTGCATTATAAAAAGCTCCATTTGGCTGATTGCAGCTGTTGGAGGGACACGAGCAGAAGGGGGCATGTAAGTGGTGACACAGGCATTTCCTAGGCACATTTACTGAAGCATAAGGCTGAGCATTAATAGCGGCGGCAGTTGCTGGACTATTTGCGCAAGCAGTGGGTGCAATTTCTTCTGGTAGTACCACTGCATTGTGCATCAGGCTATGGTCAGAAGGGGAGGTAGAAACACCCCAAATTTCCCTCAGGGGACCATGAAAAGGCTGATGACTCCTCTTTTGGGGGGTCAAATGTGGAAGGACCTCCTTCGGCTTCACAATTTGAGAGATTGATGGTGCAATCTCTTAGTGAGTTGGTCCGCTCCACTTTTATGCTACCTTTTTAACTGAGTTGGTTGATAAGCCCACTTCTTGTTTGGGTTCACTAAAGCATCCTCAAGCTGTGCATTCCTTTCCTGTCCATTCATTGCTGGAACAGCTTATGTATTCTCAGTGGGATCACCCAGAAAAGTATTTTTTTTTTCCTCCCAAAAAGTTTCCAACTCTTTATCCTATGCAGGAAAAATTCACTAAAAAGTGGGAGATACCAGCAATTGATGCTGCTATATCCTCTGTGAATAAAAGTTTGACTTGTCCAGTAGACAATGCTCAAATGCTTAGGGATGCAACGGATAAAAAAATTGGAATTCCTGTTAAACGCATTTTCTTTGGCAGCTTCAGTGACTCAACCTGCGGTGGCAGTAATTGCTGTATGTCAATCCTTGAAAGACCAGTTTAAACAGGTTCTCAAGGCTATCCAAGCTACCAGGGGCCTTATGTTTTACAATAGCCGCTATGAGAGATTATATTCAGGCCTCGCGCCTTACACTTGGGCTGGTACATATGCGTAGAATACTATGGTTGAAAAATTGGTCAGCCGAAGCATCTTGCAAAAAGCTCCTGGCTAGTTTTCCTTTCTGTGGTGAATGGCTGTTTGGGGATGATTTGGATAAATACATCCAAAAAATTTCTAGTGAAAAAAGTACCCTTTTGCCAGTTTTTAAAAGGAGTAAACGTATTTTAATTTAAACTAGCTCCTTCTGCAGTGCCAGGGGCATCAGCCTCCAGGCAGTCACGACAGCCCTTCGCCATCAAGTTCAAGAGGTAAACCTCAGGGTCAACCCCAGGCACAAAAGAAGTCCTTGGGGGAGGAAACCTACAAAACAAAATGCTAAAGCCTCCTTATGAAGGGGCACCCCCGCTCGCTCGTGTGGGGGGGGGGGAGACTTCTGCAGTTCTCAAGAGTCTGGCAGGAAGAGTGTCGAGACAAATGGGTGACTTCCTCTGTAGCTCTAGGGTACAAGCCAGAGTTCCGAGAGTTCCCGTCTCCTCATTTTTCTCAGATCAAACATTCCCTTGGATCCAGAGGAAAAAAAAGTCTTTCAAGCATTGGACCATGTTTTGTCTCAAGGAGTGATCTTGGTGGTCCCCATGCAAGAGCAGGGATTGGGGTTTTATTCAAACCTTTTCACAGTGCCAAAAACAAATGGAGATGTCAGACCCATTATAGATCTAAATCGATTCCTGAATATGCGCTCTTTTCGCATGGAGTCAATTCGATCAGTAGTCTCCATCTTACAAGGAGAACTTCTGTCGTCAATCCACATCAAGGATGCATACCTCCATGTGCCTATTTTCCCCGCTCGCCAGAAATATCTACATTTCGAGGTAGACAATCTTAATTTTCACTTTGTAGCTCTGCCTTTTGGTCTAGCTACTGCACCTCGAGTGTTTACAAAGGTTCTGGCCAGATTAAGGGCCCAAGGTATAATGATTATAGCTTACCTAGATGATCTGCTCTTGATAGACCAGTCGGTAGCCCGCTTAGACCAAAGTATGGTCACCACAGTCAACTACCTGAAATACCTAGGTTGGATTCTCAACCTAGAAAAAATCTTCCTTTAAAACTGTCAAGGAGATTGGAATACTTGGGTTTGATCATAGATACAGCCCAAAAAAAGGTATTCAAGGCAAAGATCGGCGCCATAAAGGAACTGATTTCAGGTGGTCAAAGCAAAAAATAATCTTTCTGTTGGGCTTTGTATGAGGTTGTTGGGAAAGATGGTGGCTTCATTCAAGGCCGTTTCATTTGAAGCTGCTGCAAAACAGTATCCCACTAGCTTGGGACGAGAAGGTCCAAACTCTAGATTTCCCAATGTGTCTGTCTCCGAGGGTGTGCCGGAGCCTCAGTTGGTGGTAGATAACCAACAATCTGCAAAAGGGAAAATTCTTCCTACCAGTTACCTGGAAGGTGGTAACAGATGCCAGCCTTTCAGGTTGGGGAGCAGTCCTGGAAGAGGCGTCTGTCCGAGGGAAATGGTTCAAATCAGAAATGGACTTGCCCATCAACATTCTAGAGATTCAGGCAGCGAGCTTGGCTCTGAGGGCCTGGACTTTCAGGTTATGGAATTGTCCTGTCAGGATCCAATCCGACAATGCCACAGCCGTGACTTACATCAGTCATCAAGGGGGCACAAGAAGTTGTGTGGCCCAGAGAGGTAAATCGTATCCTAACTTGGGCAGAAAACAAATGTACCTTGCCTATTGGCAGTCTTCATTCCAGTAATAGAAAATTGGCAGGCGGACTATTTGAGTCACCAGCAGTTGTTCCCGAGAGAATGGTTCCTTCACCCCAAGATCTTCCTGGCAATATGCCGAAGATGGGGGATCCCGGACGTAGATCTATTTGCATCCAGGTTCAACAAGATTGACAACTTTGTCAAGAACAAGGGATCCACTAGCATGCGGAACAGATGCCTTGGTGGTCCCGTGGAATCGGTTCTCACTGATTTATGCATTCACTCCTATTCTGTTGCTTCAATGACTTTGCAGGATCAAGCAGGAAGGGAAATCTGCGATTCTTGTGGCCCAGAAGATCTTGGTATGCAGAGATCATAAGGCTGGCAATAGGGGACCCATGGACCCTACCACCATGTCCAGACCTACTCTCGCAAGGTCTAGTATTCCATCCTACTTTACAAATGCTAAATTTAACGGTTTGGCTATTGAGACCCACATTCTGAAGAAGCGTGGGCTGTCAAGTTCAGTGGTATCTACCTTGATTAATGTAAGGAAGCCGGCTTCTAGAATTTATTATAGATTGTGGGATGCATATGTTTCCTGGTGTGAATCCAGGGGTTGGCACCCCAGTAGGTATGTCAAAGGTAGAATCCTTGACTTTCTGCAAATGGGGTTAGAGATGAAGAAGCTGGTCTTGAGTACTATCTAAGGCCAGGTCTCTGCCTTATTGGTATTGTTTCAATGACCACTTGCATCGCATTCCATAACTTTATACAGGGGGTTAACACGGCTTAATCCACCGGTTTGGTCACCCTTGAAACCTTGGGACTTGAATTTAGTTCTGTTGGCTTTATAGAAACAGCCTTTTGAGCCAATACATCATATTCCCTTGGTCCTTTTGACAAGGAAACTAGTTTTTCTGGTAGCCATATCTTCTGCAAGAAGGGTAACGGAGTTGGCTGCTCTTTCTCGTAAAGAGCCATATTTAATTATTCACAATTTCTAAATGGATTCAGCAAGTGATGACCGGACTTTTCGATGGTCTTCCCCACGGACTTTCGGCAGAGTTCCGATGGACTTTCTGAATGAACGGACTTGGCCACACACAGTCACTCCAAAGTCAGACGGATTCGAACGTGATGACATATGACTGGACTAGAATAAGGAGGTTCATAGCCAGTAGCCAATAGCTGCTCTAGCATCGGTCTTTGACTGTCAGACTAGCATACTAACAAACAATGTAGCGCTGTAATGTCAAAAAATGCAACCAAAACCTAGATAAAAATCACCAAATGATCTGGTAGTGAAAGATTTAGAGACAGCACACATTACATGTTGTGCGATCCTGTGAGAAATACAAAAAAATTTGTGCTAAAATACCAGTACAAACATAGACAAGTCCAACTATGACAAAATAATGTGAAACGTGAGTCCAGATATTTCGTTGGTATAAACTATGTATAGCCTTCCGTTCACAGCCAGAAATTATTATAGAAAACGGTGGATACCCTTACCGAAAGTGATGGACACAAACTACTGTATAGTAAATGTGTCATGCAGGCTTGGTCATGGATCACCATCCGAGTAGTCACTGCCCACTTCAGGATCGCTACACTTCAGGTCTCCAGGGGTTCTCGACTCTCTCTCGGAAGTTCCAGTAGGTTAGAAGCTCGGAGCAGGTTCACCATAAACAAAAAAAGTAAGGACACAATGCCTCTCATAGTGAAATTCCACCATTGAAGGTTTTATTAGAAAAAATTCCAAATGACATAAAAATTACATAAAAAATATCCAAAAAAATCACATTATACGAATTAAAGATAAAAAAGCAATATGGGGAGCATGAAACGCTAGACCAACGCGTTTCGACTAATAAGCCTTCTACTGGGGCAGTACCTCCAGGTTTTTTTTTTTTTTTTCCCAAGACGTGGCTGAATACATCTTGGCCTAAATGTATGACTAAAATTTAGTTTATTTTTTTCAAATATAGTTTTTATTCAGTTCCAACAGAAGGGAGAAAGGGTCCCCACATTACACGTCAGGGTTACATCACATCCCGGTATGGGATCACTACTTTCATGAGAACACAATAAACATCAAGGTAACCCCATCTGTATACTTATAACAACATCTAGAGGCCCAATACGCCTAGAGACCCCCCGGGCAGTATCAATGCACCTCCGCCAGGGGGAGCAAGGGCCCTCACTCCCGTCCTTTTCCGTTTTACAGGGGGGTCAAGGGGGAAAGGACAGTTAGAGAGGGAAGAGAAGGGGTGTGCGAGGGGGAGGAGGAAGGGGGGGGGGCAGGAGACGCGATGGCAGCCAGAGAGCAGAGACTGAAATGGGTTGGCGAAAAGCTCTAAGTCTGCAAGAGACGTCGACCCTCGTGTGCGAAGATGAAGAGATTCCAATTGTCCAAAGTTTGTTTAACCACTTGCAGACCAGACCAATTTGCTGGTCAAAGACCAGACCCCTTTTTGCGATTCGGCACTGCGTCGCTTTAACTGACAATTGCGCGGTCGTGCGACGTGGCTCCCAAACAAAATTGACATCCTTTTTTCCCCACAAATAGAGCTTCCTTTTGGTGGTATTTGATCACCCCTGCGGTTTTTATTTTTTGCGCTATAACCAAAAATAGAGCGACAATTTTGAAAAAAACACATTATTTTTTACTTTTTGTTATAATATCCCCCAAAAATATATAAAAAAAAACATATTTTTTTTCCCTCAGTTTAGGCCGATACGTATTCTTCTACATATTTTTGGTAAAAAAAATCGCAATAAGCGATTATTGATTGGTTTGCGCAAAAGTTATAGCGTTTACAAAATAGGGATAGTTTTATAGCATTTTTATTAATAATTTTTTATTATTTTTTTTTTTTTTTACTAGTAATGGCGGCGATCAGCGATTTTTTTTTTTTTTTTTTTTTTTTTTTTTTTTTTTTTTTTTTTTTTTTTTGTGACTGCGACATTGTGGGGTACCCATCGGACATTTTTGACACATTTTTGGGACCATTGTCCATTTATACAGTAATCACTGCTATATAAATGCAGTGATTCCTGTGTAAATGGCAGTGAAAGGGTTAACCAGTGGGTGGCAGTGTAGGGGTTAAATGTTCCTAGGGGTGTGTTACTAACTGTGGGGGGGTTGGGCTTTCATTTAGTGAACACTGATCTCTGCTCCAATCACATGGAGCAGAGATCAGCGTCACTAGTTGCTAGGCAGAATGGAGAAATGTTGTTTACACAGCATTTCCTCCATTCGGCCGCTCCGTGAGACGATCACGGGGATGCCCGCGGCGATCGAGTCCGCGGGTCCCGTGACCAGACTCACAGGGGTCCCGACCAGCGTGGGAGCGTGCCGCCGGCGGTGCGCTCCCGATGGCAGGGCGGCATTGAATATTGGACGTACCTGTACGCCAGTATGCCTGCCCGTGCCATTCTGTCGACGTACATCGTCGTGCGCTGGTCGGGAAGTGGTTAAACACTTCTTGTTTGTTTTGTGATGTGAGGATCAGATCCTCCATCTTCTTTAAAATTGAGTTTATTTATTTTATAAAAATCACAGAGGCAATCAAATACCATCAAAAGAAAGCTCTATTTGTGTGGAAAAAAAGGACACAATTTTCGTATGGGTACAGCATTGCAGGACTGCGCAATTACCAGTTAAAGCGGCGCAGTGCCAAATTGTAAAAAGACAGTAGGTATGAAGCGCAGCCTGCTTATTAATATTTGCACTGAACTAGTGTGATCTGATTGGTTACGAGGCCGCTGGTTTTACATAAATACTGACTTCCAGTTTGGTAGATCACACCCTCAAATGAAGTCAGGGACGTGATCTACTGGAAGTGATGTGTGCGTTCCACGGGCTGGGCAACTAGGAAGCACAGCGCTGCTGTACACCGCGGGTGCCCTTTGTTTCCGGCGACCGGGACAATTCACAGGCACAGTGCACTTTATTATTTTGCTTCATTTTAACTTTAATTTGGTATGCTTAACTTGTATAAAGGGGGTGTTTATGATTAATAAAACTTTTTAGCAGTATTACACTATGTGGACATTTCATTCCTCTCACATGGTTTGCTGGAGCCCCTGATAGCGTGACTGATATCTGGTGGAGGTTTGTGGTAAAACGGCAGAGAGGCATGTTTATCATTAGAAATACAGCAAAACTGTGCCTTTAGTGAGTGCATCCCCATAGGGGAAGCTTCCCACACGTGGAGAAGTGTATGGTGGTAGTTATAAAAGCTATAATAGACCTTCTCCATCTCCTTTTGTATGGACTATATATGAAAGCTTGCCTGGTCAATTAGATCGGACAGGAAGCACTGCTGCAATATTTTTAAGGACTTTTTTTTTTTATTGAGACTCTTTTTTTTTTTATATATTGCATTCACAATATAGTATATGTGCCTAGCACTACCATCCCCAGTTTCAGAGCATAGTCTATAACCATCATCAGCAGAAATCCACTGCATTATGGTCGACTTGTTTACTCCATAATCTCTGCCCTATCTATGTAATAAGGCTATGACTCAGCTTCTAAAGCACACACTGTCTCCTGGTACCAGTAGGAGAAGAGCACTGATACAAACCCATACTAAAAAAAACTGCCATTGCAAAGCCTTTAAATGTTTGCTGTGCATTAAACTTGACTATTCCCTGAATGCAACTGTATGCTATAAGAGGTGTTCTCTTATTTTTACTTTTATACCCAAGCATCTGTATGAGTAAATATATTCTTATACTCGCACACCAAGCATCCCTGTACAGTAAAAAAAAAAAATCTCATACACCAGCAGCCATGTTTTAATAATATTAGCATTTCCAGCAGGCAGTAAGTAAAGTCTTTGTTCTTTTGAAAAGCAACAAATGCCACTGGTATCTGACAATTCTGGGTGTGTTTTGATACTTTGTCTCCAATCACGCCCTGTAGTGACATATTGGTCAGGGAACAAACCAAGCTTTCTTTTGGGGTGTGTGTGGGGGGTGTTTTTTTTTTATTTATTTTTTTTTTTCCTTCTAACAAATGTGTACCTGTTTGAAAAGGGGTAGGCAGAGGTTTCTCTAGATCTCTTCAAAACCTTTTAGGGCAGCGTTAGATGGTGTTCCTCCCATAACCAATATAACTTTCTGCACACGCTATCAAGTTAGTGGTACCACTACAATACCACCCATAAATCTAGAAGGTTGGTAGCACAGAGGAAAGGGGAATTCATGTTTAAACAGTGAAGCTCTTGGCTGGCCAAAAAATATCTCAACCCAGCATATTCAGAATACCTAAATTCTCGTTTTTGTCTAGGAAGATGTAATACAAATAGCTGTCCTCTTCTCTCCTGGAATGTGAGTGGGTCCTCAACATCATTGTGTGAAATACAGTACTGGCAGTGACTGCTGGTCTTTTATGTGATGATGTGAGCAAGTGGGATGGCGTCACAGCCAACAGATGGCCTTAAAGACCCATTCTGGGGAGTGCGATCATTAAACCTGTAACTAGCGGGCAGGAAGACTGCATGATTAAAGTAGTCCTTGGTATTGGTCCCCAGACAAAACCTATTCTGCATATTTCTTTGAAGGGGCCCTGATATTTTGCCCAAAATGGCAGTGTCTCCTGTTGGCTCACCTCAGCAGGAAGGCTCTCTTGCCACCTCCCCACTGCAGCTGTCCATCCTGGGTAAGCTGGGAGGTGTCACAGCCTTCCCATCAAAAAAACAAGTGATTGGGGCAGCACAGTGGCTAAGTGGTTAGAATTTCTGCCTGGCAGCACTAGGTTTGTCGGTTTGAATCCAAACCACAGCACAAACTGCCTGGAGTTTGCATGTACTCCCTGTGCCTGTGTGGCTTTCCTTTGGGTATTCCTCCTACACTCCAAAGATCTGCTGGTAGGTTAATTGGCTCCTGTCTAAATTGGCCCTAGTGTATGTATGTCTGTCTGTGACCTTAGATTGTAAGCTCCTTGTGGGCAGAGACTGATGTGAATATACGAATAAAAAAAAAAAAAAAAAAAAAAAAATATATATATATATATATATATATATATAATATAATATAATATAATATAATATAATATAATATAATATAATATAATATAATATAATATAATATAATATAATATAATATAATATAATATAATATAATATAATATAATATAATATAATATAATATATATATATATATATATATATATATATATATATATATATATATATATATATATATATATATATAATATATAATGTAAAGCGCTGTGAAATTGTTGACAATGCTATATAAGTACCGGTAACAAGTAAAATAAAAAAGCCGCTCAGGAGTTCACGTTCTGGAACATGGAGGTCACGTGCTCCCCCATACCCAGAAAAGGATCACGGGTCAGAAAATATACCTTGCTGGAGGTAGACCTTGAAGACAGAATTATCACTAATAGAAGAAAAGTCTCAATTTTTAAATACTGCAATTTTTTTATAATTTTATTTTTTTTTCCCCTACATTTTTCTTTATTTTAGATACTCTGGGCCTTTGTCTGAGGAAGATTCTCTGCTGGATTCCTGTGCGTTAGGAGCTGCATGTCAGCAGTTTACCGCACTGTGTGTGTGGCTGGTGTCTGAGCTGAAATCTGTGTCTTATCTAGTGGAAAATGTCAGCCCTACCGAAGGTGAGAGCCAGCTACATATATCAATAATGTCTCTATTCCAGCTTTGTGTTGCCTCCTAACTAGCAGCTAAAGTATATGAATAGCCAAAACTTTTTTTGTCGTTTTGATTTGTGTAGGGAATGATTATAACCTCTGTCAGATTTTTATGAGCAGGTGTATACTGCTGAATTTCCTGAAGCTTTTCTTTTCATTACTAAATAGGGGAGGTTGTTTGGGTGTACGATGTTTAGATATTGGGCAGTCAAGGGCTCACGCTACACACTTAGGGGCTTCCATGATCTTAAAGTCCAGATACAATATATTTTTTTTTTCTGTAAAATAAGATGAGAAACATTCAAACAACCAATGTGCTTCAGTGACTAAGGCCCGATTTACGTTGGCAGTGTCAAAACTGTGTTCATTTGTCTTTAGAAGACATTTCTAAATGCATACAAACGTATGTAGTGGTTTATTTTTAATGGTGCCATTTACCTGCGTGTTGGTGCAGTCCATTTAGCTGTGTTTAGAGAAAATAGAATTCTCTGCATCCAGGATTTGATTAGAAATTCTAAATGCTGCTAAACCTGCTTTAGGCTGATCTTGATGGTTTTCATTTAACCTTAAATAGTTCATTTGGACCATGCTGGTCCAGATGAGGCATCTCCCTACCAGTTGTGTGTGCTGTATAAACTTTGTGTAGCCTGAGCTACATACAGTATACAGTGCTGCATTCTGGCAGTAAGATGAGAACTTCTCGTCCCACTTACAGAACAAAATTTGAATGAGCACTGCTCTTCCACTCAGAGGATGCTTTATATGCTATGAATGAGTACAAGGCTTTCTCTAATTGGCTTAGGTAGCGTTTTTGACATCCTTAGCTTGCCTCTCTGCCTCAGCTGATCAGAGGAAGTGTGGTATTCATTCATAGAATACAAAGCTTCCTCTGAATGGCTTAGAAGGGCTCAGCCCGACATGATTTTTTATCTGGAAGAGGATGTTCTTATTTCACTGCTGGAACACAGAGCTGTATACTGTATGTAGCTGAGAACACATACAGCTTATACAGAGCACAGCTGCTGCAGCTGTTGGCAAGGTAAATGGTTTGTTTGAACCAGCTTGGTTTAAAGGGAAAAAGGTGATATAAGCATTACTTACCAGTTTACTTCTCCTGCATTTAGGGCTGCTAAACCTGCCAAAAATGATAAAGGCATGTGAACTGAATATATTAACCACAGTTAGTTAAGGTAATGACTTCATGTGTTTTCTTAAAAAAAAAAAATATATGTATGTATGTATGTATGTATGTATACATATATATATATATATATATATATATATATATATATAATATATATATATATATGATGTGTCAAACAAGGAAATGATTCAAACCTCCATCAGTACCCCATTAATTGACACCTCATCCCTTTTTAGAAATATCAAAAAAGGTTTTTTAAGGTAAACCAAGCCTAAGGGAGTGGGATGTTAACGGTGCAATAAGTCAAAAACTGTATTCTTATTAAAAAATTACAAAATTTATTTATACATAATTCATAAAAGCAGAACAATGATCTCTATAATCATACTGAGGTTATATACAACTTTGTGGTCCAATAGATGGTAAAGTTGAGGTAGTTGCGATTGATTTATCCCGACATGTTTCGCTTAATGCTTCATCAGAGGATAAGCCAACTACCAACATAATAAATTCAAAAAAGAGAAAACATAAATTAATTTCACAAAATACATTTCTTTGTACATAATTCATACAAGTAATCGACATATATAGTGTTTAAAGGACACGAGTGAGGTTCAAAGAAATGATGGAAATATGCTCACCCCCATTTTACCGACCCATTCGTACCCCAGGAAAAGTTATATGACTACCAGATGGATAGAGGAATGCAGGGCAACAAGTACAGCAGCCAGGCAATATAGCTGGAGAGGGCATTGACGGCGGCTAATTGGAACAGAAAAATTGTATCATATCAGCATACTATTTATAAATAAGAGCTATGTTGTTATTATATTTTATACTATAGTCAATATATAGGAGTAATCTGTAGCCTTTTTTTTTAAAAAAGAAAAGAGAATTATATTTTAATATAGCAATCATTTCAAGATTTTTTGCATTTTTAATTTTAATGAATAATTTATACTAGTGGGGCCCAATTACTATTTATTTGAATACATCCACTTACATTTACTGACGATAAAGTAGAATTTCCTTAATATATTTTATTTCCCAGATATTATATTATATCCACCAAAGTGCATAAGGAATTCTCCTTCAGGTTAAAACAAGCCCAGAGTGATAGCACACTCACATGGGCTCTGCAACCTGTTTACACGATATCTAAGAGAAAAAAAATACATTTACCATTAATTGAAGTGTGGATAAGGAAAGAGAGTCATTCTCAGCAATCAAATATTAAAACTACTGACCAGCCAGCAAGCGTGGACTTCCTCCTAGCGCGGCTCCCCCACAATAGAGCCGAATGTTTTGTGTCCCAATAAATATACCGCCGTCCATCGAGCCGGCGTCTGACGTCACCGGCTCGATGCGGACGTAAACAGCGGCAGTGCGCCTGCGCGAGAGAGCCATTAGGGGAATCTGGAGACTACATTTCCCACAAGGCCTCGGTGCAAACACCGGTGTTCAGGGAAACGTACAGGAGGGGGCAGCCAGAGCGCAGCTAAAGCAACGCTCTGGCTAGCACCCCCATATTGCTCCAAGAGTGTGTGTTTCCCTGTCTCGCACGCAGGGACCACCGCTAACCAATGGGCAGCCCGCTCAATCAGATATAATCCGATCCAGCAAAGGTGCCCTCGGGCGTCCATATGCTCCTCTCCAATGCCAAAGTGCCAAAAGCTGCCGACCAGGAGTCATGCATCATAATTGCATGCGATATTCGAACAAATCATGAATCGCATGCCAGACCACATGTGGGGAATGGAAAAGATTTATAAATAAAAACCAATGGGGGATAAAAAATACAAATAGATAAGGGGGGCAGAAAAATATATGTATATATACCCCAATATATCAATCGGTACAATCGCGATAATGGACCAAATCAATCGCGAAATCCGTATATATATTTAATTGAAGGCCCCATTTCGTGTCCCAAAAACAGAATTCACAATCTACTTTGAATATCAATAGTATGGAGTATCACAGATAAGTATTAATATATTTGACATATCAAAATGATATACAACCATATAAACAATAATTAATAAAAAACAGGACGAGACAAAACAAGACTGAACAAAGGAAAAACACAGCAAATATCATCCCCCCAACCCACCCCCCAAAAAATCAAAAACCCCAGACCAAAGGTCCTCAAAGAAATGATCGATAACTCAAATTTTCATTAAACCCAGGAAATATTATTGCTTTTAAATTATATATCCATCTTGCTTCTATTTGTAAGAGTTTTTTGTCAACACTCCCCCCTCTTGAAGAGAGTGGGACATGATCTAGAGCCTGGAATCTAATATAGTCTGGGTTAAAGTCATGATGTAGGCCTATATGCCTACCAATTGCTGTGGTCATTTTTTTATTAAGGATTGGTTTTATATGGTCTCTCATCCTTATTGCGAAGGCTCTTTTTGTTTTGCCTATGTAAAATCCTCCACACCGGCACTGCGCCAAATACACTATGCCAGGTGTGGAGCAGTTCACACAGGATTTCAATTGGTGCCAATTTCCATTTGGTAATCTAAATCTACTACAGCTAGCCATATATCTGCACATATCACAATGTCCGCATGGGTAGGAACCATATTTCCCTATTTTGGATTCATTATCACAGTCAATATAATGACTATGTACCAAACGGTCCTTCAAGGAGGGAGCGCGTTTGTAAGTAATCTCAGGACATTCATTAACATATTTCTTCACCAAAGGGTCGGCTAATAGTAGGGGCCAAAATGTCTGTATTATATCTCGGACGACCCGGGAATGCTTGAGCCCGTTGGTCTGACGATTGAGGGTCTGTCGTTCCCCCCCCCCCTCCACAATCTTTTAAACCCAAATCGAACAATTTTCCTCAACTAAATATTAATCCAAACATTTGGGCATTTACCCAACAAGTTTGCCGAAAAATAGAAAATAGTTCATTTGGGTCTGTTGAAAATTCCAATCTTAATGAACATCAATTGCAGGCATTACACTCTTTACAATCTAATTCCAACTTGATAATTAAACCAGCGGATAAAGGAGGTAATCTGGTTGTCATGGACAAAGAGCAATATGTTCATATGTGTCAAAAAATTTTAAAAAACAAAGATTGGTATCGCCCTATTTCAATCACGATAATTACTAATTATGAGATGCAATTCCGCAATATCATATTTAAAGCATACAGATCAGGAACTATTGACAAAAATACCTGGGAATTTCTAAATACTAAAGATCCTAAGATACCTACCTTTTATGCGCTCCCGAAGGTTCATAAATCCATATTAGAACCTCCGGGAAGACCAATAATATCTAGTTGCCAATGTTTAACGGAAAACAGTAGTTCACTAATTGATAACTATCTACGTCCACACGTTACATCATTATTTTCCTATATTAAGGATACGATAGACTTACTTAAAACAATTGAGGGAATGTCTTTACCCCCAGATTGCTGGCTTGTCACGGTCGATGTGGAATGTCTCTACAACGCCATCCCCCATGATAGGGGGGTGGGAGTTGTGCGGTCATTCCTCAGCGAAAGAGGCCCTCGAGGTGCTAAATATACGGACTTTGTAGTTGAACTGTTGAACTTTGTGCTTAGACACAATATTTTCCAGTTTGATCAGACCCATTACCTCCAGGTGCAGGGGGTTGCGATGGGGACCAAATGTGCCCCATCGTATGCCAACCTGTACCTGGGGGGATGGGAAAAAGAACTATTCTCGCGAGAAGATATGATACCCATGATTGAAAAGGTCCTTGCCTGGTATAGGTATTTGGATGATATCCTTATTTTTTGGTCTGGGACTGAAATTGAATTAAATCAATTTTTCCAACAAATTTTGATTAATGACTATAACCTCTATTTTACTCTTAAATATGATAGAAGGGAGGTTGAATTTTTAGACCTAAAGATTCATGTTGACTCTGAAGGCCTACTGACCTCCTCTATCTTTAGGAAGCCGACGGCTGGAAATACCATTCTACATGCCAAAAGCTCACATCCACCATCCCTGATAAGATCTATACCGTATAGTCAATATCTCAGGCTCAAACGAAATTGCAGTCAGGAATCAGATTATAAATTAGCAGCTAGAGAGCTACATGATAGACTAATAGTACGTGGATATACCCACAAATGCCTGAAAAAAGCATATAATCTAGTCCAGCAAAAAGATAGGAATACCCTTATTTTTACTAAAAAACCTGTTAAAATAACCAAAACTGTAAGATTAATTACTCGACATTCTAATCAAAATAAGAAATTTAGAGATATAATACAGACATTTTGGCCCCTACTATTAGCCGACCCTTTGGTGAAGAAATATGTTAATGAATGTCCTGAGATTACTTACAAACGCGCTCCCTCCTTGAAGGACCGTTTGGTACATAGTCATTATATTGACTGTGATAATGAATCCAAAATAGGGAAATATGGTTCCTACCCATGCGGACATTGTGATATGTGCAGATATATGGCTAGCTGTAGTAGATTTAGATTACCAAATGGAAATTAGCACCAATTGAAATCCTGTGTGAACTGCTCCACACCTGGCATAGTGTATTTGGCGCAGTGCCGGTGTGGAGGATTTTACATAGGCAAAACAAAAAGAGCCTTCGCAATAAGGATGAGAGACCATATAAAACCAATCCTTAATAAAAAAATGACCACAGCAATTGGTAGGCATATAGGCCTACATCATGACTTTAACCCAGACTATATTAGATTCCAGGCTCTAGATCATGTCCCACTCTCTTCAAGAGGGGGGAGTGTTGACAAAAAACTCTTACAAATAGAAGCAAGATGGATATATAATTTAAAAGCAATAATATTTCCTGGGTTTAATGAAAATTTGAGTTATCGATCATTTCTTTGAGGACCTTTGGTCTGGGGTTTTTGATTTTTTGGGGGGTGGGTTGGGGGATGATATTTGCTGTGTTTTTCCTTTGTTCAGTCTTGTTTTGTCTCGTCCTGTTTTTTATTAATTATTGTTTATATGGTTGTATATCATTTTGATATGTCAAATATATTAATACTTATCTGTGATACTCCATACTATTGATATTCAAAGTAGATTGTGAATTCTGTTTTTGGGACACGAAATGGGGCCTTCAATTAAATATATATACTGATTTCGCGATTGATTTGGTCCATTATCGCGATTGTACCGATTGATATATTGGGGTATATATACATATATTTTTCTGCCCCCCTTATCTATTTGTATTTTTTATCCCCCATTGGTTTTTATTTATAAATCTTTTCCATTCCCCACATGTGGTCTGGCATGCGATTCATGATTTGTTCGAATATCGCATGCAATTATGATGCATGACTCCTGGTCGGCAGCTTTTGGCACTTTGGCATTGGAGAGGAGCATATGGACGCCCGAGGGCACCTTTGCTGGATCGGATTATATCTGATTGAGCGGGCTGCCCATTGGTTAGCGGTGGTCCCTGCGTGCGAGACAGGGAAACACACACTCTTGGAGCAATATGGGGGTGCTAGCCAGAGCGTTGCTTTAGCTGCGCTCTGGCTGCCCCCTCCTGTACGTTTCCCTGAACACCGGTGTTTGCACCGAGGCCTTGTGGGAAATGTAGTCTCCAGATTCCCCTAATGGCTCTCTCGCGCAGGCGCACTGCCGCTGTTTACGTCCGCATCGAGCCGGTGACGTCAGACGCCGGCTCGATGGACGGCGGTATATTTATTGGGACACAAAACATTCGGCTCTATTGTGGGGGAGCCGCGCTAGGAGGAAGTCCACGCTTGCTGGCTGGTCAGTAGTTTTAATATTTGATTGCTGAGAATGACTCTCTTTCCTTATCCACACTTCAATTAATGGTAAATGTATTTTTTTTCTCTTAGATATCGTGTAAACAGGTTGCAGAGCCCATGTGAGTGTGCTATCACTCTGGGCTTGTTTTAACCTGAAGGAGAATTCCTTATGCACTTTGGTGGATATAATATAATATCTGGGAAATAAAATATATTAAGGAAATTCTACTTTATCGTCAGTAAATGTAAGTGGATGTATTCAAATAAATAGTAATTGGGCCCCACTAGTATAAATTATTCATTAAAATAAAAAATGCAAAAAATCTTGAAATGATTGCTATATTAAAATATAATTCTCTTTTCTTTTTTTAAAAAAAAGGCTACAGATTACTCCTATATATTGACTATAGTATAAAATATATAATAACAACATAGCTCTTATTTATAAATAGTATGCTGATATGATACAATTTTTCTGTTCCAATTAGCCGCCGTCTATGCCCTCTCCAGCTATATTGCCTGGCTGCTGTACTTGTTGCCCTGCATTCCTCTATCCATCTGGTAGTCATATAACTTTTCCTGGGGTACGAATGGGTCGGTAAAATGGGGGTGAGCATATTTCCATCATTTCTTTGAACCTCACTCGTGTCCTTTAACCACTTGCCGACCGCCGCACGACGATATACGTCGGCAGAATGGCACGGGCAGGCATATGGGCGTATATATAAGTCCCTGCCTGCCCGCGGGTGGGGGGCCCGATCGGGCCCCCCCCGGTGCCTGCGGCGGTCGGCATTCCTTCGAGAGCGATCCGGGATGAGGGGGCGGCCATTCATTCATGGCCACCCCCTCGCGATCGCTCTCGACGAATGGAAATCCCCGGTGACATCACTTCCTCTCCTGTAATGTAAACACAGGAGAGGAAGTGATGTATTCTCTCCTCCGTGTCGGTATTTTTCGTTCCGACACGGAGGAGAGCGGATCGGTGAGTTGCACCAACACTCTACACACACAGTAGAACATGCCAGGCACACTCACACCCCCCCTTTACCCCCCGATCACCCCCCCAATTACCCCTGCCCCCCAGTCACAGTGACACCAATGTCATTTTTTTTTTTTTTTGCATTGGTGTCATTTGTGACTGTAATAACTGTTAGGGCAGTTAGAGTTAGCCCCCTTTAGTTCTAATGTGCCCCCCTAACCCCCCCCAATAAAGGTTTAACCCCGTGATCACCCCCCGTCGCCAGTGTCACTAAGGCTGGGTTCACATTGCAGCGGTTTATGAGAACGAACGTGATTCGCACCGCACTGCAGTGCAAATCACATCCGATCTCTGTGCGATTCGAGTTCAGCCATTCGCCGCACCCGCCGCACCCGCCGCAAATTCGCACGGGACCCTTTTTTTGGTCCGCAGCAGAATCGGATCGCATGGGTGTTCACACCATGCGATCCGAGTTTGCAGATCGCACTGCGATATGCGAACTGATCTGGGGGTGTCAGTAACATTTCACTGACACTCCCAGCAGTTCGCATAGGGCAGTGTGAACTGCCGCCGGGAGGCATGCGATGCGGGAACCCGCCGCGGATTCGCGGCGTTTCCGCATCGCTCCAGTGTGAACCCAGCCTAATAAGCGATCATTTTTCTGATCGCCGTATTAGTGTCACAGGTGACGCTAGTTAGGCAGGTAGGTATTTAGGTTCGCCGCAGCTTTTTATAGCGCCAGGGACCCCCATATACTACCGCATAAAGCCCCCTGATTGCCCCCTAGTTAACCCTTTCACCTGTGATCACCATATAACTGTTACAGGTGACGCTGGTTGGTTAGTTATTTTTTTATAGTTTCAGGGCACCCGCCATTTATTACCTAATAAAGGTTTAACCCCCTGATCACCCGGCGGATGTCATTTGTGACTAATAACTGTTAGGGCAGTTAGGGTTAGCCCCCTTTAGTTCTAAGGTACCCCCCTAACCCCCCCAATAAAGGTTTAACCCCGTGATCACCCCCCGTCGCCAGTGTCACTAAGGCTGGGTTCACATTGCAGCGGTTTGAGAACGGATGTGATTCGCACCGCACTGCAGTGCAAATCACATCCGATCTCTGTGCGATTCGAGTTCAGCCATTCGCCGCACCCGCCGCAAATTCGCACGGGACCCTTTTTTTGGCCCGCAGCAGAATCGGATCGCATGGGTGTTCACACCATGCGATCCGAGTTTGCAGATCGCACTGCGATATGCGAACTGATCTGGGGGTGTCAGTAACATTTCACTGACACTCCCAGCAGTTCGCATAGGGCAGTGTGAACTGCCGCCGGGAGGCATGCATCGCTCCAGTGTGAACCCAGCCTAATAAGCGATCGTTTTTCTGATCGCTGTATTAGTGTCACAGGTGACGCTAGTTAGGCAGGTAGGTATTTAGGTTCGCCGCAGCTTTTTATAGCGCCAGGGACCCCCATATACTACCGCATAAAGCCCCCTGATTGCCCCCTAGTTAACCCTTTCACCAGTGATCACCATATAACTGTTACAGGTGACGCTGGTTGGTTAGTTATTTTTTTATAGTTTCAGGGCACCCGCCATTTATTACCTAGTCTCACTAGTGTACCCCTAAATTTAGGGGTGTCTACTTTCCAAAATGGGGTCATTTGGGGGGGTTTGTGCCATCTTGGCATTTTATGGCCTTCAAAACTGTAACGCCCTTAGAAAGCCTGAAGGCGGTGCTTGGTTTTCGGGGCCCCGTACGCGGCTAGGCTCCCAAAAAGTCCCACATATGTGGTATCCCCGTACTCAGGAGAAGCAGCAGAATTTATTTTGGGGTGTCATTTCACATATGCCCATGGCATGTGTGAGCAATATATCATTTAGTGACAACTTTGTGAAAAAAAAAAAAAAAAAAAAGTTTGTAATTTTCCCGCAACTTGTGGCAAAATATAAAATATTCCATGAACTCAACATGCCTCTCAGCAAATAGCTTGGGGTGTCTACTTTCTAAAATGGGGTCATTTGTGGGGGTTTTGTGCCATCTTGGCATTTTATGGCCTTCAAAACTGTAATAGGTAGTGAGAAGTGAACTCAAAAATTTACGCCCTTAGAAAGCCTGAAGGCGGTGCTTGGTTTTCGGGGCCCCGTACGCGGCTAGGCTCCCAAAAAGTCCCACATATGTGGTATCCCCGTACTCAGGAGAAGCAGCAGAATTTATTTTGGGGTGTCATTTCACATATGCCCATGGCATGTGTGAGCAATATATCATTTAGTGACAACTTTGTGAAAAAAAAAAAAAAAAAAAAAGTTTGTAATTTTCCCGCAACTTGTGGCAAAATATAAAATATTCCATGAACTCAACATGCCTCTCAGCAAATAGCTTGGGGTGTCTACTTTCTAAAATGGGGTCATTTGTGGGGGTTTTGTGCCATCTTGGCATTTTATGGCCTTCAAAACTGTAATAGGTAGTGAGAAGTGAACTCAAAAATTTACGCCCTTAGAAAGCCTGAAGGCGGTGCTTGGTTTTCGGGGCCCCGTACGCGGCTAGGCTCCCAAAAAGTCCCACATATGTGGTATCCCCGTACTCAGGAGAAGCAGCAGAATTTATTTTGGGGTGTCATTTCACATACGCCCATAGCATGTGTGAGCAATATATCATTTAGTGACAACTTTGTGTAAAAAAAAAAAAAAAAAAATTTTTTTTTGTCATTATTCAATCGCTTGAGGCAAAAAATAAAATATTCAATGGGCTCAACATGCCTCTTATCAATTTCCTTAGGGGGTCTACTTTCCAAAATGGGGTCATTTGGGGGGGTTTTGTACTGCCCTGCCATTTTAGCACCTCAAGAAATGAGATAGGCAGTCGTAAACTAAAAGCTGCGTAAATTCCAGAAAACGTACCTTAGTTTGTAGATGTGACAACTTTTGCGCAAACCAATAAATATACAATTATTGACTTTTTTTTTACCAAAGACATGTGGCTGAATACATTTTGGCCTAAATGTATGACTAAAATTGAGTTTATTGGATTTTTCTAATAACAAAAAGTAGAAAATATCATTTTTTTTCAAAATTTGCGGTCTTTTTACGTTTATATCGCAAAAAATAAAAATCGCAGAGGCAATCAAATACCATCAAAAGAAAGCTCTATTTGTGGGAAGAAAAGGACGCAAATTTTGTTTGGGTACAACATTGCATGACCGCGCAATTACCAGTTAAAGCAGCGCAGTGCCAAAGTGTAAAAAGACCTCTGGTCATTTACCAGCAAAATGGTCCGGTCTGAAAGTGGTTAAACACTATATATGTCGATTACTTGTATGAATTATGTACAAAGAAATGTATTTTGTGAAATTAATTTATGTTTTCTCTTTTTTGAATTTATTATGTTGGTAGTTGGCTTATCCTCTGATGAAGCATTAAGCGAAACATGTCGGGATAAATCAATCGCAACTACCTCAACTTTACCATCTATTGGACCACAAAGTTGTATATAACCTCAGTATGATTATACAGATCATTGTTCTGCTTTTATGAATTATGTATAAATAAATTTTGTAATTTTTTAATAAGAATACAGTTTTTGACTTATTGCACCGTTAACATCCCACTCCCTTAGGCTTGGTTTACCTTAAAAAACCTTTTTTGATATATATATATATATGTGTGTGTGTGTGTGACTAAAGTGCATTTATGTTATTTATTTAAAGGATGGAGTTCTATATACACAAATCCTGTGTATGGGGTTATTAGTCAGGATGGGACAGAGAATTCACAGGGTTTTCTTTTTTTTTCTCTCTAATACAGTCCATTACCTCCCCAGGCCCGGCCGATGCAGAGACATTTCAGCTGGAAATGAGTGGTGTGATGAACGAGCTCCACTGTCCATACCCATCTCTGACCACTGGAAATGTTACCTCCAGACTTTACAGCCCTTCAAATTGCCTGCAACTTCTTGGTAAGAATGGCTATTCTTTTAGAATTTATTTGTAATTTTTAAAAGATGTTTATTTTCCTTAAAAGTACATACACCCTTGGCATGAAAAGCTGGTACTGCCCTCTTATACAAAATGCCCAAAAGAAGTCCTTCTTTTCTTTCTTTTTCTTTTCCTTTCTTTTCTTTTCTTTCTTTCTTTCTTTCTTTTTCCCACCAGTCTCTGACTTTGACTTTGTCTCAGTGAAAAATGGACTATCCAAAACCGTCCATTTCTTAATTTGAACCATTTACTTGGTTGATTTGACAATGTGCTTTGCATGATTATCATGTTTTGAAAGATCCTTTTCCAATTCATCTTCAGGTTTTGAATAGACGGCTTCACATTTTTCCCCTTTTGATATGATGCAGAATTCAGACACAGTCTTGTCTCTTTGCATATATGTTCAGTGGTTGAACTGGCACCCCCTCTCATCTCAAACTGTAGTGAATTTGCTGGTGGATCAAAAGCACCATGCAATTTTCCCAGCCACTACGTTTCCAAAATGGTGCATGTTCCTTTTTTTTTTTTTTTCTTGTAGGAAACGCAGGCACGGCAGCCCATTCAAATGAATGGGCTGCTGTGCCCACGCAAACGCGGGTCAGAAACCCACAATAGTGTTAACCAGGCCTGACACCAACTGCTGTAAGAGTTGTCTGCAGACCCAGCAAATAAGAATAAAAAAATAAATAAAAAAATAGTTGTTTGAAATCTATATGCACTCCACTGAAGCTGTTGGAGTACAAATTGTGCTCTATTAACATTTCCCCATCCACAGCAGCTAGGAAAAGTTGCAAAATCCTTGTCACTTCCAGGTCTTACTAGCTAGGGGAGATCAACAAACAGAGGCTCCTTGGTCTTCCTTGCCTCTGTCTGGCAACACCACTCTGTGAGCCCCTGGAATCATAGTGGGGGAAGGAGGGGTGTAGCATAGGTCCATGGAAGCACTTAATTTTATCTGAAAAGTTTACATTTTGGCTTGTAACTTTTGCATGCATTCGCAGCCAGGATTATGTGTAAAACCTCCCGCTGCTGATGAAATATGAGATGTCACTGGCAGCATAAGGGTTAAAAAAAACAGGTTCCACCTGCATATTCCCAAGGTGGGTTCTAATCGTTCACCCCCTAATCTGGAACACCTGATTCTAGATTTTGTAAAGTCTGAATTTTTTTCCATAGGTGTATGTACCCTCCTTCTTCCTCCTTCTTCCTCCTTCTTCCTCCTTCTTCTTCTTCCTCCTTCCTTCCTCCTCCCTTCTTCTTCTTCTTCTTCTTCCTCCTCCTCTCCTCCTCCTCCTCCTCCTCCTCCTCCTCCTCCTCCTCCTCCTCCTCCTCCTCCTCCTCCTCCTCCTCCTCCTCCTCCTCCTCCTCCTCCTCCTCCTCCTCCTCCTCCTCCTCCTCCTCCTCCTCCTCCTCCTCCTCCTCCTCCTCCTCCTCCTCCTCCTCCTCCTCCTCCTCCTCCTCCCTTCCTTCCTTCCTTCCTTCCTTCCTTCCTTCCTTCCTTCCTTCCTTCCTTCCTTCCTTCCTTCCTTCCTTCCTTCCTTCCTTCCTTCCTTCCTTCCTTCCTTCCTTCCTTCCTTCCTTCCTTCCTTCTTCCTTCCTTCCTTCCTTCCTTCCTTCCTTCCTTCCTTCCTTCCTTCCTTCCTTCCTTCCTTCCTTTCTTTTTTTTTCTTCTGAAATGTGAGGACAATTCCACTGAACTGTTGGGCGGTCATATGTCCCCATTTTTATGATTTCCTCTCTTTTCATGTTCTGGTGCCGACTGTAACATGTTTTGAATTACAGATTAATTTTTTTTTTTTTTTTTTTTTTTGTAACAATGGGTTCTTTTGCCGTATGCTATCCAAAAGAAAAACATTTTGGCTATACATACTTAAGAAAATAATATTCAAACCCTTTTGTGTGGGTTGCAATTTTGACTATACAGTACATGCAGTAAACTGATATGATAAAGTTAAAGGCTAAGTTCACTTAAAAAAAAATGCATAAGCAGTCCATTAATGGTAAAACACTATCCAGCTTAAAAAGATACAGCCTTTGTTTTATATTATTTGACTGAAGACTAATCTCTTATAAGCCTGTTCAAAAACAACTGCTCTGTCCTACCATTGAAGTTGGACACAGTGACCGTTGAGTAGACCTCCAACATAATAGGAACAAACCCTCTCCCCCCTTGCTCTGAATTCAGCACATGTGCAGTGTGCCCTCTCTTCCCCCTGTTGCGGCTGGGCTCAGCGCTGCTGCAAAAGGGGGAGGTAGAATGCTCAGCACGGGTTTTAAAAGAAAGCACTCTTCTTGTGATTGTGGGAGCATGCCTAATTTACCAGTATGTCACAGATCCTGGGCAGGACAAGGCAGATCACTCCCAATGATAGCTTTTTTTTTTTTTCAGCCAGGCTGTGGGTAAGTCAAGCATGGCCTACAGTTATGGCATTTGAGGAGCAATTTTTCTAAGCTGCAGAGTGTTTCTAAGTTTCTAAGTACTGGGGCTGCTTGACTAGTACATTTTATTACAAATGTGAACTTGAAGTCTTGTTTTCCACTTTAAAGGTTAACTATATACCTATAAAATAGTACGCCTTTACTAACACTTTTAAAGTATTTTTATAAATGTAAAAATCCATAGTTTAAGAGGCTGTTTTTTCATCAGTTTTCTTAAGCACAGAGCTTGAAGCTGCAAGAATCCTTGGTCGCCACAGCATTCCCAGTTCTGAGCCTACAGATCAACAAAAGGAAGTCCTATACGAGTTAGAGCTGATCAGAAAAGCTTTAGCGTTACCTGAGATTTCTTCAGAGGTCCCAGTTACTCCTTTAATTAAGCAGTTGGAGGACAAGGTACTTGTATAATACTGTTAAAACCTAATAACCTTTTGTAAGGGTTGGTGGACAGAACCTAAGCAAATGGTTTATTTTATGGCTCCATGACCAATTAGAGTATAGAACCATTGAGGTTGCGTTATAAACCAAACATTTATCCAATTTGCATGCAGCTGTTTCCGATTTGATAGCCCTGCTTTGTGCAAGAGTTGGAATTCCTGGCTTCCAGCAGGCTAGCAGGGCTTTGGGGGGAGAGAGAATGACAAGACTACGTGGACAGTTAGGATATGGTGGCTTGATGAATAATTTGCAATGGAAGACATGAAAATCATTTATTTTCTGCTCCACCGGCCAGCTGTACATCCAAAACCTCTGACACGTATCATGAACTAGTGCAGTCTATGTAACTTGTTAGGACTCATTCGAACGTGGTATATCTAACAGACCATCTTTCTACAATGATGCACAGATTACACTTCTAAACGAGTGTAAAAAGGAAATTTCTGCAACAAATGTTTTACTTTCTCATCTATAATGAGAAATGTCAACAAACCTCTGCTTAGTTGCTATGAGGCGCACTAGATTTTCTTTGAAATTTTAAAAAATAATAAAAAAAATATTTATACAAATGGGTTGTCATCCAAGGAACTGGTAAGCTGTTGGGTTAATTAAATTGGTAGTAAACCTGTGTGTGTGTGTGTGTTTTTTTTTTTTTTTTTTTTTTTTTTCCGTTATGCAATCGGCAAGGCAATGTCTTAATGTGCTAGTATGTATCACAGCGATGAGATTTCACTGCTGAAGTGAAGGTGCTTCCATCTTCACCCGGTCTTTCTTCAGGATTGCCAACTCCAGCTGTGAGTAGATGGAGCCACGATTACTTCACGTCAGCACATGTGCCGCATTTATGGCACAGGACTCTAAAGGAATGGACTTGGTGGTCGTTCCTTCAGAGGGCAAGCGTTGGTGACATCACCAGCTGCATTTACAGTAAATATCTCCTAAACTGTGCAGGTTTATGAGGTGTGTGTGTGTATGTGTAATATATATATATATATATATATATATATATATATATATATATATATATATATATATATATATATATATATATATATATATATATATATATATATATATATTATTCTACACACATACACCTCACTTTCGTTCCAGCGAACAGATTGTTAAACAAATTGGTTATTTAAATGACGAGCCACAAGTAATCAATTATTTTTAGCATTTTTAACTACTGTTTTCTGAAAAAAAAAGTCAAAACACAACTCCAACTTAATAACATTGTTTTAATTTGCATAAGTACAGAACTGTACTTATGCAAATTAAACAACGTTATTGAGTTGGAGTTGTGTTTAGACTTTTTTTTTTTTTTTTTTTTTTTTTAGTACAATCCTGTACTGCACAATACAATGATGTACAGTGCCCAAAAAGTAAGAGCTGGTTTGTAAGTCCGAGCGGTTGTTAAACGAGGCGTGTCTGTATATACATTTATTTATTTATTTTCTCCTTTTTAGATAACTGCTCTATGTACAGTTGTACTATGTCTCCTCCTTTGTTGAAAACAGAGTTACGACCAGAACAGTGGGTAAGAAGCAAAATTGTATATTTCTATAATGACCTTTTCAGCTCCAGTATTAAAGTGGTTGTAAAGGAAAAAAAATCCTAAATAAATAAAATGTCATACTTGCCTCAGTGCAGTGGTCCTCTTTTTTTTTTTTTTTCGGGTCCCCCACCTCTGGGCCCCTCCCCCTTGCCGAGTGCCCCCGCAGCCAACCACTTGCTGTTGGGGTACTCATGCGTGCTCACTCCCGAGTCAGCTGTCTGTGTCCATAAAACACAGAGCAGCTGAGAACCAATCCCCCCCCCCCCGCTCCTACCTTACTGGCTGTGATTGGCAGCAGTGAGAGCCAGTGCATCTCAGCCAATCAAGAGGGAGAGACCTGGGAGAGCCTTGAGTCTCCTGCACATCACTGGATCGAGATCGGGCTTAGGTAAGTATTAGGGGGCTGAGGGGGGAGCTGCACACTGAAGGTTTTTTACAGACTTTACAAACACTTTTAGTATTTTCCCACTGGGAGCTGGGACAGATCTTTCTCTGAGGCTACCTTTCGTGATGCATTATTGGCTAAAATAAGAGGCTCAAATGATGCTAACTGTTCAAATCAGTGTAAGCTGCAAATGGGGCTGCGCTGTAGAGTTTATATAACCTAATGGAGGGCATCTGTTGTGTGCATGGCCTTTCCCCAGACACAGTGCTGTGTCTGTGGATGGTGCTTTTCTTGTTCCAAAAAGCGGTGTAACTGGAGTGGACATTTTATATCCATTACATTAAGGCCCTCTTTGACATGGTATGCAGTTTCCTAATTTATCTACAATTGTATGCAACTGAGAACTGTTTTTAAATTAGTTGGCGATATGTACTCCTCAAACCAACCACTGTGCACTGGCTGGAATACTGTGTGTTTTTTTTTTTTTTTTGTTTTTTAAAATGCCATATTTTCTCTTTCGTTGATTGACGGACACAGCTCCTTTAATTCTTGACCTTAGGGTTATCACTCCACCTTCAGGAGAGGACTAGGTAGAACATGCAACACATGTGAAAACACCAAGACTGCACAACACCGCCCAGGGGGCGGTCCCTCTGGCTATAACCCCTCACCCTGCTTCCTGCAGCTCAGTTTTTTTTCTGCCTAGTGTAGAAGGACCTGGCTCCCTGAGGGGTCCATTGGTCCTAGGAATTTTTTCATTATTATTTTATTTATTTTTTTCTACAATTTTAATCCTGTGAACTACAATCAACAGCCGGGCTGGGTGACAGGCTGGATAATATAGATCCTTGCAGTCTCCCCAGCCTGGCCATCAAGTGTGAGCAGTCTCTAGCTATGCGCTGGGTCAGCCATGACGTGCTCCTGGGGTGACCGGTGAGCTATATGCTGCGGGGTACACATGTGACCGGGCTACTGCTGTCCGTGTCAGTGTACCATAACCAGAAGCCACCCCCTACTGCTCAGGTGATGGGTCTGTAGTGGAATGCATCCAGCAATCCCGACAGGAGGGGCACCTATGGCTCTCCCTGCCTCTGCAGGATATAGCAGCTGGGCATTCCCTGGGAGGTCGACTAGGGGGTCTCTCACTCTCCCTTCTTTCTCTATCCCTCATTCCCTCCTCCCCCTGCTGGGGCCGCGCTGTGACTGGGCATGAGGTGAGGTGTATGTACCTGGCCGGGGGTCCTCCAGGGCGGGCCCCTGGGCTTTGGCGGTGGGCTGCGTTGGCTGTTAGGGTCCGTTTTTTATTTACTGCCCTTTTTTCTTCACTGTGAGGTGCTTGGGCTGTTTTACATGAGGAGAGGCCGCCATCATATTCTTGTAGTCTTATGCAGTGTATGTGCTGTAAGTTTTTTTTCATATTTTTATTTTTCTAGAAAGTTTGGCGGCCATTTCCTTGGTGATTTTTTTATTTTATTTTTATTTTTTTATTTTTTTTTACTAGGATGGCCGGCGGCCATTTTCTTGTACCTTCAGTGCGTTTTTACCTCTAGTGCTGGGTCTGTGTACCTAAGGACAGCGCGGCTTTTACTCTGGGCAGTTTGTGACTGTGACTGACACAGGGCAGAGCGGTCAGCAGCAGCACTTGGTCAGGATGGGGAGTCCAGAGGAGGGGCCCCTCAGTCTGCGAGCAGCTAGGGGGGTGGGATTTGTGTACCTTGCCTTAAGTCCCTAAGTTGTGGCAGGCGAGTGAGGGTCAGCATGGCATCAGAAGCTGGCGCTTCTTCCCCAGACATCCTTGCTATTGCAACCTGCTCACCAGCTAAAAAATGCGGTGCCTATGGATGCTTTGTCGGCAGTCCTGGAGACCTTTGTTTCCAGGGTGGAAGCGGCCTGCGAGCGCAAGGGGGCCAAAAAACGCCCCCTGCCCCCCCCCCCCTCGTCTTCTGGGGAGAGCTCTGATTCAGACTCGGGGCCCCGTGGTGACTGGCGGCTCCTGTTCTGGCGTGTCAGAGGATGCGGACCAGGACCGTTTGGACAGGGAGAATGACTATGTCCGGGTTATCGCAAGAAAAATCGCTAGTTAGAGCACTTATCACTGCAGTGCGGGATACCCTGAAGTTACAGGATGCAGAAGGAACTTCTGCTGAGTTGGCTGTCCCTTTTGGGTCTTGCAAACCGGCCCGCACGCCTAAGGTGTTTCCATATTTGACTTATTTTGTACAAGGAATGAGGAAGTCCGCAACGGGCCTTTTCAGTCACGAGAAGAATGGCGGTGTGTTACCCCTTTGAGGAGAGTCTGCTGAAAAAATGGGCATCTTCTCCGGTCGTTGAACCACATACACCCCCCCCCCCCCCCCCGTATACAGGTTAAATAAAGTAACCACGATTCCAGTAGAAGGGACTCCTGCCTTCAAAGACCCAGCCGACAGGAGGGCCGAGGCAGTGGCTGGTCCATGTTCACGGTGGTGGGGTCAGCGTTACGACCTGTGCTGGCCACAGCCTTGGTGTCGCAGATGCTTACTGAATGGGCAAAGTTGTTGCACCGTGAATTGGAGATGCAACAGTCTCCCCCGGTCTGCATAGAACTGGCAGATCAGCTGGTGCATGGCTTTAAGTATGTCTGTGATGCGGCCCTGGATATGGTTAACCTGCTCTCTAGAGCATCAGTATCAGCAGTGGTGCTAGGGCACCTGATTTGGCTGAAATGCTGGTCTGCGGACCAGGCATCTAAAAAAAAAAAAAAAAAAAAAAAGAACTGGTGGATTTGCGCTTCCAATGTGAGAGGCTATTTGGAGCTTCGCTGGATGACATTATTAAAAATGTTACCGGTGGGATGAGCACGTTGTTCCCACAGTCCAAGAAGGGTAAGGAGCCACGCCGTAGGCAAGGTCCCTCTTTTTTCACGTAGAAACACCTTTTTTGCCCGCCCGGGTCGGCACGTAAGCGTTCCCAGTTCGACAAGGCACCTGCTGAAGGACAAAAGTGTCCCTAGTTTTGCAAGACAAACTGTGAACAAAAATGTTACCGCATGAAGGTATGCCCCCCCGTACTTACATGTACCCATATGCCTCAGGCATCAGAGGTTTCTGTGATTTGCAGTCGGGGAAGAGCACTACCAGTCTGTGGCTCTCCCTTTTTGGCCTGGCGTCAGCACCCCGAGTCTTTACCAAAGTGTTGGCTCCAATTCTGGCGCTGTTAAGGCAACGTGGGATCGCAACCGTGGGTTACCTAGACAACCTCCTTCTGAGAGCAGCTTCCCCTCAGAATTAAGGGAGAATGTAGCGATCGCCATGCAGACTCCTCGGGAGTTTGGTTGGGTGCTGAACCTAAAGAAGTCAGTGTTAGTGCCGACTCAACGCATGGAGTACCTGGGCTTACTGTTGGACTCCTCAGAAGCGAGAGTTTTTTTTTTTTTTTTTTCTCCCTTCAGACAAGCTGCAGACTCTTCTAACTGCAATGAAGTTGTTGGTGAACTGCAGGTGGTCGTCGCTGCGCTTCTGCATGCAAATTCTGGGCCTCGTGGTAGCCACTTTCGAAGCGGTACCGTACGCTCAATTTCACACTGGAGTCTTGCAGAAGGAGATTTTGTCAAAATGGAACAAATCTCCATTATCCCTGGATTGTCAAATTCAGGTGAGCCAGTTAGTCAGGTATTCCCTTCTCTGGTGGCTGTGGGCTCCGGCCCTTCGGGCTGGGAGATCGTTCCTTTCTCTCCATTGGACGGTGATCACGACGGACACCAGCCTGACCAGTTGGGGGGGGGGGGGGAGTTTTGGGCGTTCAATAAGCCCAGGGCCTTTAGTTGCAGGAAGAATCTGAACTGCCAATCAATGTGCTCAAGCTTTGGACGATCAGACGGTGCCTCTCCACATGGTTCAGGAGGCTACAGGGGCATCTGGTCAGGATCCAGTCGGACAACGCAACAGCGGTGGCATATGTCAACCATCAAGGAGGAACAAGGAGCTCAGCCGCAGCACGGGAGGTCGCTCACATCCTTCATTGGGCAGAGCGGCTACCTAAGTCATCAGATGCTGGACCGAGGGGAATAGTCCTTGCATCCGGATGTATTCTGTCTCCTTTGCCTAAGGTGGGGCACACCAGATGTGGACCTCCTGGCCTCTCGGCTCAATCAGAAGGTGCAGAGGTTTGTGTCCAGGACAAGAGACCCCTGGGCGGATGAGTCCAGACTCTGTGGCTCCATGGGGGCATTGTCGACTGATTTATGCCTCCCCTCTCAAACTTCTACCACATTTACTGCGCATGGGTCTGATACTTCATCCTGCTTTACCGTTGCCGGTTTTAACGGCATGGCTGTTGAAAACTGGGCACTAAGGGAGCGAGGTCTGTCAGACTCTAATTTCCACTATGCTGAGGGCATGGAAGTTGTTTTCCCAAAAGATTTACCATCATACGTGGAAGGCTTACATCTCCATGTGTGAGGAGATGGGGTGGTGTCCGCGCACATACTCAGTTTCCAGGATCCTGCAGTTTTTCTAGCAAGGAGTGGATCAGAAACTTGCCTTGAGCACCATCAAGGGGCAGATATTGTGTATTTTTTTTTTTTTTTTTTTCAACGTCCCTTGGCGGCTCACTCATTAGTGGGTACTTTTTGTGCAAGGGGTTCGACATGTAGTCCCTCCGATTCGACCACCACTACCTCTGTAGGATCTGAATCTGGCGCCATTGGCGCTCCAAAAACCACCGTTTGAAAACATTAGGGAGATTCCCTTGTTAACTTTCTCAGAAAGTAGTCTTTCTAGTGGCTATTACATCTGCCAGGAGGGATTCTGAGTTGGCGGCCTTGTAATGCAAGTCTCCCTACCTGGTCATCCACAAGGCTAAGGCAGTTCTACGTCTGGCCCTCTCCTTCCAAAGGTGGTTTCGGCATGCCATCTAAATGAGGACATTGTGTTACCGTCCCTATGCCCAAAGCCGACACACCCGAAAGAAGTTACCTTACATTCCCTGGATGTGGTCCGGGCTCTATGGGTGTATCTGTCTGCTACAGCTCCCTTCCGGAAGTCATACTCTGTTTTGTCTCGGCTGGTCTGATAAAAGGTCTGGCAGTCTCGTCGTCCATCATTTCTCGTGGATCAGACAGATGGTGGTTCAGACTTATGCCTTTAAAGGGCTGGGTGCCCCCTTTTTCCTGTAACCGCTCATTCCACCAGGGCAATTGGAACCTCCTGGGCTTTCCGACATCAAGTGTATGTCTCCCGGGTGTGTAAGGCAGCGACTTGGTTGTCTGTTCACACTTTCACTAAATTCTACAAAGTTGATGTAAGCACATCCTCGGATGCTTGCTTCGGCCGCAAGGTTTTGCTGGCGGCTGTGTAAGGTTGCAATTTACACTTTCAGTTACAAGTTTGTTGTGAACGTATCTTTTTGATGCATAAGTTGGCCGCAGGTTTTGATGGTGGCCTTTTAAGATGGCAACTCCTCTGAGGTGTTCCTTTTGTTGTGGGTGAAGTTATGTTTTGCTGTTTCCACCCCTCGTTCAAGAATTAAAGGAGCTGTGTCAGTCACTGAACGAAAGAGAAAATTGGATTTTTGTACTCACTGTAAAATCCTTTTCTCTGAAGTTCATTGACTGACACAGCACCCACCCCTCCTATTTCTGTTTGTACTGCTTTTTAACGAACTGAGCTGCAGGAAGCAGGGTGAGGTGTTATAACCAGAGGGACCGTCCCCTGGGTCGGTGCTGTGCAGTCTTGCTGTTTTTACATGTGTTACATGTTCTGCCTAATCCTCTCCTGAAGGTGGCGTGATAACCCTAAGGTTAAGAATTAAAGAAGCTGTGTCTGTCAATGAACTTCAGAGAAAAGGATTTTATGGTGAGTACAAAAATCCCATTTCCTGCATGGTGCATACTTCTCTCCTATTTAAAGATGCATGGGTTTTATTAACACAAGTCTACTCTTTTCACAGGCAATGCTGCAAGAATTGCATTGGGCTATGCTCAGAGAGTATGAGTGTAGAATGAAGATGCTGATCACAAGATTTGATGTCACTGTGCAATCGTTTCACTGGTCTGAAAGAGCAAAGGTCAGAGGCAGTCATGTAAAATAACATCTGTTTAACTACAAATGAAAATCAAGCTGCTCCCTGCTGCCTTCATCATGAATTGCGCTGTTCAGGAATTTGGCAGAACAGCAAACAAATAAAATTATTATTTCTCTATCGTACATCATGGAACACAGAGCCTAAGTAATTACTTAATGGGTTATGGGCCACCTTCAGGTGTTGACACTGGTATACCCAATCAAGGAAGTTCGCTCCCTATATAACCCCTCCTCCTTCTAGGAGCACATCAGTTTTTCGCCAGTGATTAAGGTGTTGGTCACGTGTGAAAATGTGCTCTGAGGAACTCCAGGAAGGATCCATGCTGGATTTAAAAAAACCTCCACAACCGGATCCATCCATGCCACTGAGGCCACAGGATGGTACCCGGGCCTCGCATAGAAGAACAAGGTTTTGCCTATAACTCTTCTCTTTGAGGGCTAGACCCTAGGAACCAGGCCTCTTTTTGGTCTTCCTACATTACCTAAAGTTGCTCCTGAGGGGTTCTATACAGGTCCAAAGGAGTGGAACCCTTTCTTCCATGTATTTTAAACCTTGTAATGCCTTAACTCCTCTAGAGGAAGTAAAGGTACACATTACTTCAGCAGCTCTGTGTCCAGCTACAACAGCATGGTGTGTCCCTGTATCAGGAGGGGAAATAAGTAGCTGGGGGTACATTATGTATACTGCACAAGGAATATTACATCCTCTCTTTAACCACAAGATGTTTGAGCAGATGTTTATTCAAGGTGTGGCAGCATTAAAAGTCCTTTTCAAGAAATAAGGAGAATTGGAACAAAACCCTTGACCTGGATGGGAAGAATTAACGCCCTAAAAATGATTATATGGGCTAAAATACTGTATAAATTCCAGATGCTCCCGAGTTACATCCCTCCAGTATATTTTAGAATTATTAAGTCTCTAATTACTAAGCTCATCTGGAAAAAGAAACCTAGAATTTTACTAAAGACTTTACAAATGGAAAAAGATCAGGGAGGATTAAATGTACCGGATTTTAAAAAGTACTATGAAGCCGCAGTACTAACACGGGTGGTGGAATGGACAAAACTAGATGGTAAAAAAAGATTGGTAAAGATAAAACACAGTTTGTCAGGCACAAATTTAGGAAAAGAAGTTTGGACACCTCCAAAATATAGATCACTAGGGGAGACAACACCTTTACTTACAAAAAATGTGATTAGAGTTTGGGAGGGAGTATACAAACACAATAAATGGAAATATAATTCCCCATTAATATATTTAAAAGATAATAATTTTTTTCCACCAGGTAAAAGCACTATAGGAGGGAAGTGGGTAAAAAAAGAAAATATACAATTACGACACATAATAAGAGGGAAAAATAAAAACACTAGAAACATTACAGAAAGAAAAATATTGGAAGGATTTAAATGAGTGGCGGTACTTACAGCTTAGGCATTTTTTCTCAGGGTTATCACAACCATTAAGAGACGGAGAAAAATTGACAGTCTTCGAGCGGATATGTGAGGTGAAAACACCACGGGTAGGGATTGCCCAGATTTATAAAGCACTGAGACGAGAATGTGAAGTAGAGGTGCCAACATTCATAAAAAAATGGGAAGAAGAAATAGGACCACGGGGGGAGAAACACAGTATAGAAAAAATAGTGAAGATAGCACATAGATCCTCGGAAAATATTAAGATGATAGAAACAAATTATAAATTCTTAGTCAGAAGGTATAGGACTCCAGATATAATGGCAAAATATCAGGAGGGACAATCTGGGAAATGCTGGAGGGGGTGTGGGCAAACGGGAAAAATATGGTGGTATTGTCCTGGGATCAAAGAGTTCTGGAGAGAAATAATAAGATATATTAAAGTAATGACTAAAATCCAGTTACTAGAAAACCCATGGACATGTCTCTTCCATGGAGTAGATACTCCAATCAAAGAGTATAGAAACTCACTCATAAGTTCCTTGATAAACGCGGCAAAGACCTTGATTCCAAAAAAATGGAAGGAAACAGAAATGCCCAAATTAAGAGAGCGGTTAGAAAAAGTAGAAGAAATATATAAAATGGAAGGTTATGGAGTAGAGGAGGAGAGGGAAAGCAGAGGGTCTCATAAGAAATGGGAGAGCTGGAAAACATTTAAGCTAACCAAGAACTATAGCGAGGTAATGGGGCCGTAGGGGGGGGAAGCGGAAGGTGGGACTCCCCACTCTCCTGCCCACAAGATATGGAAGATGGGCAGGAGAATGGGGAGGATTGGAGGAGGGAGGGAGGTAAAAGGAGAAACGATAGATAACATGTAATATGTACGGTACAGATGTTCTCTGGATCCTCTGCTTGTTTTCCTTTAGTCTGTTTTGTATTAAAAATAATTGGAAAATTTAATTAAGGAATAAAAAAAAAAAGTTGTTTTCACACTTACTAGTAAAGCCGCCCACCCCCCCTCCAGGGGGTGCGAGGCAGCTTTCTTATACAAACACTTTTAGTTATACCTGCCTTTTAGCATTATTTTTAATGCAAGGAAGGCCAGCTTCTTATATAGAAGAAAAAACTCTGTTCCTGCCTGTAATGCTGCAGGGCGGCTGCAGCCTCCTTTCCTTCAGGTCTGTGTCTCAGACCCGAGTGCCGTGTCCGTGCGGGCTGAAGTTAACTTGAAAGAGGAGGAGGGCGGGTCAATAGAAGGGAGTATGGCCCAAGGCAGTTGGTGCCACGTGCGGGACTCTGTGTACACATGAAGCACGCAGCGCGCACAGCAATCAGGCTTACACCTGAGAAATCTTTTTAAAAGCAGCGCTCTTATGACTAAAATGTCTCTACCAGAGCAGCTGAATGAAGAGCTGCAACACAGGACACAGGAGCGCTGGAGAACGCAAGGGGTGTTCACAGGCATTTCCAGTACAGGAAAATACAGTGTTTACCATCAGATTCATTTTTATGTTGCATTATTTTTACTATTGCTCAGCAAATGGTACATTTTTATTAGAGTGCCTCTGCTTTTGTGCTTAGCCCTATGGCTTCCAAAAGCACCTAAAGTTCCACCCCCAGGCGCTAGGAACTCCAGTCATGCCTCCACACTGTCATCCTCTCCAGAGATACCAGATATGGCAAGCCAGGGGGAGTTTTTGTAACCTATTGGTGGTGCAACTGCTTCTTACTTCAGCCCCTGTATACATGACTGAATGCATTTTCCTCTGCCCTGCAGGGCTTAAAAGGAAGATTAGTAGCTTTAATCACATCCTCCATCCAAGGGGATAGGAAGCGTGCTAGATCCCCTTTCCCCACCTCAAACCCTTTACCAAGGGAACAGTGGGCACAGGATGAGGTATTACCCTCAGGTGATCACCAGCCGAGTTTTCTTCTCCAGAGAAAACAGTTGATGAACCTTATGCAACCTCGCAATCTGCGAGATTGATAGTACAAACTCTTACGGAGCTGGTTCGTTCCACTTTCATGCTACCCCTAACAGCCATCTGAAAGTTCGCTCCCTTCCTTGGGTTCTTTAAAAACTTTTACAGCCTTTTCATGCATTACTAGAAAGGCTTATTTATGCTGAATGGGATCCTCTGGATAAGCATTTTCTCCCTCCAAAGAGTTTCTCCGTTCTCTATCCCATGGAGGAGAAATTCACAAAAGATGGAAAGTACCAGCAATAGATGCTGCAATTTCCAGCATCAATAAAAATTTAACTTGTTCAGTAGAAAGACAATGCACAAATGCTTAAATATCCAACAAATAAGAAGTTGGAAATTTTGTTAAAATCCTCTTTCTCAGGCTGCAGTTGCTGTGATAGGCATCTGTCAGTCCCTAAAGGACCAGTTCAAAGAGGCCATTAGGGAGGTCTCTGCACAACAGGCCAGTGAGTTAGCCGAACTCTAAAAGGTGCTATGTTTTGCCATAGATGCCATAAAAGACTATCCAACAAGAGTCCCGCCTTGTGCTTGTGCTAAAACACATGCGTAGGACCCTGTGATTAAAAAGTTGGTCAGCCGAAGCATCTTGCAAAAAAGCTTCTGACTAGTTTCAGGGGGAGCGACTATCTGGGGAGGATTTGGTAAAATACATCCAAAGGATTTCTAGCAGGAAAGGTACTCTTTTGCCCAAAAGAAGGTATAAACGTCCTTTTATTTAAACTGACTCCTTCCTCTGCGGAGGAGACAACTGGAGTTGAACCTTTTTTTCAGCCTCGCAATCAGAGTGCTAGTACAAATCTTACAGCGATGGTTCGTGCCTCTTTCAAGCTACCTCTAGTAGCTGATAGTTCTGTTTCTTCTTGGGTTCCCTAAAACCTTCACTGCCTTTTTCATACATTTCCCGTACATGTAAAGATCCATCACCGCCCCCAGGGGCCACTCCCTTGGTAATTGACACTGACATGTGGACGATGAGAGAGGAGAAGTTTTATTTGAAAGGCGCATTAATGCTGGTTCTCTGGGGATGCACTCACCAATGTGCTGCACGTGGTGAATTTTGGTGGATGTTTTCTACAAATCGCAGCAAGGACCTTCTAAGCCCTTGTACACACGGTCAGACATTCTGGCAACCAAATCCATGGATTTTGTCTGAAACTGTTGCATACACACGGTCGGACAAAGTTGTCGGAAAATCCGATTGTACATAACGTGATGACGTTATTTCGTTACGCCGGGACTACGTTCAGGCTAGTAGCCAATAGCTTTGGTCTAGGAATTTGATCTGAGCATGCGTGGCACTTTGTCCGTCGGAGTATGTCCGATCGGAGCATTTTGTCGGGAAATTCCATCGGAATCTCCGACCGTGTGTACAAGGGCTAATACTTCTCCCCTGCCACTATACAGTCATGTCCTTTGTTGACTTTTTATGTGAATCTGTTTTCACTTGGATGTGGACAGAAAGCGCTGCTACAATATTCTAAAAAGGATGTTTATTGTTTAATCTTTCTTTATAATGTTTTTAAATGTACAGATCCACATAGAAATTCAACAGATCCATTCTAGATCTAAAAGAATCTAAATCGGTTCCTGAAGATCCGCTCCTTTCTATGGAGTCTATCAGGTCAGTAGTTTATATCCTACAAGGAGGAAAACTTCTGGCATCTATCGGCATCAGGGATGCATATCTGCATGTCCATATATTTCCCACTCGCCAAAGGTTTCTGCCGTTCGAAGTAGAACAGCATTTCAGTTTGTAGCCTTGCTCTTTGGGCCAGCTACAGCACCCCAAGTGTTCACAGAAGTGCTAGCCCCACCTCTAGCCAGGTTAAGGGCACAGGGCATAAACAGTCTTGGAATACCTAGATGATCTATTGCTAATAGATCAATCAGTGTTCGGAGTAAGGTGTACGCATTACAACTAGTTACTTGTAAAAGTCTGGGTTGCGTTCTCAACCTAGTGAAGTGTCCCTTAAAACTGCAAAAAAAGCTGGAGTATTTGGGTCTGATCATAGATGCAGCCCAGAAAAAGGTGTTCTTGCCCAGGCAAAAAACAACTCCATAAGAGAGAGTTGGTGCGGATGGTCAGGTCAAAGGGAGGTCCCTCCATTCGCCTTTTGCATGAGGTTGTTAGGAAAGATGGTGGCTTCATTTGAAGCAGTTCCCTATGCCCAGTTCCCTTTGAGACTGTTACAAAACAGTATTCTATTTGCTTGGAACAAAACGATCCAAGCTTTGGACTTGCCAATGCGGCTGTCCCCAAGGGTGTCCCAAAGCCTCAATTGGTGGTTACTAAAGAATCTGCTAAAAGGTAAATCCTTCAGACCCGTTATCTGGAAAGTGGTAAC
The DNA here is from genome assembly GCF_037356315.1 of Lithobates pipiens. Lineage (NCBI taxonomy): Eukaryota > Metazoa > Chordata > Amphibia > Anura > Ranidae > Lithobates > Lithobates pipiens. Next base: position 203,903,764 of record NW_027507685.1, on the reverse strand, counting down.
GACAGAGAAGACAACTGTCCAAGGACAGTGTTCAAGAACCGTAAGAGCCTTGCCCATCAACATCCTAGAGATTCGAGCTGTGTATCTGGCTCTGAAAGCCTGGACTTCCAGGCTAAGGGATTGTCCTGTCAGTATCCAATCCGTCAATGCCACAGCTGTCTCTTAGCTCAGAGAGAGGTGAACCTTATACTTACTTGGGCAGAAATAAACATTCCGTGCCTATTGGCAGTCTTCATTCTGGGAATAGGGAATTGGCAGGTGGACTACCTAAGTCTCCAGCAGATTATTCCCAGGGGTTTCTTCATCCCGACATTTTTTTCGGGCTGTTTGTCAAAGATGGGGGACTCCGGACATCTTCTAGCATCCAGTTCAACATAAAGTTAGTTAACTTTGTGTCCAGCACAAAGGATCCATTTGCATGCAGAACAGATGCGTTGGTGATGCCGTAGGATCAGTTCTCGCTGATCTTTGCATTTCCCCCTATTCAATTGCTGCCTCGACTTCTTTGCAGGATCTAGCTGGAAAGAAAACCGGTAATTCTGGCAGCACCAGCATGGCCCAGAAGGTCATGGTATGCAGAAATCATAAAGATGGCAGTGGAGGGTCTGTGGTCCCTTCCACTAAGGCCCGACCTGTTCTCACAGGGGCTGATATTCCATCCTACTTTACGAACACTAAATTTAACGGCCTGGCTATTGAAACCCACATTCTGAAGAAACCTGGGCTTTCCAGGTCGGTTATCTCTACTTTGATTAATGCAAGGAAGCCAGCTTCCAGAACTGTATATTATAGAGTCTGGAAGGCTTATGTTTCCTGGTTTGAATCCAAGGGTTGGAACCCTTATGCCGTGTACACACGATCGGAATTCTCGTCGGAAAAAGCTCTGATGGTTTTCCCGACGGAATTCGGCTTAAGCTGTCTTGCCTACACACGTCGCATCAAATTCCGATAATTTATAACAAGGTGACGTACAACACGTACAACGTGACTATAAAAGGGAAGTTCAATAGCCAGTAGCTAATAGCTTCTGTCTCGTAGTTGAATCTGAGCATGCGTGATTTTTGGCATGTCGGAATTGCATACACACGATCGGAATTACCGATTAGAACGTTTTTCCGTCTGGAAAATTGAGAACATGCTATCCATTTTTGGCTGGCGGAAATTCGGACAGCTAAATTCCAATGAACCATACACATGGTCGCATTTTCCGATGAAAAGCTCTCATCGGTCTTTATCTGGCCGGAATTCCGATCGTGTGTACGCGGCATTAGAGATATAGAATTCTTGCCTTTCTTCAATTAGGCATGGAGATGAAGTTGGCCTTGAGTACTTTTAAGGACCAAGTCTCAGCCTTATTGATTTTATTTCAAAGACCGCTTGCTACGCATTCTTTAGTCTGGGGTTTCATGCAAGGGGTGATGCGGATTAATCCGCCAGTTAAATCACCTTTGAACCCTTGGGATTTGAACTTGGTTTTGTCAGTGTTACAAAAACAGCCATTTGAACCAATACAGCATATTCCCTTAGTCCTTCTGACAAGAAAGTTGGTATTTTTGGTTGCTATATCCTCAGCAAGGAGGGTTTCGGAATTTTCTGCTCTTTCTTATAAAGAGCCATATTTGATTTTTCATTAGGACAGAGTGGTGCTACGCCCCCGTCCAGACTTTTTACCAAAAGTGGTTTCAGGTTTGCACCTGAACCAAGATATTGTCATGCCATCTTTTTTTCCAAAACCATGTTCAAGGGAAGAAAAGCCACTACATTGTCTTGATGTGGTAAGCAGTGAAAATCTATTTAAAGGCAACTGCTCAGATTCGTAAGACTGATGTCTTATTTATTCTGCCAGAGGGTCCTAAGAAAGGACAGGCAGCGTCAAAATCCACTGTTGCTAAGTGGATTCGACAAGTGATAATTCAAACTTCTGATTTAAGGGGTAAGATTCCCCCGTTTCAAGTTAAGGCGCACTCCTACCAGCGCAATTAGTGCTTCTTGGGCAGTGCGTCACCAGGCTTCCATGGCTCAGATCTGTAAGGCCGCAACTTGGCCTACATTCACAAAAATTTTATCAGGTGGATGTAAGGAGGTATGAGGATATCACCTTTTGGGCGCAGTGTGCTGCATGCAGCAGTATAAGCCCTCAAGTCGTCTCTCCCTCCCCTCAAGTAGCATTGCTATGGGACGTCCCATTAAGTAATTACTTAAGCTCTCTGTCCCATGATGAACAATAAAGAAAATAGGATTGTTATTACAGCTTGCCTGTAAAAATCCTTTTCTTGGAGTACATCATGGGACACAGAGGTCCCTTCCCTCTTTTTTGGGATTTAAGTATATTGCTTTTCTACAAAAACTGATGTGGAAGGAGGAGGGGTTATATAGGGAGTGAACTTCCTTGATTGGGTATACCAGTGTCAACACCTGAAGGTGGCCCATAATCCATTAAGTAATTACTTAGGCTCTGTGTCCCATGATGTACTCCAAGAAAAGTATTTTACAGGTAAGCTGTAATAAAAATCCTATTTTTCCCTCTTTAACCCCCTTGCTGCCAGATCAGTTTTTGCACACATTTTTTTAAAAATAATTTTAGGCCTGGATTACATAAAACCCCCAAGCCAGCACCCTTGGAGAATAAAATATTGGTTGTTCCAATTTTTTTATGTCACTTGATCTTACCGCAAAGGTCTAGGAATCCAAAATTTTTGTAAAAAAAAAACACAGTAAAATATAAAAGATAAGGTTGCACCGAGTAAACAGATGCCTCAACAAACCTTTAAATTTGTGCACACCTGTGAAATGGCGACACTTCAGCACCCTATATTTTCTATAGGCAATGCTTTAAAAGCCCCCTATAGGTAATTAGTTTAGTGTTATGGGGGAGGTCTTATGCTAGAATTATTGCTGTCACTCCGGTTTGCACTGCAATATGTACAACAATTGACGTTTTCACACATAGGTGCCCCCAACACGTGAATTTACATTCATATTTTTTGGGGGGGGGGGGGGGGGGTTTATGTGCTTGGGGGGGGGGGGGGGTGTGGCAGTGCAGCCGCCAAGTGTGTGTGTGAGACTTCCCCGCTGCCAGGTCCATACATCGTAAATGTACAGAGAAAAGGTTAAAGAGTAACTGAACTGTGGAAGCTGTGCCCCAAAAAAAAGAAGAGGGCAGAGGGCTAAGAAATGGCCGCCAGTATTGCATGTGGTCTCCCTGCAGCTGAACTTGCCCCCGTTGGTTACCTTGCTCATTCTGCACTGTCTGTGTGAAGGCAGGGCTCCTGTTTCCTCATGTCAGAGCAAGAAGAACGGTGAGCTGCACAGTAGTGACATCACCAAATCTCTTCAGACTAGCAATTAGAGGTAGCAATGCCTTAGATTTCACACTGCAGATCATAGCAGGATTTGATGCTGCAGGCTCAGGAATGGCTAGGCATGTCTCCTACCAGGAAGAGCACTGAAATTTTTGTGGAGAAATTTAGGCAAAAGGCACATTTCTCACGGTATAATAATCGATGCACCCACGCCAGATGATATAAAATAGGTGGCAGCTGCTGTTCCAATTCTATATAGTGAATTGCTAAAATGTTCACAAACCTGGATGTATAAAACAGCGCTTGCTAGTAACACATAGAATATACAATGTGAACTATGTTTAATACTAGTGCAAACAAAATTGGTGTAAAAAATTAAATAGTGTGGGGGGGGGGGGGAACTATATAGTAGAACAGTCCTTGATACATAGGTGAACATGAAATATGCAAAAATTAGTCATATACTCCAATGAAAAGACAATCTTCCTGCATGGGTCATACGGTGACAATTAAAGGGGTTGTAAACCCGCATGGTTTTTCACATTTAATGCATTCTATGCATTGAGCTGAAAAACCTTCTGTAGTGCTGCAGCCCCGCAGCCCCCCCCCCCCCCCATTTTACTTACCTGAAAGCTGTCACCCTCTGTCCGGAAATGAGCACACCAGATCTAGCTGGTATCTCGTGTCCTAAATGGATAGATTGATAGTAGTGCAGCCATTGGCTCCCGCTACTGTCAATCAAATGCAATGATGCGGTGCCAAGTCCTACATTCTGTGTGAATGGACACAGATGTGGGACTCGGGAGCACACCCACACAGATGTCCACCAAGGAGAGCGCTCCAATGTGGACATTTGATGCGGGGGGGGGGGGGGGGGGGGAGTCACCAGCGCCGTTGAGGGACCCCAGAAGAGGAGGAACGGGGCCACTCTGTGCAAAACAAATTGCACAGAGGATGCAAGTTTATGTTTGTTATTTTAATAAAAAATAAAAATTCGGGTTTACAACCCCCTTTAGGTGTGGATGTACACTCTCCAGATGTTGTAGATCCCCCCCCCCCCCCGCCTTATAACGAGAGATTATATAGGGCTTGTGGGGTCTCCTCGGGTCTTTTAGGCAAAGCCTCCAGTGTCCCCCTCCTCAAGATAGAGTGGAACTTCAAGCCGGGATGTGACCAGCCGTATAGGTAGCAAAAAACAGAGGCCAGACGCCTCATAGTGTGAGACCTTATAGGTAATTTTATTAAAAGCCTCAATGGGCTGTAGCATAAATCTGGTAAATGCAGTCTATACCTGCCAATGCGAACAACTGCAAACACAGTGAGGATTGTGGAAGCTGTATGACCCACACCAAAGTCAGCATGTGCTCCACAAAGACGTAATGTAGCGCAACGTGCGTTTCGTTATCAAACGTGAGGCCATCAGAAGTTGAAAATCACGCGATGCCAACACTAGAAATATCCTCCCCACGATATAAGCCTGCCCCACCCTTACATAGCAGATAGATGTTATGCAAATCATGTGGTTTGCTTGTGACTGTATGGTGAAATAAAAAATGTATTCGATTAGTAATATTGTCCATTTAATGCAGAACCGACACTTAATATATAATTTTAACAAAATTGGCAAATAGGTCAATTTTCCCCACATAAAAAGGGCAACTAATTATCCATTAAACGTCATTTTTAAATAGCCTGGGAAACGAACATTAATTAACCCATATATGCCCAACAGGTCTAGAGTAAATAAATATTAAATAGTTAAAATAGGTTTATTATGGAATATATGAATCCTGTTGGCCCACTATATTTTGTTCTGTATTAAATATGATCATATGCAAATCCAGATGAGTTACGAATTACATAATCAAAATCCACAACTAGCTACTAAAAATTGGATCCATATCAATATTCATACCCTGATGACTACATAACTTGTGGATCCAACTTGTTTCATTCTGTGACCCAGCCTTTCGCATATCTTTACCCCTCCAATGTTGATCAATTTTGTCTATCCGACAAAGTGAGTAAACTGGGGTCCCTATTATGTTTTAAGCTAAAATGGTTTGAAACGTTGCTTTCTAAACATTTTTGATGTTAGTGCAGTGTTTACCCAGATGTATAGATAATGTTCGTGTAGTGCAGCCAACATACTGTCGGCCACAAGGACTGCAAAGCAGATGGGTCACATACGTACTTTGACAGGCAATGTGCTTTTTAATGAGGTATTCCTTAAAGGTAACATTGGACTAGAAAAAAGTTTTCCTTTTTCTGTTCCTAACTGTTCTGCAGGGTTTACATCTGCCATAGGTGTAAAACCCGTTATGGTCCAGAAAGGTCACCAACCGATTTGGAGGGTTTGGTACATTATGCACCAATTTATCTATCTCTCAAATTTGGTGTCTTGTGGTACACAAATCTAGGCTTGCTCAGGATGCTGCTTAGGCACAATTAATAATTCTTGATGTCCCCTATAACCTAGCACATCTTCACTTTTTGAGTTGAGATCAATTTATGTTTGGTATCTGGGGGCATGCTGCCTTCTTTCTTTGTCTTCTTGCAATTAAATAAGCAGGCTACAAGTCTTGTAATAACCTACTGCAGCATTAAACTGCTTGGTTGCTAACACTATGGGGATTATTTACTAAAGGCGAGTCCACAGTGCAGTGTACTTGACTATGCAGTCGCTGTAAGACAATAAATACAGCATTTTTGCTTGGACATGATTGGATGATAGAAATCTGCAGAGCTTCCCCTCATTTCAGTTCTACAGTGACTGCACTTGCAGTGCACAGTGGATTTGCCTTTAGTAAATCAACCCCTATGTCTGTCTTTATTGACCCAGGTACAAGGACCCTCTATGAATGATGTCTTCTGGCCTATCAGAAAGGCTCTTGTCACAGAATCTTTTATCACAGTGGCCCACCTGCTGGCAGCACGTGAAGATTATTCTCGCATTGTCCATACCTGCAATGCTGCTTTCTGCCAAAAAACCCGCAGCTCCATCCAGAAGGTAATCTTCTAAGGCTGATAAATATCTAAGCATGGTAATGTTTTTTGTGCAAATCCACTTTAACAGGTCGGCTTCACCTGAAGTGAAGTTTTTCATCTGATTGGCTAATGTAAAATTAGTGCAACCAGCACTTTTTGAGACTGAATTCTCTGGTTGTTGGAATGTAGATTGTATGGAAGGGGAGGTAATATTTGGCTTTATACTACTGTGGCAGCCTGCTTTGTTAGTACACTGCAGTCTTTCTCTGCAGAGATCAGATACCAGCTCCCTTAGCCCCTGTACACACGGTCGGAGATTTCCACAACCAAATCCGTCGGATTTTGTCCGTCGGATCTTGTCCGAAACTGTTGCATACACACGGTCGGGCCAAATTGGCGAAAAATCCGATCTTTCAGAACGTGATGACGTAATTTCGTTACGATGGGACTACATTCAGGCTAGTAGCCAATAGCTTTGATGTAGGAATTTGATCTGAGCATGCGTGGCACTTGGTCCGATGAAAATGCTCTACACATGATCGGATTAGGTCCGTCCGGCCCAGTTGGTCGGGAAATATTTCCAACATGTTGGAAAATTGGGTCGGACGGAGATTCGGACGGAATCAGTCCGATGCATACCACACACAGTCGGATTATCTGACAACACGGTCCGATAAGACTCATTCCGACAGATTCTCCGACTGTGTGTACAAGGGCTTAAGCTGGCTCAGACCTATAGCTTTGCATACGGCAGGGAGTATAAACCTTGCTGATTTTGTAGATCTATAGCTTTAAGTTAAGCAGTGGGTGTATCTTAATGCAACAAGAGACTGCTGTTCTCATATAGTAGTGGTCCCTAGCTGTTTAGGAGCTCTGAATCTGCTTTACAAACAAAACTAATAGTAATGCTTTTAAATACTTTATTTTAATTGACCCTAAATGTATTTGCATAATTTCAAAGACTCCTCCCCTTTTTTTACATTTTTTTTTTAAAATTTTTTTTTTTTTTTTTTTATTACAGGTGCTTATGACAGGCATTGTGCCTGATCGAGGGGGAAGACCCAATGAAATTGAGCCTCCTATGCCTTCTTGGGGAGAAAGAAAGGAGGGAGGTGGTGGGCGTCAGAATTGGGGAAAGCGAAACAAGAAAAGAAAGAACTGAGTGCCAGATAAACTTGTATCTGGCTTCTTATTCGTGGCCTCTTGTCTGCCAAAATTCTATTCAGGGGGTAAAAATTTGTTTGCACTTTTTATTAACAGAGCCAGGTAGTGGCTTTTTGCATGGTTCCTACCTGCTAAGCAGGTAATATCTATGAAAGGAGTTCCAGATGTGGACTCTATATTACAGTTATCAAAACAAAGAGGATTTTTTGGGTTCAACTAGCAACTAGTTAGACTCCCTGATATAATATTATAATTTTTATAGATTTCTTAATGCCTATAGAGCGCTAACTAACAAGTGTGTTTCTTTTGGCTTTGCCCCATGGTATAACTAACACTGGTGGTAATGTCTGTTGGTGTTTTGATTCTATAGACCTCATTCTTTTTAGTGCTTCCCCGGGGCAGGCCAGTCGACTCAATGGCACAAATTCAGCTTACAGTTAGTGTTTTTTTTTTTTTTTGGTTTTGTTTTTGTTTTTTCAAAGCTTAGTTGAACAAGCTAAAATTTTAGGACCCGTTCACACTGAATCTGACTTTGAAATCATGCAACTTCACTTAAGCTCGCACAATTTCAAAGCCGCATGTCAAGGCGACTTCATGCACCTATCCAACTCTCACCTGAAATCGCCAAGAATAGTGAGGGAACTTTTTCCTAATTGGTGCAGCACAGCAAAGGTCAGCTTTGTGTGCCGATTCGAGCAGTTTCATTCCTGACAATAGGGTGTGACTTGTCATACACTTTTGGACCTGTCAAGTCACACCGGTGTATATGGGGGGGGCTTAAAAGCTGATTTTGCTACCATGAACAGCTGCACCATATTTTGCACACACCAGTTTTAGTAAATCAACCCCTGTGTGTAGCCTACAAAAAGAGCTCACGTTTAGCAGGTACCTCTATTCATGGTGTACAACTTAGGAACTGTGATCAGCCACTGATTTGTTTACAGAAGGCTTTTTGCCTGCTAGAGAATTGTTTTCAAAGCAAAGAAAACTTGATAAAATAAAAAAAAATTATAAAGGTTTAATATTTTTGAGAATGGGGGAGTACAACAGTGCACACATAATCACTACACTACATAGTTAAAGCTGTACTCCAAGAATATATTTTGCATGCTTGCATTGGACCAGCTTGCTTTGCTGTAAGTATGCATATCTGGAGGGGTGCCATAAATCACTGTAGTAGCGTAGCATAGCATATATACAGTGATAGCTGTGATCTTCAGGTTCATTGGGAGTGGCTTACCCTCTACACACTGATCAGAGGTTGCTCGCTCAGCACCTTTGCCATTCATAAAACCTCTAGTATTTTTTTCAATTAATTCATTTTTACAAGAACACCTTATATTCATTGAAAAAATTACAAGGTGTTCTATAAATGGCAGAGGTGCTGAGCGAGAGCCTCCTTGTGGTCTACGTCCACAGGGGAAGCCACTCACACAAAACCAGAAACGTCAGGGCTTTCACCGTTTGTACCGTGGTCCACTACAGTGATTTACAGCATCCCCAGTGGCCCTCTGGTTATCAGATATGCATACTTGCATCAAGCCAAGCTGGCCCAATGTAAGTATGCAAAAATATAATTCCTGGTGTTTTGCTTTAAAACTGATCTCCAAGCAAGCAACTAAATACAAAGTTGAACGACGTTGCCTGACAATTATTTGTATTTCTGCTCAGCCAGTGTTTTGATAAACGTATCACATTTGGCTCCCAGACCTCCCTGCCCACTACAGTGCAGTTAAGCAAAACAGCCTGGTCTTGGATCTGCCCCAGTCTGAGTGGACAATGAAGAAACATCATCACATTTCTGAAGTAATGGCTGTGCTCGCCAGTCCTGTAAGCTTATTCACTTTGCTTAGTGTAAATTCCATGGCAATAAATGTGTTCTCCCGTGACAAGTTTTCTTGGTGAACTCCTAAGCTTGAATCAGAACTCAACTCTATCTTGCTATGGTGTCTGCTGTTGCATTCTGCACTATGCAAAAGCATATTAAGGGGTGACTTGCACTTCTTTCAAGAGATCACTGTGTTGACAGCAGGTTCTCAATGTATAAAATACACAGCTTTAAAGAGCAGCTTGATTGTCTTTAAATATTTTATATTGATTATAAATTCTTTCAGTTTCCAGTTGGGGAAAAAAGTCACCTGCAGTTAGTTTTGTTGCTAATAACACAAGGGGTTATATGTTGGGTATTATCTAAAAATGTTTCCACTTCTTCTCCTTCTCCTTCTCCTTCTCCTTCTAATAAAAAAAACAGGTGAACACAACACAAGGGGGCATATTTATAAAGCCTTAAATCTGACATCCACCACACATTCACTGTAGGTGAAACTTCCTAGTGCATGCATTTTAAATGAGGATTCCCCACCAGTGAATGTTTGGTGAAAATCGCATTAACTGCTGTTTAAGTTTGCCCAGGGTGTGAAAAAAAGCTGATTTTTAGTGCTTTGTTTTATTTCAGATAATTGCAGAAGTCAGTTTACGCTATAATCATTTGAATATGTAAAATGTTTTCTAAAGGCTTCTGTTTCAAGGAGGCAGTTGCTCTCAATTTTTCTTGCACAATATACATTGTGCATTGTTTGTTTAATTTTATTGTGGTCCAAATGGCTAAATATAAATTTGCTTTATTGATTTGTCCTTGTCCATGTGTTATAAATATGTAAGCAGGTGCCTGCTTGTACTCTTTTTTTTTTTTTTTTTTTTTTTGCTTATGTTAACAGTGTGCCTGAGCTGGTGGGTCCACATAAGATCTTTTTCTTAGGGCTGATTCAGACCATTGTGATGTATCACTGCTTCTCACAATGCAAGTTTTGATGGGCCTGCAGGGGTACCACAATGTACAGATGGTTCACATCTATTTGTTTGAGGGGTTGTATTAAAATGTAGGGTTGCACCGATAGAGCAAATGCTCCAATGCTTGATCCGATGGAGGAGGATTGAAAACTATACAGGGAGAACAGTGCTCACCCCGGACTGTCCATTGTGTGCTCCTTCGGTCTCCCCGTCCCCCTGTCCCAGATCTGTCAGGATGGAGAGCGGAGGAAGGAGCCGGTGAATGTAATTTACCGGCTCCTTCCTTTTCTGAATGCACGGAGACGGTGATCACTGACTCTGTCCATTCATAACCGAGCATCTGTGTTTTACTATGCTTGAGTTTATGACTGGAGAGGAGCCTCTGTCTCCTGTCCATTCACATTCATCTTCAGTGCAGCTAAGGTTGCTGAGAAAGGGACTGGGGGTTCTGTCCCCCCCAAAAGAAAAGAATTGTATAGAGCAGTTTGACTGTTAAATCAAGTTTGCATCAGTAAAATACATGGCACCACATAACAAATGTACTTCCTGTTTATTTATTTTTTGAGACCATTGAGTAGGTTCACCACACCATGGGTGGCAGACCACCTCCAAATGAACATGTAGGTGTAGCTTAGGTGAGTACACTTTGCCACAGGTCCTGTTTTTGCTTTTAAGGTGTGGTAATTCAAGTAGCACTGTCTGTCACACTCACCTTTTGCAGTCACCACAACTGTGAGCCGATTGCTTAGTTAGCAGTTGTTGTGCAGTATTTCAGTGCAAGCATCCCTCTGGCCTCTGGATGGGGGGTTTCCCCAACCACAGTGTGAAAAAGGACTTGATGAATAAGCTGTCCTAGCATAAGGCAAATGCAGTTCAACCAGTTGCAAAAGTATGAATCCACCCTAAACCCTCCAACGCATCTAATAAAGCTGTGTTACTTTTAGATCTGCCTAATCTTTACTTGCTTTGGGGTTCTATAATGAAATAAAGGCTTGCATCAATCTAGGAATTCTAAGAAAACTTCGCTTTAAAAAAAAAAAAAAAAAAGTACTCCTGCACCGTAACACTTGAAGCTTTACACTTAAACCAAATATTAAAGAAAAACTGGGACAGTGTGGGTTGTGTTGTGTGTGTGTGTTTTTTTTTTTTTTGTCAAAGCTTAATTTAACCAGCTGAAGTTAGAAGCTGATTGGCTACCATGCAGAGCTGCACCAGATTTTGCACTCTCCAATTCTAATAAATGAACCCCCAGAGTGGTATTTTGTGGTGAGGTCTTGTTATTGGTGAAAAGTAGATAACACTTTTCCTTTTACAAATTAACCCCAAAGGAATAGGAAAATGTTCAAGTTAAAGAGGAAGTAAACCCTGATGGGTTTACTTCCTCTTTTTTTCCCTGCAAAGGTAAAGCATAATGGACTACTATGCATCGCATAGTAGCTCATTATGTGTCACTTACCTGACACAGGAGCCAGCGAAGTCGCCGCTGATCCCTGTAGTCCGCCGCATCCATCTTGCTGGTGGCGTCTCGCAGCTCCGACCAATGACAGCGGCGAAGCCGCGATGACGTCACTCCCGCGCATGCGCACGGGAGTCGACAAATTAGGCAAATCCATTCTTGGACTTGCCGCATTTAGTGCGCCTGCGCGCCGCTGTCTACGGCGCATGCGCCGTAGACAGCGGTGCCCATTTTCGGGCAAATATCTCCTAAACCATATAGGTTTAGGAGATATTGCTTGGACCTACAGGTAAGCCTTAATCTAGGCTTACCTGTAGGTCAAAGTGGTCTGAAGGGGTTTACTTCCTCTTTAAGCATAGTGAACCGCAAGAAGTCAAAATAAAATATATTTTTATTTATTATAAATGTAAAAATATCTTTACCACCCCTAGCAGACATCTGCAATAAACTTTTGATTGCTGGGGGTTGTTTTAGGATTGCTATGGGTTACTGCACAATCTTCTGCACATAATACAGGCATTTTTAGAATTGTATTCGACAAGAAAGTATTGTGACTTGCTAGTAAAAAATAAAAAAAATCACATAAATAAATTAGTTGTATCTTAACATACTACTAAGTGATCTGTGCATGCCATAGTACACTATGTACACAGAGAGAGACCCCACAGAGGTAATTATCTCTTTAGTAATATACAATAAAAAAAAGTTGTTGTTTTTTTTTTTTTTAATTGTCCTTAGGTTGTAGTCTGTTTACTGGTCACAAGTTTCCTTCCCCTTGTATGTGAAGCTCTTTAAAAGTATCGAGTATTTGATTGACAGCTGGTCGCATCTTTGTGTTCACCTTTAGAGCTTGCACTTTCTCTTGCAACATACTTAACTGACTCTGCAGCTTGGCATTTTTTGCAGCTAGCTGGGAGTTGATGCAGTGCAATCTGGCATTGTCCATTAAGAAGTGGTCCCTCTCCTGCAATGCAAACCAACAATATATCAGAGGCATATGAAGATAAGTTTGTAACAGAGAATTACATTTTTTTTATTTTTTTTTATTTCACTGTATACACAGGTGTTCAACCAGGGCCAAACTCCAGTGTTCTTAAACCTGTGCTAGGGACCATTCACTCAAATGTGTCCTCAAAATAGGATAAAGCTGTGTCTGAAGCCATACATTTCAGTGTCATTTTTTTTGCACTTTTAAATTTTATTGATAGGTTTTAGACTATAGTGGTTGCATATACATTTCTACTGTGCCTTACAAATGGAGAGAAATCAAATCAAAACCTTAGTATTTGCTTCTCAGGGTCTGGAGCTTGTTGAGGCCATACAAAGGAAACTGAGCCCCAGACAAGAATAACATTTGAGTGAATGTTTCAAGCCCTATATCCATAATACACATGTATGTGCATGGTCCACAGTTTGGAAATCTCAGTATTCTTTTTTTCAGTGTACGTTTGTAAGGTTTATATGGGTACAGCGTTATTGCAGCCTATTGGCTCCCGTCCACCACCATGTAAATAGAGGTCAACCCTGAATGACCACCTGCGTCCTAGCAGCCAAGCACAATAGGCAGCGGGGTTCTAGTAATGTTGTGTAATCGATGTAAAAACTATTTGTTTATTTACTGTGATGGTTAATAGGGTCCATGTACGCAGCACAGCTGGATGCATGTAAACCTTACACAAATGTGTGTCTTACAGCTAAAAAATGCAAGCCAAAATCCTATGTTTTCTGTTGTGAAATGTGCCCTTTAGCCTGATTTAAACTTTAGATTGCCTGTTGAGGTGAACATCTACAATTACACCCCCCAATTATGTTGGCTTTAGATATTCCTACTACCTTTTCCGTTTCTTTAAGCTGTCTTTGTAAGGAAATTGAGGTCCTGCAGTTTTCTTCGCAGTTGGTTTTGACATGAGCGGGGTCTTCTGAAGCAACAGGACCACCAGAATCAGTTTGACACGCTTTATGGCTTAGACCTTTCTTTTTATTGCTGTGCATGGAACTGCTGGGCCTAGATGTCCAGGTCTCTGTACTGTCCTTGTGCAAACCTGAATGCAGAGTGCAATTAATCCATAAATAAAGATATAAACTATGTAATCTTACTCAATATATGACTATGATTGGTGGAAACTATACATAAGAGCCTGTTCACACCAGAAGCTGAGTTAGAATCCAGCTACTGTTCTGTGGTGCCAGGAGATTTTATGAAAAGCAATCAAATTTTTATGCCAGGTCAGATCAGAGCAATTTAATTTCCAATTTCTTTCAGTTGACTGAAACTGCCTTTTTTTTTTTTTTTTTTTTCCAAATGATTTGAGATTCTTAAAAATAGAATGGAATTTTTGCTTCCTCAAACTGCCAGTAGTTTGGCCAGATGTAGAATACCAGATGTTTGCTCTTCTTAGTGTGTGTGTGTGTGTGTGTGTGTGTGTGTGTGTGTCCGGTGACCAGTAGTAGATAATCTGTAGTGTATAAATAGAGAAGAATTACCTTCAGGTACATAGCCTTGCTTAGCTACAGCCCAAATCTGGTTAAAAAAAAAAAAAAAAGAGGTGAGAAGCCTAACTACAATGTAACAAACACCTGCTGGGTATACATGTAAAGATCATTTCTATGAAAGCATTGGAACTCTATCTTTTGGCCCATTCCTTCTCTAGGGGTATTGCACTGATAGTCCTCTCATACCTTGAGATAACAACACTGTTTTAGTGTAACTTTAATTTTCCTTTTTGGAATGGCAGGGCCTTTTTGACATTATCTTGTACTGCAGATGTCTTGTCAGTTCGGCAATAGGTGCAGTTCACACTTCTAACATCACCGTTTTTACTAAAGAGACGAAAGGGCACTGCTCACCAACCCAGTGCATTAGTATGTAGATAAATGTGGTCTCAGCCAGGGTGGCTCTAGCCATGACATGTTTCGCCCTGCTCACCAGGGCTTGGTCACAGACCTCAGGAAAAATGTCGGAGGGATGTGGCTAGAGTGACCCTGGTTGAGACCACATTTATCTGCATACTAATTCACTGGGTTGGTGAGCAGCCCCCTTCCGTCTCTTCGATAATGCTCTTACACCTCTGTATGGTGCACTGATGCCAGCTACCTTCACTGCAACCAGCGGGGAGATCTTGGTCTCGGCTTAGAGTGGCACTGCAAATTTCATTTGGATCACTGTTTCATTTATTTATTTTAAATACTCTGCCCTCTGTCATGATTAAGCTTACATTGGTCATGTGCTGTCCAGATTCAGAATTCCTTATGAATCCAACAAGGTAAATTATTACATTACATGGTTCATGTGACCTCATGGTTATTAGGCTACCCTGCCTTTATAAAAGACCTGTATTAATGCTCTGTAACTTCTATTCTGAAACCACCACTGTCTCTACACACCCATCTCTCTTGTTTTGAAGTATCTGTTTAACTAAACCTCATTCAACACTAACCTATGAGAAAATAGATTGTGTAACTGGGGATGGTGTTGCACTCCCAGACTCCCCCCCCCCCCCCTCCCTTTTTTATTTTTTTTATTTCCCATCTTTTCATCCAACACCATCTGTTCTTTGTGTCCTATGGTATTTGTCTTATGGACTGAGTTGTTACGGTGCAGTCATATTGACTCCATTGTTCTTTTACCTGTACTGGTTTCTTCTTCCCTGTATTTTCTATAAGAATGTCAATAAACACTATTACCAGAAAGCACTGGGAATCAATGTCGTGAAATAAGTGGTTTGATGAATCAACAGCCACTGTCATTAAAATGAAAAGGACAGGCCCTGTCAGGTTTGACCAAATTGTTTTCTTCCCTTTTGTGCAATATTTACAGTTGCTTCCAAAAATCTTTCAATCAAAAGTATCTATAATCTGTGTTCATTAATACAATTGTTGGGACTTTATATGAGACCACTGCTGCAGAGTTCATATGTCTCCATCTTCATTTTTCTGTATTTATAATCAACTGGTCGTTCATGATTATGAGGTTCACAAAATCCCAGAATCCTCCTTTTCAGGTACGTTTCCTGATGTAGTATAACTAAAGGAAGAAAGGCGTTGGCTGCTTTTACCAATGAGAAATTGTTGGGTTGTTCAATTTTAGGTTAGACTTTTAAAGCTGAAAAAAAAAAATGATGATGAGATAGATATTGTAGTTTTGTTGGGCCAGTGTGTCTACATATTCCATACCTGTGGGAGCTTGAATTCACTATAGTAGCTGCCGCTACTCCAGTGATCCTTGCTGTCTTCTGTGCCAAGTGGCTGTCCCATTACATGCTGAATCAAGGAGGTCACTCAGAGAACACCTTGTATTTTTTTTTTTTTTTTTTCCTCCTGAAGGTATTCCCTGGATGAGGTGAAGTAACATCACAATCAGAGAATGCTTTGCATTCACTGAAAAAAATTGCAAGGCATTCTCTGAATGGAACCCATGCCATGTTCACTATGAAGCAAGGCAGCCATACAGCATAAAAGCCAGAAGGCAGTGAGGCACATTGTAATAGTGGCTGCGAATTTAGTGCTCAGGGATCAGCCAGGTATGGAATATACATACTTACTTTTGAGCCAAGCTGGACTAATGCACAGTAACTAGGCAAAATAAATAATGCCTAGAATTCAGCTGTAAAGAAGTACTAGAATAGGTTGCTAGAAGTGACACAGACACAATAGAGAAGGGTCACTTGCAGCAGCAAATCGGATAATTCCTTTCATTTCCTAACCTATGCTGGAAAATTACGTCTGAAATGCCCTTTGCTCTGCTATATTAGTACATTTGCTTTGACAACCAATTTGGGCGGTCACTTCATCAGAAATCAAATATCAAACCACAGACTTCATCACTTCCTGCCTCTTGTGACATTGAGGTTAAGCAAAACAAAAATAGAGAAATTCCAGATTACCAGCACATAGGACTAGGTTCATTATGTACACACTGCATTAACAGAAAACTGGCCTAGCATTTTCTTGCTGTCTTTAGCTAATTCTTCAGATGCTCAGTTTAGATGTGACCGTGTAAAGCATGTTGGTTCTTACATTGACTTTCATATGTTGAAACTTTAATTCTAGACGCATCTGTCCAAGCTGAATAATTTGTAGGGTTAATTTTAATTAATTAAACAATTATACTTAATCTTCTCAGCCACTCTTGTGCTTCACATACTACGCAGGTTAGACGATCACTTTACTTGCTTCCTGCCAGCTGCACAGAGACCTCTCCACCTCTTCCAATCAGAGAATGCCTTGAATTTAATAAGAATAATGCAAGGCATTCTGTGAAGTAAGCAGGTGACCCATGCAGCTACTCTGCATGGTACCAAGAAAGCTACTCTAGTTCGTCTTCGCTTCCACAGGTATTAATTTCTTTCAAATTATCAAGTTTAAACAGTATTATACTTTTTGTTCTCAGATATATAATTAGTAATTCATATGGCAATTCTAACATAACATTGTTGTTAACATGTATATATCAAACTTTTGGATAGAGTAGAGAAGGGCTGAAACCACTATTGTATTAGTTTTGGCTGTTTGTGTCTCACATGGGAGATTTCCCTTCCCTTCACTTCCTGTCCTGGAGATGCAGCAGGAAATCAGAGAAAATCTCATCAAAGTGAGGGGAATTCTCATCGTAGACCATTGTCAGTGGAACATTAGTCCCTAGGAGGTGAGTATCCCTCCCCTCTTGCTATGCTGACAACTTGAACATTTGGGGATTTTCTTTTACTTTCTGTCTTTGTGACCATGGTTGTCAGGACTAAAAGAATGGGGTGAATCGCCTCAAGTGGGGACACAGACCATGTTAAAAAAACTTAGTGATACTAAAGTCCTGTTGAATTTTTATTTTTTTTTTCCAAGGGGAAATTTTTTTGATTTATTTTTATGGTTTTGCACAGAGCAGCCCTGAACCTCCTCTTCACAGAAGAGAGTGCATTAAGATTAAAAAAAAAAAACCTTGTGCCTTTACAACCACTTTAATAGAGGGTCTAACCCTTCCCCACTCTATCCAAAGCTAAGAAAAACAATGTTTTGCCCTTACACCGACTTTAATACTAGGAGTGCCACCAATAATTGAAAGTGGTAGGGTGGTCACTTACACAGCTGGGGCACAGAGGAGATTCCTTCAGTTGTATTTCCACCAACGTTTGTAGGACAGGAACTCCAAGCTTGGAGCAAATCTGGCTGGCTTTCATAAAGTATGATGTCATCTCCTGCTTGTTTACCGGTCCTTCCCTATGAAGAAGGTGTGAGAGGGTTATGAAATACCTCCTTACCCATTATCCAGCCACACATTCTGGTTTCATATGTACTGGTCTTGCAGAGTTCTAATAAAAAGATCAACACAGCCAACTTGCTCTTGGTACATAAATTTTAAAGAATGATGTAAGTCGTTGCAGACATTACACTTCTAGATCAGCTATGCCTTCTGACATTTCCATATACATCTCAGTCAAAATACCATATACTAGCCTACCAGGAGCTCAAGTCTAAGGCTGCCTGATTTCCTCCATTCATCCTGCTGCTACCTCCTAGAGCAGGGATACTGAATTCAAATTTGCAGGGGTCCGGTCAGTAAACTTTTCTTCCAGCAGAGGTCTGAGTGTCATATTGGTGCTATGACTCAGATCCTTTGCATCTCAGCCTCCCGTGCATGTTGCAATTGTTTTCTATTGCCCTTTTGAGAGGCTGGTGTTTTTCTAGTGCATAAAAAACATAGATCTTGGCACAAGTGTGAACAAGCACAAGGATAGCGCACTTTTTATTGTTTGGAGCTTGTTACACATCCTGCTTTGATTGGTGATTTAGATGTTGGTGTCTGTTTGATCTAGTTTTTATTGCATTTAAATAAACAACTTAAGCTGCGCTAGTACTAACATAGTTGAAAATAACAGTAAGTGAACCAAAAACAATAATTTCAGTAGAATTGAGCATATAAAGACCTTCAAACACAGATGGATGTGCTTATGTTATATATTGAGACTGATTGAAACAGCACTCAAACACCACTCAGCCTTGTGAACCTCCGCCACATGAAATGCAAGCTTACCAAAAGAAAGCTAAATCGTGCTTGCGGCTTACAACCCAGCCAGGGCTTTTATCCAAAGGATGGGAATTGCCAACACACAATGGTTCTTGATATGCAGTAAAAAGGACATCAGTCAGGGATAAGGTGTCTCTGTTATCGAATTGCCAAAGACCAGGCACAAATGCTTGCAAACAAACCAAAAGTGCATGCAGAGATTATGGTGTATACAAGCCCTAAGGGCCTCTTTACACCAGAACAAGGTACAGGAAATGCGTAGGGAATGCATTTGGCGAGGCTGCGGTCCAGATAGGAGTGTTACTAGGTCTGGATCTGAACCGCGATCCGCTATTTAGTGATGCCTGTACTAGAGTTAAAATGAGTGTAGTGCAGCAACTTACATGGTGTCCTGGAACCCAGCCTAAAATCTGGGTCCTCAAACTCCCCTTTTGCCACTCTTGCCATTAGTGTTTTTTTTTTTTTTAACTCTTTCTTATTTTCTGCCTCTTCACCCCAATTTCTTTACTGTGGGCCTTAACACTTTACCTCTACCTTCCCCAATTTCTATAGAAGACATCCATTTATTCCTGGTGGCTGTAAGAAAGTGTCTATGAACCGCCCAACACTGTGCTATTTAACCTAAGTGTCCACTCAGCCTAGTCTCAACTCTTAGGCCGCGTACACATGATTTTCCAGCTGACTTTTTCTTCCTCAAAGTCCGGCGGACCTAGAAATAAAACATGTTTTAAATATCCCCGCCGAAAGTCCGCCGAGCCTGCCGGGAAGTCCGCTTATCGAGCCCGGCGAGAAGAACCGGAAAGCGTGGAGAAGTCGGAAGAAGACCCCTGGAGCTGCCTAATAAACTACTTTAAAAACCTGTGTAGTGTGTTTTTTTTTTTTTTTTTTTTTTTTTTTTTTATTGACACACTTTCCCCCAGGTGAATGGTTAGGGGTACGATGTACCCCATGCTCATTCACATGGGGTGGGGGCCCCCTTATTAAGGGGGGCTCCCAGATTCCGATAAGCCCCCACCCGCAGACCCTGACAACCAACAGCCAGGGTTGTCGGGAAGAGGCCCATGTCCTCATCAACATGGGTACAAGGTGCTTTGGGGTGGGTGGGCCACAGGACCCCCCCCCCCATGTGGCCTGGTACAGTTCAGGAGGGGGGCGCTTGCTTGTCCCCACCCACTTTCCTGACGGGCTGGGCTGCGTGCTCAGATAAGGGGCTGGTATGGACTTTGGGGGTACCCCCACGCTGTTTTGTCGGCGTAGGGGTTTACCCTTAAAATCCATACCAGGCGACAGGGCTCGCAAGGTGTCAATCTCGCGGCAAGATTGACTTCCTTCTTTAGTCCCATCGTACCTGGAGTCACATTCAAAATTAACGGCCTTTAGACGGTGTGTGGGCAAGTCCGTTCATTTGGAAAGTCCGTCGGGCCTAGTCCACCAGAAAGTCAGTTTGTGTGTGTGCGCAAGTCCGCTCGTTTGGAAAGTCCGGCGGACCTCCGCTGCAAAGTCCAGTGGATTGTCTGCCGGACCAAGTAAGAATCTGGCGCCGCGAGTGGAGTGAGGAACGAGGGGGCTTCATTCCCCCACATCGCTGGACCCTGGGACAGGTAAGTGTCCGATTATTAAAAGTCAGCAGCTGCAGTAGTTGTAGCTGCTGACTTTTAATTTTTTTTTTTTTTTTTTTTTTTTTAGGGGGAACCCCACTTTAAGCTGTAAATCTGATCTACATGATATTGTGATCTTGTTAAGGGTTTATGGAGATACCGACTATGACTTTATTCATTCATTATTTATTTCATCTTATGTCGTCTAATGACGTTTTATTATTGTGAAAAAAAACAAAGTGATGAAAATAAAAAATTGAATATATAAAAACAAAATGACAAACTATACAGGCTGATTTCTTGGCTGCTTGCCCATTAAAAAAACAATGCATTCTACTTACTGATCCTTTTCTAGGATGTGACAGGAAAATGGAAGACTGGAAACAACCTTTACAAAGTCTTCCTGGGAGACAAATCCTCTTTGATCAGGATCATAAAACCGAAAAACAGACTGCAAAGAAATAGGATGATCATCAAGAACTTTGCTAAAGGCAAAAACACAAATATACACAAACACGATATGACCAAAACTTTATGAACATGGCTATATGAGCTTGCTGGACATTTCATTCCAAAACCATAATGCTGCCCCCTCTAGCAGCTATAACAGCCTCTACTCTTCTTGAAGAGCTTTCCAAAAGATTTTGGAGTGTATGAAAATGTAAGGAAAATTGTACTCATTCACTCCAAAAAGCATTATTGAGATCAGTACAGATACTGGTTTTGGATGAGAAGACCTATTTCCCTTTTGACATGAAGGCTACTTGAGCTCCTCCATACCAAAATCATGCCTTTATGGAGCTGGCTATGTGCACAGGGGTACAAGCCGTGCTAAAAAAAGAAATGAGCCTTCTCCAAACTGCTGCCACAAGGTAAGCTGTTCACAACTGTATACAGTGTCTTCTTATTCTGGAGTAATTAAAGTGGTAGTAAAGTCATTAACAAAATGGCTCTCCTGTAGGTTTAGAGCGGTAGTAAGCTCCGCCTTTTTATTTATCTATAGTTATCTACAGCTTATAATAAGGCTTACCTGTAGGTACAGTAAATATACAGTAAATATCTCATAAAAGTGCACCATTTAGGAGATATTTACTTTAGTTGCAGCAGGTGACGTCAACGGCGCATGCACACTGCACTACCAATGGACAGTATGCTATCCATTGAAAGAGCTGCACCACAGCCATGATTCCCACCTGCATGTGCAGGAGTGCCCTCATCGTGGCTGGGCCATTCAAATGGCTGGAGCCAGTGAACCTGGGAAGAAGACCAGATCAAGATGGAAGCCCTCTCAGCCGTGATAGTGTGCCGCTGGAGGGTTTTGTTTAAAGGTAAGTCTTTCATAATTTGCTAGTATACGATGCATACATACACATTATGACTGCGGGGGCCTAATTTATTTTCATTTTTTTATTTCTTTGTGGTTTACTACCACTTTAAAAGATTTATGTATAAGATTTTTCTTTTCTTTTTTTTAAGAATCATACTTGCCTAGGTGGATGCAGCATCGGTCCCCCAGCGCCTCTAACACTGAGAACCGAGCAAGCGAACACCACTGATCTCTCGAGTTCTCAGAGCTCCCTGAGCAGAGAGCCAGCTGTCAGTCAACTACTCTCTGCTCTAACACCTCTTCGCTCACTGGAGTCCTGGGGTGGGAGTGGCCAGCTCATGCTCTGTGGCTTGCTGAGAGGCTCTGTGACGTCAGCCGACAGCAGGCTTCATAATGTACTAGAATGCACTACATACTAGCACATTATGATAGACTTGCCTGCGAACAGTGCCCTCCAGTGTTATGCTGTCATAAACCCCCTATTCGCCGGAGCCTCCATCTTTGCCTGGTCTTCCTTATGGATTCTGCATCTTCGGCCACTTGAATGGTGGGGCCGTGGTGATGTCACTCCCGTGCATGCTCACAGGACTCGTATAATTACAGCACACAGTGGGTGCTCTAAATGTGATCTGAGCTGCGCATTGCACAGCTCCTATCACAATACCGCTGACAGGCAGGGGGGAGAGTTATGACAGAAGAAAACACTAGGGTCTCTTCTGTTATAAAAACCTGCCTCTCAGTTAAATACTGCTTTAAAGAGGAAGTAAACCCTGATGAGTTTACTTCCCCTTTCATTCCCTGCAAAGGCAAAGCATAATGGACTACTATGCATCGCATAGTAGCCCATTATGTGTCACTTACCTGACACAGGAGCCAGCGAAGTCACCGCTGTCCCCTGTAGTCCGGCGCATCCATCTTCTCGGTGGGGTCTCGCAGCTCCGCCGCTGTCATTCGGCGAAGCCGCGATGACGTCACTCCCGTGCGTGCGCACGGGAGCCGACACAAGCGGCAGCTCCATTGTTGGAAATGCCGCGCTCAGTGCGCCGTAGACAGCGGTGCCTGTCTTCGGGCAAATATCTCCTAAACCGTATAGGTTTAGGAGATATTTCTTGGACCTACAGGTAAGCCTTAATCTAGGCTTACCTGTAGGTCAAAGTGGTTTGTAAGGGTTTTCAACCACTTTAACAGTACCATTCACTTGAAACCCCTGAACTCAGTAATTTGGAGGGTTGTCCACCCTTTACAGTATAGTGGGAGTGTATGTTGTATATTGTATGTATATTTTACATGTCTGTATCAAGTGTCCATTTTTTTTGCACTAATTTTTATTGTTTATGTAGCTGGACGGATAGCTCTACACTCATTTCTCATTTTCTAGACTACTGTCAGTTTGAACAGGTACAATAAAACCAACCAGTATGTTTCTGAGCTGCCTTATGAAGCTAGGGGACACCCAGAACCCTATTACTGGAGCGCCGACCACTCAACTACTGCCCTGATTATTAACCGCCAGCTGTCCCAATTGCTGCAAAGGATATACAGCGGGTAAAATAAATATTGAACACCGCCATTTTCTAGGTAAATATAATTCTAAAGGTGCTATTGACATGAATTTTTTATCACATGTCGGTAATAAGCCATGCAATTCATATATACACATACACCAAAGCAAATAAGTTCAGAAATGAAGTAATGTGTAATAAAATGTAATGGCACAGGGAAAAAGTATTGAACACAAGAAAGGGAGGTGCAAAAAGGCACGGAAAGCCAAGACACCAGCTGAAATCTATCAGTAATTACAAAGTAATCCTGCTCCTTGTCAGTGAAAATTAATATCAGCTGGTTCAGTCTCAACTGATGGCCTATAAAAAGGTGTCTCGTTACCAAGGTTACATAGTTACATAGTTACATAGTTACATAGTTAGCCAGGTTGAAAAAAGACACAAGTCCATCCAGTTCAACCTTAAAAACAAATAAATAAAATAAAAAATAATCGTACAATCCAGATACCCAATTTTATGCCCACAATTGATCCAGAGGAAGGCGAAAAAAAACCCCAGCAGAGCATGCTCCAATTTACTACAGCAGGGGAAAAAAATTCCTTCCTGATCCCCCAATAGGCGATCGGATTTTCCCTGGATCAACTTTACCTATGTTAGTACCTAGTTATATTATGTACCATCAGGAAAGTATCCAAGCCTTTCTTAAAGCAATCTACTGAACTGGCCAGAACCACCTCTGGTGGGAGTCTATTCCACATTTTCACTGCTCTAACTGTGAAGAAACCTTTCCGTACTTGAAGCTGAAATCTCTTTTCCTCTAGACGTAAAGAGTGCCCCCGTGTCCTCTGGGTTGACCGTACAGAGAACAACTCAACACCAAGTTCACTATATGGACCCCTAATATATTTGAACATGTTAATCATATCCCCCCTTAATCTCCTCTTCTCAAGAGTGAATAAATTTAGTTCCTCTAATCTCTCCTCATAGCTGAGTTCCTCCATGCCTCTTATCAGTTTGGTTGCCCTTCTCTGCACTTTCTCCAGTTCCCCGATATCCTTTTTGAGAACTGGTGCCCAAAACTGAACGGCATATTCCAGGTGAGGTCTTACTAATGATTTGAACAGGGGCAAAATTATATCTCTTTCTCTGGAGTCCATACCTCTCTTAATACAAGAAAGGACTTTGCTCGCTTTGCAAACAGCAGCTTGGCATTGCATGTTGTTATTGAGCTTATGGTCTACCAAAACCCCCAGATCCTTCTCCACTATGGATTCCCCCAGTTGTACTCCCCCTAGCATGTATGATGCATGCATATTCTTAGGCCCCAAGTGCATAACTTTACATTTATCAACATTAAACCTCATCTGCCACATAGTCGCCCAATTAGACAGTGTATTGAGGTCGGCTTGTAAATTGGAGACATCCTGTAAAGACGTTATTCCACTGCATATCTTGGTGTCATCTGCAAAGACAGAAATATTACTTTTGATGCCAGACCCAATATCATTTATAAAGATGTTAAAAAGTAAGGGTCCCAACACTGAACCTTGGGGTACACCACTGATAACCTTAGACCATTCAGAGTAAGAGTCATTAACCACGACTCTTTGAATTCTGTCTTCTAGCCAATTTTCTATCCATTTACAAACTGATATTTCCAAACCTGTAGACTTTACCTTACACATGAGCCGTGTGTGCGGAACTGTATCGAATGCTTTTGCAAAATCCAAGTATACCACGTCCACCGCCACCCCTCTGTCCAAGGTTTTACTTACCTCCTCATAAAAAGAAATCAGATTTGTCTGACAACTTCTGTCTTTCATGAATCCATGCTGTCTGTTGCTTAAAGAGTTATTGTTCAGCAAGAACTCGTCGATGTGGTCTTTTATTAAACGCTCCAGTATCTTCCCAGCTATAGAAGTTAAGCTAACAGGTCTATAGTTACTTGGTAAAGACTTTGATCCCTTTTTAAATATAGGCACCACGTTCGCCCTGCGCCAATCCAGTGGGACTATTCCCGTCATTAATGAGTCCCTAAAAATTAGATACAATGGCTCTGAAATTACAGAGCTCAATTCTTTTAGGATCCGTGGGTGGATGCCATCAGGTCCAGGTGCTTTATCCACCTTTATTCTGTCTAAGTATTTCTGGACCATATCCCTTTTGAGCCATTGTGGATCATTTGGGGCTGTGTCACTACCACCCCCATTATGGACATGAGCTCCCCCATGCTCTTTTGTGTACACAGAGCTGAAGAAAGTGTTTAATAAATTAGCCTTCTCTTTGTCCCCAGTCACCAACTCTAGATTGTTTTGTAAAGGGCCTACATGCTCAGACTTGACCTTTTTACTATTAATATATTTGAAGAATTTTTTGGGGTTTGTCCTACTATCTTTTGCAATCTGTCGTTCGTAAAAGATAGTAGGACAAACCCCAAAACCCCAAGGTGTCACACAAGAAACCTCTCATGAGGGGAAAAACCAAATAGATCTCTAATGCCGCGTACACACGACCAGACTTTTCAACATCAAAAGTCTGACGGAATGATTCCGGCAGACTATTCGATCGTGTGTGGGCTGCAGCGGACTTTTGATTTGCAAAAGTCTGACAGACTTTAGAAATGGAACATGTTTCAAATTTTTCCTCCAGAACTCCGCCGGACCCAGTTCCTACCGAGAAATCCGCTCGTGTGTGTGCTAGTCCGACGGACAAAAACCGATGCGAGGGCAGCTATTGGCTACTGGCTATGAACTTCCTTATTCTAGTCTGGTCGTACGTCATCACATTCGAATCCGTCGGACTTTGGTGTAATTGTGTGTGGCCAAGTCCGTTCATTCGGAAAGTCCGTCAGAACTCCGTCGAAAGTCTGTCGGACCTAAGTCTGGTCGTGTGTACGCGGCATAAGACCTTTGTAACCTTATTGTTGAAAAACATACTGATGGCATTGGTTACAGAAGGATTTCTAAACTTCTGAATGTTCCAGTGAACACTGTTGGGGCCATAATCCGGAAGTGGCAAGAACATAATTTCACAATAAACCAGCCACGACCAGGTGCTCATCTCAAGATTTCTGACAGAGGAATGAAAAGAAGCCAAGGACCATTTGTGGAGAGCTTCAGAAAGACCTGGAATTAGCAGGTACAATTGTTTCAAAGAAAACAATAAATAATGCATTCAGCTGCCATGGTCTGTATGCACACTCACCACGTAAGACTCCATTGCTGAAGAAAAAGCATGTTGACGCTCGTTTAAAGTTTGCCGCACAACATTTAGACAAGCCTGTGAAATACTGGGAGAATATAGTCTGGTCAGATGAGACCAAAATTGAACTCTTTGGATCAATTTATAAACACCGTGTTTGGAGGTCAAATGGCACTGCACATCACCCCAAAAACACCCCATACCAACAGTGAAGTTCGGAGGTGGGAACATCATGATGTGGGGCTGTTTTTCAGCATACGGTACTGGCAAACTTCATGTCATTGAAGGAAGGATGAACGGAAAAATATACCAAGACATTCTTGATAAAAATCTGCTGCCATCTACCAGGATGATGAAGATGAAATGAGGGTGGACATTTCAGCAAGACTATGATCCCAAACATGAAGCCAAGGAAATTCTCAATTGGTTTCAAAGAGAAAATAAAGCTACTGGAATGGCCCAGCCAATTACCTGACTTGAATCCAATAGAATATGGAAAGAACTAAAAATCAGAGTTCATAGAAGGGGCCCACTGAGCCTTCAAGATTTGAAGACTGTAGTAGAACGGCCAAAATCATACCTGAGCAATGCATGCCACTAGTTTCTCCATACAGGAGGCACCTGGAAGCTGTCATTACAAAGGATTTTGTATGAAGTATTAAATAAATTTCAGTTATGCCACGTACACAAGATCGGACTATCCGGCAGACTTAATCCGGCGGACAAACCGCCAGACTTTGCAGCTGAGGTCCGCCGGACTTTCCGAATGAGTGGACCTGCCCACACACGCCCAGACTTTTCTGGCGGGCTAGGTCCGGCAGACAATCCGCTGGACTTTGGAAATGAACGGACTTGCCCACACACGGAGAAAAGTCGGTTCATTTTGAACGTGGCTCCAGGTAGACGAAACTAGCGAAGGAAGTCAATGTTGCTGCCTCCATCATCCAGAATGACACCTCGCTAGCCCCGTGGCCTGGTATGGATTTAAAAACGGCACGGGGGTCCCCCAAAGTCCATACCAGACCCTTATCCGAGCACGCAGCCCGGCCGGGCAGGAAAGGGGGTGGGGACGAGCGAGCGCACCCCCGTCCTGAACCGTACCAGGCCAGGTGCCCTCAACATGGGGGCGACGACAAAGAAAGCCGGGCTCCTCCGCTAGTAAAAGAGATAGCAAAAGAGCAGAAGATAGCGGAGGAGTCCGGCAAGAAGACCCCCCAAGACGGAAGAGAAGACCACCGGAGCTGTCTAATAAATTACTTTAAAAACTTTTGTTTGTTTTTTTATTTACAATTTTTTTTTACCAGGTGAATGGGTAGGGGTACATCGTACCCCATACTCATTCACATAGGGTGGGGGCCAGTATCTGGGGGCCCCCTTATTAAAGGGGCTCCCAGATTCCGATAAGCCCGCAGACCCCAACAACCAACGGCCAGGGTTGTCGGAAAGAGTCCCTTGTCCTCATCAACATGGGGACAAGGTGCTTTAGGGTGGGGGGCCACAGGGCCCCCCTTCCCCAAAGAACCCCCCCATGTTGAGGGCACATGGCCTGGTATGGCTCGTCCCCACCCCCTTTCCTGACCAGCCGTGCTGCATGCTCGGATAAGGGTCTGGTATGGACTTTGGGGGGACCCCAGGCCCTTTTTTCGGGGTTCCCCTTTAAATTCATACCAGGCGACGGGGCTAGCGAGGTGTCAATCTTGCCAATGGAGGCGGCGACATTGACTTCCTTCACTAGTTCCGTCTACCTGGAGCCAAAATGAACTGACTTTTCTCTGTGTGGGCAAGTCCATTCATTTCAAAAGTCTGGCTGACTAGCACACAGACGTGCGGATCGTCCGCCAGACTGCGGAGTCCGGCGGACAATTTTGCATCAAAACTTCTTTCTAAGTCCGCTGGACTTTTGGAAAGAAAAAGTCCACCGGAGCCGAGTTCGCTGGACAGTCCGATCGTGTGTACGCGTCATTAGCGTGTTCAATACTTTTCCCTGTGTCATTCCATTTTATTACGCATAACTTCATTTCTGAACGTGTTTTGGTTTCTTTGTATGTATGGATTGCACATGTTGTTACCGACATGTGGTGAAAATGGCATGTCAATAGCACCTTTAAAAATATATTTAACTCGATGACGTGTTCAGTACTTTCCCCCGCTCTATATTATTTTAAACAATCGTAACTGCTAGGAGTTTACAAAATAATCATGAATACAGTGATATGCTTACGTTCACTCGTACTTCTCCAATGAAGAGTTGAAAAGGATTGGTTACTATGGGATCTGTATATAATTGTTCTCATTATCATTCTGTAATTTCACTATTGACTCTCTAAATCCAACAATATTTCACAAATGCTTGTTTGTGTGTTGTGTGTGATGGATTGCTGTGTGCAGGGTTAAAGCACAACAGGAAGTGGTCAGGAAGTGAGTGCGTTCAAACTATGGCTGGCTGTGAAACAGTGATGTATTATTTGCAGGAACTGTATACTTAAATGACAAAATTAAAAGTAAGTGTAGCCAAATGTAACAGAAATGGTTATATAGGGCACTGTCCAAAAGCTCCAACCAAGGGATCTTTGTGTTGGGCATAATTTCAGTACTATAGTATGTCTCTTGCAGCTATGTCTGACATCAAACTGTTTACTCACTTGCACCATCTGCTCAACACTGCGACTGAGGGCCTCGGGGTCCGGCTGTATGGCAATGTCAGGGGTCCAGTGTGGAATATCAGCAGGTGGCTTGTTAGCTGTGGTGGACTGTGAGAAGGATATACATTATAAAAAAAACATTAAAAATGTTTATCAAAAATAAATTGGCAGAAAATAACAGTTTTTGTGCAAAGGAAGCAATGATATCATTGGGTATCCTGTAAAAGGTCAAAGCTGATGAATCACCATGGCTGCTAACTGCATAACCTCCAATAATAATTGGAGCTATAGAGGGATAAGGATGTTGAACCCTTATGCCAGCTGCCTCTTATTTTTCACCTTATACCCAGCTCTATTTCTTAGGCTGATAGTCTTCCAAGCTTGGCACCTTCTGCCCCAGCATTTAAGAAACAGTCCAGACACATGTAGTGATAACCATGAGAACATACAAGGGGTGTTTAAAAAGTTTTGTGAATGGTATCAGAAAACAAGCAAAACAGAAGATACAAACCAATTACCTTTTTTGGTGTTTTAAATAATTGCCATCCTCCACAACACGCTTTTGGCAATGTTCATAAAGCTCCTGGGAACTGTCAGCAAAGGCCTCTTCAGGAATCAATCACAGAACAGTTGTCGCAACATTCTTGGATTTTCTTATAGATCATGTCATTGTTGTCGAAGACGATTAACATTGTCTTGACCTTGGAATTTTGAAGGCGACTCTTTTTGGGTCACGGGCAGTGAACACCTTTCCATTGATTGCTAGTAGCACCAGGTCTCATCCCCTATGATGATGGTTCGCAGAAAGGATGGATCCTGGTCACACATGGTGAAATCTCATGAAATCTCCAGAGTTTTCCATCGGTTTGGTTTTCTGTTTGGGTGTCAGTTTGTGTGACACAAAGTGGGAACAGATCTTCTGCTTACCCAAATCTTTGCAGACTATGGTGCGCCCCGTGTCCTTGCTAATGCCCAATTCCTCCGCCATCAATCGTAGAATCAGTTGCCGATATCGTGCCAGCATTTGTCGCACTCGCTCAATCATGTCTGGGGTTCTGCTTCTCGACAGCCGACCCAAACGTGGCTCATCTTCAGTCATTTCCTTCCACTCGTAAAAGCGGTTGAACCAGTCATAAACACATTTCTTGCACAAACATTTCATGCGTCTCCTTTTGCCCCAATTTATAGCAGAACTTGATGTTCACGCGTTGCTTCATTGCACTCTGACCTTACCTCTCACACTGACTACATTTGACTGCCCACAGCAGGTTCACCCTGATGGTCACGTATACTCCACACTAGGTGGCGCTTCTCAACGTGTCTCTGGATAGCCATGTGTATGCGCACGCACCTGGTCCATGTTGTCATTGAGATAGTGGACCATTCACCAAACTTTTTAGACTCACCTCGTATACACCAGGTCACAATCCTTGGTCAGAATCATACTGAAATTCCAAGCATTTTATCCACTCAGTTTCTTACCAATATTTTGGGACTGCGTGGTTCCCGAGTGTAGGATAGGGAGTAGATCTCATCTTCTGTGTAAAAGGTATCTAATGATGTCTGTAAGTAAAGAGGAACACCTGCTTATTTCAGATCAAGAGAATTCCACTGATAATTGTCTTTTTTTACATATTAAAAATTCCAAAGGGCTTTCACAAAACACTTTAAAAATCAAAGAAGAGTGGGGAATGGACTTGGGGGGGGGGGGGGGGGGTATATATGTGTGTGTTTTATTTTAAGCAAGAATGCAGTTAACATTAAGCATGGCCGCAACATTTGGCCAACAGGAAAGTACAGGCAAATAGTTACTTTAACAGTATAATGTGAGATTGAACTGGTAACACTGAGCCCAGTATTAAACGTTAATCATTAAACATTATGTGGGCGGTGGTTGGTTTTATATCTGGCAATATATAAGAGGTGGAGGCCTTGTCTAACAAACCACAGGGTGTGATTTAGGTTGGAAGTGGGAGTTTTGGAGTTAGAGGGTCCTTTTGTCATTAGTCTAGTTTTATACCAATAAGTGTATTTAAAGCATTGTTATTGATGTGCTTCAAAAAAGGCTGTGTTTCTTTTTGTATGGAAACCTCCATCCAGGGGAGTTGCTAGGTCTACAAAAAAACCAGGGCTAGAGCCCATAGCAGCGAAGTAAAGAAAGTCATACGCTTGGGTGGGCATACACATGTATGCTTGTGTGTGTGTGTATATATAAATATATATACAGTATATAATATCGTTACATATCTGAGTACTGATTCCCGCTTACATCAGGGTCCTCAGAGAGCCCCCTACTTACATCAGTGTCCCCAGAGCCCCCCCCCCCCCCCTTACATCAGGATCCCCAGAGAGCCTCCTCTTACACCAGGCTCCATAGGGCGCCCTCTACTTACATCAGGGTCCCCAGAGCCCCCCCTTACATCAGGGTCCCCGGAGAGCCTCCCTACTTACATCAGGGTCCCCAGAGAGCCCCTGGGCTCAGGAGTTGGCTACATAAAGAATGCAGGGCTCAGCTGTGCCCATCTATGCAGCCTCACCAGTGCCCAGCAATGCACCCCCCCACTGCAGTATCCTCTGTCCCCTGCACCCCACTGTAGTGCCCTTTGTCCCCTGCACCCCACCATAATGTCCTCTGTCCCATGCACACCACCCCACCATAGTGTCCCCTGTCGTCTGCACCCCACCCCATTGCAGTGTCCTCTGTCCCCTGCACCCCACCCCTCCGTAGTGTCCTCTGTCCCCTGCACAGCACCGTAGTGTCCTCTGTCCCCCGCACCCCACCGTAGTGTCCTCTGTCCCCTGTACCCCACCGTAGTGTCCTCTGTTCCTTGCACCCCGCCCCACTGCAGTGCCCTCTTTCCCCTGTAGCCCACACACACAGTGTAGGTAGAATTCTCCTACCTTACATAGGTGTACAGCAAGCAGAGCATCTGAGATCAACATCACAGGGCTGGATGGCGGCGGGAACTACTGAAGTTAACTTTTCACATTAACTAGGATTGCAACCAATCACCTGCTGTTTAATGAAAAAGGTTAACTCCTGCGGTTCCCGTCCCCATCCAGCCCTGAGGGCCGGTGCCCACATTCAGCAGTGGCAGGCCAGGTGGCGACCCCTGCCCTAGAGACTAGGGGCTATGGGCCACAGATTCAGGGCTATAGCCTCAATAGCCACCCCCTAGCGACGCCTCTACCTCCATCTATTCCATATGTAAAACATGTTAGGATTGGGCAGGGTAAATCCATTTTTGGAGGATGGCTTCCTTTCCCACAAAAGGTATAATAGTGATGAAATTGTTTACAGCCTTTGGAAACCTTGACTTCACGAATATCTCCTGTCAGTTTTTTATTGTCATCAACTTCTCTATTATTAGATTTCCTCTTACTTCATGTCAAGACATACTGGGCTCCATTAACAAAAGCATCTCGCTTGCGGAATTTAGGTGTCCAGACATATTTTGTCCAAACATTGCATGCGAACCTGAAACTGTCAATTTACGATACCGTTTTGTAGACTTGTGCACAACGGAAAATTTTGTTTAGTTTTGGTTCGTTGTCATGTGTAAAATACATAATTTCGTTCTGTTATATTCGTTACATTACGTTAATACATTTTCGGATAATTTGTTATTTCTGTAGAGTATTGATATTCGTTATACTGAATCTCGAATCATGTTGAATTCATTTGTTATATGCACTATAATTTTGTTCGTATTCGTTTAAGTTCGAATGTGTCTGTATGTGTTTGTGTGTGTGTGTGTGTATATATATATATATATATATATATATATATATTATATATATTCATGATAATGATTCGTAGTTTGGAAAGTCGTTTGTTTATTGAATCTTTTAACACACACAATGACAATATCTCTTCTCCTCTGCTCAAATACAAATACAGTAAGATTTACTTTGAGTTGACCTTTTGTGTCATTAGATCTTTAACGAATTACCGAATCATGTTGAATCCATTCGTTATATCCGCTATAATTTCTTTCGTATTAGTTGAAATTCGTTACTTTTTTATTCGGACATTCGGATGTATCCGAATGTCTGAATAAAAAAGTAACTAATTTCCACTGAGCCCTTGTACACACGGTCGGAGAATCTGTCGGAATGAGTCTTATCGGACCGTTTCGTCAGATAATCTGACTATGTGTGGTATGCATCGGACTGATTCTGTCCGAATCTCCGTCCGACCCAATTTTCCAACATGTTGGAAATATTTCCTGACCA
The DNA here is from genome assembly GCF_037356315.1 of Lithobates pipiens. NCBI lineage: Eukaryota > Metazoa > Chordata > Amphibia > Anura > Ranidae > Lithobates > Lithobates pipiens. The sequence continues at coordinate 203,870,540 of NW_027507685.1, read as the reverse complement.
GCTGGGCCGGACGGACCTAATCCGATCATCTGTAGAGCATTTTCATCGGACCAAGTGCCACGCATGCTCAGATCAAATTCCTACATCAAAGCTATTGGCTACTGGCCTGAATGTAGTCCCATCGTAACGAAATTACGTCATCACATTCTGAAAGATCGGATTTTTCGCCAACTTGGCCTGACCGTGTGTATGCAACAGTTTCGGACACAATCCGTCGGACTAAATCCGACGGGCAAAATCCGACGGATTTGGTTGGCAAAATCTCCGACCGTGTGTACAGGGGCTAATACGAAAGAAATTATAGCAATTCAAAATTCGGGTGAATTTCGATTTGTTACGAAACGAATTGCACAAGCCTACCGTTTTGTGGTATTTACTGCAAAACACAAAAACCCTTGTTAAATACCAAATGAACAGGTGTTAAACTAATTTCACAGAAGGAAATAAGTAAATGCATGTGGTAATTTAGTAGTCTTCCAAGCATGCGGTACTTAAGGAATGTATATGATTTTTACTGGTTGTTAAGGAGTGAATGGCCCCTGGCATCCTTAACAACCAGTAACTGTCATGGTTTTTAAGGATCGGGCGGCTGTCACATCCTTAGCAACCAATGAGTCATTAACCGTTGACAGGGTTCCCCGCAGACAGCTGAATGTAAATAAAAGAATTGCTTGCATTAATAAAAAAATTTTTTTTTAAAAAGGCGTGGGGTCCCTCCAATCCATACCAGGCCCAAAGCCTGGTATGGATTTTAAAGGGGAACCCCTATCTCAAAACTAAAAAAAAATGTGTGCCCCTCCCAGATCCACACCAGACCCTTATACAGGCATGCAGCCCAACAGGCCAGGAAAGGGACCCCCCCGAACTGTACCAGACCACATACCTTGAATTTAGGGGTGGGTGCTTTGGAGAAGGAGGGCTCCGCCCCCCCCCCCAAAAAACAGAGAAAGGTGAATCGTATTCTATCTTGAGCAGAAAGCAATGTACTTCACCTATCGGCGGTCTCCATTCTAGGAATATAAATTTGTCAGGTGGACTACTTGAGTCGCCAGCAGTTTTTCCTGGGAAAAAGGATCCTTCACCCCGATATCTTCCTGTCAATATGTCAAGATGGGGGATCCCAGACATAGATCTGTTTTATGTCCAGGTTCAACATAGAAATCGACAACTTTGTGTCAAGAACAAAGGATCCGCTAGCATGCGGAACAGATGCCTTGCTATTCCCGTGGAATCGGTTCTCACTGATTTATGCATTCCCTCCTATTCTGTCTGCATCCATGACTTCTTCATAGGATCAAGCAAGAAGGGAAGTTGGTGATTCTTGTGGCCTCCAGTGGGGCCCAGGAAATCTTGGTATGCAGGGATCGTAAAGATGACATTAGGGGACCCATAGACCCTACCGCCATGTCTAGACTTTTTTTCACAAGGTCCGGTATTCCATCCTACTTTACAAGTGCTAAATTTAACGGTTTGGCTATTGAGACCCACACTCTGAAGAAACGTGGGCTGTCAGGTTCAGTGGTTTCTATTGTGATTAATGCAAGGGAGCCTACCTTCATAATTATACATTATGAATCCTGGGAAGCATATGTCTCCTGGTGTGAAACCAGGGGTTGCACCCCAGGAAATAGGTCAAAGGTAGAATCCTTGACTTTCTGCAGATGGAGTGAGAAATAAAGCTGGCCTTGAGGGCTTTCTAAGGACAGGTCTCGGCCTTATCAGTATTATTTCAATGACCACTTGCTTCAGTTTCTTTGGTTCGTAACTTTATTCAGGGGGTAACGCGGCTTAATCCTCGGTTAGGTCACCCCTGATCCCTTGGGACTTGGGTGTAGTTTTTGGCGGCATTACAAAACAGCCTTTATTTGGACCCATACAATATATTCCCTTGTATTCCCTTGGTCCTTTTTTTAAAAAGGAAAACATTTTTTTTCTGGTAACCATATCTGCGGCAAGAATTGTATCAGAATTCGCTGCTTTTTCTTGTAAAAAGCCATATTATTATTGTTCACAAGGATAAGGTTGTATGGCGTCCTCATCCTAACCTTTTACCAAAGGTAGTATCAGCTTTTTATCTAATCCAGGATATTAATCTATCTTCATTTTTTTCCAGAACCCTGTTCTATGGAAGAAAAATCACTACATTCTCTTGATGTGGTGAGAGCAGTCTACTTAAAGACGACTGCCCAGATTCGGAAAATTGATGTTTTGTTCGTATTGCTTAAAGGTCCTAAAAGAGAACAAGCAGCATAGAAATCGACTATTCTAAATGAATTTGACAAGTAATCATTATAGCTTATGGTTTAAAGAGGTCGTTTCTACCCTCTCAAATCAAAACGCACTCCTCTAAGGCTGTTAGTGCTTCATGAGCAGTGCATCACCAGGCCTCCATGGCTCAAATCTGCAAGGCCGCAACTTGGTCTTCAATCTATATGTATAGATGTATATATGTATAGAAGAGCACGCGCTATGTGTTTTTAAATTTAATGTTACACCTGAACTGCAGTTTGGTTTGGGTATAATTATTCAAAATTTTGACCTTAGCATCAGTTTGACTGGACTATAGGGCGTTCAGCCTGGCCATAGGGGGCACTGTCTCTTCTGGCAGGCATGGAAACACAGTCTGGTTGGGTGCTTTAAGGTTACTTTTGGAGCCAGCCCAGTGTTAGTGTCACTCTTGCTGTGCTTTCTAGGAGAGGGTACTTAAGATGCGGATATCACGTGGTTCGGGGTTCCGGTCCAGAAGTATGTTCTGACACCATGGTCCTGGTCCTCCTGACCAGCCCCCAGGAAGGCTATGGCCTGGGGTGCGGATCCACCCGACTTTATGTTTCAGGGCTGGCTAGCCCGAGGCAAGGAAACTAAGGAACCGGTTGTGGAGAGGCCCAGCAACTTTGTAGCTATCCAGGGGAGGACTCTTCAGAAGAAGGCCATGCATGGGTTGGCTTCTTAGCAAGAGCCTGGTGAGGCTGAGGGACCTAAGTGAATCCAATTTCGTGGGTATTGCCGAACTGGCTGAAAGATACTGGTACCATACGAGTGTTCTACAAGTATTCAAGTTTCCTTGTTCATGTTCTACAACAAAATCTGTGGCAGAGACTTATTCCTACATGTTCTACAACAAAGTCTGTGGCAGAGACTTGTTCCTGATTTAAGCACCTTGTTGGCTGCTAGGCCTTGTGAGAGAGGGACTATCCAACTAGAGTGAACATCCAACTGTGAATGACTATTCTCTGGATTTCATCAAAGTAAGCAAGTTCTTTATTATTGACTTTGACATTAAGAGTACCTGGACTTTTCTCCTAACCCTCTGATCCTATACTGAGAGACTGTTCATTAACTAACTACATTTTTGAAAATAAAAATCTCTTTAAGTGGATCTGTCGTCAGCCTCTAAAGTTTCTGGGCCATCTACCACAGGTAACCCTAGACACGCAAATCGAGGTGAAGAAGGTAATGGTAAGCCCAATCAAACCAGCAGCTACTTCGGGGGTTAGTGCTACATATACATTTACCAGATTCTATCAGGTGGATGTAAAAAGACATGAGGGTGTCACCTTTGGACGCAGTGTACTGCAGGCAGCAGTATAAGTCCTCTGATCTCATGGTGCCCTAATTCTGTTGTGTCTCCCTCCCCTCAGTTAACATTACTCTGGGACATCCCACATAGTAATTACTATGGCCCTGTGTCCCGTGATGTACGATTAAAGAAAATAGGATTTTTATAACAGCTTACCTGTAAAATCCCTTTCTTTTGAAGTACATCACGGGACACAGAGGTCCCGCCTCTCTTTTTAGTATACACGTGTATTGCTTTGCTAAAAAACTGAGATGCCCCTCAGTATGGGAGGGGTTATATAGGGAGGCAACTTCCTGTTTAGGGTGTCTAGCACCTGAAGGTGGACTATAACCCACATAGTAATTACTATGGCTCTGTGTCCTGTAATGTACTTTAAAAAAAAAAAAGGATTTCACAGGTAAGCTGCTATAAAAATCCTAGTATTGCTCTCTTGGCTGCCTACTTGCATAATAAGGTAATGAGGGTCTGGACCTTTTTTTTGGCATGGGGGTTCCTTTCAAAATCCATACCAGGTCTGGTATATATTGGGGGGGGAGGGGGGCATGCCAATTTATCCATGATTTTTTTTTTTATGCCAGCAATTCTTTTCTTTACATTGAGCTGTTGGGGAGAACTTCATAAAATAGTGCATGTGGTATTTTGGAAACATTTTTTGTGAACTAAAAAAAAAAAGTTTTGAAAAACGCTGTGCGGTATCTACCACTTTGTAGTATGGAGCCCACTATACTGTATGTACTACATGCATTATGCTTTTGTGAATGGATGTTTATACTTAGTTCTATACTCACTGTTAGCAGCAGTATCACATCCTTGTTGGCTTGGAATGGTGGAACGGCTTTCTGAAGCTGCCGAAGCTCCAGGATGTGCTGGTACAGACTCTGCAGTTTGCTGACATTGATTTTCCCATTATCCAAATAATCAGGTAAAGCCTCATTGAGTGAAACTAGATCCTTGAGCTGGACACCGAGAATCGGAATCTTAAATCCACCACATTCGTTGTAGACTCGCCGATATGTACTGTAGTTACTGCTTGACGACAATAACTCCGTCATTTCGCTGAGCGTCTGGCCAAGAAAAAGCATTGGAGGGTTATTCTAAAGGGCACACTAGCTCAAAACCTGTAAAAGGTGTTACCATCCCTAGATAGATATTAGAAGGCACTGTTCTGTCCATCAGAGGTTTATACTGACTATTTGTACCTGTGTTGTTAAGTTTACATGTATAGTGTGTAATTTACATAAGACAATCATAAGTGGTGTGCAGGCTCCATCTAGTGTTCCTTTTTGGCATTGCTGCAGTTCTGTTTATTTAGAGTTACTATGTGTAGTTAAGGAAGTTGTTAATAAGCAGGGACTTCTGGGTAGAATTTTCACAGGAAGTGAACCAGTCACCATTTTCTACAAGACATTGCAGGAAGAAAAACATGTCTTTCTCAATCCATCGCCATCACCCCTTAGAGAACTTAAAAAAGTATGTTTTTACTATCTGATCTTGTATTTTATATTGTTGTTTCTGCAATATATGCTGTATTGTATGCAATATTGTACTTATTGAGGTCTATTTCTGTTATTTTGTAGTCTCACCTGGCTTGTTATAATAAAACTGAGATCAAATAAATATGGTATTTGAAGTTATTGGGACAAGAAGGTTAACTATATGTCCTTGAGACAGAACAGTGACATTTTTAAGCTGACCTCTGAAGGAAGATAAGCTGACTTTGGAAGTCTGTCAAACCCCGGGGCTACACAGTATCCATACAGTCAGAAGCCTTAAAGTAAAAGGCCTGCAGCAGGCTAAGCAAGCAGCCACGCTACACAGAGACGCGCTCTGTCAAGCAGCATCGACACTAGAACGGTCTCTATACAGCAAGACAGCTTCTTCCCCGCAACCATGTCTCACATCAGGACATCTTCTTACAAAATGAAAACACTATCACGAGCAAGCTCATCTAGGTCATCTGTTGCAAATGCAGTAGCTATCACCCGTTCAAAAGCTGAAGCAGCAAGAGCCAGGGCGGCATTCGCAGACCAAGATGGAAAAAAAGAGAAGGCCTACCTTGAAGCAGAAAGAGTGAGACAGGAACAAGAAAGAGAGAAAAAGAGAGTATGCATGGAATAATAAAAACTACTCATGGAACAAGAGAAACGTCAACAAAGAATACACCTGGAGGTCAAGCAAGCCCAGCAGGAAGCATCTATGAAATTGCAAGCTATCTTAGAAGCCAACATGGAGAAGCTGGCAGTGGACCGAGAAGCTGCCCCCGCCAGTGCAGAAGCTTTAGAAGCAGCCGTCTATGATGAGCCAAGAGTAGGCAGCAGTATACTGGGTCTTGAGGAGGACCAACAAGATTCTTCGCAACGCACGTCAGATTATGTCTACCAGCAGTGCAACCCAAGCAGCATCCACAAGAAAGTAGACATGACATCAGTTAGTCACATCAAATAAAGCAGCAACAAGACGACATAGGACCCCAGTGCTACAAGCAGGACAAATCTGGCAGAGTTCCAGACTTTCCAGTTGCAACCAAACCTACTCCACAGGGCACCCAGCCTTCATACAAGAATCAAACATCAGTCTTCACTCCAAAGGTGTATGCAATGAGCCGGTATGAACTGCCAACCTTATGCAAGTTTGAACCCAGCGCACCTACAGAAGAGACTTCTACCAGGTATGCCTTTACACTGCACCACAATACACCAGCAGCCTACCCCAATTTTAATCAGGCTACTGTAGACTTTGCCAAGTTCCTGGCCAAAAGAGAGTTAGTTACCCAAGGACTTGTCAAATTCAGTGATCGCCCCCAACACTACAGTGTGTGGCGATCCTCTTTCCAGAGTGACATTCAAGGCCTAGATCTATCCTGCAGGGACCAGATAGACCTCCTCGTAAAGTGGCTTGGCAATGATTCTGTTTAACATGCCAAAAGGATCAGAGACATTAACATAAACCACCCTGAGATAAGCCTTGCAAACATCTGGAACAGACTGGATAGACGTTATGGCTCACCAGAGGCTATAGAGAGTACACTGTTTAAAAGGATAGAAGACTTCCCAAAAATACATAGTAGAGGTTACCAAAGACTGAGAATTCAGTGACCTGTCTATGGAGTTACAAGTTGCTAAAGCAGAAGGAGACTTACCCGGCCTGTCTTATCTTGACTCTGCTAGAGATATTAACTGCTTCGCACAAAAAAATCCTTATGAGTTACACGAAAGATGGATTACTCATGGCTGTAACTACAACGAAAACAAAATGTGCCTTTTCCACCCTTTCGTTTGTGGACTTTGTAGACAGACAAGCAGGAATGAAAGATGACCCAAGCTTCATTTTTCCAGTGTCTTATACCACTTCCTCAGGCCCTAAACAACTCAGAGCTCCAGTAGCTGTGCACAAAACTAACACTTCTTCCCACAGATTTACAGAGTCTCCGCCAGAAGATCAAGACAGCGACCCTACTAAGTTCTTCCCTCTACATAAGATGCCACATCATTTTCTGAAATGCAGAGCCTTCAGGACAACGACCATCCAGGATCGCAAAGCTTTCCTCAAAGAGAATAACATCTGTTACAAGTGCTGTTCTTCGTCTACATATTTCGCCAAGGACTGCAAGGTCAGTTTTAAATGTACAGAACGTGACAGCACAGAGCACAACACAGCTCTACACCCAAGGCCTACTCCAAGAACTTTCCCACCTGTTCATAGGGACAAGGAGCAAGACAGGGAGACCAAAGACTCTAGTACAGATGCCATAGCAATCACTTCACAGTACACTGAAGTCTGCAAAGGAAGTACAGGTGGCAAATCCTGTTCGTGAGAGTTTACCCAAAAGGACGCAGAGACAAAGCAGTCAAGCTCTACATCATCTTGGATGATCAGAGTAACAAGTCGCTAACTAGGTCTGTGTTTTTTGACATTCTAAACCTTAAGAGCCGGTTCACACAGCGGGCGATGCGAGGCGACACGACTCGCCTCGCTCTCGCAAGTCGCCCCCGTTCTGTACAATGGAACCTTTCTGAGAGGAGCGACTCGAGTCGCTCCGACTCAGAAAAAAGGTTCCTGTACTACTTTTGGGCGACCTCGGGGCGACCTGCATTGACTTCTATACAGAAGTCATTTGCAAGTCGCCGCTGAGGCCGCGGCAGGTCGCGGCGAGGCAAGTCGGAGTCGCCTCGCCTCGCCTGCTGTGTGAACCGGCCCTAAAGGCCCCAACAGTCCTTACTCCCTTAGGACTTGTGCAGGTACAGTGGAAATGGTGGGGAGAAGAGCTGATGGCCTACAAATTGAATCTATGGATGGTAAGACATGCCTAGCCTCAGGGCTGTCTTTAATATAGATTGGGCCCTGGGCAAAATTTTTCTTGGGCCCCCCCATGCAATTTTCCTCTCCACCTACTCTGAGACATACAATAAATAGCAGCTAGACCTAAAATCATTTTTCTGTATCAGATCAGGCAGCAATTGCGATTGGTTGCCAGCAGTTACAGCATATCATTACTGCTTACTGACTAGTTGCTAGAGGTTACAGCACATGTTACTGCTCACTGATTAGTTGCTAGAGGTTACAGCACATCACCTCCTCACAGCAGGGGAGCATGATATACATAGGAATGCCACCTTTATTTACATATCAATGCCGCCAGCCGCAGCTATTTACTTTGTATTGTCGCCGCTATTTACATATGAATGCTGGTTATTTGTAAACACAGGGTCTGCAGGTGAGTCACTTGCACACAATAGGGCAGAGCTGGGCAGCATTAGTACCAGCACTTCACACAGATATCAGGAAACAGCACAGGAATAAAACTTCAAGGGACAAGGGAATTTAAACCTGGATAGTTGGCAAGTATGAGGCAGCTGTTTTGGGCCCCACAAAAATGACAGGGCCCAGGGCAGCTGCCCCTTTTGCCCGGCCTTAAAGACGGCCCTGCCTAGCCTTACCGACCATAATAGTGTGCAACCAGATGCCAGACAACAGATTCGAGATTCCCACGCCAGACGCAGAAGCCCACCAGACTCACTTGAACCACATAGCACACCTCATACCAGAACTAGATGATCAGGCTCAGATAATCTGACTCCTAGGGAGTAAGGGACATCTTGCAAGTCCACAAAGTAAGAAAACTGATCAGTGGTCCTCAAAACGCCCCATATGCCCAAAAACTGGATCTTGGGTGGGTCATTATAGGTGATGTTTGCCTGGGAGGTGCACACAAACTGGCATCTGTTAATAACCTGCTCACTAGTACCCTCGAGAATGGTCGTCCTTCTCTTTATCCAACCATGTTAAAATCGCATCCTCATAAAGGAACTACCACACAACAACTCTGTACCTCTTCCTTTCCTAAGTCCTTTCTGTGACAGCAATACCTATGACGAAGACCAAAGGGACTTAGGAAGCACAGTGTTCAAGAGAACAAAGGAAGAAAACCAGGTAGCAATGTCCATTGAGGATAGGCTCTTCCTAGAAGTTATGGAAAGGAGTATGGAGAAAGACTTGACTAATAGCTGGGTTGCACCTCTTCCCTTTAGGCCACAAAGACGACGTTTGCCTAACAACAGAGAACTAGCATATAAACGCCTCACTTCCCTAAGACTCAATCTTCAAAGGAAACCAGAGATGAAAGCACATTTCTTTTCCTTCATGGAGAAAATATTCCAGAATGGTCAGATAGCTGAGATAGCCTCAAAACTCAAAGACTCAGAGGAATGTTGGTACTTACCCATATTTGGTGTCTATCACCCTAAGAAGCCAGGGCAGATTAGAGTGGTGTTCGATTCCAGGACCAAGTATGAAGGTGTCTCTCTAAATGATGTCCTTCTCTCTGGTCCTGACCTTAACAGACTAGTAGGAGTACTTCTCTCCTTTCGCAAAGATTCAGTCGCATTCATGGCAGACATACAGCAAATGTTCTATTGCTTTCTTGTTAAAGAAGAACACCTTTCTGAGGTTTTTCTGGTTCAGGGAAAACAATCCCTCTGGAGACATCACAGAATACTGCATGAGGGTGCACATATTTGGCAACAGTCCTTCCCCTGCAGTTGCTATATATGGCCTCAGACACTCTGCTAGAGTGGGGGAGTTAGAGTATGGGTCAGATGTCAGACAATTTGTGGACAAAGATTTCTATGCAGATGATTGATTGAAGTCACTACCCACAAATGAAGCTGCAATCAGTCTCATCAAAAGAACTTAAGACTCCACAAGATTGCTTCCAACAGTAGAAAAGTTTTAGAAGCCTTTCCTGTCGAAGATCATTGTATCGAGTTAAAGGACTTACTGTAAATCTAGGCACAGACTCACTTCCCATGCAACGCAGCCTTGGTTTGCTTTGGGATTTAAGATCTGACACGTTTACTTTCCAAGTAAACACAGGAGAAAAGACCTTTATCCGTAGAGGTGTCCTGTCTACCATAAACAGCCTGTATTATCCCTTATGCCGCGTACACACGGGCGGACTGTATGGCGTACTTAGTCCGTCGAAACACATTTCAGCGGACAGTCCGCTCGTGTGTGGGCTTCAGCGGACTTTTTCAGCGTGCAGTCTGGCGTACTATTTCGGATTTTTCGAAATTCTGTCCGTCGTACTTTGGTTTCAGCGGACAATCCGCTCGTCGGTAGGCTAGTTCGACGGACTAAGAATGGCGCATGCCCAGAAAGGATTTACACGGCGGAAGGGTGCTTTGCTGTGTATTGGACTTCCTATTTCTAGTCCCGTCGTACGTGCTGTACACGTCATCGCGCAAGCTTTCGACGGACTGTTTGTGCATCCGTGTGTGGTCAAGTCCGTTCAGTCGAAAGTATGACGGACTGTCCGTCGGATTGTATGACGGACTAAGTACGCCATACAGTCCGCTCGTGTGTACGCGGCATTAGGCTTTGCAGCACCTGTCAGCATCCAGGGTAAAGCACTACTGAGAGACTTAACCTGTGAGTCGCTAGATTGGTACCACCCTCTCCCCACTGACAGGAAGAACTTATGGCTAGAGTGGATGGACTCGCTAACAGCTCTATCCAACCTTAAAATTCCACGACCATATCCTCCTCTGTCATCTGCTGATGTTCAGATGCAAAGACTTTTTGTGTTTTCGGATGCTTCTGTTAAAGCAATTGCTGCTGTAGCTTACCTGAAAGCCATAGACTCTAAAGGACAATGCCACATAGGGTTTGTAATGGGAAAAAGCAAAACTTGCACAACTTCCCGATCACACCATACCCAGGCTGGAACTTTGTGCTGCAGTATTAGCCACAGAGCTAGCTGAACTAATTGCAATCAGAGTCTCAGTGAAACTGTCGCTCTGACAGAGTTTCTAACTTTATAGGAGCAGTAAAAACTTCAAATTCCTTCTAACTTGGACGTTCTCAGAGTAGAAAGATACTTGAGTGAACAAGACTGCACGTGAATCTTCAAACCACCTCACTTTTCTCACATGGGAGGTGTTTGGGAGAGGATGATAGGCATAGCCCGCAGAATTCTTCACTCTATCTTCCTACAAGTAGGACCTGCAAGGCTTAGTCACAAATATTTAGTGACATTTATGGCAGAGGTTACAGCTATCATTAACGCCAGACCTTTGACATCAATTTCAAGTAACTCTGAACAGTGGCGTAACTAGAACCTTCAGGGCCCTGATGCAAGAAACCATGAAGGGCCCCCCTGAACCCCAGCCAGGGCCCTTCCCTCCGAGTCCGGCGGCGGAACTCCAGGGCGTAGTCACAGGTATGACCTTTGTGAGCCCTGTAGTTCCACCACTGGTATCAGTAGTTTTTATTTTTTTACATTTTTAGGTGCCCCATTGGGGGACTGTCCCTAGGCAGGATGGGGTCCCCGTCCCCAGAAGAGATGAGGTCCTTTTCTCCAGGGCAGATGAAGTTACTGTCCCCAGGTGAGAAGGGGTCCCTGTCCCCAGGGGAGGTGGGGGTCCCTGTCCCCACGTGAGAAGGGGTCCCTGTCCCCAGGGGGAGATGGAGGGGGTATGTATTAGTGTGTGGGGGATGGGGTCCTCTCACTCGCCATGACCAAGCTGTAGGCCGTGCTCTCATCAATGTTGGCCTGGGCTCTATCCAGTGTGCTGAACGGGCGATCAGCATATCTCCTAGAAAGACCTTTCATCATCTGTGTATGACGGGGAGGAGGGGGGCTAGCAGACAAGCCTGCAGTGTCCTCCGGGGAGCCGGCTCTCATAGCATCTGCATCTGTGTGCTTAAAGTTTGTTTACCCGGGAGAAGTATGCAGTGCAGTGTGGGCCGGACTGGGGGGGGGGGGGGGGACTCTGGCTGGGGAGAACAGACATCGGACTGAGCGGCAATGCATGGAGCAGGAGAGGGGTACTCTGAGGAGCCGGCCGAGGACACAGGTCATGTGGGGAATGCACAACTAAAGAGCAGCCAGTGCGATAGTCAAGCATGGAGCTCTGCTAGTCACCCTCCAGCCACCCGTGTGCATGGTGCACTGGTACCCCTAGCTGCCTATGCTGCTGCCGGCCATAGGTAGAGGGGGCTGCATGGGCCCCCTGCATCACAGGGCCCAGTTGCGGTTGCGACTGCTGCACCCCTTATAGTTACGCCCCTGACTCTGAAGATCCAGTGGTCCTCACACCTGCCATGTTACTCATGCAAAAGACTAGTCTTGCCTGTGCTCCAGCTGGAGAGTTTTGTGAGAAGAACCTTTACAAACGTCAATGGATACAAGTACAAACCCTTGCCAATACCTTCTGGAACCGGTAAAAGGAACAATATATATATATATACTCTTCAAGTAAGGATCATCTATGCCTGTATTTGCTCATTTAAACTCCAGCCAAAACATTTCTTCTAGTTTTGTACAGAATGAGTAAGAGTTAGAACCTCCATCAAGTGTTTTATCACTACAGTAGTACTGCTCCAAACCTACACCTCATGCTTGGCTTCCCACCATGGGTGCAGGCATGGCTTCCAAGCTTGTCTAAATGCTCAATCCACTGCATGATCAACAGAAATGGCATGTGCCAAATTCAGCTTAAAATTCACCTTTTTACCTGGCTGGTCCATAGTAATTCCTGCTTGAGATTCTCTCTCTCTATGGTGCATTTAACTTATAAGGGTTTGATTGTAGAGGTACCACCTCTCCCTCTCCTTAATGATTAAGCCATTATTGAGTGAAACATGAGAGATAGAGAGGATCCAATCTTGGGAATTCTATGGACCATTCTAGTGAATAAAGTAGATTTTGAGCCGCTATTCACACCAGAGTGTTTTGTCGCATTATAGCCGAAGTGCGACAATGCTCAAGATGAAGAATCCTACTATTATTCAATAAGCCCATTTACACTTAAATGTTATGTCGACGGTCACCTATCAGATGAAGCTTGACAAAGTACATGAGATTCTTTGGGGCTGAATTGCATGTTTTTGGCCACCCCATAGACTTTATATGGCGTAGAAGTCAAAGCCATATAAAGGCAAAAAATGTGTTCGAACATGCGCACACCGTTAAAGTGTATGGAACACGGACGTGAAAATTCATAAGTGCTAATTTTAAAGGCTTATATGCACGTTATTGCCATAAAAAGTTTTTAGGGACCCGGGTCCTGCCCCAGGGGACATGTATCAATGCAAAAAAAAAGTTTTAAAAATGGCCGTTTTTTCAGGAGTAGTGAATTTAATAATGCTTAAAGTGAAACAATAAAAATGAAATATTCCTTTAAATATTGTGCCTGGGAGATATCTATAGTATGCCTGTAAAGTGGCACAGTTTTCCCAGATTTAGAACAGTACCACAGCAAAATGACATTTCTAAAGGAAAAAAGTCATCTAAAACTGCTCGCGGCTATAATGTATTGTCAGGTCCCGGCAATATAGTTGAAAATCATTGGAAAAAATAGCATGGGTTCTGCCGCCCCCCCCCCCCCCCAGTCCATTACCAGACCCTTTGGGTCTGGTATGGATATTAAGGGGAACCCCGCAACCAAATAAAAAAAAATGGCGTGGGGGTCCCCCAGGCACTATATACTCTAAACAGCAGTATATATACTATACAGCCTGCCCTATATACTCTGCAGAAAATTGGGCCTTAGGTGGTGGTACCAGAACACTGTAAGCCCTCACAGCTAAAGGGGTTATAAAGGTTTGCGTTTTTTCACCTTAATGCATCCTATGCGTTAAGGTAAAAAAAAAACTGTCAGTGACTGTCCCCCCAGCCTCCCCCCTTTTGCTTACCTGAACCCTCAAACTTGTCCCACAGGGATGCCCTCTCTCTCTGCTAGGGGGTTCTCGGCTGTTGATTGGATAGATTGATAGCAGCGCAGCCATTGGCTTCCGCTGCTGTCAATCAAATCCAATGACTCGGCCGCCGGGGGGCAGGGCTGAGTCCTGCATTTAGCGTCTATGGACACTGAATACAGTACTCGGGAGTACGCCTGCAAGGTAACCCCCCCCCCCCCCCCCCGGGAGAGAGCTTCTCCCAGGGGGTTATTTGATGCAGGGAGGCGCTGAGAGAGCTGCCGAGGGACCCCAGAAGAGGATGTTTGTGGCTACTCTATGCAAAACGAGCTGCCCAGTGGTGGTAAGTATGATATGTTTGATTTTTTGTTTTTTGTTTTTTAAATTAACCTTTAGTGTCACGTGTGAAAGGGGCATAAGTAACTGTGATCCATTACAGAAAACCTCATACAAAACTTGCTGGACTCTCTACTGAATTCTTACTAGGTTCTTCATACATTAATACACAAAATAAGAGTTAACAAGTCAAGACTGCTACTGAACTGTTTCCTGTACTGCAAACCAGCAGCAAGGTAAAACCACGGAATCAACAGCGAAAAAAAAAACACCGTATTAGTTTCTGTGGTGAGGGCTTGTGGTAAAATTCTTAGAATGAGACAACGCATTGGATTGTGACAGAGTTCACTCATAGACTCACAGACTTTCTCATAGATCTGGCCAGTCACACTTACGTTAGGCCATGACTCACGCCCTGACACACAGCAGACCTATGCCTTCTACCTTTTAGATATTATTCTTCATTTGAGTATGAAACAGCCCTCTGCAGTCTTATTCTTCCCTCAGACTTTCCAGAAAAACTTTACACAAAATAAAGAGTATAGCAGCAGAACAATTTTTAGGCCTCATGCACGCAGAACATAAAAACACAGGCGTTTCACTTTTTTCTTCAGGCTCTAAATGCACCTCTATGTTAGCCTATATGTCCATGCACACATAAGTGTTTACAGGTGTATTAGAAGAGGAGAATTTAGAGGCTAAAAAAAAAAAAAACACTTGCACGTTCAGGAGATGAGTGTTTGAGCAGAGAAAGCACTAGGTATGTTTAGTGCTTGAGCGTTCATTCCAGTGTTGGCTGGTGGTCATTTTTTTGGGTGGCTTCCCCTGCTCTCTGTGGGCATTGCGGATTCCCCTGATCTCCGAGGGCATCACAGCAGCTTCCCCTGCTCTCCGTGAGCATCAAGGCAGCTTCCCCTGCTCTTTACGGGCATCACGGCAGCTTCCCCCTTTGGTATTCATTCATCCAGCATCCTGCAAGGGGCTGGACGCAAGTAGCTTTCTATATTGTGAAATATATATATATACATATACATTATACCTTTCTACCCAGCAGCTGGCACTGCAGTGTTCTAATGTGTTATTCTATGGTAATGTAGTCACAGGATGTTCTATCTATGTTCAGTGCATGCACTTGTATATTCCTTCTGCCTGTTCATGATAAAGATATCCTCCATGAAAGTCCCAGAACACAGCTGGCCATTCACAAAGCGCCACGCGACTCACGCATGTGCAGTAGGAAATGGGCAGTGAATCCTCAAGGCTCCACTGCCTGTTTCCCTTAGTTCGAATGGCAGCGCTGGGGCCCGATCCGATGGGCGAATCGGCCTCGGGCGACCAACATCGCAGGCACCCTGGACAGGTAAGTGTGCTTATTAACCTCCCTAGCGGTAATCCTGAGTCTGAATCCGGAGGACATCGCTGGATCCAGGGGACAAGGTAAGTAACTTCTCCCTGTGTCTTCCCTGTATCCAGCGATGCGATCCTGAGTCTGGCTGGGGGTTACCGCTTATGGTGCTTAACCACTTCCCACCCGGCCAATGCATATATACGGCCGGGTGGGAGCCGTCTACTCCTGATAGGCCGTTCAGGAACGTCCTTCAGGAGTAGCGGGATCGCGCGCTCGCGCAGCGCCGCGATCCCGATGTGCTCGTGTCACCCGGACACGGCACATCTCAGATCGGCAGGAGGGCTCTGTGATTGGCCCTCCTGATCACATGACGGCCGTGTCCAATCACGGCCATCATGTGATGTAAACAAACAGCCGGTTGCTAGGCAATCGGCTCTCCTCTCCTCACACGGAAGTCACCGCTGAGGAGAGGAGAGCAGAACGCTGCAGCCGGCTGATGATCAGTGAGTATGGGCTGCTTTTTACAGCTTTTTACTCACTGATCATCAGTGTAGTGTAAACACACAACACACCACACAGTACAAACACAGTCCCCACATATGTCCCCAAAACACACATGTCCCCAAAACATACATGTCCCCAAATAATAAAAACACATGTCCCTAATAATAAAAACATGTCCCCCACATATGTCCCACTAAAATCACATGTCCCAATGATTATCTGCACACATATGTACGTGATCACCTGCACACATATGTACATGATCATTTGCGTACATATGTCCGTGATCACACAAACCAATTATTATACACTTAACGGAATTTTTTTTACCAAAAACATGTAGCAGAATACATTTTGGCTTAAATTTATGACAAAATTTGATTTTATTGGATTTCTTTTCAAATAGAAAAAAGAAAATATTGTTTTTTTTCCAAATTTCCGCTATTTTTGCGCTTATATCGCAAAAAAAAAAACGGAGTCGTGAATAAATAACACCAAAATAAAGCTCTATTTGTGCGAACAAAATGATAACAATTTCATTTGGGTACAGTGTAGCATGACCGCGCAATTGTCACTGAAAGCGCTAGAGCGCTGAAAGCTGAAAATTGGGCTGGGAAGGAAGGGGGTGAAAGTGCCCTGTATTGTAGTGGTTAAATCCCAACCCAAGCCAGACTCGGGATCGCATCGCTGGATACAGGGAGGACACAGGGAGAAGTTACTTACCTTGTCCCCTGGATCCAGCGATGTCCTCCACGCTGTGTGATCGAGCTGTCCTCCGCTCGATTCACACAGTGCCCAAATGCTGCCGAGCTCTGTTCCCTGCGATGTTACAGTGCACGGGAGCGAAGATCGGCGCCAAATTCCAAAAAGTAAAAACACACAAAACACACACAGTACTGCAGTGGCGGCTGGTGAAGTTTTTGGATGGGGGGGCGCCAGACCCCGCCCATCATGACCCCGCCCATCATTTTGGCCCATCCCACTTCTCATAAAACATTACTTATGTAATCTGAAAAAAAATTTGGTGTGGGTTCCCCCCTCCGAGGGCATACCAGGCCCTTAGGTCTGGTATGGATTCCAAGGGGAACCCCCTACGCCGAAAAAACGGCGTGGGGGTCCCCCCAGATCCACACCAGACCCTTATCCGAGCACGCTACCCGGCCGGCCAGGAAAGGGGGTGGGGACGAGCGGGCGGCCCCCCCCTCCTGAGCCGTACCAGGCCGCGTGCCCTCAACATGGGGGGGTGCCTTGGGGGAGGGGGGCGTGCGGCCCCCCACCCAAAGCACCTTGTCCCCATGTTGATGAGGACAAGGGCCTCTTCCCGACAACCCTGGCCGTTGGTTGTCGGGATCTGCGGGCGGGGGGCTTATCGGAATCCGGGAGCCCCCTTTATGTTGAGGGCACGCGGCCTGGTACGGCTCAGGAGGGGGGGGCCGGCTGCTCGTCCCCACCCCCTTTCCTGGCCGGCCACGTAGCGTGCTCGGATAAGGGTCTGGTGTGGATCTGGGGGGGACCCCCACGCCGTTTTTTCGGCGTAGGGGGTTCCCCTTGGAATCCATACCAGACCTAAGGGCCTGGTATGCTCTCGGAGGGGGAACCCACGTCAAATTTTTTTTCAGAAATTTGGCGTGGAGTTCCCCCTTCAGAGCTCATTCTCTGATTGGCCACGGCAAAAGTCGCCTGGCCTGGGGAAACCTTTCTGGCTGTGAAAGCTTTTTGCATTCATTCAGCTAAATGCATGAACATTCTCAACAAAGTAGAAACTAGAAAGCCTTTATGCGGTGACTCACCTGTCTCACTGTCTGGCAGCTCCGCTCGGGCTAAGGAACGGAGCTGCCGACGTCACTTCCGGGTTTTGTGAAGCAGCCGAAAGCCGGAAGTGACTGCCTGTCTAAGAATGACAATGCTCCCGCCCGTAGAATCTCAGTGATTTTACGGGCGGAAGCTAGTCGGCGTTCTGCAGTGCGCCGCAAGGCGGGTTTTTAACCCGCAAATGAAGCGCCATGGATGCAATCTTGTGATTGCATCGACGTGGCGCTTCTCATAGTGCACTGTGACCGGCGCCACAGTACACTATGTCAAATTGTTAAATGACATTTTTTTTTTTTTTTTTTTAAATGTCTTAAAGGGCCTTTTTTTTTTTTTTTTTTACACCTAGGGAGAGGGGGGCCGCGCCCGGGCGCCCCCTATGGGTGGGCCGCCACTGCAGTACTGTAATCTTACAGATTACAGTACTGTATAAAAAAAAAATTACACACCCCCTTTGTCCCTAGTGGTCTGTGCAGTGCCCTGCATGCACTTTTATATTATAAATACAGTTTTTTCTGCCTTCAATTTGGAGATTGTCCATAGCAACCAAAAAGTGTCCCTTTATGTCAAAAGTGATTTTAGACCAACTAGAAAACAGTGATTGATAATAAATTATAATCACTTGCAGAATTGAGCGATAGCGATTTGTGGGGAAATTCGTCATCAAACACTAAATCTAATGACAGCGACAATTCTGCAAATGAGCAAATTTCAGTGTTTTTGGATTTGATTACATTATTGAATAATTTTTATTATTATTTATTATATTATAAACTTTATCATACCCGGGATGTCTGCTAGACTCTGGTTTGAACAGATTTAAGAGAGTTATTCCTTAAGCCGCGTACACACGGGCGGACTGTCTGGCCTACTTAGTCCGCCGAAACACATTTCAGCGGACAGTCTGCTCGTGTGTGGGCTTCAGCGGACTTTTTCAGCGTGCAGTCTGGCGGACTAAGTATTTCGGAATTTCCGTAATACTGTCCGTTGGACTCGCATTTTGTGTGTGCCAGTCCGCCGTACTTTTGAAATGAGCGGACTTTTCCCGCCCGGAGAAAAGTCCGCTCATTTCGAGCGGGTATCCAGGTAGGCGGGGCCCGCGAAGGAGACGCCGCTGGCCCCGCCGCCTGGTATGGACTTAAAGGGGAACCCCAACGCCGAAAAAAATCGGCGTGGGGGTCCCCCCCCAAGTCCACAACAGACCCTTGTCCGAGCACGCTACCTGGCCGGCCAGGAAAGGGGGGCGAGCGAGCGCCCCCCTCCTGAGCCGTACCAGGCCGCGTGCCCTCAACATGGGGGGGTGCCTTGGGGAGGGGGGGGCGTGCGGCCCCCCCACCCCAAAGCACCTTGTCCCCATGTTGATGAGGACAAGGGCCTCTTCCCGACAACCCTGGCCGTTGGTTGTCGGGGTCTGCGGGCGGGGGGCTTATCGGAATCCGGGAGCCCCCTTTAATAAGGGGGCCCCCGGATACCGGCCCCCCACCCTATGTGAATGAGTATGGGGTACAATGTACCCCTACCCATTCACCTGTAAAATAAAAGTACCAAAAAAAAACACAACACACGAGATAAAATACTTTATTGCACAGCTCCGGGGGTCTTCCGTCTTCGGGGGTCTTCTCGCCGGACTCCTCCGCTATCTTCTTGTAGCTCTTTTGCTAGCGGAGGAGTCCGGCTTTCTTCCTCGCCGCCGGCCTCTTCTCCCGACTTCGGGGGCCTTGTCCCCCTCTTCGGTTCTTCTGTCGCCGCCGTCGCCGCCGCCTTCCGTTCTTCTTCTTCTTCTTCTTCTTCTTCTTCTCCTTCTCCAGGAGATGTTGCCTCGACGATCTCTCCGGCCAGAATGCCAGGGACGCACTGCGCAGCCACTTATATAGGGACAAGGGGCGGTGTCACATGGCTTTATGTCACATGGGTTGGTCACATGGGTTGATGTCACATGGGGACTATGACATCGTAAGGGGGCGGGGTCACCATGTGACACCAACCCATGTGACATAAAGCCATGTGCCACCGCCCCTTGTCCCTATATAAGTGGCCGCGCAGTGCGTCCCTGGCATTCCGGCCGGAGAGATCGTCGAGGCAACATCTCCTGGAGAAGAAGAAGAAGAAGAAGAACAATGGAAGGCGGCGGCGACGGCGGCGACAGAAGACCGGGCCACCGCCTGTAAAAGAGCTATAAGAAGGCGCGGTGGCCCGGCAGAAGAACCGAAGAGGGGGACAAGACCCCCGAAGTCGGGAGAAGAGGCCGGCGGCGAGGAAGAAAGCCGGACTCCTCCGCTAGCAAAAGAGCTACAAGAAGATAGTGGAGGAGTCCGGCGAGAAGACCCCCGAAGACGGAAGACCCCCGGAGCTGTGCAATAAAGTATTTTATCTCGTGTGTTGTGTTTTTTTTGGTACTTTTATTTTACAGGTGAATGGGTAGGGGTACATTGTACCCCATACTCATTCACATAGGGTGGGGGGCCGCGCGGCCCCCCCTTCCCCAAGGCACCCCCCCATGTTGAGGGCACGCGGCCTGGTACAGCTCAGGAGGGGGGGGCGCTCGCTCGCCCCCCTTTCCTGGCCGGCCGGGTAGCGTGCTCGGACAAGGGTCTGTTGTGGACTTGGGGGGGACCCCCACGCCAATTTTTTTCGGCGTTGGGGTTCCCCTTTAAGTCCATACCAGGCGGCGGGGCCAGCGACGTCTCCTTCGCGGGCCCCGCCTACCTGGAGACGCGCTCGAAATGAGCGGACATTCCTCCGCGTGTGTGGGCGACAATGGGGCGGTGTCACATGGGTTGATGTCACATGGGTTGGTCACATGGGTTGATGTCACATGGCGACTGTGACATCAACCCATGTGACCAACCCATGTGACATCAACCCATGTGACACCGCCCCATTGTCCCTATACAAGTGGCAGCGCAGCGCGTCCCTGGCATTCCGGCCAGGGAGATCGTCGAGGCAACATCTCCTGGAGAAGAAGAAGAAGAAGAAGAAGAAGAACGGGCCACCGCCTGTAAAAGAGCTATAAGAAGGCGCGGTGGCCCGGCAGAAGAACCGAAGAGGGGGACAAGACCCCCGAAGTCGGATGAAGAGGCCGGCGGCGAGGAAGAAAGCCGGGCTCCTCCGCTAGCAAAAGAGCTACAAGAAGATAGCGGAGGAGTCCGGTGAGAAGACCCCCGAAGACGGAAGACCCCCGGAGCTGTGCAATAAAATATTTTAACCCTGTGTTGTGTTTTTTTTTGTACTTTTTTTCACAGGTGAATGGGTAGGGGTACATTGTACCCCATACTCATTCACATAGGGTGGGGGGGCCGGTATCCGGGGCCCCCTTATTAAAGGGGGCTCCCGGATTCCGATAAGCCCCCCGCCCGCAGACCCCGACAACCAACGGCCAGGGTTGTCGGGAAGAGGCCCTTGTCCTCATCAACATGGGGACAAGGTGCTTTGGGGTGGGGGGGCCGCGCGGCCCCCCCTTCCCCAAGGCACCCCCCCATGTTGAGGGCACGCGGCCTGGTACGGCTCAGGAGGGGGGGCGCTCGCTCGCCCCCCTTTCCTGGCCGGCCGGGTAGCGTGCTCGGACAAGGGTCTGTTGTGGACTTGGGGGGGACCCCCACGCCAATTTTTTTCGGCGTTGGGGTTCCCCTTTAAGTCCATACCAGGCGGCGGGGCCAGCGACGTCTCCTTCGCGGGCCCCGCCTACCTGGAGACGCGCTCGAAATGAGCGGACATTCCTCCGCGTGTGTGGGCGAGTCCGTTCATTTCAAAAGTAGGGTGGATAGTATGGCGGACTTAGTACGCCATATTAGTCCGCTCAAAAAGTGGTGTGTGTGGTCAAGTCCGTTCATTTGAAAGTATGACGGACTGTCCGTCGGATTGTCTGACGGACTAAATTGGCCAGACAGTCCGCCCCGTGTGTACGCGGCTTAAGAATTACAGACCTACAATATAAAACGCCAAATTTCCATGCAAAATAATTGTACCGCTTTCAGCACCTAAAACCAGAACTAATCATACTGCCAGGGAGGTTAAAAGTCAGCAGCTACAGTGTTTGTCAGCTGGACCTGCACTTTAAAGACCATATAACAGGGATATGCAATTAGCGGACCTCCAGCTGTTGCAGAACTACAAGTCCCATCATGCCTCTGCCTCTGGGTTTCATGCTTATGGCTGTCAGAGCCTTGCTGTGCCTCATGGGACTGGTAGTTCTGCAACAGCTGGAGGTCCGCTAATTGCACATCCCTGCCATATAACATGGAAGAAAGTGGCATGTGCAATAAAAGTGCAGATGAAGTAACTACTACCTGCTTGAAAAGTGCTATAAGACCTCAAAGAATAAATCAATTCAAATATAAAGTGCAACAATAAATGTATCAATAAAAATAATATTTAAAAAAAATATAACAGTGAAAAAGTCCATATTATAAATTAACGGTTGCTTAAATCTTGATAGTAGAGAGGAACTTCTTCACCGTTTAACATAAAACAACAGAAGTACTCAGATATGAAAACTGTGAGGATGGGATCAGGACAGCACGACAAGACATTTTGTAAGCTAAGAAGGACGCTTGTATCATCCCGATTCCACCCTGGTATAATCTTCTACATGTTTATCATAGAATGGTGCACTGACGCACTTGAGTACCCCAGATGGGGATCTTTGCTTTAGTGAAATAAATTGTTTAAAACGTCATTGCACTATCGAGTTTTTCCTTTCACATATCCTGGATAACTATGCTGAGGAACCCGGGAGCCTGACATTCTAAAGAGCCCAGAGGTGGTTCCCATGCGTGCTTTGACTCAGCTTAATCGCAAAGTCGCACGCCCCAAGGTAAGCGTTTACTACCTAAGGGGGGTACCTGAGTCAAGATACCCCAGCACATCTTGGATCACACTTTTTATTGTTCCTGAATTACACAAACTTTTATTACGTTAGTAGAGACGCAGTGGGATGCGATCTGGATGCGATTTATATGCACATGAGCACTTTGTCTTATGATCTAAATCACATATCCCCTGCAGTGTTGTTTATTTTGAGCACGGTCATTTATGACATATTTGGACACTATATATTTCACAGGAGCACTTTTCTATATGTTATTGTTTATGTTATGGTTTTAAACATAGTTATGCACGATTCACTTTAAATTGGTTTTGTATGTATATTATATCCATTTATTAGTTGTATTAATTTGATTAATTTTACATTGTTTTAGTATACACTACAATCTATATAATTTTTAGCGCGGCATATTCAATTAATGTATTTATCTTTGCACGATATATGTGACGTGTTCAACGCTAGCAGCTTTTAGATCATGTATTCATCTTTCATGATACATGTGACAGGCTTAATACCATTAGTCTTTGGGTTATTTAAACCACTTTAAGCATCATTCTAGACAGTGGTGTCTCGCAGGATTTCTTTCTATTTTCAATCATTCCAATAGCCAGAATAAATTAATATTCTGGCCAATGGAATGAATAAAGAATGCACCTGCATTTGCATTTTAGCTTTAGGTGCATTTTCTAAGTTGCCTTTTTCCTGCCAGGAGCAAATGCATCCGGGGAGGAAAACAAGTTGTTCTGTATGCATGAGGCCTAAAGGTAGCTCCACCTGTATGTCCTTAAAGCGGTTGTATCCTCCGCTTAGTGATTTTTACATACAGGTAAGCCTATGATAAGGCTTACCTGTAGGTAAAATTAATATCTCCTAAACCTGCATGGTTTAGGAGATATTCGCCCTGCATGCACTCTGAAGAGTCGGCACCAGAAATTCAGTTGCCGGAACGGAGGACTCCCATGCATATCCCGCGGGTGATTTCATCGTGGCTCCGGCCACTCACACGATTGGAGCCACAAACCCAGAAGAAAAGCAGAAGGAACATGTCAGCTGCCTCAACAGTGACTGGGAGGGGATGCAGACGCTTCGTTCTAGGGTAAGTACTTCATAATGAACTAGTATAACTTTGCCTTACAGTTTTTTTTTTCTCAGGGCATACAACTGCTTTAAAAAGAATTGCTGTGTACACATGATCGGAATTTCAGCCTGCAAAAACACCGATGAGAGTTTTTTGTCGGAAAATGCGACTGCATGTATGCTCCATCAGTCTTTTGCTGGCCGAATTCCAGCTAGCAAAAGATTCAGAGCATGCTCTCAATTTTTCGTTGGGAAAAGTTCCCATCCAAAAATGCGATTGTCTGTGGCAATCCCAAAAATTCCTATGCATGCTCGTAAACTATTCGACGCAGGCTCGCAAGCATTGAACTTCATTTTCTTGGCTCGTCGTAGTGTTGTACGTCACTGCGTTCTTGACGGGCGTAATTTCAGCAAACTTTTGCATGGCCGTGTGTATGCAAGGCAAACTTGAGCGGAATCCCTTTTGAAAAAGCCGTCATATCTTTTTCTGACGAGAAATTTGATCGTGTATATGCGGCAGAACTCCACTTTTGCCCAAAAAATAAATATAGTATAAAAAAACTGCTACACAAGCCATTTTGTAATTTAGTGATATTAAAAATGATCTTTTCATTTCAATCTAAAGTCACTGTAACTTTCTAAAAATTTAAAAAATAAAAAATAAATACTGCAATATGGCAACCTGAAGGTGTTCTGTACACAGCGCGGGTTTACAGAATACTCCCAGATGTGTAATTTCCTGCTCATGCGATTGGATTTTTTTTTATTATAATGTCTGCTTATTCATTTTGCATAAGAAAAAGAAAAATACAAAACATTAATGCCGCGTACACACGGTCGAACTGTTTGACGTACTTAGTCCGTTGAAACACATTTCAGCGGACAATCCGCTCGTGTGTGGGCTTCAGCGGACTTTTTCAGCGTGCAGTCTGGAGTACTAAGAATTTCGGTTTTTCCAAAAATCTGTCCGTCGTACTTTGGTTTCAGCGGACAATACGGTCGTCAGTATGCTAGTCCGACGGACTAAGAATGGCGCATGCCCAGAAAGGATTTACAGGGCTTTGCTGTGTCTTGGACTTCCTATTTCTAGTCCCGTCGTACGTGCTGTACGTCATCGCGCAAGCTTTCGTCGGACTGTTTGTGTATCCGTGTGTGGTCAAGTCCGTTCAGTGGAAAGTACGACGGATTGTCCGTCGGATTGTATGACGGACTAAGTACGTCAAACAGTTCGACAGTGTGTGCGCGGCATTAGGAAACTTCCAACCCCCCTTCCCCTGCCCTGTTTCCGAGCAATCCCACCCATGGTATACTCCACCCAATAGGATACAAAAATGATTAAGAAAAATATGTGACAACTTTTTCAGCTGTCACTCGAAAACCACACCCAGCTTAAACAACCTACTGCGGTGGGGAAGTAGTGATACCAGAATTCGCGGTATGACCCAACTACTGCAGCCAGAAAAATTTCACATTTCTTTGATGGATGTTTCATAATGGAGAATAAAAAAAAAAACGTAGAAATTTGACTTAAACACTATGCCCTTGCCCCCATGTGCAATCTTTTTGGACACAGGCCAGCTGTTTTATTGAAACTGCATTGGGCCTGCCTAACCTCTGATGCCCCAAGGCGTGTCTTTTGGTTCTGATACTCCAAATTCATGCCAAGTAACTAATAAGAACCAAGTATTTTTATGTTAAAAAAAAAATATTCTTCTTACCTGTGTAGCACCGGCTCCTGAAGAGCACGCACTATGTGTTTTTTACATTTAAAGCGGGAGTAAACCCAGTTTCAAGAAACACTTACATTCCCGGCATGCCGGAAATGCTAACTTTCACATTGGTTGTGTTCTTAACCAAACTTTCAAACCATCCAATGGCTGGTTTCATAACTGATCACATGTGTAGCATTATGGCAGTTGAATAATCATTAGAGGCCAAGATGGCAGCTTCCTTGACTGAAAATTATAGAAGGGTTTACTTCCACTTTAAGGTTAAATCTAAACCGCAGTTTGGTTTGGGTTTGATTGCTCCAAATTTTGACCTAAGCATCAGTCGGACTAGACTACAAGGTGTTCTGCCTGGCCATGGGGGGCGCTGTCACTTCTGGCAGGCATGGTAACACAGTCTGGTTGGGTGCTTTAAGGTTACTTTCTCTCGGAGTCAGTCCAGTGGGAGTGTCACTCTTGCTGTGCCTTCTGGGAGAGGTACTTAAGATGCGGATGTCACGTGTTTTCGGGGTTCCGGTCCAGAAGTATGTTCTGACTGCATGGTCCTGGTCCTCCTGACCAGCCCCCAGGATGCCTATGACCTGGGGTGCGGATCCACCCGACTTTACGTCTCAGGGCTGGCTAGCCCGAGGCGAGGAAACGAAAGGAAGGATTCTGAGGTGGCTCGGTGCCGTCTCAGGTTGTGGAGAGGCCCAGCAACTTCGAAGTCATCCAGGGGAGGACTCTTCGGGAGAAGGCCACATAAGGGTTGGCTTCTCAACAAGGGCCTGGTAAAGCTGAAGGACCTAAGCGAATCCAATCTCGTGCAGTATCGCCGGACCGGCTGCAAGATACTGGTACCACACGAGCGTTCTACAAGTTTTCAAGTTTCCTTACACGTGTTCTATAACAAAGTCTGTGGCAGAGACTTGTTCTTGACTCAAGCGCCCTGTTGGCTGCTAGGCCTGGTGAGAGAAAGACTATCCAATTAGGGTGAAGATCCAGCTGTGAATGGCTATTCTCTGGATTTATTCAAAGTAAGAGAGTTCTTCTATATTGTCTTTGACATTAAGGGCACCTGGACTTTCCACCTAAACCCTCTGATCCTATACTGAGAGACTGTTAACTACGTTTTTGCAAATAAAAATCACTTTAAGTGGATCTGTCGTCAGTCTCTATAGTTCTTGGGCCATCTACCACGGGAAACCCCTAGATGCAAATCAAAGTGAAGAAGGTAACGGTAAGTCCATTAAAACCAGCCGTTTCTTTGGGGGTCAGTGCTACACCTGAAAGAGATCCTCTCTCCCCCTTCACTTCACAGTGGAAAAAAATGGTTAACTCTGCCCTTCCCCTACACCAAATAACATTCTCCAATAGGGGTTCTGCTGAGAAATTTGACAAAATTTGGTGTCCACGGTCTGAGTCACAGAGTTACAGACTGGTGATGATTAAAACTGGGAGACTGTACTATTACTTATTCATTATGTTTTGATATGACTATTTCTAACCACCATGGCTATTGTATAATGCATTTACAGTTTATTGTGAACATAGGGGTGGATTTACTAAAGGCATTTACTACAGGTGCACTACAAGTACATTTGGAAGTGCAGTCGCTGTAGATCTGAGGGGGACATGCAAGGAAAATAAAAAACAGCATTTTTGCTTTTACATGATTGCATGATAAAATCAGAGGAGCTTCCCCTCATTTCAGATCTTCCTCTCAGATCTAAAGTGACTGTACTTTCAAGTACACTTGTAGTGCAAAGTGGATTTGCCTTTAGTAAATAACCCCCATAGTGTCTCTCTTGAATTGCCCCATTTTTATGTGTTGAGCTCTGTACACACGATTGGAAATCCCGCCAGCAGAAGTCTGATGAGAGCTTTTGCTGGCGGAATTTGCTCCAGCAAAAGATTGAGAGCAGGTTCTCTATTCTTCCAACAGAAAAAGTTACGATCAGAAATTACGATCGTCTGTAGCAATTCCGACGTGCAAAATTCCTACGCATGCACGGAAACAATTCGACGCATGCTCGGAAGCATTGAACTTAATTTTCTCAGCTCCTCGTAGTGTTGTACATCACTGCGTTCTTGGCGGTCGAAAGTTCAGAGAACTTTTGTGTGACCGTGTATATGCAAGCCAAGCTTGAGTGGATCGCGTGTACGCGGCATAGGTGTATGTTACTTGTCTACATTCAAAATTTAAAAGCATCTTTACAAAAAATCAATTACAAGAGATCGACTCCATCATTTTAGCCCCTTGGGAGGGAACAGAAACAACCTCCTGCAAGAAAATCCTACCAATGGAGCTGCTTTGAGAGATAGATGGGTCATTCTTTTTTGGGTGTATTTGGCCTTTAATTACAAATCCTATAAAAGACGTGATTCGTTCACACTTACCTTTAGTACATCATGTGACAGATGACTATGTGTCTCCTTTAACCTGGAGATGGCACTATGGCACAGCCCTCCAATCACTGCCATCAAGGTGTTAAAGTTCTGGTGTTTACGGAGTTTCTGTCAAGTAAACAAATACAATAAATAAAGAAATATCACTGCAAATATCATTGGGGCCATATGCTCCTTTATTGATTACTCAAAGACAAAACAAAACTACTGAGGTCCCTACAGATATAAGATGACAGTTGTACAATGCATGTCTCATCTAGGATCCCTTCTTTTGAGACCATGTTCTCATTTATATGAGATTACAATATTTTTCTTATCGGAGAAGCCACCTTTTGACCTCTGGCTCTATAGGACCGTACCTATAGAGCCTAATGATAAATCAAGCAATTCAAACAGAAGCAAATGTACAATAAAATTAAATAAAAACCTAGAGAAATGCTAAGGTTGTCATTGCTGACAATACTAGTTGTCTGGCTGTCCTTCATTTTTTTTTTTGTATTAAAATAATAAACATGTTATACTTGCCTGCTCTGTGTACTGGTTTTGCACAGAGAAGCCTCTATCCTCCTGTTCTCAGGTCCCCACCGGCACTCCTGGCTCTACCTCTTCAGTGAGTGTCCTATAGAAAGGAGCTTTCTATGGGGGCACTTGTGCGGGCTCACTCTCGAGTCATCCTGTTTGCATCTATTGACACAGACAAGGCGGCTCGGCCCTGCCCCCCTGCTCCTTCATACAGAATTTGATTCAGAGCAGTGGGAGCCAGTGGCTGCTCAATGAGAAGACAGCGAATAGAGCCGTTGTTCTCGAGCACATCGCTGGATCGAGATTGGGCTCAGGTATGTATAACGGGGGGCTGGGGGGGATCCTCTGACACAGACGTTTTTTTTAACTTAATGCATAGAATGCATTAGGGTAAAAAAATCTTCCTCCCTTATAATCATTTTAAGATGGCCATACAATAATAGTTAAACGGCATGGATGGACGAATCCCCCACTGGGGCTTTTGTATTTTGACAGCCCACCAGCCGTCTCGAATACTCGAATAGCAATCAGATGCAGCCATTTTTCAGACGTCAATTTTCCACCTGGCTCCTTCCATTGAAAAATGTTGGGCGGGAGGCTGTCGATAGGGCCACCCACTGAGCACATTTTGGTGAATTCCTGAAATTCATATAGTGCATGGTCAGCTTTTATGCAGCAGCATGTCCTATGTTTTAAGCTATATCTCTGACCAAAACTTTATTCTAGTTCAGAATGGAGTATGGACGGGATTAAAACCCCTGTCAGGTTTTTACTGCTAACCCAGCTAGAGATTCTCACCTTATATATTTGTCCTGGGAAACAGAAAGTAATTACAGTTAAAATTATGATTTCCCTTCCATTTTTTTGAGTGTCTCCAGGACAGAAAGTGAACGGTCCTATTTGTACTATTGGGTTCACATCACAAAAATCCCAAAAGAACTGACAGGTGGTTTTACCATTCCCCACTCCCTGTAGAACACAGAGAAGAATTAGCCATATTGGAATTATTGGTATTTTGACATGAATTGCATCTTATGTGGGAAAATGTATGCAT
The DNA here is from genome assembly GCF_037356315.1 of Lithobates pipiens. Classification (NCBI taxonomy): domain Eukaryota; kingdom Metazoa; phylum Chordata; class Amphibia; order Anura; family Ranidae; genus Lithobates; species Lithobates pipiens. The sequence goes on along the minus strand of NW_027507685.1, from coordinate 203,841,173 downwards.
TTTAATGCAGGATAAAGGACACGTGTGAATAAGCCCTGACACTGCTGACACAGAAAATGGAGCATGCAGCATGCTGATTTCCAAAAAGTGCAACATGATGCCAAAACATAAAAAGTACAACTTAGTAAAACCAATTTTGGGTGCAGATATGATGCAAACATGACACAAAGCATACTCTCCTGTGATTTTGATGCAATCATGTTCAATTCCCACCTGAGTCATGTGGATAAATTTGGTGAAGACCTCAGCTCTCTGCTGTGGAGTTGGGCGATGGAGGATCATGAGTTGAACCCACTGTGAAATATTGTTGCATAAGGAGACTGACCGCTCCAGCCGAGGGATTTCTCGCAGAGAACTCTGCAAAGTGTAGCTCCGATAGTCTAAATGCTGACAAAGAGAAGTCATATTCAGATAGTAATATAAATTTGGTATCAGCCTATATATTCAGACCATTCTACATACTTTAAGAACTTAAATATAATTTATAAAGTTTTGTAGACATTTATGGCTTTTTTATGTGTTATCCTGTTTTTAGATGCCTTATATAAAATTTATATTCACAGAGGTCAATGACTCAAGCTAACATTTGCACACACAATTGGATGAGTCAGGGATGTGACTCTTAGCCCTTGTACACATGGTCGGACATTCCGACCAAAAATGTTCGATCGGACCGCGTTGTCGGATAATTCGACTGTGTGTGGGCTCCATCGGACTGTTTCCGTCGGAATATCGGACCACCAAAGTTTTAGAGCTGGGCTATGAAATTTTCCGACAACATGATCCGATCGGACTTTGTCCAATCGTTTGTAGAGAATTCCGATTGGACAAAGTGCCACGCATGCTCATATCAAATTCCTAGACCAAATCTATTGGCTACTAGCCTGAATGTAGTCTCATCGTAACGAAATTACATCATCACGTTCTGAAAGATCGGATTTTCCACAAATTTGGCCCGACCGTGTGTATGCAACAGTTTCGGACACAATCCATCGGACTAAATCCGACGGGCAAAATCCGACGGATTTGGTTGGCAAAATCTCCGACCGTGTGTACGTGGGCTCAGACTTTTGAAGGCCCTGGAGCACCAGGACAATGACACGTGACACCGACGTGGCACCGATGACAGATGGCACTGATACGTGACACTGATGTGGGACTTATGACAGATGGCACTAATACGTGGCACTGATGACATGTAGCACTAAAACGTGGCACAGATGACAGATGACACTAATACGTGGCACTGATGGCAGATGGCATTAATTGGAGGCACTGACACGTGACACTGATGTGGCACTGATGACAGATGCCACTTATACGTGGCACTGGTGACAGATGGCACTTATAGTTGGCACTGGGGACAGATGGCACGGATGGATGGCACTGACAGGTACTGAGGGGCACTTTATTTTTCCTTCTTTTTTTTTTCTTACACTTGCGCTGCAGCCATTCGCTCTCCCTCCTCACACGCTGTCTCTGTTTGAGGAGAGAGAGCCAGCAATGAGAGATGATCTTATATGTGGGAAGAAAACAAGAGGACGTCCAGGGACGCCCTCCTGGCAATTAGAGTCCACGCTGTGGCCGTATTTCGGCTATAGCACGGATGCCTAGTGGTTAAAGAACAAGTTCACTTTTAGTAAAATGTTTCACCTTGTAATTAGCCACTTGGCACCCAGGCCAATTCTGACATTTCTCTCCTACATGTAAAAATCATAATTTTTTTTGCTATAATTACATAGAACCCCCAAACATTATATATGTTTTTTTTTAGCAAAGACCCTAGAGAATACAATGGCGTACGGTATTTGAGCAGCAATTTTTCGAACGCGGAGGGCGGCAGGAGGCGAGGGACATCCCCTCTTGCCTCCCATAAGAATGATCAAGCGGCAGAACAGCCGCTATGATGTCTGTAGCTACAGGTAAGGGTGCAAAATGTAACTAATTACTAAAGAGCACCCCCTAATTCTCCTCTTGTGACAGCAGGCAGGGGAGCTTCTCCCCACACCCGCTGTCACAATTTTAAAACAGCGCAGCTGTGCGAGGCTCTTCCCAAACAGCTGCATCTATTCACAGGGATCTGTGAATGAATAAACTAGAAGTCCTGTCTGACAGCGTAGAAAACGACTTGTAGTTCTCAAGGAACTGCGAGGGTGCTGATGAGTGCTTTTGTAGTTCATGGACACTTCCTACAGCTTTCAAAAAGAAAGCCCATTTGGGGTGTGGGCTGTAAGGCCAAGGGTCAACAGCCTTCTTCCACTTAAGGGCCCAGATTCAATGTATGTGAATGCATGGAGGACCATATTCACCTGCTAATAAATGAAGACATACTAATAATAACAGCACAGGTTTACCTCACTTTAAGGTGCTTCACTAATACAAAGCCAGTTCACCCTGAGGGAGAATGTGGATGGGGAGTTGGATTTTACTGCCCCCTCCCCCATTCTGGCAACCAAGAGTGGCTGGCTTCAGCCTTGCCAGCCAGCATTGTCTGGAGATGGGGTTCCCATCCCTAGGGGTGATGGGGTCCAGTGGCAGCTCATCCATAGGGGGTGCATGGACGCCCCCCCAAAGCTAATCGCCAAAAAAAGGCTCTTTAAAAAAAAAGGTCCTTTTAAGTGCACTGTGTTTGGGAGGCGGACACAGTGCACTATAGGAAGCATAACGCCAATGCAGTCAGCTGATTGCAGGCGAGACAATTCATTTACAAGGTTTTGTTATGCTTTGTGGCGCAATGCAAAGCGCCTCTACACTCCCTTATGGGACATTCTTCTTGATGTCTTGCTGCTGATTGGCACTGACGTAGAACATATATATTCCCATGGGCAATAAGTTTAACCACTTACAGACCGGACCATTTTGCTGGTCAAAGACCAGACCACTTTTTGCAATTCGGCACTGCGTCGCTTTAAATGACAATTGCACGGTCGTGCGACGTGGCTCCCAATCAAAATTGACGTCCTTTTTTCCCACAAATAGAGCTTTCTTTTGGTGGTATTTGATCACCCCTGCGGTTTTTATTTTTTGCGCTATAAACAAAAATAGAGCGACAATTTTGAAAAAAACGCATTATTTTTTACTTTTTGTTATAATAAATATCCCCCAAAAATATATAAAAAAACTTTTTTTCCCTCAGTTTAGGCCAATACGTATTCTTCTACATATTTTTAGTAAAAAAAAAAATCGCAATTATTGATTGGTTTGCGCAAAAGTTATAGCGTTTACAATATAGGGGATAGTTTTTATGGCATTTTTATAAATTTTTTTTTTTACTAGTAATGGCGGCGATCAGCGGCGATCAGTGATTTTTATTGTGACTGCGACATTATGGCTGACACATAGAACATTTTTGACACATTTTTGGGAGCATTGTCATTTATACAGCAATCACTGCTATATAAATGCTGTGATTCCTATGTAAATGACACTGGCAGTGAAGGGGTTAACCAGTGGGTGGCAGTGTAGGGGTGTTAAGTGTTCCTAGGGGTGTGTTACTAACTGTGGGGGGCGTGGCTTTCATTTAGTGAACACTGATCTCTGCTCCAATCACATGGCGCAGAGATCAGCATCACTAGTTGCTAGGCAGAACGGGGAAATGCTGTTTACAATAGCATTTCTCCTTTCAGCCGTCCCGTGAGACGATTGAGTCCGCAGGACCCACGACTGGCGGTGGCGCGCTCTCGATGGCAGGGCGGCATTAAAGATTGGACGTACCTATACGCCAATATGCCTGCCCGTGCCATTCTGCCGACGTACATCGGCGTGCGCTGGTCGGGAACCAGTTAAAAGGCTAAAAATAAAACCTATGTGGCTCACGGCCAAAGTTAAAAAAGCTATAAACTATAAGAAAAGCACTTTTAAAAAATATAAAAAATGAAGGAACACTAGTGTCATTTATATGTTACAAAGAATATAACAGAATATCTAAAAAGGAAATCAAGGATGCAAAAATTGAAAAAGGAAAGACAGATTGCAAAAGATAGTAGGACAAACACCCAAAAAGTCTTCAAATATATTAATAGTAAAAAGGTCAAGTCTGAGCATGTAGGCCCTTTACAAAATAATCTGGAGTGGGTGACTGGGGACAAAAATAATGCTAATTTATTAAATACTTTCTTCAGCTCTGTGTATACAAAGGAGCATGGGGCAGCTCATGTCCATAATGGGGGTGGTAGTGACACAGTCCCAAATCCATAGGGATGATCTTCGTGTTCAAGTCGAACATACGTTCGACTCGAACATCGGCTGTTCGCCCGTTCGACGAATTCCGAACGTTATGGGCCGTTCGCGCCAAATTCGTGTGGCGCTCACCGCCCACAATGCACTGCGTCATCGCAGTGCATTGCTGGCTCATGATTGGCCAAACATGCACTGTGACCCCGCATGCTTGGCCAATCACAGCGCCAGCAGCGAGGAGAGCCATGATTGGCCACAGGCAGGATGTCTGTGGCCAATCATAGCTCAGGCTGTGTAGTACACGCCCCACACTATATAAGGCCGCCAGCGCGGCGGCCTTGTGTAGTGTGTTGGCATCTGAAGCAGTTAGTGGGTGTTCTGTGTACCTTTAACACAGTATACACCGATCGTTATCGGCCGATTTTCGATCTTGCTCTTCTGTAGTGGTTGTTGTCTGTGTGCTCTGACCGCAGTATACACCGCTATATTCACCTCACCTATATAGCTAGTGATCTATCTTTTATAATAGAGCTTGCAGTCAGTAGTGTTAGGAGCTTGTGCGTGCTGTCTGCATGCTCTGTACCCTGTACACACCGCTATATCCACCTACATAGCTCTTCTCTATTTGAGCCCACTTGCCATCTGCAGGAGTTATTGGAAGTTGTGTGTGCCTCCAGCACAGCACAGTATACATCTGTATATACCCCTTTATCTCTGGTGTTCTATGAAAAAGGCATCTGCAGGAGTTAGTGGGTGTTTTGTGCCTCCAGCACAATATACACCTGTATCTACCCTTTATTGCTGTTCTCTAATAGAGCCATCTGCAGGGCTTAGTGGGTGTTGTGTGACTCCATTACAGTATACCCCTTTATCTCTGGTGTTCTATAATAAAGGCATCTGCAGGGCTTAGTGGGTGTTGTGTGACTCCATTACAGTATACCCCTTTATCTCTGGTATTCTATAATAAAGGCATCTGCAGGAGTTAGTGGGTGTTGTGTGCCTCCAGCACAATATACACTACCCAACTGCTGTTTTACCCAACTCCCTTCAGGCCATTACCATGTCTGGAAGGCCAGCAAGGAGAGGCAGACAGGCGCGAGCCGATAAAAGAGGGCAAGCAGGCTCTGTGTCTAGAGACAACAGTGCTGGTCGTGGACGCGGTGCATTATCATCAGCACGTGGCCATGGGACACGCTTGTCCTTCTTTTCGGCAGCTGGACATGTTGAACGGCAACATGCCAATGACTTGGTAGAGTGGATGACCAAGCCCTCTTCATCCTCCTCATCCTCTCTCACCCAGTCTCAGGGTACTAGCAAAGCAGCTGCCAACGCATCGTCTTCCCTCGTCTCAATGTCATCATCAGTGACTCCTTCCCTGGACCCACCACGTCCTTCTGAGGAGTCTCCTGAACTCTTTGAGCACAGTGTTGGGTACATGCTCCAGGAGGATGCCCAGTGTTTTGTAGCCTCTGATGATGACACTCAGCTAGAGGAAGGCAGTAGCGTGAATGCAGAGAGAGGGGATGCTCAAGAAGGACAGCAATCTGGCAGTCATGTTCCACAAGCTGCAGCATATTGCCAGGTTTGCTACAGCGATGAAGAGGGAGGGGATGATGAGGGCACTGACTCCACGTGGGTGCCTGGTAGGAGAGAGGAGGAGGAGGAGGAGGAGGAGGCACATGTCCAACGAGGCAGGATGCCCTCCGGGGGCCAGCTTAGGGGCAGCACACCGACTGAATCACACCGCAGAGCTCCGCCTGTGCAGGGCGCTGCCTCTGCGCGTTATTCTAAAAGTTCTTTGGTGTGGGCCTTTTTTGAGACGAGTGCATCAGATCGCACCGCTGCTATTTGCAACATATGTCTCAAGCGTATCTCGCGTGGCCAAAACATCAGCCGCTTGGGCACCACATGCTTGACCAGACATATGTTGACCTGCCATGCAGCTCGTTGGCAAGCGTACCTCAAAGACCCACACCAAAGAACAAAGCTGACCTCTCCTTACTCCTCATCAGCTGGCATCTCCAACCCCACTAGACCTTCAGTCCTCTCTGAAACCTGCTCTGAGAGGAATGAAGGTGTAGAATTAGGTGTGTCACAGCCAAGTGCTTCCGGGCACTCTGCTAGCGGTACACCCACGTCCGATTATAGCAGGCAAATGTCCCTGCCCCAGCTGCTGGACTGGCGAAAGAAGTCCACTCCCAGCCATCCACATGCCCAGCGGTTGAATGCTAGCTTGGCTAAATTGCTAGCACTTCAACTGCTGCCTTTTCAGTTGGTAGACTCGGCCCCCTTCCGTGAGTTTGTACAATGTGCGGTTCCTCAGTGGCAGGTCCCCACATGCCACTTTTTCTCTTTTTCTCTCCGGCATGTGGAAGGCAATGTCCTTGCCTCGCTGGACAGGGCGGTCAGCGGTAAGGTGCATATTACCGCTGACTCATGGTCCAGCAGGCATGGACAGGGACGTTACCTGTCTTTCACGGCCCATTGGGTCACTCTTCTGGCAGCTGGGAAGGATGCAGGACAAGGTGCAGTAGTGTTGGAGGTTGTTCCGCCACCACGCCTCCAAAATGCTACTATTGGTTGTGACACACCTCTCTCCTCCACCCCCTCCTCTTCTTCTTCCTCCATGGCCACTTCCAGTGCTCTGTCCTCAGAACCAGCGGTGCTCCGTAGGCGTTCCAGGGGCTACGCAAGTACGCAGGCAAAACGATGCCATGCCGTGCTTGCGCTGGTTTGTTTGGGGCACAGGAGCCACACTGGGGCGGATGTTTTGTCAGCTCTGCAGGGGCTGGCCGAGAGGTGGTTGACGCCACGCCAGCTTAAGCCAGGAATGGTGGTTTGCGACAATGGCACCAACCTCCTCTCCGCCCTCCGACAGGGACAACTGACCCATGTGCCCTGTGTAGCTCACGCCCTTAACCTGGTGGTGCAGCGGTTCTTGGGCAGGTACCCAGGCTTACAGGATGTCCTGAAGCAGGCCAGAAAAGTCTGTGTGCATTTCCGCCAATCATTTAATGCCTGTGCTCGGCTGGCTGAGCTCCAAAAGGAGTTGAACCTGCCCAAGAACCGCCTTATATGTGACATGCCCACCAGGTGGAACTCAACGTTGGCCATGCTGCAGCGGCTGCACATGCAGCAGAGGGACATCAATGAGTACCTGTGCGACTACGACACCAGGACAGGGTCAGGGGAGCTCGGTTTTTTCTCACCACGCCAGTGGGGCATGATCAGGGATGCATGCACTGTCCTGTCACCGTTTGAGGAGGCCACAAGGATGGTAAGCAGTGACAGAGCATGCATCAGTGACACTGTACCTCTTGTTCACCTCTTGGAGCATACGCTGCGTGGAATAATGGACAGGGCACTTGAGGCAGAACAGAGGCAGGAAGAGGAGGACTTCCTTGCCTCTCAAGGCCCCCTTTATCCAGACAGTGTTCCTGCTGTGCCACCCATCACACAGGAAGAGGATGAGGAGGAGGAAGAGGAGGTGGAGGATGATTGTGTCAGCATGGAGGTGGAGGCTGGCACTCAGCATCAGCAGCAGCAGTCTTGTAGGGATGATTTACAGTCCCAAGAAACACGTGGACTTGTACGTGGCTGGGAGGAGGTAGCTGCGGATCATGTTGTCCTTAGTGACCCAGAGGACTCTGGACCGAATGCCTCAGCTAACCTACGCTGCATGGCCTCCCTGATCCTGCAAAGCCTGCGGAAGGATCCTCGTATTCTTCGGATCAAGGAGAGGGACCATTACTGGCTGGCCACTCTCCTTGATCCACGGTACAAGGGTAAGGTTGCCGACCTTATCTTGCCATCGCAGAGGGAGCAGAGGATGAGACATCTCCGGGAGGCCTTGCAGAAAGGTCTGTGCAACGCGTTCCCAGAGACTGGGAGGTTACAAAGTCCTGGTCCTGGACAACGTGTTGCTGAGGCATCGGTCAGAAGGAGCGGTGGAGAAGGTGGCCGTCTGACTGATGCTTTCAGACAATTTTTTAGTCCGCAGCCCCAAGGTATGATTGGTTCCAGCAACCATCGCCAGCGTCTGATTTACATGGTGCGGGAATACCTAGGGGCAAGGTCAGACTTGGACACCTTTCCCACCGAAAATCCTCTGGCTTACTGGGTCTTGAGGATGGATCATTGGCCAGAGCTTGCACAGTATGCAATTGAGCTACTGGCCTGTCCTGCATATAGCGTTCTTTCGGAACACACCTTCAGTGCTGCTGGTGGCTTTGTTACCGATCACAGGGTGCGCCTGTCCACCGAATCAGTTGATCGACTGACCTTCATCAAGATGAATCAGTCTTGGATCACCCACAGCTACCAAGCACCTGAAGCTGATGTAACCGAATAATTTTTTTTGAAATATCACATCCCTTCAAGACTGCCTATGCTGATGCTGAGTGACTGTCCTGTTATGTTGATTGTCTATCCTCTTCCTCCTCCGCTGATATGTTGGAAGAACATTTCTGGCTCTGGGTGATGCCATCAGCCCAATTTTTCTGCCCCTGTTTAACAGGGGCGTTTAATTACAATTTTTGATGCAATGCTTTGCAGCAGGGCTAATTCCTGCAATAAAACTAGAGTATATGGGAGAGGTTGCAGTGTGGTGGCACCAGCACCAGTGCCTAAGGCCCAATTTTTCTGCCCCTGTTTAACAGGGGCGTTTAATTACAATTTTTGATGCAATGCTTTGCAGCAGGGCTAATTCCTGCAATAAAACTAGAGTATATGGGAGAGGTTGCAGTGTGGTGGCACCAGCACCAGTGCCTAAGGCCCAATTTTTCTGCCCCTGTTCAACAGGGGCGTTTAATTACAATTTTTGATGCAATGCTTTGCAGCAGGGCTAATTCCTGCAATAAAACAAGAGTATATGGGAGAGGTTGCAGTGTCGTGGCACCAGCACCAGTGCCTAAGACCCAATTTTTCTGCCCCTGTTTAACAGGGACATGTAATTACAATTCTTGATATAATATTTCACAGGAGGGCCCGTTCCTGTGTCCACCCAGAGTAACTGTGAGGACTTATAGTGTTGTGGCACCAGCACCAAAACCACCAAAGGTCAATTTTTCTACCACTGTTCAACAATGGCATGTAATTACAATTCTTGATATAATCGTTCACAGCAGGGCGCTCCAGCGCCCACCAAGAGTCACTTTGAGGGCTTACAATGTTGTGGCAAAACCAACACCTTGTTCCGCCATTTCTGCAGAGCATATAGGGCAGGCCCCTACTTTCAAACATCCAACTTACAAACATCTCCTACTTGCAAACGGAAGTGAGATGAAAAAAGATGTACGACAAAACAAATTATACAGGGGTGATAACCCTTCCCTATGTTTTCCAAAAAGCTTAAAAATAGTTTTTTTGGACTGGAGCTACACTTTAAAAATGTACCAGTTGAAAATTACAAACAGATTCAACTTAACACAACAAACCTACACAGTCCCTGTCTTGTTTGCACCGCCTGTATACTGCTGTTCTGAGTATATAGGGCCTGGGGGCCACACGCATTTCCTTTTTTTAATATGGGTACTGGGTTCCCCTTAATATGCGTACAAGACCCAAAGGGGCTGGTAATGGGAAGGGAGGGCTACCCATGCCATTTTTCTGAATGATTTTCAACCATATTGCAGGAACCAGATATAACATTAAAACCGCAAGCAGTTTTAAATGGTGTTATTTCCGTTTAATGTCATTTTGTGCAGGGACTGTTCTAAACACGAGAAACACGTGGCACTTCACAGGCATACTACAGACACCCCCCAGGCACCATATTTAAAGGAATATTTCACTTTTTTTTTTTCACTTTAATCGTCATTAACCACTTTCAGACCGGACCATTTTGCTGGTAAATGACCAGAGGTCTTTTTACAATTTGGCACTGCGCTGCTTTAACTGGTAATTGCGCGGTCATGCAATGTTGTACCCAAACAAAATTTGCGTCCTTTTCTTCCCACAAATAGAGCTTTCTTTTGATGGTATTTGATTGCCTCTGCGATTTTAATTTTTTGCGATATAAACGTAAAAAGACCGCAAATTTTGAAAAAAAATGATATTTTCTACTTTTTGTTATTAGAAAAATCCAATAAACTCAATTTTAGTCATACATTTAGGCCAAAATGTATTCAGCCACATGTCTTTGGTAAAAAAAAAGTCAATAACTGTATATTTATTGGTTTGCGCAAAAGTTGTCACATCTACAAACTAAGGTACGTTTTCTGGAATTTACGCAGCTTTTAGTTTACGACTGCCTATATCATTTCTTGAGGTGCTAAAATGGCAGGGCAGTACAAACCCCCCCCCAAATGACCCCATTTTGGAAAGTAGACCCCCTAAGGAAATTGATAAGTGGCATGTTGAGCCCATTGAATATTTTATTTTTTTGCCTCAAGCGATTGAATAATGACAAAAAAAAATTTTTTTATTTTTTTTTACACAAAGTTGTCACTAAATGATATATTGCTCACACATGCTATGGGTATATGTGAAATGACACCCCAAAATAAATTCTGCTGCTTCTCCTGAGTACGGGGATACCACATATGTGGGACTTTTTGGGAGCCTAGCCGCGTACGGGGCCCCGAAAACCAAGCACCGCCTTCAGGCTTTCTAAGGGCGTAAATTTTTGAGTTCACTTCTCACTACCTATTACAGTTTTGAAGGCCATAAAATGCCAAGATGGCACAAAACCCCCACAAATGACCCCATTTTAGAAAGTAGACACCCCAAGCTATTTGCTGAGAGGCATGTTGAGTCCATGGAATATTTTATATTTTGCCACAAGTTGCGGGAAAATTACAAACTTTTTTTTTTTTTTTTTTTTTCACAAAGTTGTCACTAAATGATATATTGCTCACGCATGCCATGGGCATATGTGAAATGACACCCCAAAATAAATTCTGCTGCTTCTCCTGAGTACGGGGATACCACATATGTGGGACTTTTTGGGAGCCTAGCCGCGTACGGGGCCCCGAAAACCAAGCACCGCCTTCAGGCTTTCTAAGGGCGTTACAGTTTTGAAGGCCATAAAATGCCAAGATGGCACAAACCCCCCCCAAATGACCCCATTTTGGAAAGTAGACACCCCTAAATTTAGGGGTACACTAGTGAGACTAGGTAATAAATGGCGGGTGCCCTGAAACTATAAAAAAATAACTAACCAACCAGCGTCACCTGTAACAGTTATATGGTGATCACTGGTGAAAGGGTTAACTAGGGGGCAATCAGGGGGCTTTATGCGGTAGTATATGGGGGTCCCTGGCGCTATAAAAAGCTGCGGCGAACCTAAATACCTACCTGCCTAACTAGCGTCACCTGTGACACTAATACAGCGATCAGAAAAACGATCGCTTATTAGGCTGGGTTCACACTGGAGCGATGCGGGAACGCCACGAATCCGCGGCGGGTTCCCGCATCGCATGCCTCCCGGCGGCAGTTCACACTGCCCTATGCGAACTGCTGGGAGTGTCAGTGAAATGTTAATGACACCCCCAGATCAGTTCGCATATCGCAGTGCGATCTGCAAACTTGGATCGCATGGTGTGAACACCCATGCGATCCGATTCTGCTGCGGACCAAAAAAAGGGCCCCGTGCGAGTTTGCGGCGGGTGCGGCGGGTGCGACGCAAATTCAGCCATACTATCTGTATGGCTGAACTCGAATCGCACAGAGATCGGATGTGATTTGCACTGCAGTGCGGTGCGAATCACATCCGTTCTCATAAACCGCTGCAATGTGAACCCAGCCTTAGTGACACTGGCGACGGGGGGGTGATCACAGGGTTAAACCTTTATTGGGGGGGTTGGGGGGGTACCTTAGAACTAAAGGGGGCTAACCCTAACTGCCCTAACAGTTATTACAGTCACAAATGACACCCGCCGGGTGATCAGGGGGTTAAACCTTTATTAGGTAATAAATGGCGGGTGCCCTGAAACTATAAAAAAATAACTAACCAACCAGCGTCACCTGTAACAGTTATATGGTGATCACTGGTGAAAGGGTTAACTAGGGGGCAATCAGGGGGCTTTATGCGATAGTATATGGGGGTCCCTGGCGCTATAAAAAGCTGCGGCGAACCTAAATACCTACCTGCCTAACTAGCGTCACCTGTGACACTAATACAGCGATCAGAAAAATGATCGCTTATTAGGCTGGGTTCACACTGGAGTGATGCGGGAACGCCACGAATCCGCGGCGGGTTCCCGCATCGCATGCCTCCCGGCGGCAGTTCACACTGCCCTATGCGAACTGCTGGGAGTGTCAGTGAAATGTTAATGACACCCCCAGATCAGTTCACATATCGCAGTGCGATCTGCAAACTCGGATCGCATGGTGTGAACACCCATGCGATCCGATTCTGCTGCGGGCCAAAAAAATGGTCCCGTGCGAATTTCCGGCGGGTGCGGCGGGTGCGATGCAAATTCAGCCATACTATCTGTATGGCTGAACTCGAATCGCACAGAGATCGGATGTGATTTGCACTGCAGTGCGGTGCGAATCACATCCGTTCTCATAAACCGCTGCAATGTGAACCCAGCCTTAGTGACACTGGCGACGGGGGGTGATCACGGGGTTAAACCTTTATGGGGGGGTTAGGGGGGTACATTAGAACTAAAGGGGGCTAACCCTAACTGCCCTAACAGTTATTACAGTCACAAATGACACCAATGCAAAAAAAAAAATGACATTGGTGTCACTGTGACTGGGGGGCAGGGGTAATTGGGGGGGTGATCGGGTTGGTGTGAGTGTGCCTGGCATGTTCTACTGTGTAGTGACGTGTTGGTGCAACTCACCGATCCTCTCTCCTCGGTGTCGGAACGAAAAATACCGACACGGAGGAGAGATTACATCACTTCCTCTCCTGTGTTTACATTACAGGAGAGAAAGTGATGTCACGAACGATTTCTATTCGTCGGGAGCGATCGCGAGGGGGTGGCCATGAATGAATGGCCGCCCCCTCGTCCGGGATCGCTCCCGAACGAATACCGACCGCCGCAGGCACCGGGCGGGGGCCCGATCGCCCCCGACCCGCGGGAAGGCAGGGACGTACATGTACGCCCTTATGCCTGCCCGTGCCATTCTGTCGACGTACATCGTCGTGCGGCAGTCGGGAAGTGGTTAAAATCAGTGCTCCCACCAAAACGGCAATTTTTAAAAACATTTTAGGCATTGACCCATGTCCCCTGGGGCAGGAGCCAGGTCCCCAAACCCTTTTTAGGACAGTATCTTGCATATTAGCCGTTAAAATTAGCACTTTTAATTTCAAACGTTCGAGTCCCATAGACTTCAATGGGGTTCTAAAGTTCGTACGAATTTGGGGTCCGTTCGAAAGTTCTGGTGCTGTGGTCCAGAAATATTTGGACAGAATAAAGGTGGATAAAGCACCTGGACCTGATGGCATCCACCCACGGATCCTAAAAGAAGCTCTGTAATTTATTATTTTATTTTTTTGTCTTTTTTCAACCTGACTAATTATGTAACTATGTAACATGGGCGGTGGTTTCCCCGGGCAGTGGCGTCACTTCTGGTTTATGTGCCAGTGTGAAATTGGCTCCACGAATGAAGAAAAAGCATTGCAAGGTAATGTGAACTGACACCCTGTCAGTGTCTGTCCACCTTGTACTACAGTCTACAGTATTCTCATCCCGTGATCCTGTGATTGGACTGAGGGTGGAGGGAGGGGGAGGGCACCCTGCTTTACCTCTGTCCCGGGAATCAACCCCGGCCATTCACCTGGTAGTCTTCTGCAGAATTTCATTACACATCTCCTGTATACTGTGTATACCATGAGGGGCCCTAGCACTGTGGCCTGCTACAGCCATGGTATAGTATATCCAGAGCCGTCTTTAAGGCAGGGCAAAAGGGGCAGCTGCCCTGGGCCCTGTCATTGTTGTGGGGCCAAAATCAGCTGCCTCATACTTGCCAACTATCCCAGTTTAAATTCCCTTGTCCCTTGAAGTTTTAGACCTATGCTGTGTCCTGATATCTCAATTTGAAGTGCTGCTAGTAATGCTGCCCAGCTCTGCCTTATTGTTTTGTAAAGATGACTCACCTGCAGACCCTGTGTTTACATGTAAATAACCGTCATTCATATGTAAATATCAGCGACATTCATATGTAAATATCAGCAACATTCATATGTAAATATCTGAGGTCTGTGACATTCATATGTAAATTAAGCTGGCATTCATATGTATATCATGCCCCCCTGCAGTGAGGAGAAGATGTGCTGTAACCTATAGCAACCAGTGAGCAGTATTACTGTACAGTAATCTCTAGCAACCAAGCAACAAGCAGAAATCATGTGCTGTAACCTTTAGTAACTAATCAGTGAGCCTTAATGTGTGCTGTAACCTCTAGCAGCCACTCAGTAAGCAGTAATGATATGCTGTAACCTCTGGCAACCAATCACAATCACTGCCTGATCTGATACAGTAAACTGATTTTAAGTGTAGCTGCTATTTATTGTATGTCTCAGAGAAGGTGGACAGTGAAATTGCATGGGGAGAGGGGGGCCCCCCAAGAAAATTTTTGCCCCGGGTCCAATCAATATTAAAGACGGCCTTGAGTATATCCTCACTTTCAACAGGTCTATCTAGCTATCGATCTACAGTATCTCACAAAAGTGAGTACACCCCTCCCATTTTTGTAAATGCTTTATTATATCTTTTAATGTGACAACACTGAAGAAATAAACAAACAAGATATTTGGGGGGCACACCCTGCAAAATGCATAAAGATGGTGCTGCCATAAAACCATACAACAGAACAAAAATATTACAGCGCACACATGCAAAACTGACATTTACCTCCAGCAAGGCTTTTTTTAAAACACCTAGACATTTTCAAAAGAACATTATCAAAAAATATGGGGATTTGGTCACACCATATTGTTATATGGTGCTTAAGCCCACTTACTGCGACAAAGTACTCCATAATTAGCGGGTCCTACACTATCCATAGTGTAATGTCAGTTTTGCATGTGTGCGCTGTAATATTTTTGTTCTGTTGTATGGTCTTATGGCAGTACCATCTTTATGCATTTTTCAGGGTGTGCCCCCCAAATCTGTTGTTTGTCACCACCTGTGTCATGGTGGAGACCTCATGTTCTCCCATATGGAGGAGTATAGCTCCCATGGTTCAGAGAATCGGGATATCCCGATCTAAGGATAGTGTAGGACCCACTAATCATATATACTAGAAGAAGGATCCCCGGGGGTGGATTTTTAAGGCACGTACAACAATGTTTATAGAATAGTATAAAAAGTTATTTTATTTCATAAAACACACAAAAGAAATATAGTATACAGTATAAATGCTCTGTGAGCAGGCAAAAAAACTCAAAATAAGGAGTAGCTCATCTGACTGGCTGGCGTCATGCATGTTGGATCTGTGGATCCAACATGCATGACGCATGACGCCAGTCAGATGAGCTACTCCTTATTTTGCCTGCTCACAGAGCATTTTTGGGTGGAGCACTACTAGAGTTTCAGTCCATCTCTGGTTCATATAACCTTTTTTGGTTGGTACCAAACTGGTACGACATTTATACCATTTGCCTCCATGCAGACAGGTCTTGGGATGTACCTTGAACACTGGCGGAGCCATTCTTACACGTGTGGTCATCTGTAATTATTTGTTTTTATTAAACAATATCTTTTGGACAATATCATCTTCCTTACTAGTATTATTCCATGTAAATGCGGTATTTAAACCCCTGAAGAAGGACATGCTTTGTTAAAGCTCCGAAACACGTAGGGTGATCTTCTCTACATGGACTATATGGCATAATCAAGTGCTGTATAACATTATAAATACCGGTTGTATATGTATACCCTTAGATATGTATTTTAGTTGTATACTATATTTCTTTTGTGTGTTTTATGAAATAAAATAACTTTTTGTACTACTCTATAAACATTGTTGTACGTACCTTAAAAATCCACCCCCAGGGGATTCTTCTTCTAGTATATATTGTTTTTGGATGTGGCACAACAAATTAACGCAGCCCTGCCGTACCTTCCCTTTTTGACCCACTAATCATGGGGTACTTTGTCGCAGTAAGTGGGCTTAAGCACCATATAACAATATGGTGTGACCAAATCCCCATATTTTTTGATAATGTTTTCTGAAAATGTCTAGGTGTTTTTAAAAAAAAGCCTTACTGGAGGTAAATGTCAGTTTTGCATGTGTGTGCTGTAATATTTTTGTTCTGTAACACTGAAGAAATGACACTTTGCTACAATGTAAAGTAGTGAGTGTACAGCTTGTATAACAGTGTAAATTTGCTGTCCTCTCAAAATAACTCAACACACAGCCATTAAAATGGAGTTCCAACCTAAAAAAAAAAAAATTTGGAGAAATATATATATTTTTTACTCTAAATGCCTGTTGCGAGGGGGTCCCTCGTAGTCTGCCTCCTTCACCGCCTGGGCTCTTGACGTCACTTCCTTTGGTGCAGGAAGGGAGATCAGCTCTGCCCCCTCCCTCTTGTCAATCATCTGGGACACATCTCCAGTCCCAGATGATTGCGCAGCCAATCACGGCAAGCGGCGGGGGAGACAAGCGGGGCTTCGATCCCCCGCATCGCTGGACCCTGGGACAGGTAAGTGTCCGATTATTAAAAGTCAGCAGCTGCAGTATTTGTAGCTGCTGGCTTTTAATTATTATTTTTTTTTTTTTAAGCGGAACACTGCTTTAATATCTAAACCGCTGGCAACAAACGTGAGTACACCCCTAAGTGAAAATGTCCAAATTGGGCCCAATTAGCCATTTTCCCTCCCATTGTCACGTGAGTTGTTAGTGTCAAGGTCTCAGGAGTGAGTGGGGAGCAGGCATGTTAAATTTGGTGTTATCACCCTCACTCTCTCATACTGGTCACTAGAAGTTCAACATGGCACCTCATGGCAAAGAAGTCTCTGAGGATCTGAAAAAAAAGAATTGTTGCTCTACATAAAGATGGCTCAGGCTATAGGAAGATTGCCAAGACCCTGAAACTGAGCTGCAGCATGGTGGCCAAGATCATACGGCGGTTTAACAGGACAGGTTTCGCCATGGTCGAACGAAGAAGTTGAGTGCACGTGCTCAGCCTCATATCCAGAGGCTGTCTTTGGGAAATGGACGTATGAGTGCTGCCAGCATTACTCCAGAGGTTGAATGGGCGGGGTGGTCAGCCTATCAGTGCTCAGACCATACTCCGCACATTGCATCAAATTGGTCTGCATGGCTGTCATCCCACAAGGAAGCCTCTTCTAAAGAGGGTGCACAAGAAAGCACGCAAACAGTTTGCTGAAGACAAGCAGACTAAGGACACGGATTACTGGAACCATGTCCTGTGGTCTGATGAGACCAAGATAAACTTATTTGATTCAGATGGTGTCAAGCGTGTGTGGCGGAAACCAGGTGAGGAGTACAAAGACAAGTGTGCCTTGCCTACAGTGAAGCATGGTGGTGGGAGTGTCATGGTCTGGAACTGCATGAGTGCTGCCGGAACTGAGGAGCTACAGTTCATTGAGGGAACCATGAATACCAACATATACTGTGACGTACTGAAGCAGAGCATGATCCCCTCCCTTCAGAGACTGGGCCGCAGGGCAGTATTTCAACATAACGACCCCAAAAACACCTCCAAGAAGACCACTGCCTTGCTAAAGAAGCTGAGGGTAAAAGTGATGGACTGGCCAAGCATGTCTCCAGACCTAAACAGCATCTGTGGAGCCTCAAACGGAAGGTGGAGGAGTGCAAGGTCTGTAACATCCACCAGCTCCGTGATGTCGTCATGGAGGAGTGGAAGAGGACTCCAGTGGCAACCTCTGAAGCTCTGGTGAACTCCATGCCCAAGAGGGTTAAGACAGTGCTGGAAAAAAATGGTGACCTCCCAATTTCGAAATTTTTTCGCTTAGGGGTGTACTCACTTTTGTTGCCAGCGGTTTAGACATTAATGATGTTGAGTAATTTTGAGGGGACAGCAAATTGACACTGTCTATCTGTCTGTCTATCTATCTATCTATCTATCTATCTATCTATCTGTATGTCTATGTGTCTATCTATCTATCTATAGGCCCTATCGCGGGTGAGAGAAGGGGGGGGGGCGTTGGGGCTTTCTTTGCACCCCCCAAAAATAGAGCACCAGCTGCCACTGATGGGGCCCCTGTCCCCAAGTTTGAAGGAGTCCTTGTCCCCAAGGGTGATGTGGTCCCTGTCCCCCCGAGTGAAAAGGAGTCCCTGTCCCCGTGGATGAAAAGGAGTCCTTGTACCCAGGTGAGAAGGGGTCCTTATCCCCAGGGGAGAGTGCCCAGGCGAGAAGGGGTCCTTGTCCCTAGGGGTGAAGGGGTCCCTGTCCCTAGGGGTAATGTGGTTCCTGTCCCCAGGCGAGAAGGGATCCCTGTCCCCAGAGGTGATGGGGTCCCTAATAAGGTCCCCCCTATTGCAGTGTCTTCTGGACCCCTATAGCAGTGTCCTCTGTCCCCTTCACATCACTCCCATAGTGTCCTCTGCCCCCCTCCCCCCATAGCAAGTTTCCTGTGCCCCCAAAGCAGTGTCCTCTGTCCTCTTTACCCCCACTTTAGTGTCCTCTGTACCCCCATAATGCCCTCTGTACCCCCATATTGTCCTCTGTCCCCTGCACCACCCCACCACTGTAGTGTCCTCTGTCCCCTGCACCCCCCACTGTAGTGTCCTGTGTACCCCAATAGTGTCCTCTGTCCCCTGCACCACCCCCCTCACTGTAGTGTCTTCTGTACCCCCATAGTGTCCTTTGGCCCCAGAACCCCCCCACTGTAGTGTCCTCTGTACCCCCATAGTGTCCTCTGTCCCCTGCACCACCACCCCCCACTGTAGTGTCCTCTGCCCCTCCATGACACACACTGTCTAGGTAGAAATCTCTACCTTACACAGGTGTACAGCACGCAGAGCAGAGATCAGTATCACAGAGCTGGATGGGGTCGGGAACCGCTGGAGTTAACTTTTCACATTGACAGGCTGGTGACTGGTTGCTAGAATCGCCCGGCAACCAATCACCTGTCGTGTAATGGAAAAAGTTAACTCCAGTGGTTCCCGCCCCATTCAGCTCTGTGATACTGGCCGCTCACCGCTGTCCAATGAAGAGGACAGCGGTGAACATGTCCGCAGGCTAGGGTGCGCATGAATTGATGGGCCGGACCTCTACCCCTGAGGTAGGCAGTGTTTGCAGAAGCCCGACGTAGCACACACGATATGTATGCTAATATGCTCTGTTCTGCAGGCTCTTGAAAAAAAAAGATGACAGACATACAACTGGGGATGGTCAGAGACTATGGGCATGCTACATAAAGTCACATTACATGAGACTCTGCTATTACAGGGCAGTGAGAAAGCACAGACTACTGTCTGCAGAGAATAGAAGAAAAGGGTGCTACTACCCCAGATTATGTAGAGATTCTCCAGCGCTGTCGGGTGCAGGATGTGCAGTCACTCAGTTGCTAACAAGGGAAATGGATAGAAGACAATCCACAACTCCATACATTCTGATTAATAATTCCAAATTTATTGTAACTACATAAAAGATAAATACACTATGTTTTTCAGAAGTTAACATGTTTCAGCCATAATGGCCTTGTTCACAACCTGTGAGCAAGGCCATTATGGCTGAAACTCATTAACTTCTACTGTACATATTTATCTTTTATGGAGTTACAATAAATTCAGAATTATTGAAGAGCATGTATGGAGTTGCGGATTGTCTTCTATCCATGTACTGTCTGCAGAACCCCCAAAGGCCATACAGAAATTCCCAAAGGGCTGTATGGGGTCCTGGTCCGTCAGCTGAGCACCAGATTAATAAGGTGTGCTCATATCACTTTATAGACAGAAAGGGCTTATGGCATGGCAGTACTCTTAATTTCCCTTTCATTCCTCTTTATGACCAATGTAAGCATAACTCACTGAGGGAACACTCTCCATCCTCTCAACCACTAATGGAAGCTTTCAATTTATTTAAAGGATAAAGCTGCACAATGTCTCCATTCATTTGACTATAGTGAACAAATTGTTCACACCCTATGAAACTTCCCTTTGACACTGTTTAATTGGGATAAGCAACAATCAAACAAAACTTTTTGAAGGGGAGTTAATGAATTCGATTTTTATGCCATTTTTACCTAGACGGTCATCTTAGTAATTACAATTTTAACAAATGAACATCAAACCCATACTCCAGTCTTCATCAGTTTAAAATAGTTATGTGGTTATTAGCCTGCACTTCCCATCAATTATCCGGTAAATGTGATCTATTTTCATGTTTCAGATACTAACTATACAATTTTGGACTATAAATCTTTTAGAATTCTTGCTTTCATTAGGCAAATTTGTTTTATTGTAGAGTCTCTTTTTACCGTAATCCTGCAGAAGCATTTGAACTCCAGGTAGCTGAGATGCGCTGCCAGTTCTGATGGTTCCAGATGATCAAATAGAAGGGAGACTTTTCTCTTCTTGTTGAAGCTTGGTGACTCTGGAAAAGTCTGTTGGCTTTCCGGCTCAAATCTGGCATTGAAAATGATAAAAAAGGAAAAGTGAAGAATATAAAAGAAAACACACCAAGAACAGCAAGGAAAAAGAAAAGGGAAGTAAAGTTTCCTCAGCTGCTGGGGAAATATATATGAGACTGGATTGCATAAAGTCCTTACGTGAATGATGTATGAAGACTTTGTCGGTGGTCAATTTGCCATTTGCGGTCCTTAACCACCTCCCAAAAATCACACATCAGCTCTTCTAATTCACGGTCAAGCCGGAACATCTCTGGATAGTGATTTACCCAGAACCTGCAGGTGTGAAACAGATGAGTTCATCAGTAAAACACAATGGTGTTTTTAGAAGTGTTTAGATGCGGTTACAATCTCAAGTTAACTACCATAAAGGTTGCTATCAACTTTCAAGGCCAACAGTTATTGGTTCAAATATTAATCAGACAGGACAGACATTTCTATGTCAGCAAATAAAATATAAACGACAGTAAAGTGTAAAGATGTAAAGTTAAATTGACAGTGATATATATATATATATATATATATATATATATATAATTAAAGAATTGCAACTTTTAGGAGCATCCATGCTAGAGCATGGTGTCATCTGTCTGGTTGTGCTCTCTGCCTGTGCTGTACAAATCACACAAGTGGATAATCAGAAACCTTTTGCAGACAGTATATATAATATATACAATATATACACTATTGTGCAAACGTTTTAGCCATGTCTGAAGATGCTTTTAAAAATATATATTTTAATTGTTTATTTTTATCAATTTACAAAATGCAATGTGAGCAAGCAAAAGATTTAATCTAAAAAAAAAAATCTAAATCAAATCAATATTTGGTGTGACTTTTGCATCAAGCCAACATCAGTACTTACACTTGCACACTTTGTATACTTGCACAAAGTCAGGGATTTTGTAGGATTAAAGTCAGGAGTATGATTGACCAATTAATCAATTATACCAATCAGGTGCTAATGATAATCATTTTCATGTGTACAGTTGTGTAGGAGGCTTAAAACTGGGTGAGGAACAGCCAAACTCTGCTACTAAGGTGAGTTTGTAGAAGACAGTTTCATGTCACAGGTCATTGCAAGACTGTGCACAGCAACAAGACCCAAGGTAGGTATACTGCATCAGCATCTCCTCTCCCTGGCAAAGTTTTTAAAGCAGACTGGGGTTTTAAGATGTGATGTTCAAGCTTTTTTGATCCCCATGAGTAAGCTCCTGTGAGCGGAGTGAAATGCATTGGGGGCAAGACCTGGCGGGGTCTAGGCTGACACTGCCATTCACTATCACACAGCAGGCTTTGACTTGGAGGTTGCAGTTTGTTTGCCTCAGGGCTGGAGAGCGGTACAATAATGAGTGTAGGCAACAGTGAAACATGGCGGAGGTTCCTTCCAAGTTTGGGGCTGCATATCTGCAAATGGAAATACAGGCAGATACTTATCCATAATGCGATACCATCAGAGAGGTGTGTGATTGGACTCAAATTTATTCTGCAGTAGGACAATGACCCCGAATATACAGTCAATGTCACTAAAAACTTATCTTCAGTGTAAAGAAGAACAGGGAGTCCTGGAAGAGATGGTTTGGCCCCCACAGAGCCCTGATCTCAACATCATCGAGTCTGTCTGAGATTACATGAGGAGATAGAAGGATTTGAGGCAGCCTACATCTACAGAAGATCTGTGGTTAGTTCTCCAAGATGTTTGGGACAACCTACCTGCCGAGTTCCTTCACAAATTGTGTGCAAGTGTACCTAGAAGAATTGATGCTGTTTTTAAGGCAAAGGGTGAGCACACCAAATATTGATTTGATTTCAATTTCACTTCTGCTCATTTACTTTTCATTTTGTTAATTGATAAATATAAACAATTAACACTTTTATTTCTGAAAGCATTCTTAATTTATAGCATTTTTTTACACCTGTCTAAAACTTGCACAGCAGTGTATATATACAGTATACATATACACACGCAGCATGTATATTTCACCAGTGTATTTAGCTGTTTCCTTGGAGTTCAAAATGAGAATCTCACTTTTGTTAATGCAGGGCGAAGAGACAGTCTCTTACTAGCTGACCCACTTATACTCTCCTCTATCACTTTGAAATACTTTTGTCCTTTTAACAACCTCAATACCATCATGTTTCCTAATTTTGGAAAAAAAAATAGTGAAAAATCATCTCACAATTTCCAAAAGGGTCTAATTTCAGGAGTGTTTTATTTTAACAGAGTATTATAATTTAGTTTTCTCTCAACATTGTTGGTCTTTTTTTCCCTCTATTTATTAAATTATAAAAAACTTGGTGGTTATAAAATACGACCGAAATTACAGTTGTCTAAAACAGTTATATAAAATACATTTGGGTACAGTATTAAAAAATGGCCTGGTAATGAAGAAGTATACTGTACAGTATACAAGCTGGTACTCAAGTACTGTAATTAAAGTGGAAGTAAACCCAGTTTCAAAAAACACTTACATTCCCGGCATGCCGGAAATGCTAACTTTCACGTTGGTTGTGCTCTCAACCAAACTTTCAAACCATCCAATGGCTGGTGTCATAACTGATCACATGTGCAGCATTATGGCAGTTGAAGAATTATTAGAGGCCAAGATGGCAGCTTCATTGACTGAAAACGATAGGAGGGTTTACTTCCACTTTAAAGTACAATTTTATTTAATTATTATGCCACACGGGACACAATTTGAGCCAGGAAACCAATACAAGGAGAGATGTATGCTTACCTTAACAAATGACAAATCTGGTTCTTCCTTTGGTTTTGATCTGCTTCCCTGTAGGTAAGTGGTTGTCAAGGAACATAATACCATTATAAAGAAATAAGCAGAACATAATCTATATCAAATCACCCTGATGATGGATTTATGCTGATAAGGATATAGTTGAAGCAGTTTTCGTGCAAACTCTGCTGATGGCACCACCCAGCTGTGCATGACGAGGACCATGTTAACAGTGTCCTCATTTCTCCAGAGCTTTCCATCCGCATCTTCTCAGTCACCGGAGTCAAAACAAAATAAGTAAGATCTGGTAAATGCATTGAGCATCTAACATTCATTAAAATGTCTGATAACCCCAATGGGTCTTAGATATCAAACTGTCTGTTTAGCTATTATATTTTCAACAAAGTTCTGAAGGTTGAGAGGCTTATGGTGGTACCTTAGAAAAAGCTTGACAGTTATATTGCAAATTTATTATAGAAAATTAGGCCAAGGCAGCTCTTGTGAGTGCCCCATAGAGGCCACTAACTGGTAACTCTTAAATCAAGCCTGGTATCAGGTAATCCGGTAAGATGACCTGTTTTGATCTCAGTTGTTCCTCAGAGGATGAGCAACACATGTATGCTATTCTTCATTTCTCCTTTATAGTCATGAACATGAATGCACACCAGCTAGGTATTTAGATTATGCCCTGAGCTCTGATCACCCCCTGAAATCTATGGGTGTCCTTAGATAAATGAGATTAAACTTGTGGACCGTCATATTTGTAACACATTTTTAAATCAAATATTTGTTTTCAGGGAAAATAACTGGTTTGCTTAAAGCCCCACGCCTGTCCACACAAGTATACTTTAGCCTTTATCAACCTCAAACTTTCAAACCTCAGGAAACTACTGACAACTAATGTATCTATAGCTTATGGTATGTTGGCTTGATGGTCAGTGGGAGGAATGCTTTTTAGTTTGGTGGTCAATGAGAAGAATAACCTCCTTACAAATATCTAAAATCATCATTGGTGAGAGTAGATACTTATCTGAGAGGCAGAAATTGCTTATAGCTCAAGGTACCCCTAATACCCACTGGAGAAACCCTAGGTGAGAATGACAGATTCAATTATTTCTCTCCCCCACCAGTGCCAAAGGGGAAAAAAAACAGTATTTTAAGTATGGAGGAACACATTTTCATTCTGGGTTGATCATTTCCTAAGCCCTGTGTAAGCTTCGACTCCAAAGACTCTAGCTTACACAGACCTTATGTTTTGCACCTGGCAGATGAAAATACCATAACAAGACACCACCTTCAAATCCAAGGTTTATAGTATGAAACTGTCTACCAACCATATAACTGCTTACAGTTCTGTTCCACTTTTTCCAAACTGTTCTGATGTAACCATCGTAACCTCGTCAAAACTATAACATGATTGCTATGTAATGGCCATTTTACTGTCTGAGAAAAATGACTGAACACAAAATAACTAAAACATCTTAGGGTTACAAAGGATAGTACATGTAGCCAGCCCCAGAACCTGAGAGAATGGAATAGTGAATACGATTTTCCTTATTGCCCAATTGCTGCATCCTTGAGCAAAGGTTGTATAGGGATGACACATAGATGTAAGACGTTTGTTAAATATAAACTGACAATTGGTTAGGCTCCTTAAATCTTATGCCCCGTATACACGATTGGAAATTCCACCAGCAAAAGTCCGATGTGAGCTTTTGGTCGGAAATACCGACCGTGTGTATGCTCCATTGGACTTTTGCTGGCGGAATTCCCTCCAGCAAAAGATTGAGAGCCGGTTGTCAATTTTTCAGTCGGAAAAAGTTCCGATCGGAAATTCTGATCGCCTGTACCAATTCAGACATGCAAAATTCCTACGCATGCTCAGAAACAATTCAACGCATGCTCAGAAGCATTGAACATAATTTTCTCGCCTCGTCATAGTGTTGTACATCACCACGTTCTTGACGGTTGAAAGTTCCGAGAACTTTTGTGTGACCGTGTGTATGCAAGCCAAGCTTGAGCAGAATTCTGTCGGAAAAACCATCCAAATTTTTTCCGATGGAAAATCTGCTCGTGTGTATGGGACATTAGACAGCATTTCATATGTGTAGGAGCCATTAAATTACCAACTTATACCTCAACCCTTGAGAAACCTGTTCAGTGTCCTCTTGAAGCCTAGAAACGCGCATTTACTAAAGAAAGCAGCATGCCACAGTAACATGGGTCTGATCCTCAAGTGGGAAGTTGGGCAAAAAACTATGACTGGAACAATTTTAATTATATACTGTATGCAGCAGCTTTGAATATTTCATAATCACAAATAGGGATATTTGAGCCCTGACAACCGTCAACTTAAGTCTCTTTGAAAATATGACCACATTTGATGAAATTCACATTCACATCAGACTGAGACAGGACTCAAAATTCTACACAAGGACACATATGAGATATTTTAGGGGCCTTCCTTACACTGAAGTGACAACTCTGAGAAAAAAACAAGAGTGGCGCAGAAGACAATGGCCTCACATCTCTTGTAATGGGCTTCCTGCTTTCGCTATACAGTCCATTAGGTCCATGGTCAACCACTTACCAAATGATTGTATGCACTTCTCCATAAGTTCATCCAGGCTGCATCCCTTCCCCAGTTGTTCTAATGTGACGGTCATCAAAGCCTTGTTAATCTCAGCTGAGCTTGGGCAGGTCATACGTCTTCTCCTCCTGCTCTGAGTGTGACGGCTCTTAACGAGAAGGTTGACTCCATTGTTGCTTACCATTTGGCTTTCCTGGCGCGATTTTCTGGGAACATAAAGGTTGAATGCAATGTTATCTTTGTCTAACCATATATTCATCTGGTAATACGTTTACATTAAGTATACTATATACAGTGAAAAAAAAAAAATATATATATTTTTTTAATGTAGAGCCAGCTCCTGAAGAGCACAAGCTATGCATTTTCAAAGTTAAGGTTATACCTAAACAGCAGTTTGGTTTGGGTACAATTGTCTAAATTTGGACTTCAGCATCAGTCTGACTGGACTATGAGATGTTCCGCCTGACCACAGGGGTCACTGTCTCTTCTGGCAGGTATGGAACTATGGTCTGGTTGGTTGCTTAAGTTACTCTCTCTCGGAGCCCGCGCAGTGGGAGTGGCGCTCTTGCTGTGCTTTCTGGAAGAGGGTATTTAAGATGCGAACATCACGTGGTTTGGTGTTCCGGTCCAGAAGGATGTACTGACTTCATGGTCCTGGTCCTCCTGACTAGCCCCCAGGAAGGCTATGGCCTGGGGTGCGGATCCACCCGATCTTGATGTCTCGGGGCTGGCTAGCCCGAGGCAAGGAAACTAAAGGAGGATTCTGAGGTGTTTGTGTGCCGTCTCCGGTTTGGGAGAGACCCAGTGGCTTCATGCATTCCAGGGGAGGACTCTTCAGAAGAAGACCACGTACGGGTTGGTTTCTTAGTAAGAGCCTGGAAGGGCTGAAGTACCCAAGAGAATCCAGTCTCGTGGATATCCCCAAGCTGGCTGAAAGATCCAGGTATCACATGAGTGTTCTTCAAGTTTAGTTTTCCTACGTGTTCTACAAAAACGTCTGTGGCAGAGACATATCTTGTATGTTCTACAACAATGTTTGTGGCAGAGACTTGTTCCTGAGTAAAGCACCTTGTTGGCTGCTAGGCCTTGTGAGAGAAGGACTGTCCAACCTGAGTGATCATCCAGCTGCAAATGGCTATTCTCTGGATGCAGTCAAGTTAAGCAAGTTCTTCAACATTTGACTTTGACACTAAGAGTACCTGAACTTCCTTTCCAACCCTCTGATCCCAATTTAAGAGACTGTTCATTGTCTATGTTTTTTTGCAAATAAAATCCATTCAAGTGGATCTGTTGTCAGTCTCTCGAGTTACTGGGCCATCTACCATGGGACACCCCTAGATGTGAAGTCAGGCGAAAAGAAGGTAACGGTAAGCCCAAATCGAACCAGCAGCTCCTTCGGGGGTTAGTGCTACATATATATACACATTTGCCATCTCTCATCAAAATCAATGGTTTTCACACTCTAAATATCTAAAAGTAGATGTATTAAATTGAGATATCCCAATGTCTTCTGTGCAATGTTGCTACAAATCATTATTTAAAATGGCTGTGCCATTCCTAAAGTAAACATTGTACATAACGCCAGGGGCTTATCTACTGCGTATCTTTGGTGGCATTTTTCTGGGGGGACGGCGCCTGTACCGGGATGATGCTTGCAGCTGCGGGCATTCCCCCGGTATCATTTTTTAGAGCCGGCGGTCAGCTCCCTTGTAATAGTAATTGAAGCAGCTTACTGGCCACTTGACTGCCGCTTACTAGCCACTTGCCTGCTATACCATGTACAAAAAAGTATCCTTTTCTCTTTGTATTGCTTCCTTTGTGTGAAATCCCTGGTGCTCCTGCCAGTCCCTCTGCTTTCCTTTTAAAAACTGACCACACTAAGCAGGAGAACACAGCGTGGTCAGTTCCCCAGCTGTGCTGGGAACTCAGTCTGCTCTCCTCCAATTATCAGACTTGTCCTGACACGCCTGCCCTGCACAGCCATTCATTGGGAAGCTCAGTGTGCTGCTGCTTCTCCTGCAGCTTTTATGCAGCTGAGCAGAGGGAATGTAATCAACTATAAGAAAGGGGAAATATTTTCATATTTATAATGTTTTTTTCTACCTACACACACATGTTTTGCCTTTCATTTCTATTTTAAACTGGATAGGTTGTTTTACAAGGTGAGGGTTTACAATCTCTTTAAGGTAGCCCATTAATTTTTAATGAATTGGCAGTGCAAAAAATTGCAACGAATAGCAGTTGTATTGTGCTGGACTGCAGTGTGAGTGTGTAGCTTTCTACTATAACAGGACATTGGGGTGCCCTTCAAAATTAATGAACTGGCATTGCATGAAAATTGATGCACATGATTGTAAGGAGAACAGGCGTGCCAGAGCAAACAGGGTGATAAACCTGTGTACATCATGTATGTCGGCAGTGGCAGCTGGTGTTTTTTTTGGGCAGCAAGCAACCATCGCCACGGTCGGCCGGCACCCCCTTGTCCACCGTTTCTCCCCTGGTCGGTCAGGTCACCCTCACCAAGACCCCCTACCCCCCTGGGCTGTTGGTTGGTAATCCAGTCCCGTACTTACCCATATCTATATCACAGGCGGGGAAGGCTCCTAAGGACAGTGGCTTCCATCACTTCTCTTCCTCCTCTGCATTATGGTGGCTTCTGCCGTGTGTCTCCTCCCTCCTCCTCCTAGCCATCCAATAGGATCACCTGTCCTTTCAGCCAGGACCCGCTTCCTGATTGGCCGGGACGAGAATCAGTGTGCTAATAGCGAATATTCATCATCTATTTTCACACAAGTGGGTGTGCTTGGGGCCCAGTGATCTGTAATAAGGCTTACCTATAGCTACTTTAAATATCTCCTAAACATGCACCGTTTAGGAGATATTTACTGTAGATGCAGCCGGAGACATCACCGGCACATGCACTCTGAAGGAATGGCATACCCGTGCCGTTCTTTCAGAGTCCTGTGCCGTAAACTGTGGCTCTTGCAGCTCTGGTCCCTCACACAGCTGGAGTCCACGAACCCAGAAGGAAGACCGGGTGAAGATGGAAGCACCTTTGCCAGTGACAGAGCCTCTCTGGAGGGCTTCGTTCTAAGGTAAGTTTTATCGCATACTAGCACATTATCACATTGCCTTGCAAGTTAGAAAAAAAAAGAAAAAACCCCAGTGGTTTATTACCGAGGTCTTTTCTGCTGATGACCAATTTTCGTTTCAAACCACATGCCTAGGCTGTCGCATCAAAAAACATATTTTAAAGGAGCAGTTATACATCTGACATCAGAGCTGATGGGGATTTTTCTGCCGCCGATCAGTATAAATAAACTGTATAAAAAAGTCTCGCACTATGCCCCCATAGACCATACTTTGTCTTTCTCTTTCAAAATTAATCACGTAAAACTACATACAGTACTACTCCATAACAGAAAAAAAAAAAAGCAGAAACCAGGCAAAATAAGGAACTGATCTCTTTCATCTGTTGGAGTCGTTTATGCAGTCATCTCATAATATACCATCAAATGTCTTAGATCACGAACCCCCGAAAAACCCCCTGCAGACATATGGCAGACTAAGACAAGTGCATAGTTTGTCAGGACTGCTAACCAAAGCTATAAACCCAGAATTCCTTGGGTGTCACTCAACATAGAGCAGGCACACTCACCTCTTGCTGTCCTTGCGGTTCATGTTTTCTGGAAGGCAGGAGGACAGAATCGGGGGCCGTGTTTCTGGGGTCTATTTAGACATCACCAGACCCCCGTGTCAAGAGGCACAGGAGAGTTGGGACACAATGACTGACAGGGGAGTGTCTCTTGTAAGCTCAGATAAAGAGGAACCGTCTGCAAAGTGTGTCACTGACAGTGAATACAGACTACAGAGAGAGCTCATACCAAGTCTAACCATAACTTACGAAACATGCAACCAGTTGCTGCATGTCTAAGATGTTAACCCCTTTTCTGTGCAGCTCTTCTTACACCATATAATGGATTATCTATAGGGCTGACTATGACCAGTTCACAAAACCAAAAAGTGAATGAAGAGTGCTAACATCCTGATCAATTACAGCGTTCCTACCCCCTGAGGCAAGGATGCTCAACCTTTTGAAGAGCAAAGGCCACTTAAGTATTTTGGTAAACAGTTACGGGCCACATTGAAACAAAATGGTTCAGAATTTCAATTTCTATATTTAATTTTTTTATTATCTGCCCCACTGCCCTACACGCGGCGTGCAGAAATGCCCGCATGCTCTGATGATGTGAGCAGAGTCTAAAGCCTGCTATAGAT
The DNA here is from genome assembly GCF_037356315.1 of Lithobates pipiens. Lineage (NCBI taxonomy): Eukaryota > Metazoa > Chordata > Amphibia > Anura > Ranidae > Lithobates > Lithobates pipiens. Next base: position 203,810,877 of record NW_027507685.1, on the reverse strand, counting down.
GGATCAATTTGTTTTCCCTATGGGTTGCACGAAAGAAAATCACTTGATTCCCACATCAGCATTGTCAGTGTTGTAGGGGAATCCCTCCCACGGAGCTATTGTGTTGTCCCAGCGGGGGGTGGGGGGTGGGGTGTTGTAAGCCATCCCCGCCTGGATAACACAGTGATTATTGTTTGTGGCTATAACAGCCTCTAGCAATAATCACATGTAAAATCCGGCAGGCTGGTTGTACCCAAGTTGATCAATTTATCAACTTGGGTACATTCAGCCTGCCCATACATAGTTAGAATCGAAACCATCTATAGCCGGCTTTAGACTGAGAACTGAATGATCACATGACCTCTGATCACTCAGTTCTCGGTCTGCTCAGAGTGGAGAGCAGTGACTGTCAGTCACCAGTCTCCGCTCTACTCTTCTAGCACTCATTGGAGCGTTGGGCGGGGGAGGGGATGGGCATGTTGGTTGTACCCAAGTTGATCAATTTATCAACTTGGGTACATTCAGCCTGCCCATACATGGTTGGAATCAAACCGTCTATGGCCAGTTTCAGACCGAGAACTGAATTATCACATGACCTCTGATCACTCAGTTCTCGGTCTGCTGAGAGTGGAGAGCTGTGACTGTAAGTCACCACTCTCTGTTCTACTCCTCCAGCACTCAATAGAGCGTTGGGCTGGGCACAGGGACAGGCACAGCTGGCTTCAGCTCTCTGTCGCAAGTGGAGTCACAGCTGTCAATCAGGCAACTGGTTGGATCCCAATATTATTGGCGGAATCCTTCCAGATCCTGGAGCAATCTGCTATGTCAGCTGACAGCGGGTTGCTATAAGCCGGCCCACACAGAGTACTTTTCTTTTAACACATGTGCTATAAGGACTGTCCGGCCACGTCTTAACTGCTTCCTGCCCGCCCACAGTTCAGTGCAGGGGGGCATAGGCAGGCTGGATCATGTACATGTGTTGCATAACTGTGCATTTGCCAGTTAAAGTAGCACAGTGCTGAATGTCAAAAAATGGCCTGGTTATGAAGGGGGTAAAACCTCTCTGGAGGTCAAATGGTCAAGGCAGGAATCACTAGTGGTTTCAGACAGCTGCCCCTGGGAGACCTGTACGAAGCAATGCCAAGCTGACAGGCTGTACAGCTGTCCTCTACTGTTTGCATATACTGTATCTGCACATCCATTGGCTACTTGCTGCTGCTAGCAACAGACGATCGACTCTGGACCCAATGGGGTTGATTTACTAAAAATCTGGTGCAGCTGTGCATGGTAGTGAATAAGCGTCTAACTTCAATTAAGCTTTGACAAAAAAACCTGGAAGCTGATTGGTTCATATGTGCGATTTGCATTGTGTCTTTACCCTGCGACTTGATGCAATTTTGATGCAACTTTGTTACGACTTTGACCAATGTAAACGTTTTGTTTGTGCTCTACAAAGTCATTAGACATGTGCAGAACGCAAAAATTTGTTTAGTTTAATTTGGATTCTTTATTTTCTAACGGGTTCCAAATTTTTAGAACAATTTGAATTTGAATCGGTCGAATAATGATCGACCAATTCAAATTCTGTGTGAAGAATATCTGGATTTTAAGAAGTGGGCCAGGAAGCCGGCTGCCACGTCCTTAACAAGCAATGATTTATTAGCTGTTAGCGGGTTTCCCCACTGACAGCTGAATGTAAACAAAATAATGCCAGCAATGAAAAATAAATGAAATAAAACAGAGTGGGCCACCCCATCGATATCAGGCCCTTCATGGGTATGGATTTTAAGTGGAACCCTAAGCCAAAATGTAAAAAGAAAAAAACAATGGCGTGCAGCTCCCTACTCATTCACCGAAAAAGTGTTAAAAGTAAATAAAAACACAAGTTTTTCACAATTCTTTTATTAGAAAATCAAAAATAAAATAAAATGTCCCTCGGTGTCGATACATTGTCAATCACACCGCCCGACGCCACTCCAAACCGAAAAAAGAAAAAACCTCCAGTCCCAACAAAGGCTCCCGCTGTCTGTCAGCTCCTAAATAATTAAGGGGCGTGGCCACCCAGTGACGTTGCCGGGTGACACCATCCCCTTGTGGCGCCATCGACTGAGGACATGCTGGGTTAGTGATGTCACCCTGGCGACCGGCGACATCACTAAGGTAGCCCTGCCTTTTAGTTTTTTTAAGAGCTGTCAGGCGGTGGGAGCCTTAGTATGGATCGGAAGTTCTTTTTTTTTCCGGGTCGGCAGTGCAGTGGGGCTCACGATTAGGGATGGCCGAACTGTTCGCCCGGCGGTCGGTTCACGGCGAATTTGGCGCCTTCACGATTCGCCAGATCGGCGGACTATTGCCACTGTTCGCCCGGCGGACATATGTGTTTACAGTGTGAAAGAACTTTGACCCATGATGACACATTCATCATGGGGTACAGGACAGCCAATTGAGACATTTCAGCACATGGACAATTGGACATTCCCCATACCTTATAAATAGACCTGAGCTGGCGGCCATTTTACATTCTGTCTTATGTCAGTTTAGGGACAGGACGCTGTGTGGAGCAGGGAGAGACTGTAGTGACACAAATCGCTAGCTATTAGGTCCACAAAAGTCCTTTTAAGGACTGGTATAGGTGTAGTACAGTATATAGGGTTCAGTGCACTGCTCTGCTGGTGATTGCAGCAACCTGTCTTTTGTCAGTGTAGGGACAGGACGCTGTGTGCAGCAGGGACAATCAGTTTAATCACTAGCTAGCTATTACTATTAGGTCCACAAAGATCCTTTTAAGGACTGGTATAGGTGTACAGTATATAGGGTTTTGGTGCACTGCTGTGCTGGTAATTGCTGAGTGCACTGCCAGTGCTGAGTGATTCTGCAGCTGTCTTTTGTCAGTGTAGGGACAGGATGCTGTGTGGAGCAGGGACAGTGATAGGTACCTGAGTGGTAAGCCTGACTTGACGGAAGAAGACCTCTCTTACGGCTCTGGTTGGAGTCCCACTGGAGTGAGAACAGTGGTATGTGAGCGCAGCGGGGTAGGAGCGTGTCAGGGAACTCACCGTACTTATGCCCGCTCCCGTATAGCAGTAGTTCCTGTTCGTTCCAGGCGCCATGCGAGGTGTCTCCGTCAGAGGCGTACGAATTCCAGGACGAACGGACGTATGCTAATCCGAACACGTGGCTGTACGCCAATCCGAACACGCGAAAACACCCGCGCAAACTGAACGGATGTACGTCTTCACGCACGGACGGCCACTTCCACCAATCCTGGCTCACTTCCCTCTATATAAACAGGGTCCTGGCCTGACACCAATGCTGGATCGTCTTCAGCTGTTCCTGTAAGACTTGATCATTGCTCCTGTGACCTTGTTCCTGAAACCTTGCTCCTGTGGCCTTGCTCCTGTGATCCTTGCTCCTTTGACCCGTTCCTGATACCCACTCTTGGATTCCTGGTCCACCTCTGACCTTGGCTTGGACTTTTGACTTCGGCTTGTCTCCCGATTCGGTACCTCGTTTTGCCTGCATGTTACCAGACCCCTTGCTTGTTCCTGATTTCGCACCTGTCTCCTGTCATTGTGCCGCATTGCCTGCCAGTTGCCGATCCTACCTGTTTCAGACACGTAGTGTTCCCTGCACGCCTGCTGGTCTTCTGGTGCCTACCTACGTGACCAATCTACATCTCTTCTACCGTGAGGACCCAGCATCTTCAAGACCTTCTACTTCCATCTGCAGGCACCTGCACCCTTTCGTGTCCTCACGTTCCCTGTTCCCATCTCCAGGGGCGTGGTGACCGGAACCGTGCGAGAGGCCACCCTCAGCAGTCTGACTCCGCTGTAAGGTACGTGACAGTACGATCCAGCCAGAAACATGGAGTCAGACAGGGGGGCCTCACCTCTGGACGCTTTGTGCCAACAGATCTCTGCCCTTACCCAAGCAGTTCAAGGCTTGCAAGATGGTTACCATCAACTCGAGCAGAGGGTGGAGTCATTATCTCCAAACACTACTGCCTCCCAAGGGGCTACAGCGTCTCGGTCCGCCAGTCCGGCAACTCCAGCATCCATGCCTGCAATAGTGGTGCCATCCCCGGAGCCTCGAGTTCCTATACCAGAGCGATTTTCCGGAGATCGCAGCAAATTCCGTGCTTTTCGTAATGCATGCCAATTATACTTCCTGCTACAGCCTCGCACCTTCTCCTTGGAAAGCACAAAAGTTGGGTTCATCGTCTCCTTGCTTCTCGGGGAACCTCAGACCTGGGCCCATCGCCTCTTGGAACAGGCCAGCTCCCTGCTTGATACCACGGACTCTTTTCTGAATGAGATGGCTAAATTATACGATGATCCTCAGCGTGCCACCACTGCTGAGGCCAGTCTCCATGCTCTACGACAGGGTCGCAGACCTGTAGAGGATTACGTGACGGACTTTAGGCGGTGGAGTTCTGACACTCATTGGAACGACGCCGCCCTACGTTACCAATTCCGCATTGGACTGTCCGAACCATTAAAAGACGAATTAGCCCGCATCGAAGTTCCCAGTTCTTTGGAAGACCTCATACAGGTATCAATCCAAATTGACCGCCGTCTTAGGGAACGGAGAGCTGAAAGAGTTGGTCAGTTTCGCCCCACCTGGATGTTACCCAAGGTTCCTAATTATCCTCCTACCTCTACACCTGCTCCCATCTCCGAAGCTCCAGAACCAATGCAACTAGGATTACTTCGCTCACCATTGTCTTCAGAGGAGAAGCTACGCCGGCGTCAGAATAACCTTTGCCTCTACTGTGGGGAAACTGGTCACTATGCGAATGCATGTCCCAATAAAAATCGTAAGTTCAAAGACTCACCTCTTGTATCCAATGCATTACCTCTGACGAAATCAATTCATATAGCTGTTCCTTTTTCCTTACAGCTGCCAGGAGGAACACTACAGGTCCAAGCTATAATTGATTCGGGCGCCTGTAGTTGCTTCATTGACCATACTCTCGTTCTGCAACACAACATTCCATTGGCACTCAAGCAACGCCAACTTTCTATACGGTTAGCAGATGGATCCAACATCAGATCAGGTCCCATTACCCATGAGACTCAACCACTGCTCGCCAACATTCTATCCGGTCACCAAGAATTAATCTGCTTGGATGTCATTTCTTCACCACTCTTTCCAATCATCTTGGGAATGCCATGGTTACAAGCCCATAATCCCCAAATAAACTGGATAACCGGTGAGGTAGTGTTTCGGTCCACTTACTGCCTCCAAAATTGTGTCAGGACCTCAAACAACCTGGTTCCGGTCATTGCCTGTTCGGGTCCTACATCTGAGCTCCAGGGGTTGGTCCCAACCACATACCACAAATTCCTGGACGTGTTTGACAAAAGAAAGGCGGACACACTACCTCCTCACCGGGTCTACGATTGCCCAATCGAGTTATTGCCTGGAGCCGAAATTCCATTCGGGAGGATATTCCCTCTATCAGAACCCGAGCTCCTGGTCCTCAAAGAATACATTGATGAGAACCTCAAGAAAGGATTTATTCGACATTCATCTTCTCCAGCCGGTGCTGGAATATTTTTCGTTGAAAAAAAGGACCATTCGCTCCGCCCATGTGTGGATTATAGGGATTTAAATAAAGTAACGATTAAAAACCGCTACCCCCTTCCATTAATTCCAGAATTATTCCAGAGACTTCGATCAGCCAAAATATTCACAAAGCTGGATTTACGAGGGGCCTATAATCTAATCAGAATCCGTAAGGGGGACGAATGGAAAACGGCTTTTCGGACACGTTTTGGCCACTTTGAGTATCTGGTCATGCCATTTGGACTTTGCAACGCCCCAGCCACTTTTCAACATTTTGTTAATGACATTTTCAGGGACTTTTTGGATTTATTTGTAATTGTTTATTTGGATGATATTTTGGTATTTTCAGACTCTCTAGAAACCCATCGTGACCATGTGAAACAAGTTCTCCTGAGATTAAGGCAACATGGGCTTTACGCCAAGGCCGAGAAGTGCGAGTTCGAACGGCAGACCATTCACTTCCTGGGTCTGGTAATATCAACTGAGGGAATAGAGATGGATCCTCAAAAGGTTTCAGCCATTTTATCCTGGCCACCTCCAACTGATAAAAAAGGGGTACAACGCTTCATTGGATTCTCTAATTTTTACAGGAAGTTTATCAAAAACTTTTCCAGTGTTATTGCCCCCATCACGCAACTGACCAGCAAACAAAACCGTTTTCGATGGTCCATCGAGGCCCAAGCTGCGTTCAATAAACTAAAAGGATTATTCACATCAGCCCCAATACTCAAACACCCTGATCCTGCTCTACCTTACACTCTGGAAGTAGACGCTTCAGAAAACGCCGTAGGTGCCATTCTGTCTCAACGCCAAGGGCCTAAATCATTAATGCATCCTGTAGCGTTCTTTTCCAAAAAACTCAATACATCAGAAAGAAACTACGATGTGGGAGACCGAGAACTCCTAGCAATCAAACTGGCTTTGGAGGAATGGCGGTACCTTCTTGAGGGGGCAACACATCCAGTATTGATTTTTACAGATCATAAAAATTTGGAATATCTCAGAACAGCTAAGCGTCTCAGGCCCCGGCAGGCAAGATGGGCTCTTTTCTTTTCCCGTTTTAATTTTCACATAACCTACAGACCAGGATCCAAGAACAGTAAACCCGACGCATTGTCCCGCATGTTCTCTGAAACTGAAGCCTCATCCCCTCCAGACACTATTTTGCAAGCTGGAAACTTCCTATTAACACAAACCAGTTTTCTATCACAGGTTCGACAGTCATCCCGAGGTGCATCCATCCCTCCAGATATGAACCTTCAAGAAAAAGATGGTCTGTTTTGGCGAGGAAGCAAATTATTCATCCCTCAAAACCTTCGCGCCTCCATTTTACAGGTTTGTCATGACTATCCTCTGGCGGGTCACTTCGGGAGTCACAAAACAACAAATTTAGTTCAAAGGCATTTCTGGTGGCCAAACCTCGCGAAAGACTGCAGGAACTATGTTAGTTCTTGTTCAACCTGCCTCCGGAATAAAAACAGCAAAAATAAAGCCTGGGGATTATTGAGGCCATTACCTATCCCTGAAAGACCATGGGATAAGATCGCAATGGACTTTATTGTTGAGCTTCCCCCCTCTGAAGGATTTTCCTCTATCTTCGTGGTGGTGGATCGCTTTTCTAAAATGGCACACTTTATTCCCATGAAGGGAACCCCATCTGCAACCGAGACAGCCAGAATATTCATTAGAGAAATTGTCAGACTCCATGGAATTCCCGGTGATATTGTCTCTGATCGTGGAGTCCAATTCACGTCAAAATTCTGGAAATCTTTGTGTGAAACTCTGGGTATCAAGTTAAATTTCTCTTCAGCTTACCATCCCCAAACAAACGGGCAGACCGAACGCACTAATCAAACCTTGGAACAATATTTACGTTGTTTCACTTCTTTTTCTCAGGAGGATTGGGCTTCGTTACTACCTTTAGCAGAATTCGCATTTAATAATTCTATTCATTCCGCCACTAACCAGTCACCATTTTATTCTAACTTTGGTTTTCATCCCTCTTTCCTACCAACATCCTTACCGGATTCTCCTGTACCAGCTGTCCAGGATAGGCTGAATTTCTTTGTTACCAACAATCAGGTACTTAAAGAAACCCTCTCTAAGGCTCAGGAGGACGATAAAAAATTTTTTGACAGGAAGAGAAGGGGAGAACTGGATTTAAAGATCGGTGATCGTGTATGGCTGTCAACCGCAAATCTGAAACTGGCGTGTCCCTCTAAAAAATTGGGACCCAGATATTTGGGGCCTTTTCCAATTAAGAAGAAAATTAATTCAGTAGCCTATGAACTTGAACTTCCCGGCTCATTTAAAATTCATCCTGTATTTCACACTTCTCTACTTAAGCCTGATGTACCCAATTCCTTTCCAGATCGGGAATTATGCTCTCCAGAAGCTATTTTGATAGATGGTGAGGAGGAGTTTGAGATCGAAGCCATTCTAGGTTACAGGAAGCGCCAAGGACAAAACCAATATTTGATTAAGTGGAAAGGCTTCGGCCCCGAAGAAAATTCCTGGGAACCCGAAGCGAATCTTCATGCCCAGAGGCTTATACGGGCTTTTCATCGCTCTCAAAGGTTGGTTCAAAGGGGCACCCGGAGGCTGCCCTTAAGGGGGGGGCACTGTCAGGGAACTCACCGTACTTATGCCCGCTCCCGTATAGCAGTAGTTCCTGTTCGTTCCAGGCGCCATGCGAGGTGTCTCCGTCAGAGGCGTACGAATTCCAGGACGAACGGACGTATGCTAATCCGAACACGTGGCTGTACGCCAATCCGAACACGCGAAAACACCCGCGCAAACTGAACGGATGTACGTCTTCACGCACGGACGGCCACTTCCACCAATCCTGGCTCACTTCCCTCTATATAAACAGGGTCCTGGCCTGACACCAATGCTGGATCGTCTTCAGCTGTTCCTGTAAGACTTGATCATTGCTCCTGTGACCTTGTTCCTGAAACCTTGCTCCTGTGGCCTTGCTCCTGTGATCCTTGCTCCTTTGACCCGTTCCTGATACCCACTCTTGGATTCCTGGTCCACCTCTGACCTTGGCTTGGACTTTTGACTTCGGCTTGTCTCCCGATTCGGTACCTCGTTTTGCCTGCATGTTACCAGACCCCTTGCTTGTTCCTGATTTCGCACCTGTCTCCTGTCATTGTGCCGCATTGCCTGCCAGTTGCCGATCCTACCTGTTTCAGACACGTAGTGTTCCCTGCACGCCTGCTGGTCTTCTGGTGCCTACCTACGTGACCAATCTACATCTCTTCTACCGTGAGGACCCAGCATCTTCAAGACCTTCTACTTCCATCTGCAGGCACCTGCACCCTTTCGTGTCCTCACGTTCCCTGTTCCCATCTCCAGGGGCGTGGTGACCGGAACCGTGCGAGAGGCCACCCTCAGCAGTCTGACTCCGCTGTAAGGTACGTGACAGAGCGTCTGGCTGGATGCAGCAGCTGATGCAGGCGGAGCAGGTGAACCTCCAGATGCTGGAACCGCAGGAGCTGGTGAAAGCAGGAGACAGCTTGGCAGAGCTGGCAGCTGAGGCAGGGCAGGCAGACCGGTGAACCTGGAAGGCAGCAGCAGATCCTGGAAGGTCTCAGAATGTAGGTACAGACAAGACAGGTCAGGCAGGCTGGGACAAGCAGACAGGTGATAGACAGTGCAACGTCACAAACAGGCAGAGGTTCAGCAACAGTAAGCAGTCCGTAACAAGGTCAGGCAAGCCGGGGTCGGGGCAGGAGAGAGCAGCAGAGTCAGACGGAAGCTGAGTCAAATAACAGGAATCAGCAGACAGATAACGGGGTTCTTCAGGTACTAGCTGCAGACAAATAGCATCTGCAGCTGTACCTTTGAATAGGGCCACTGGCGCCAATCGCGTTAGCGCGCACACGTGCGCGCGTGCTGGGAACGCATGCGCGAACGGCGATCCGCTCGCATAGTGCGAGCGGAACCCTGACAGACAGTCAGTTTAATCACTAGCTATTACTATTAGGTCCACAAAGGTCCTTTTAAGGACTGGTATAGGTGTACAGTATATAGGGTTGTACAAGTATAATATACTTTTTCCAAATATAGAAAGAATATTATACTTGACTGCTGCCCGATTCTGCAGCTGTCTTTTATCAGTGTAGGGACTGAGGGACAGTCTGCAAATCACTAGCTACTAGGTCCACAAAGGTCCTTGAAAGGACTGGTATAGGTGTACAATATATAGGGTTGTGGTGCACTGCTGCTGACTGATGCCCTATTCTGCTGCAGTCTTTTATCAGTGTAGGGACTGAGGGACAGTCTTCAAATCACTAGCTACTAGGTCCACAAAGGTCCTTTTAAGGACTGGTATAGGTGTACAATATATAGGGTGCTGGTGCACTGCTGCTGACTACTGCCCTATTCTGCTGCAGTCTTTTATCGGTGTAGGGACTGAGGGACAGTCTTCAAATCACTAGCTACTAGGTCCACAAAGGTCCTTGTAAGGACTGGTATAGGTGTACAATATATAGGGTTGTGGTGCACTGCTGCTGACTGCTGCCCTATTCTGCAGCAGTCTTTTATCAGTGTAGGGACTGAGGGACAGTCTGCAAATCACTAGCTACTAGGTCCACAAAGGTCCTTTTAAGGACTGGTATAGGTGTACAATATATAGGGTGCTGGTGCAGGGCTGTGCTGCAGATTATTGCCCTATTCTGCAGCAGTCCTTTATCAGTGTAGGGACAGAGGGACAGTCTGCAAATCACTAGCTACTAGGTCCACAAAGGTCCTTGTAAGGACTGGTATAGGTGTACAATATATAGGGTGCTGGTGCACTGCTGCTGACTGCTGCCCTATTCTGCAGCAGTCCTTAATCAGTGTAGGGACTGAGGGACAGTCTGCAAATCACTAGCTACTAGGTCCACAAAGGTCCTTGTAAGGACTGGTATAGGTGTACAATATATAGGGTTGTGGTGCACTGCTGCTGACTGCTGCCCTATTCTGCAGCAGTCCTTAATCAGTGTAGGGGCTGAGGTAAAGTCTTCAAATCACTAGCTACTAGGTCCACAAAGGTCCTTTTAAGGACTGGTATAGGTGTACAATATATAGGGTACTGGTGCAGGGCTGTGCTGCAGATTACTGCCCTATTTAGGGCGGCACAGTGGTGTAGTGGTTAGCACACTCACCTAGCAGTAAAAAGGGTCGCTGGTTTGAATCCAAACCACGGTACTACCTGCCTGAAGTTTGCATGTTCTCCCTGTGCCTGAGTGGGTTTCCTCCGGGTACTCCAGTTTCCTCCCACACTCCAAAGACATGCAGGTAGGTTAATTGGCTTCTGTCCCAAATTGCCGTAGCATATGAATGGGGACCTTGGATTGTGGGCTCCTTGAGGGTAGGGGCTGATGTGAGTGTGCAATGTACAGGGATAGGGACAATTGTAGACTCTAACTCAGGTTGAACTGGATGTCTTTATTCAACCTTACTAACTATGTAACTATGTATTCTGCAGCAGTCCTTTATCAGTGTAGGACTGAGGGACAGTCTGCAAATCACTAGCTACTAGGTCCACAAAGGTCCTTGTAAGGACTGGTATAGGTGTACAATATATAGGGTGCTGGTGCAGGGCTGTGCTGCAGATTACTGCCTTATTCTGCAGCAGTCTTTTATCAGTGTAGGGACTGAGGGACAGTCTGCAAATCACCAGCTACTAGGTCCACAAAGGTCCTTTTAAGGACTGGTATAGGTGTACTATTTGGTGTGCAGCATATAGGGGTGTAATACATGTATAAAATACTTGCACGGATAGAAAGCATAGTATAGTGCATTTCCACTGTGCAGCATTGTGACTGCTGAGCGGTTCTGCAGCGATACTACAAAGAGTGACAAACGCAATAAAAACTGGTGTGATAGACCAGTGGCCCCCAAAAACGACAGATTGATGCGGGGTGTTATATACCTTCTTCCACATACATACTGCACTTCTCTAGAGACTTTTGTCACAGGGTCATTTAAAAAAATGACAGGCAGAGGAAGAGGCAGGCCCTTCCGCAGGGGTGTTAGGGGTAGGGCAGGAGCAATAGGCTTGAGCCAAAGTGGCAAATTGCAGAAGGTGCGTGCGATTACGTCAAAGGATGCACCAGACTTGGTTGAGTGGCTCACTCATCCTTACTTTTCTGCACCCTCCGCTCAGTGCTCTCTATCACGGTGCTGGTGTCAGTGCTCTCTATCTCGGTGCTGGTGTCAGTGCTCTATATCATGGTGCTGGTGTCAGTGCTCTATATCACGGTGCTGGTGTCAGTGCTCTATATCACGGTGCTGGTGTCAGTGCACTCTATCACGGTGCTGGTGTCAGTGCTCTATATCACGGTGCTGGTGTCAGTGCACTCTATCACGGTGCTGGTGTCAGTGCTCTATATCACAGTGCTGGTGTCAGTGCTCTATATCACGGTGCTGGTGTCAGTGCACTCTATCACAGTGCTGGTGTCAGTGCTCTATATCACGGTGCTGGTGTCAGTGCACTCTATCACGGTGCTGGTGTCAGTGCACTCTATCACGGTGCTGGTGTCAGTGCTCTATATCACGGTGCTGGTGTCAGTGCTCTATATCACGGTGCTGGTGTCAGTGCTCTATATTACGGTGCTGGTGTCAGTGCACTCTATCACGGTGCTGGTGTCAGTGCTCTATATCACGGTGCTGGTGTCACTGCTATATATCATGGTGCTGGTGTCAGTGCACTCTATCACGGTGCTGGTGTCAGTGCACTCTATCTCGGTGCTGGTGTCAGTGCACTCTATCACGGTGCTGGTGTCAGTGCTCTATATCACGGTGCTGGTGATCATCTCCTGCACCCTCTTCATAGCCTACCCTGACCTTTCCTCTTCTCCATTGCCTTTGTGCGCTCCTGAGTCCTGAATTGTCAAAATTTCACAGATAAAAAAAGAATGCTTGTAGTTGTCGATCCCAGATTCACTTCATACATGTGTTATGTCAGTGGCCATGTGGTGGGACTATGTGTGCACAGCTAGTAAGTATTTTGTGGCTGAAAATATTCGCCTGCCATTGAAAAAAGTTCGCCTGCCATTGAAGTCAATGGTGCCCCCCGCGAACTTTGCGGTTCGCAAACTTTTGGCCGCGTTCGCGAAACGTCCTGTCGGAAGTTTGTCCATCTCTACTCACGATTGACGATGGATCTGCACTGGGGAGACATTTGTTTTTATTTTTTAAATAAAGGAATTGGCAAAAACTGCCTACTGTAATCTTTTACACTACACTTTTTTTTTTTGGTGACTGAGTAGGTATGCTATGTACCCCATACTCATTCACATAGGGGGGCCAAGATTTGGGAGTCCCCTTGTTAAAGGGGGCTTCCAGATTCCGATAAGCCCCCCGCCCACAGACCCCCACAACCACTGGGCAAGGGTTGTGGGGAGGAGGCCTTTGTCCCCATCAACATGAGGAAAAGGGCATGTTAAAGAGGAGGTAAAGCATAATGGACTACTATGCATCGCATAATAGTCCATTATTTGTCACTTACTTGACACAGGAGCCAGCGAAGTCACCGCTGTCCCCTTGTGTACGGAGCCTCCATCTTCTTGGTGGGTCTCGCTGCTCCGGCGCTGTCATTCGATGGAGCTGCGATTACGTCATTCCCGCACATGCGCACAGGAGCCGCCACGCGCGGCACATCGCCTTTAACAGTGGCGCGCTCAGTGCACCTGCGCACCGCTGTCTACGGCGCATGGATTTTGGGGGAGACCCCACACTGTTTTTTTTACAAAATTTTGCGTAGTGTTCCCTTGAAAATCCATACAAGACCCGAAGGGCGTGGTATGGATAGGAGGGGCCCACACTGTATTTTGTTTCATTTTTTTATTGCCGGCATTCTTTTCACAAGTTGATTGTACAATATATCATGCAGGTGCGACTTTCATGCGACTTGTTAAAGGGGGCTTCCAAATTCCGATAAACCCCCTTCCGCAGATCCCCACAACCAATGACCAAGGTTGCGCGGAAGAGGCCCTTGTCCCCATCAACACGGGACAAGGTGCTTTGGGTCCCCCCTGCCCCAAAGTACCCCCCATGTTGAGGGCATGTGGCCTGGTATGGTTCAGGGGGGGCACTTGCTCACCTCTCCCTTTCCTGGCCTGCTTGGCTGCATGCTCGGATAAGGGTCTGGTATGGATTCTGGGGGGAACCCAATGCCATTTAAGAAATTGATGTGGGGTTCCCCTTAAAATCCATACCAGGCCCGATAGGGGGACCCCACGCAGTTTTTTTCATATTTTTTTTCATTGCTGGCATTCTTTTCACAAGTTGCCTGCAAGTCACGTGTATAGTATGCGACTTTCATTTGACTTTTGAGGGTTTGCATTAAAGTCGGACCAAGGTAGTGCAGAAACTACTGTAAAGTCGCTGTGAATTTAAGTTGCACAGATATGAACAGTACTCATTAAGAAACATGGGTGCTACTTGTCATGGGACTTTGGGGTCCAAAGTCGCATGACACGTCGCACAATTGAGACTGGAGCCTAAATAAACCCCAATCTGTGTGCATGCCTGATATGCAGATATAAGTGTACAGCAGCGATGTCTGTCATTGCTTTGTACAGGCTTCCCATGCACAGCTGTACACAGCCACCTTTGATTCCAGCCACAAAAATCCACTGATTCTTGAAACAGGAATCTGCTGTCTGGACCTTGCAGGATGAGTGAATGACGCCTAATAGGCAAATGTTCTAAGAATGAAAATATCCCATAAATGATGGCAGTCAGCATTACTACAGTGATAACTGTGATCTTCCTGGTCTTGCTTGCATTCTTTCCCTCTGCGAATTTCCCTCTGTACACTGAGCACAGGGGGTCACTTGCTCAGCACTGACGCCATTTATAGAATGCCTTGGATTTTTGTTCAATAAATTGAAACTGATTAAACAAAAGCAGAGATGTCATGATTTCCATCTCACCCAATCAGAAAATGCCTTGTATGCATTGGAAAAAAAAAACAAAGTGTTTTATGAATGGCAGCAGTGCCAAGTGAATGATCATAAAGTTGGCCAAACACAGAGAGAGTTTTAGCTGAAATTTGATGCATGGACGGAACATCCTTCACTCTAAAAGTTGAAGGAACCAAGGGAAAAATTGTTGGCCAAACAGTGGCTGCAGCCAATTAGATGCAGTCACTGTTTGGGTATTCTGACAGCTGTGGATGCCAGCTGTCAGCATACAAAAACTGACAGCATACATTCTTCTGTGCACACAGTTTAATATGGATGAATGAGAGAAATCTTACCATGTATGATCAGCTTTACCCTTTAGGAGCCATATAAAGCCCAGTGCACCCTTAGTCCTGGTTCACACTGGTGTGCTGTACGAGATCGCATGTGATTGGCACCGCACTGCAGTGCAAATTACATACAATGTCTGTGTGATGCGATTTCAGCCATACAGATAGTATGGCTTAATTTGCATCGCACAGGACCTTTTTTTGATCCGCACCAGAATCGGATAGCATAGGTATTCACACCCATGTGATCTGATACCTGCCTTGCGAGTCAGGTGCAATGCGGGAGCCCGCAGTGGACTCGCAGTGTTCCTGCATCACACCTATGTGAACCGGGACTGAATTCCCCCCTTGAATCCCAGGTCCAGTTTACAGTGGGGAAAAATAATTGTTTGACCCCCTGCACATTTTGTAAGTTTGCCCACTTACAAAGAAATGAAAGGTCTATAATTTTACCACATGTGTATTTTAAATTATAGAGATGTAATATCAGCCACAAATCCAGAAAAAACACATAAAACAAATGTTATAAATTGAGTTGCAACTCAGTGAGTAAAATAAGTATTTGAGAAACCCTTGTTGGCAAGCACAGAGGTCAGATGTTTCTTGTAGTTGGTGACTAGAGATGGCCTTGCGGTTCGCCCGGTGGTCGGTTCGCTGCGCATTTTGCTCGTTCGCGATTCGTCAAACCGGCGGCCATATTTGTTTACATTGTGAAGAACTTTGACCCATGACATATCCATCATGGGGTACAGGACAGCCAATTAAAACATTTCAGCACATGGACAATTGGACATACCCCCTACCTTATAAATAGACCTGATCTGGCGGCCATTTTACATTCTGTCTTTTGTCAGTGTAGGGACAGGACGCTGTGTGAAGCAGGGACAGTTCGTTTAATCACTAGCTATTACTATTAGGTCCACAAAGGTCCTTTTAAGGACTGGAATAGATGTACAGTATATAGGGTGTAGTACACTTAGAATATACTTTCTTTCAAAGATACAAAGTATATTCTGGTGCACTGCTGCTCACTGCTGTGCTGCTGATTGCTGAGTGCACTACTGACCGATTCTGCAGCTGTCTTTTGTCAGTGTAGGGACAGGACACTGTGTGGAGCAGGGACAGTCAGTTTAATCACTAGCTATTACTATTAGGTCCACAAAGGTCCTTTTAAGGACTGGTATAGGTGTACAGTATATAGCAGGGATATGCAATTAGCAGACCTCCAGCTGTTGCATAACTACAAGTCCCATGAGGCATAGCAAGACTCTGACAGCCACAAGCATGGCACCCAGAGGCAGAGGCATGATGGGACTTGTAGTTTTGCAACAGCTGGAGGTCCGCTAATTGCATATCCCTGGTATATAGGGTTGTAATACACTTAGAATATACTTTCTTTCAAGTATATTATGGTGCACTGCTGACTGCTGTGCTGCTGAGTGCTTGCTGATGGATTCCGTAGCTGTCTTTTATCAGTGTAAGGAGGGACAGTTTGGAGCAGGGACAGTCTGCAAATCACTAGCTACTAGGTCCACAAAGGTCCTTTTAAGGACTGGTATAGGTGTACAGTATATAGGGTTGTACACGTATAATATACTTTCTTTCAAATATAGAAAACATATTATACTTGACTGCTGAGCTGATTGCTGCCCGATTCTGCAGCTATCTTTTATCAGTGTAGGGACTGAGGGACAGTTTGGTGTTTGGAGCAGGGACAGTCTGCAAATCACTAGCTACTAGCTAGCTACTATTAGGTCCACAAAGGTCCTTTTAAGGACTGGTATAGGTATACTATTTGGTGTGCAGTATATAAGGGTGTAATACACGTATAAAATACTTGCACATATAGAAAGCATAGTATAGTGCATTTCCACTGTGCAGCATTGTGACTGCTGAGCGGTTCTGCAGCGATACTACAAAGAGTGACAAACGCAATTAAAAAAAAGTATTATAACTGGTGTGATAGACCAGTGGCCCCCAAAAACGACAGATTGAAGCGGGGTGTTATATACCTTCTTCCACATACATACTGCACTTCTCTAGAGACTTTTGTCACAGGGTCATTTAAAAAATGACAGGCAGAGGAAGAGGCAGGCCCTTCCGCACCCCCAAAGACACTACCACCAATACCACCACCACCACATACCCTCCGCTTGAGTCACAGGAATTATTTTCCGATCCATCACAAGACATTGCCGATGCGCAGCCACTCTTGGCATTGGATCAGGAAGAGGAGGTAGCAACAACCACCACTCAGCAGTCTGACGACAGTACCCAGATCAGCCCAAGGAGGAGGTTGGTCCCCGGTGTTGCTGCTTACTCTGAGGTCTCTAATTATAGTGGTGGGGAAGGTGACGTCGATGATGACGTGTCTAGTGATGCCACGTGCGTGCCCACAAGAGCGGAAGAGGAGGGGAGTTCAGAGGGAGATATGGACCAGCAGATAGCGAGGAGAAGCAAGCGGAACTTAGATTGCACAGGAGGGACAAAGCAGACTGCTAATGTATCAGAAGCGAGGCATCAACCATGTACGGTCACACCTGGCGCTCCCAGGACGCCGGCACATGGCTCCGCAGTGTGGGCTTTTTTTAACGCGTCCGCTGCTGACAATAGTGTTGCCATCTGCAGCCTTTGCAGTCAACGCATAAGTCACAGTGAGCCCAACACTCACCTAGGGACGACCGCCTTAAGAAGGCACATGAGCTGCCATCACCAAGCCCAGTGGGAGCAACGGAACACACAAAGCCACACTCCAGGCTCTCACCGTCCAGCCTCATGTTCTATTTCTCCTTCTCCTCTCTCCTCACAATTATTCTCCACTCCACCTTCCATCATGCCATGTTTTTCTGGAAAAAGGCAGGCTCCTGTGGGCCAAATGTTCGAGCGTAAAAAAATGATGACGCCGGATAACCCTCTTGTCCAGCGGTTGACGGTTGGCTTGTCAGAACTGATAGCCCGCCAACTACTGCCATATAAACTGGTGGAAGTATTTCTCACAGAAGGGCATCCCAGAGCTATATGGCCATGTTCAGCGGCAAGTGAATGTATCTCTGGCACACAGTACAGGTGGTCTAGCAAACATGGGCAGGGAAGGTATATAACTTTTACTGCCCACTGGGTGAACCTTCTGACAGCCGTCAAGCATGTAACCCATGGCACCCGTGTAGATTTGGTTTTACTGCCACGGATTGCATGCAGGCCTGCCTCTTGTTCTCCTCCTCCTACTCCATCCTTCTCCTCCTCGGCTGACTCCTCCTTTTCCGCTTCTAGTGTCTCTTCCGCTGCACCGCCCAAGATCCCCAGATATGCCAGGTGAGACGTTGCCATGCTGCGCTGCGTCTGTTGTGCCTGGAAGCCAAGAGCCACACTGGCCCTGCACTCCTTTCAGCTTTGCGTTCACAGGCAGATCAGTGGCTAACACCGCTCAATTTGACAGTTGTTAAAGTGGTGTGTGACAACGGTGCCAATCTGCTTAGCGCATTGAAACAGGGCAAAATTACACACGTGCCATGCATGGCACACGTCTTAAACTTGGTCGTGCAGTGATTCGTTGTCAAATACCCTGGGGTCCAGGACATTTTGCGGCAAGCAAGGAAAATCTCGGCCCATTTCAGAAGATCTTACATGGCCATGGCTCGCCTTGCTGACATTTAGCGGCATCACAATCTGCCAGTCAGACGTCTTATTTGCGATTGCCCGATGCAATGGAACTCAACCTTCTATATGCTTGATAGGCTGCTTCAGCAGAAACGTGCAGTTAATGACTACCTGTACGAACTCTGCGGCAGAACAGGTTCTGGGGAGCTTGGTTTTTTTCACCATGCCAGTGGCTGCTCATGCGAGACGCATGCAGACTTCTGCAGCCATTTGATGAGATCCACAAACTGGTCAGTCGCAGCCATGGCGCCATCAGTGACATTGTACCTTATGCCTTCTTTATCGAGCGTGCATTGCGTCGTGTCAATGATCAAGCTGCGCAGGAGCAGGAAGATGAGGAAGTCACAATGCTGGATGAATTCCCAGGGGGGCTACTCTATCTTAGACAAGTCAACAACAGGAGACTGAAGAGGAGTCAGAGGAAGTTGGTGCCGGGCGGATGAGGAGGAGCAAGAAAAGCATGCTTTAAACCTTTCTGGGATCCCTGTTGTTGTGCGTGGATGGTGGGTGAATGGAGCACTTACAGGCCTTGCTTCGCGTGCGCTGGCAGAGGAGGAATTCCCACTCCCAGAGAAAGAGTTGCGGGTACCAATCCAACAGCACCTGCAAGAAGAGGGCGGTTTGAAGATGTGTTGGTGACTTCTGATATGAGGTCATTCTTTCAGCCGACCCATTGACAGGTCTCATCTGGATCCAGCATCAGGGAACGCCTAGACTGACAGGTGTCCGACTACATCGGGTTAACGGCCGATGTGGACGCTCTGAGAAGTGATGAACCCCTGGACAACTGGGTGGGCAGGCTTGACCTCTGGCCAGAGCTTTCCCAATTTGCAATGGAACTGTTGGCTTGCCCTTCGTCCAGTGTCCTGTCCGAAAGGACGTTCAGTGCAGCAGGGGGGATCGTGACCGATAAGTGCACTCGCCTACCTCACGACAGTGTTGACTACCTCACATTTATAAAAATTAATGAGGCATGGATATCGGAGGAATTCAACACATGTGACCAGTAGACCATGTATATGCATAACTCTATAAACAATTTATTTAATCGAACACACAGACCTTTTTTCTACCTTTGGCTCACATCCTTGTACAAAAAAAGCACACCGTACTATATGCCCGTACCTTTCTGTTTGAAGAGGTTGAGCGGTGTCATATTTTTGGGTCCCGCAGCGAGTTACTGGTATCAGTGCTGCTGTCAGTGCTCTCTATCTTGGTGCTGGTGTCAATTGCTCTCTATCATGGTGCTGGTGTCAGTGCTCTCTATCACGGTGCTGGTGTCAGTGATTTCTATTACGGTGCTGGTGTCAGTGCTCTCTATCTCGGTGCTGGTGTCAGTTCTCTCTATCTCGGTGCTGGTGTCAGTGCTCTCTATCTCGGTGCTGGTGTCAGTGCTCTCTATCACGGTGCTGGTGTCAGTGCTCTCTATCACGGTGCTGGTGTCAGTGCTCTCTATCACGGTGCTAGTGTCAGTGCTCAGTCTCTATGATGGTGCTGGTTTCAGACAGTGAGGGAGATAGCAGCGGAGAAGCCAATCAGCAGGCAGTGCCAGCACCATGGCTGAGGATCAGCACTGGACTGGCACCTCCGGAGCCCTGCATAGGTGGGGGTAAGGGCCGGGCAGAGGGAGGGGCTCAAGCACAGGTTGGCACACTGGGACACTGGCACAGGACTGCGCTGCCCTGACTGCGGCACTGATCATCTCCTGCACCCCCTTCATAGCCTGCCCTGACCTTGCCTCTCCTCCATGGCCTTCATGCGCTCCTGAATTGTCAAAATTTCACAGATAAAAAAAGAATGCTTGTCATTGTCGATCCCAGATTCACTTAATACTTTTGTTATGTCAGTGTCCATGTTGTGGGACTATGTGTGCACAGTTAGTAAGTATTTTGTGGCTGAAAATATGACCTGGAGGTTTTTAAGGTTCGCCTGCCATTAAAGTCAATGAGGTCCGCCGCAAACTTTGCGGTTCGCAAACTTTTGGCCGCGTTCACGGTTCGCATTCGCGAAACGTCCCGTCGGAAGTTCGTCCATCACTATTGGTGACTAGGGGTGCACACATCTCAGGAGGGATTTTGGGTCCACTCTTTTTTACAGATTCTCTCTATATCCTTAAGGTTTCTTGGCTGTCTCTTGGCAACTTGAAGTTCCAGCTCCCTCCATAAATCTTATATAGGATTAAGGTCTGGAGACTGGCTAGTCCACTCCCCGAACTTAATGTGCTTCTTCTTGGGCCACTCCTTTGTTGCCTTGGTGGTATGTTTTGGGTCATTGCCATGCTGGAAGGCCCATCCACAACCCATCTTCAGTGTTCTGGCTTAGGGAAGAAGCTTCTCACCCAAGATTTTACAATACATGGTCCTATCCATTGGCCCCTCAATGCGGCAAAGTCTGCCTGCACCTTTAACAGAGAAACAGCCTCAAAGCATCATGTTTCCATCATGATGATGTTCTCAGGGTCATAGTCATATCATTTTACTTCCTCCAAACATGGCGAGTCAAATTAATGCCAAACAGCTAAATTTTTGTCTCATCTGACCACAGCACTTTCTCCCAATCCTTCTCTGAATCAGTTAGATGTAGATTGGCATTATTGTACATGTGCCTTCTAGATAAGGGGGACTTGCCATGTTTGTAGGAAGAAAAATGCTGACTATGACCCTAACAACACCATCCCTATAGTCAAGCACGGAGGTGGAAACATTATGTTTTGGGGCTGTTTCTCTGCTAAAGGTATGGACCGACGTTACTTGCCACATTGAGGGGCCAATGGATGGGGCAATGTATTGTAAGATCTTGGATGAGAACCTTCTTCCCTCGGCCAGAACACTGAAGATGGGTCATGGATGGGTCTTCCTGACAATAACCCAAAACATACTGCCAAGGTAACAAAGAAGTGGCTCAAGAAGAAGCACATTAAGGTCATGGAGCAGCCTGGCCAGTCTCCAGACTAAGGATGGACTCCAGAATATTCGCACTCACAACGTGCAGAGCCCGCCAGGAAATCAGCACTGCGCTGCGCTAATCACAGGCAGTGAGACATTTCCCGATCTCTGCAGCCGCGCATCAGGAACCATCTCACTGCCTGTGATCAGCGCAGCGCAGTGCCAACTTCTTGGTGGGCTCTGCACGTGGGATGTGCGAACACGCCAGAGCTCATCCTTACTCCAGACCTTAATCCCATAAAAAATGTATGGAGGGAGCTGAAACTTTGAGTTGCCAAGCGACAGACAAGAAACCATAAGGATTTTGAGAAAATCTGTAAGATCTGTAAAGAAGAGTGGACCAAATCCCTCCTGAGATGTGTGCT
Source organism: Lithobates pipiens (assembly GCF_037356315.1). NCBI lineage: Eukaryota > Metazoa > Chordata > Amphibia > Anura > Ranidae > Lithobates > Lithobates pipiens. The sequence continues at coordinate 203,789,119 of NW_027507685.1, read as the reverse complement.
GGTCACTAACTACAAGAAACGTCTTACCTCTGTGCTTGCCAACAAGGGTTTCTCCACCAAGTACTAAGTCATGTTTTGCTTGGGGGAATCAAATACTTATTTTACTCACTGAATTGCAACTCAATTTATAACATTTGTATCATGTGTTTTCTCTGGATGTTTTGGTTGATATTCTGTCTCTATCATTTAAATTACACCTATGATAAACATTATAGACCCTTAATTTCTTTGTAAGTGGGCAAATTTACAAAATCTGCAGGGGATCAAATATTTATTTTCCCCACTGTATATTAGCTGATACAAAAACACCCTATAATCAGAGTAGAGGAACCCTGGCATGTACCATGCGCTCTACTGTCTGCAGCCATCAATCCAGACCAGCTTTTCCCCACTACTTTGAGAAGGTGTAGGAACCTGCCCCAGCATGCATTGCACTTGCAGCAATTTTGGGAAAGGTTTTAGGTGAGTGTTTGCTGGCTTTGAAGAGTGGAAAACTATTCTTTCTACCTATGGATGTTTAAATGGACAAAAACCTGTGATATATTTATTTGTAAGATGCTTGTTTTGTTTTTGATTCTTTGATGCTTGAATCTTAGTAGCTGCAAACATGTTTAACATTTTATTAGCATGTTGTGAGTGTATGATTGCAAAGGTCAATGCAAAGGAGGCATCAGATCTAAGTTTCCAGTAAATGGCACTATTCATTAATATATGTTTTATTTAAAGAGAGTTTTTACCCTTTTATATTGCACGAATGAAAGTGAACTGTTTTATGTGAATTATTGTTTCATTGTGTTAATGTTCTAAAATTTAAATTTGACACCCAAGGTTAATATGAAACATTTGATAAACCAGTAAAAAAAACAAATGTTAAAATGGAAAGTATTGTAGTTTAGCACCAAAATATCCCTGAATATTCAGGAGCCATGTTTAGAATTTTGAAGGATCTATTTCTACTGGTGTACAGCTTGACCTATATATATTATCCATTAGAACTTTGATTTATAAGTCCTGATGTACACTGGAGTGAGTGTGTGTGTGTGTGTGTGTGTGTGTGTGTGTGTGTGTGTGTGTGTGTGTGTTTTTTTTATTTTTCATTTTTTTTCCCCTCCCCTGGATGCCTTGCTCCGCATTTACACGCGTTTAGGTATGTCAAGCGTTTTTATTTTTATTTTTTTCCGGTAGAACGTGCTGGCCTTGGATTTTTAATTTTTTAATTTTTTTTTTTGCTTGTAAACACTCCTGTCTCTAAATGCCTGTAAGCGCTTATGTGTGCATGGGCATTTAGAAGCCGAAAAAAAAATGTTAAACAACTTTAAATGTATTTTTTGATACCCAATGTGCATGAGGTTTAGAGTCCATTCACACGGGCAACATGACTCCCAGCGCGACTTTAGGAGGCAACTTGGACACGACTTGAATATGAATCACAACTTGAAGTTGCCTCCAGGACAGGGGACTTTGCCAGTGGCCAATCACATAATAATCAGCTCTGTGGGAGGGAGGGGTTTGCCTAGAAAACTATTTTTACTTCCTGGAAAGTTGCTTCAGTTAAGACAGGGGATCCAACTTGGAGGCGACTTCCATTGAAATCAATGGGTACAAGTTGCCTAGAAGTCGTATTGAAGTAGTACAGGAACCTTTTCTGAAGTGGGAGGGACTTCAGTAGTGTGCATTAAAGCGGGAGTCCGCATTTTTTTTTTTTTTAAAAGCCAGCAGCTACAAATACTGCAGCTGCTGACTTTTAAAATAGTGACACTTACCTGTCCAGCGCGCCCGCTATGTCGGCACCCGAAGCCGATCTCTCGATCGTCTCTCGGGTGCTGCTGCTGCCATCTTGGGTATGGGAATCAGGAAGTGGAGCCTTTCGGCTTCATTTCCCGGTTCCCTACTGCGCATGCGCGAGTCACGCTGCGCAATAAGGATGGACCCGCTGCCTCTGGGATCTGTGTGTTTCCCAGCAGGCAGTGGGGGACTTTCGGAAAGGGGTGTAATCTACGCCCCTTTCCGCAGAGAGCTATCCCGGAAGTGGGTGCAGATACCTGTACTGTACAGGTACCTGCACCCCCCCTCCCCCCTGAAAGGTGCCAATTGTGGCGCCGGAGGGGGGGAGGGTTCCGATGAGCGTAAGGTCCACTTTAGGGTGGACCTTCGCTTTAAGACTGCTCTCATTCACTTACATTGATTTTTATCATGTTACTCGACGAGGAGAAATCAAGTCGGATCCAAAGTCGCCCCTGTGTAAATGGACTCTTAAGACCCCCCCCCCCCTTTTTTATTTTTTTTTTTTATTTTTTTCCATTTATTTTATATATATATATTTGTATTATCTGCAGCTTTCCAACTCAAATGGTTCTGCTCGATATTGTTGCCCTGGTGCTCAATGTGCAAACCAGGGGCTACATTTGGCTCTTTGGCCCCAGTTGGATAGTTTAAATGTTTTAGATTCTGTTTTCTATTTTTGCATTTTTCCTGAGCTATCCATCCATCCAAATATCGGAGCTGTGTGTGTGTGTGTGTGTGTGTGTGTGTGTGTGTATAAGGCATGCAAAATTCATACTAGTAATCGGTGGGATTCACAATTGTGAGTTTAGTGGCCTGTGAGGTCCGAAAGGTTGGAGACCACTGTTAAATAGCATCTCTCTGACCATCTTCTGTAGCATGGCATGCCCATAGTCTCTGGCCGTCACCCTTCAGTGTGTCTCGTGGTCTCTGTCCGTTTTTTTTTTTCTTTAGCATTACTTTCACTTAATATTATGTATGGCACTTTTCAGGAGCTATACTTGAGGCTCCCTATATTAAGAAATTTGACTACCTTTTGGTTTAATCGGACAGTTTATATAATTGTAGTTTTAGGTTGCGTGTTTGGGGCCATAGACATCACGCAACTCTAAGCATACTTGAATGTACATGAATGCTAGTTTTGTATTCTAGGAATTGAGATTTAAGGAGCCCATGCTGTTTTAACCATGAGAGCCACTGGTCCTTCAGTTGTCATAATCCAGCATTTAAAATCCTTGGGGATTAAATTGCGGATGCCAAAGAAGATGGTCAGCCCTGATGTCCAGGTGAGGAAAATGATTCTACAGAAAAATGTTCCAGAAACAATATAACATACTTATCAGATCTTTTGTTATTCTTTCAGAGAAAATCATCCAGTGGAGGTCTCTTTGGAGTTCCCCTTCAGTCACTTCCGCCCAGCGCAGAGGGGGAGGTCCCACAGTGAGTGTTTACTTTTTATACAGGTCCCACAGTAAATTAATTATTCTGACTGTGATGTCAAAAGATCAAATATCGATTATAAAACAAACATCAATATGTTGTTGACACGCTCGCTTCTTCCAATTCAAACATTTTTTATATTAAACTGCTAAGACTGGATTCACGCCAATAGAGTCCCGGTTATTGGGGTACCATTTTTCCAACAGTCAAAACCACATCTCCTATTGTGCCACTTCTTGATAATTTGGGTAAAATGTTTGGGCCGAGACCACTACTTTAGCGACTTATTTATTTTAAAGCCTGTTATTAGGGTAAAAACTACTCCTCGGCATCCAACCATCCATAAAAATTAGACAATTTTTTTTTTTTTTTGCTTAGGAAATTGATAGTACGTTATAGAATTTCCTCATACTGTAATGTTTTCCCAATGCTGTATTCATTTCCCTTGCTAGCACCAGCGTCAATATGTGAAATATTTATGATTTTTCTTGCTGCCAAACAAACGTTAGAGGACCTCTGACCATCAAACCTATATGAGCTTGTTGAACATCCCATTCCAAAACTGAGCATTTATGTAGATTTGGCCTTTATCCATGAGGTTGTGAAATCTTTTTACAAGAATTTAGAGATGTGAATTTGTGGCAATAAAACTAAAAGAGCATTTGTGATGTTCCATACTGTTGGACGAGAGGACCTGGCTCTCAGCCATCGCTCATTCCAAAGGTATTCATAAGGGTTGAGGTCAGGGCTCTGTACATTCAATTGGCAAAGGCGCTCAATATGGTTATTCAAAGGATAGGCAGGAGTCCTCTAGTATCAGCTGGTGGTGTGATCCACTTGGGAAATATTCTTTATCCGCCACTAGGTGGAGTGTAGAGTTTGTGGCAATGATGTCATCTCACATGTGAGCTACCTAGATGACATCATTGCCACAAAATCTACACTCCAATTAGTGGTTGGTAAAGAATATTTCCCAAGTTGCGCACACCACCAGCTGATACTTGTAGACTCACGACTTACATTTTAAATAACCAAATCGGGTGCCAATTGAACACTACCAATGAGGTGTGTTTTTTTTTTTTTTTTTTTTTTTTTTCCCACTGACTCTTACCTATTGATTCACCCAGCCGAGAACCCCACAGAGCACCCAGGATGTTAATGATTGAGGCATGCATAGTTACTACACTGCCCCCCCCCCCCCCCAAGCATGGAGAGATTTTCCTCCACCAGCGCACTAGGAAGGCTGCATGTCCCCCCCCCCCCCCTTACTCGGTGACCATAGCCTCAACAGTTGTAAGTCCATTTTGACCTCTTGTCCTCTTTTTGTGGAAGCATTTTTGTTTCTGAATTTTATATATATATATAATTTCTGAGCTATACCAGAGACCACTGATCAGCTTCTCGAGGATCCTTCAGTCCTTGATCTACCACCACACACTAGTGCTCTGTACAGGCCACTTGAGTTACTCCGCACCAAACTTGTCAATGTCTTTTATGGGCCTGGATTTGTGTACCTGAACTCAAAACTTTGGAACGGGAGCTATACTTTGGCCATATGGTGCATCTGATGATTTGCTAGTGATATTGAAGTCTTCATTAAGAGAGCAATGGCATAATCTATAGATGCCTCCTAGTTTTCAGGGTTGCACACAATCTAAAACACACATTTTCCTGATTGTGGTTTCCTGCTATTTACGGTGTATGATGTAATAATCTGCCCCTAACCAGGCTCGTGGTTGACATCTGCCGGTTCTTGAGCTGCCATCTCTCCACCGAAGGTCTCTTTCGGAAGTCTGGATCAGTAAATAGGATCAAAAATCTCAAGGTATCTGGACTTTTTTAATTTTTTTTTTTAGCCATTTTAAATTTCTAACATTCCTGTTTTTAAGCTTAAAGTGGTTGTAAACCCATCTGGAAGGAAAAAAAAAATCAACCTGCAAGGAAAAGGCATAATGAGCTAGTATGCATAGCATACTAGCTCATTATGAATAACTTACCTGAGAACGAAGCCCACGAAGCGGTCCTCCGTCTTCATGTCTGCCGCTGCCATGGATTCCGGAGTGACTTCCGGGTCTCGATGCTCCGGCGCTGTGATTCGCCGGAGCAGCGATGATGTCACTCCCGCGCATGCGCACGGGAGCCGACACTCGCTGTATATTGCTGCGGCCTGCCCTGCGTGCCGTAGACAGCGGTGGCTGTCTTTTTGTAAATATCTCCTAAAACGTATAGGTTTAGGAGATATTTCTTGGACCTACAGGTAAGCCTTAATCTAGGCTTACCTGTAGGTCAAAGTGGTCTGTAAGGGTTTACAACCACTTTAAAGGACAGTATACAGTAATTTCAGTCTTTTTAAAAGGAGGGCTGCTGAAGCTACTTATAGTATAACCAAAGGCTATTTATTTAATTTTATTTAGCTGGGTAGAGGGATTAGAACACCTGTCAGGTTTTTATTGCCGTCTGTGTCCAGGGTTGGCAACCTTCAGTAAATTTACAGACAGTTTGGAAAAAATCAGTGATGTTTATACCTGTAACGATCAGGGTCTGATTTGTTGTGCTGTGTTTTGACATTTTAAGTGTAAACCAGGCAAATTACTTGTTATGGCTGTTATCAGTGTTTCCATATCACGTTTACACTGTTTAAATATAGATTGTCTGTATTAGTTTTCAATAGGAGTTCTGTCATTTTTTTCAGGTTGTCAGTAAAAAAAATATATGCACTGTCAGTAAATTTTTCATGTTTTGTCAGTAAAAAAAATGTCGTGGGAGGTTGGCAACCCTTTCTGAGCCCTGTTAGCAAAGTAATCTCATATATTCAGATGTTCCTAAAACAAGAATAGAGGTGCAAACTTCCAATGGGGACACTAGTTCTGGTGACAACCAGGTATTCCCTTACTTTGAAGGGATTTCCTTTCACTTCTTGTTTTGGCTACGGTACAGGATAAAACAGATGGCATAAAAGAAAAAAAATGAAGAAAAGCAAGAGGGTGACAACGTTCCTATATATCATGGGACCATGGAGAATGAATGTTGTCATCCTCTAACAATCAAATCGCAGCAAAAAAATTGGAGGAGGCTGAGAGCTAGAGAAGAGACTTTTTTTGAGTTGCGAATACATACTTGAATAGAAATTAAAAAAAATAATAATAATTAGCATTAACTTGCTGTAGAAAAAGCCACATGCATCGGCAAATCTATAGGCCTCTGTTTTTCCAGTAGAACATCCAATTTAAAATAAAATTATCAATGTTTCCCAAGTGTTCTTCCAGGACAGCCCTTGAGAGATGGAGCTCCTCCCATCGACCCAGGAAACACATTGCCACAGTTCAAAAGGCGGTCCCTCAGGTCCCTGGTCAGTCATTTGTGTTTCCTCCGTCGGAGGAACATGTTGCCAGGAACCTGAAGGCCCCTCTCAGGGGCTGCCTGAGAACCTGTAGCCATGAGGGACCGGGTCCTATTCCTTGGCTGCAGTTTTGGGTCCATACCTTTTTTAAACGGCTCGGGTACCGTCCAGCTGATTCGGAGCAGACCCGTTACCCTCCTCCTTCCAGTGCCGAGGTGGCCAGGGGCAGAATGGCGCTGGTTTCCCCCAGGAGCGGTGAGTGGAACCTCCATCTCAGCTCCTTGTTGCGGTGGGGTCGGAGACGCCGAGCGTCACTTCCGGCGGAACCGCGTCATCACTGCGTGCCGAGACTTCCGGTTCCGGGTCTCTAAAGGTACAAGGAGGAGAGGGAGAGCCAGCGCTGTGCCTGTGAAGCCCGACCAGCGTCCAGCAATACCGGACTAGCGGCGGGATCGGGAGCATCAGAGGGGGACCATGGAGGCTATTCCCCAGGATACTCCGGCGGAGACAGGCACCAGCCAATCCCAGGTAGGCTGCTGGGCATGCTATTACTCTGGTGGAGTGGTGGTGTTTGTAGGCTGGGTCCTGTAGTGCCCCACGGTGGCGGTTTACTCACAGTGAGATTGTTTGCACTTGGTGATTGAAGGAGGGACATGGGGCTGACGCTAAGAAATCCTTTGTCTTCTTATTTCAGGCTAAAGATATCCCAAGGGAAGACAAGACAGGCCGCAAAAAGTGTCCTAATTGTGGGAATAGGTTGTCCTCTGGCTCTAACAAAGCCCTATGCAAGCAATGCATTGCAAGCTTGCTTAAATCTGAGGCAGATTCCCCTTTAGCAAAGTTTTTGGGCTCTTTTAAAGAGGAAATGGCGTCGACCTTTAAGTCCCTCCGGGAGTTAATCACTGACGTGGGATCAGCTGCAGCTGCCTCCACGAGTAAAGCAACTATAATCTCTTCCTCACCATGCCTTACAACACCCAGCTCAGGGGAGCCCCGTATGATCAGGGAGCCCAGCCCCACGTTGATTAGCCCCGATTCCTCTGACACTGACTCGGGTCAGGAAGAGGATCAAGTAACATCCAAAGCCTCAAAGTATAGATTGTCTCTTGAGGAAGTAGATGAGCTAATGGGGGCTATCTATGATACGCTGGAAATTGAGGAGGAAGAAACTCAGTTATCTAGACATGATCAAATGTATGAGGCTCTGGGGAAAAAGAAAGCAAGGGTTTTTCCTATACATAAGGTGCTTTCTGACCTTGTCCTTAAGGAGTGGTCTGAACCAGATAAAAAGGTTTTCTTTCCTAAATCCCTTAAGAGAAGGTTCCCTTTTGATGAGAGCCCAGAGGCGGTCTGGAATAAAAATCCTAAACTAGACGCCCCTTTGTCCAAAATCTCAAAACAGGCTGATCTGGCTTTTGAAGATATGGGTCACCTGAAAGATCCAATGGACAGGAGAACTGACATTGTCTTAAAGAGGGCCTGGGATGCCTCTATGGCAGGCTTAAAACCAGCTCTAGCCACTTCTTGTGTAGCTAGAAACCTGGAGTTCTGGTTGTCGCAACTTCAAGAACATTTAAAAGCAGGCACTCCTAGGGGGGAGCTTCTGAAATCCTTCCCTATGCTTTTTAAGGCCACCAGTTTCATCTCTGACGCCTCCACGGACTCCGTAAAATTTGCGGCTAAGTCAGCAGCACTTTCAGTGGCAGCAAGGAGGTCAGTATGGATGAAAACCTGGGGGGGAGACACGGCGTCTAAGACCCGCCTGTGCAGCGTCCCTTTTACAGGAGACTTAGTCTTCGGGCCTGAATTGGACTCCGCCTTAGAAAGGACGGCGGATAAAAAGAAAACCTTTCCCGCAAAAAAGAAAAATTTTCAAAGAAAAATTTTTCGTCCCTTTAAAGAACCCTCTAAACCAGAGAAGAGTTCAATCCCCAAAAAACATTGGTCGGGGCATAAAGGGAAAGGAAAAGGGGGCATACTGTTTAGCCGCCCCAATCAGGATCCCAAACCCCAGTGATGCCAGGGTCCCTGTGGGAGGCAGATTAAGCCAATTCCTTCCACAATGGGAAGAGACGACTTCAAACGAATTTGTCTTAAACATAATAAAAAGGGGTCATGCGCTGGAGTTTCACAGCCGCCCTCCTTCAAAGTTTGTAGTGACAAAACTTCCAAGTCACTCAGAAAAGGCCAGGGCCTTACCCTTACTGATAGGGGAGATGGTGGATCAAGAAGTATTGACACCAGTCCCTATACAGGAACAAGGAGACGGTTTTTACTCTCACATTTTTGTAGTAAAAAAGCCGTCAGGAAGATTCAGATTAATTATGAATCTCCGACCATTGAATCGCTCCATCCGTTACAAGAGATTTCGGATGGAGTCCATTTACTCCATAAAGAATCTCCTGCAGAAAGAGATGTTTATGGCTACCCTGGATTTAAGGGATGCTTATCTGCATATTCCAATAAAGGAGGAATGCCAGAAATTCCTTCGAATGGCAGTACAGATAGACACAAGGGTTTACCACTTTCAGTGCCGAGCGCTTCCCTTCGGTCTGTCATCCTCCCCAAGAATCTTTACCAAGGTTCTCGGAGAGGCTTTAGTTCCACTGAGGCTTCAGTCAGTCTCAATTATTCCCTACCTAGACGATCTACTCCTAACAGCACGCTCGGAGAGTCGTCTTTCTCAGGATCTGGAGTTGACTCAACTCAGCCTGAGTCGGTTAGGGTGGATTGTCAGCCAGGAGAAATCCAAGACAACCCCAACACAGGAGATTCTGTACCTGGGTTACTGGATCAAGTCAGTAGATCAAAAAATTATACTGCCGGAAGAAAAGATTTTGAATCTGTGGCAGAGAATATCTTTTCTTCAATGCAGCCCCAAATGTACAGTGAGGGAAGTAATGTCGGTCTTAGGTCTTATGACAGCAGCCATTCCAGCCGTACAATGGGCCAGGTTCCACCAAAGAGACCTTCAGGGGTTTCTGCTAGAACAATTAAGGGGCAGAGATCTGGAGGAGGAAGTTTTGATCCCCTCAAGGATAAAACGCTCCCTCTGGTGGTGGAAGGACAGGGAGAACCTGAACAAAGGGGTTCATTGGGTCCTTCCTATCACTTCAACACTGACAACAGATGCGAGCAGTTGGGGCTGGGGAGCCCACCTCGGCTCAAGCTGGGTCCAGGACAAGTGGACCCCGGAAGAGAAATGTTTCTCTTCCAACTGGAAAGAGCTAACAGCAATCCTGAGAGCGGTCTTAGCCTTTCACCCCACAATACAGGGTCACCATCTACAAGTCCGTTCAGACAATATGACGGCTGTAGCATACATAAACAAACAGGGAGGTACCAAAAGTCCTCGTTTGATGGTAGTAGCCAGACGCATTTTCCAGTGGGCAGAAGCCAATCTGGAATCCATTTCTGCAGTCCACCTGAAAGGGGAGCTGAACAACACGGCGGACTTCTTGAGTCGACAAAAGATTTCGAACCAAGAATGGTCCTTACACCCAGAGGCATTCAATCTCATAACAAATCACTGGGGAAAACCAGAGGTAGACCTTTTTGCGAACAAAAACAATGCAAAGGTTCCAAATTTTTTCTCGCTAAACCCAGGAGATCGGCCCCTGGCTGTAGATGCCTTGCAAGCTCCATGGTCTTTCAGTCTGGCGTATGCTTTTCCCCCTCTTCATCTCATTCCGAGGGTCCTAGCAAGATTCCTCAAGGAAAAAACCTGTTTGATTCTAGTAGCACCGTTTTGGCCCAGGAGACCATGGTTCACAACGTTGCTACAATTGACAGATTGTCCACCTCTAAGGCTTCCCTACAGACAGGACCTCCTGTCGCAGGGACCTCTTTACCATCCACAGGTCGCCACACTGAAGCTTTCGGCGTGGTTACTGAGGAGGAAATCTTAAAGAGTAAGGGCCTGACAGATGAGGTAATTGCGACCTTACTACAGAGTCGCAAACCAGTCACGAGGGCTATTTACAAAAAAGTCTGGCAAAAATTTAATAGCTGGTTGAATAGCCGTGACATAAACACGGCTAATATTCTACAGTTTTTACAGGAAGGTGTAAACAAGGGTTTAACCCTAAGTACCATTAAGGTACAGATAGCTGCCTTAAGTGTGTACCTAGATGAACGTTTACAGGAAAATCCTTTTGTCGCTAGATTCTGTAAGGCAGTCGCTAGACGCAAGCCAGTCAGAGTCACCAAAGTCCCATCCTGGGATTTAGCAGTTGTACTAAAAGCTTTCTTGGGGTCACCCTTTGAGCCTATCTCGGAGGCCTCCTTAAGGCTTGTTACATTTAAGACAGTTCTCCTGGTGGCAATCACTTCAGCCCGTAGGGTCAGTGAAATCCAAGCCCTTTCCATCAGGGAACCTTTTCTACAGATCCTAGAAGACAGAGTCATTCTAAAGACAGACCCTGGGTTCTTACCAAAGGTAGCATCTAGCTTCCATAGGTCCCAAGATATTGTCCTTCCCTCATTTTGTCAAAATGCAGCAAATGAGAAAGAGGAACGTTTTCATTTATTGGATGTGAGGAGGTGTGTTCTAGAATACCTTAAAGTAACAAATCCATTCAGAATTTCAGACTCCCTTTTTGTCCTTTTCTCCGGACAGCGTAGGGGACAGAAAGCTTCAAAAGTAACCATAGCTAGATGGATTAGGCTAGCTATAGCAGAGGGGTATAAGGCCTTGAATAGAGATCCTCCTGAGGGTGTTAAAGCTCACTCCACAAGAGCGTTGTCTGCATCCTGGGCAGAAAGAGCTGGTGCCACCCCGGAGCAGGTATGTAAAGCAGCCACATGGTCAAGCTTTTCCACCTTTACAAGGCATTACCGACTGGACTTAATGTCTAGTCAGGATCAGGCCTTTGGGAGGAAAGTCCTCCAGGCCGTGGTCCCCCCCTAATCTGGTAAGTACTTGGGGATCCTCTCAAGGGCTGTCCTGGAAGAACACTTGGGAAAACTGGAGTTAGTACTTACCGGTAACTCCTTTTCCGGTGGTCTTCCAGGACAGCACGATCCCACCCTTTATTTGATTATAATGATGTACTAATGTTATTACCTGTTATGGTTTATATGTTTTTCAGTTCCATCCTTCGGTTCTTGGTGAATGACTGACCAGGGACCTGAGGGACCGCCTTTTGAACTGTGGCAATGTGTTTCCTGGGTCGATGGGAGGAGCTCCATCTCTCAAGGGCTGTCCTGGAAGACCACCGGAAAAGGAGTTACCGGTAAGTACTAACTCCAGTTTTAGTCATTTGTTTTTTTTTATGTCATTGAAATAGTTCTGTCACTTTTTTGTAGAGCCTTTCAAAGGCAGGAGCAAACTTCATGAGCCCTGAAGGCGTTTACAATCCAATGTTCTTACCACATTCTCTGTGTGTCACTCATGCATTCTGCAGCCAGTTTGGACAGATTTCATGACTACAATGTTTTTAGGCCGTGGGAAGTAAATGGAACACTACAGGAATTGCACAAAATACAAGGATGATGTACAAACTGCATGCTGTCCCCAGCAAGACTGTCTGCATGGAGTTGGTATATTATCACTCTGAAATCAGAGTACAATACTATAATTGGCATAGATGGGTTATTAAAGTGGTAGTAAAACCACATTAGCTTTTTTTTTTTTTTTTTTTTTTTTTTTTTTAAACCCTGCAAGGTAAAGGCATAATATGCTAGTATGCATACTAGCACATTATGAAATGCTTACCGTAGAACAAGGCCTTCACAGCTCTGCACTGTCACTGTTGCCAGGTGCTTCCACCCAGTCTTCCACCCAGTCTTCCACCTGGGTTCTCGTCCTCCGGCCATTTGATTGGGCGCGCCGCAATGACATCACTCCCACACATGCGAGCGGAGTACTGAAGGGACGGCATGGGTATATCCTCCCTTCAGAGTGCATGCTCCGGTGACATCCCCGGCTGCATGCAGTGTGAATATCTCCTAAACCTTGCAGGTTTATTAGATATTCACTGTACCTACAGGTAAGCCTTATTATAGAGGCATCGGTAGGTACAAGTGCCAAAAAAGGACTTGCTTCCAATTTAAAGCGTACCTAAACCCAAGAACAAATAATCTTATATATTGCAACATGTAGTGGTCCGGTCCAGCCCTACCAGATGTGCACCACATGCATGGTGTTTTTTTTTTTTTTTTTTTTATCGGTGATCCTGCCAGTAACAAACTTCCTGTTCTCTGGTGGCATATTCTATCTATGGAGTAGAAATATTATTACCCTAGGACAGGACACCCCCGCACTCCTATATCTCCATATTATGGAGGAGGTGTTTTGTAGTCCTCTGACATTGCTAGTAACAATGCTGAGAGCACAGGAATATATCCGATCATTATAATTCTGGCAGGATCGACAAGTATTTTCTTGCACATTCCTAACCGATCTATTTATTTGAGATCCGTGTATCTACTTTTTTTTTAAGGTTGGGTTTTGGCACATCCTCCCTCTATCTATTGCATAGTCTTTAGGGAAATTTGCCTCTTCATTTACTAGAATCAGGTAAACCTAGAAATGCTGAGATGATGATGATGTGTTGCTCTTGCATAGTCACACCTAATGTTTCAGATTATGACGGGGAGGAGGAGGGGGGTCCTCTCTGTCATCCGGCTTATCCGGGTGTATTACAGTAACCATTCAGAGAGATCTTTTCCTCTATTTAGTGTGTCATGTGTGATATTGTGCAAAGCTTTGCTGGTGTAGCAAGATTTCCCAGCTAGAGAGGAACAAATGGCATCAGATGACCACAGAGGGTGAGGATCATGTTTAAGCAACACTTATCTGGTCAGCCTGTAGTGCTGGGGAGGGGGAAGGGAGATGCATTGTGTGAGCACATCGGCACCCAAAGAACAAGATTAGCTATAATATACAGCCTGTTGGTGACTGCCTTCTTACCATCATTTTTTGTTTTCAGATCTACATGTAAAAGTAACGTAAAATGTATGTAAACACCAAATCTAGATTTCCCATCTTGTCGCCAATCTTTTAAATGCTTCGGGGTATAATTGTAAAAAACGAATTGCAGAGCTATTCATCCTGAAAAACTGAAATTCATTCTGTGCAAATGATGGGGAAAATCAAATGTTATTAGGCTATTTTCTCTCCAGGTCGAATGTTCTTCACTAATATAATCAGGAAAGTTCCATATCATGGGCACTAGATCTAAACCACTGGATAGGAACTCTCCTCTACTGGGCCTCCAGCCAGCTGCAGATTCTTTAATCTTCCCCAGAGCCTCCAACCTCCCATAGGTGCCTCCTGAGAGCCCCCAATCCCCCCCCCCCCCCAAGTCTGCTGCAGGGTCTGCGGCCCTCCATAGTATCCCCAACAGTGCTTCCCAGCCATCTAAAAACCCTAATGATGGGGCACTATTCCCCTCCCCCACTGACATCATTGATGGGGCACTATTTCCCCCTCCCCCCTTACTGTCATCAACAATGGGGCACTATTCCCCTCCCCCCTTACTGTCATCAATGATGGGGCACTATTCCCCCCCCCCCTTACTGTCATCATCGATGGGGCACTATCTCTCTCCCCTCCCCCCCCCCCCCCATGACACCACCGGTAGAAAAAAATGGAGAAGGGGACGGCCACACTCCAAAATAATGCCTTTATTAAAAGAAGCTTAATCCATACATCAATCAGAGACACAGGTCCAGATGATAGCAGGCGCGTTTCGCACTGTTAACAGCGCTTAATCGTAGCTGTAGGACTACCAATCGCAATCTTTTTTTATACACAACAAAATAATATATGGTGGTCACCTGCCCAATTATATCTAATCCAGATAGCGATCAGCTGTAGTCCTGCAAAAACCTTTCACACATGTGGGGGGAGGAGTAATCACGGAGGCGATCAAGGCAACCAATATATTAAATCATTTCAACCCATAAAAGAAAAGGGAACTAAATAATAAACATATATTGGAGTGACCTTATAAATTCAGGGTTAGATTAGTGGGCTGCAACAGATCGCTCTCCTTGGCACTCCATATATATATAATAGATTTCTAGATAAAATACATAACATACGATATTCATGTGTCTGCCAAATACCCAATAAAACCATTAAGTGAGGTATAAACATTGATAAATGTGCAAAACAAAACATGTAATATAAAAATGTGTGTATACATATCGTTCTGTGTATGTGGCTAAATATCGATGTGCGACGTTCAAGATGAAAGCAAAACGAAGCAAAATGCTTTACCCATGACATAAGGTGATGATAGACACACACATGGATGTATACATACGTGTAAATGGGGACCCTTACATGATAGAAAAGGCAGGTCAGGGACATAGCGGTTTTATATTATGTGTGGAATAAGAACATTGATCCTCAACCTAAATGTGGCCACATGTCACGTGAGGCCCCCATGATCTAGGTGTCCATATAACTCCAGATGTTTAGTTTCGTGGGGCCGTCCTTTTCTCTCTTTTTTTTTTTTTTTTTTTTTGCCATTTGACTTTGCTGAGCCGAAACCCTTCATCTCCTATATATTACGACGGGCTAACACGAGCAATACCACCTGGAGTGGTAATTACCTTTTTTTATTTGGTGTTATTGGCCTGTGCATACCTTTTTTTTTTTTTTTTTTTTTTTTTTTTTTTTTTTTTTTTACCTGCTCCAGGGCCGTAGATCCCCCTTCTCTTTTTTTTTTTTTCCTTCTCCTTCTGGGGGGTTCAGTACTAAGTAAGTCTTTTTAAATAAATTGCACCAAAATTAAAAAGACTGGAAAAAGGAAAAACGGTATGTGTTGCCCCTAGTAAGCAATCACATCCTTAATTGTATTTTATCAGGTCCTTTAGAAAATCAAACCTGATTTCAGTTTTTCCTTATTCTAGTGTTTATGAACACTGTTGGCTATTGTCCAATATTAGAATCCAAACAGAATAGGTGCAAAGTGAGTGCGCTGCCTACCTACCTACAAGGAGATGGTGCCCTTTGCAATCCTCAGTAAGGTTGGCTATTATGGTGCAAAGTGCACCATGTTGTCCGACTGAGCACTCGCTGACTTTTAACTTTTACAGATTAAAAAAAAAAAGGGGGGGAATGCACTGCCTACCACAGGATGGTGCCCTGTAATAGCCAATCTTACTGGGCAGGTACAAAGGGCACCATCTTGTGGAAGGCAGCACACTCCCTGTGTTCACATTAACTTAATTTTCAGTTAATCACAGAATAAAAAGAAAAAATCTATCAACTGAAAAATGACCAGCCCTGAATACAATGACTTCTCTTTAACCACCTCAATACAGTGCAGTTACACCCCCTTCCTGACCAGACCAATTTTCAGCTTTCAGCGCTCTCACAGTTTGAATGACAATTACTCAGTCATGCAACACTGTACCCATATGAAACTTCCGTCCTTTTTTCCACACAAATAGAGCTTTTTTTTAGTGGTATTTAATCACTAGTGAGTTTTTTATTTTTTGTGCTATAAATAAAATAAAACGTAAATTTTGTGAAAAAAATGCCTTTTTCTTTGTCATAAATTTTTGCTAATTAGTAATTTTTCTTCATACATTTTGGCCAAAATTAATACTGCTACATATCTTTGGTAAAAATAACCCACATTAGTATATATTATTTGGTCTTTGTGAAAGTTATAGAGTCTACAAACTATGGTGCCAATCGCTGAAAATTGATCACATCTGATCAGGCCTTCAGTACATCAGGTGAGTCTCATTTCTTGAGACACTAACAAGTCAGGAAAGTACAAATACCCCCCAAATGACCCCTTTTTACAAAGTAGACATTCCAAGGTATTAAGTAAGTAGCATGATGAGTTTTTTTTTTAAGTTGTCATTTTTTCCCACAATTCTTTGCAAAATGAAGATTTTTTTTTTTTTTTTTTTTTTTTTTTTTTTTTTATACAAAATTGTCATATTATCAAGTTATTTCTCACACACAACATATGCATACAACAAATTACACCCCAAAATACATTCTGCTACTCTTCCCGAGTACGGCAATACCACATGTGTGAGACTTTTACACAGCCTGGCCACATACAGAGCACCAACATTGATGTAGTACCTTCAGACGTTCTACGAGCAAAAATGACGCATTTCATTTCTCATTCACCTATTACAATTTTGAAAGCCCTGGAGTACCAGGACAATGGAATTGCCCATAAAATTACCCCATTTTGGAAAGCAAACACCCCAACGTATAATCTGTGAGACATAATGAGTCTTTTGAATGGTTAATTTTTTTTCCAGAAGCTTTTGGAATATGTGGAAAAAAATTAAAGCGCATTTCTTTTTACACAAAATTGTCAATTTATGAGATATTTCTAACACATAACATGTATATAGCAAAAATTACACCCCAAAACACATTCTGCTACTCCTCCCGAGTATGGCGATACCACATGTGTAGGACTTTTACACAGCCTGGCCACATAGAGAGGCCGAACATTAGTAGTAGTAGTACGTTCAGGCATTTTAGGAGCATAAATTACACATCTCATTTCATTCCTACCTATCACACTTTTGAAGGTCCTGGACCACCAGGACAGTGCAATTACCCACAAAATGACCCCATTTTGGAAAGCAAACACCCCAACGTATATTCTGAGACATGGGCTGCAAATAGGTACTGGGGTACTCTGATGGCCTGGTGACAGGTACTCTGATGGCCTGGTGACAGGTACTCTGATGGCCTGGTGACAGGTACTCTGATGGCCTGGTGACAGGTACTCTGATGGCCTGGTGACAGGTACTCTGATGGCCTGGTGACAGGTACTCTGATGGCCTGGTGACAGGTACTCTGATGGCCTGGTGACTGGTATTTGGGTACTCTGAAGGGCAGTGACAGGTACTCATATGGACTGTGACAGGTACTCGGGTACTGAGATGAACTGTGACAGGTACTCGGGTACTGAGATGAACTGTGACAGGTACTCGGGTACTGAGATGAACTGTGACAGGTACTCGGGTACTGAGATGAACTGTGACAGGTACTCGGGTACTGAGATGAACTGTGACAGGTACTCGGGTGCTTTGATGGGCTGGGACAGGTACTCGGGTGCTTTGATGGGCTGGGACAGGTACTCGGGTGCTTTGATGGGCTGGGACAGGTACTCGGGTGCTTTGATGGGCTGGGACAGGTACTCGGGTGCTTTGATGGGCTGGGACAGGTACTCGGGTACTTTGATGGGCTGGGACAGGTACTCGGGTGCTTTGATGGGCCGGGACAGGTACTCGGGTACTTTGATGGGCCGGGACAGGTACTCGGGTGCCCTGATGGGCCGGGACAGGTACTCGGGTGCCCTGATGGGCCGTGACGGGTGCCCTGATGGGCCGTGACGGGTGCCCTGATGGGCCGTGACGGGTACTTGGGTGCCCTGATGGGCCGTGATTGACAGGTACTATGAGGGGTGGTGACAGGTCCTCTTTATTGAGGGGTGGCGGCAATCAGTGTGATTGGTGTACACTAGGCGGTAACGAGATGTTACCGCAATCTCCTCCTCACACACGATCGGTGTGTGAGGAGAACAACCCGGTAACATCTCGTTACCGCGGTTTTTTTTCATTTTAGTGATCGGCTGTGAAAGGATCACAGCCGATCACGTGGGTAAACAGCCGGCCAATGGCTGTTTACCAGCGTCGGTGACGAGCAGTGTTCCCGGGGAACACGCCGCCACCGACGTGCACGCGCAGCGCGATCGCGCGCATGCGCCGTGCACGTGTTTCCCTGCACCAGATCTCCTTCACAAAAGTGAGTGTGCTGCCTTCCACAGCAGATCAAAAACACAGCGATTGCAATGCGGAGCGGTAAACGCACAGGGATCACAGCATTTCCTGTAATGCATATGTATGAGCCAGGGGTAAAACAGGGCCAAGGCATGCCACTGAGGGCAGCAGAAAGTCCAGCTTGGTTCTGGCATTGACAGATCTGTTATGGTGCCAACTGCTGAATCCGTAAGCCAGTGAGCACCACAACAAGCTTGCCGGGGCCAAGCTGGACTGTCTGTAACGCAAGCAAGCCTCAATCGCATACTTTGCCAGTTGCCACACAGAACAACAGACAGTCTCTCATTGACTCACGATTACCTAGTATGAACAGCAGCAGCAGTCTCAGCAGTGGTAAGTCTGAGGACACTCTCTGAGACTAGGCCAGAAGAGAGAGTGACATACCTGGACAGGACAGCAGCAATCGGGGGGTGGGGCACTTTACAAGTTCTTTGTGCTCCAAGGCTCACTTCCTGCTTCCCTACTACGCATGTGCGTCTCGCGCTATCCCATTTGTCCCTGCTGTCTTCTGGGACCTGTGTGTCTCCCGGAAGATAGTGGGGGGGGCGGAGAAGGCGCCGGAAGTGGCATAGAGATACCAGTGGGTGTATTAGACGGGTATCTGCTCCCCCCTGAAAGGCGCCAAATGTGACACCAGGGGGGGGGGGAAACTGGAAAAGTGGAAGTTCCATTTTTGGGTGGAACTCCGCTTTAAGAGTCTAAGTGATGACACAAACGTCACTATCCGGAATGTGGCTAAGGGTGGCACAGTGGTTGTCCTCAACTCTGGTGTCTATAAAAACGAAGCACTGAGGCAACTGACTGACACTAGCACCTACCTTTTTAAACGTAGGGGGAACCCCGCCAAATCGTTCAGGAATGAACTATCCATTGTTTTAGACAGTGCTGTCCTTTCAGGCATATTCACACAGAAAGAAAGGGATATGTTCATTCCTGACTGCCCGATCACACCAGTGTTCCATCACCTCCCAAAGATCCACAAGGGATTAGATCCCCTTTTTGGTAGACCAACTGTTGCAGGTATTGGATCACTGAACGAACGCTTGGCTAATGGGTAGATGATTACAACCTCTGGTTAGTGATCTACCAGGATTTCTCAGACACCACACACCTTTTGATAAAATTGAAAGCCTTTGCATGGAAGCCCAATTACAATCGGGTTACATGTGATGTGTCCAGTCTCTACTCATCCATAGCACATTCCCTGGGCATACAAGCAGTTTCATTTTTTTCTTAAAAGATCAGGTCGGTTTTCCTTTTTTTTTTTTTTTTTTTTTTTTTTTTTTTTTTTTTTATATAATTAATGTTTATTAAAGAAAAGAGGCACGTACAATAGTATAGTAAGCAATACATAAACCAACATATATACATAGGGGGCAGTGGTATTACTTCATTAGTTACCAAGGCTCAGAGCCACATACTGCCCTCGAGGGCTTAGCTACTATAGGCAGTTTATAAACCTGAACCACCATCAGGCCTGCAAAGACGCAGGATCAGGTAAACGGTACCACCGCCGCTGGAACCAGTCAAACTCTGTGGCAATAAAAAAATACATACCACTCTTCTGTTATTAAAGAGAGAATACCAGGGACAGAGATAGAGACTGAAAAGAGAAAGAGAAGCAAGGAAGCAAAAGACATAGAGAAGTGAGAGGGATGAGGAAGTGGGGGGGGGGGGGTAGGGAGGCAGGTCCACCTCTGATATCAGCCGCAGAATAACACTAGAAACTGCAAAAGTTACAATCACATCACAATGGTTGAGACATTATGTCTGCATAATTAGAGGAGTATTTAAAGGCAACCCAACAGGCCCAGATCTGCGTTGCCAGTTCAGATTTACCACGGAGGGAGAGAGTCATGTCCTCCATGTAATAGGTGGTATCCACGTTGAGTAACCAACGTCGGAGCGTGGGGATCTTCCTCAGTTTCCAAAACTGTGGGATGAGGGTTTTCACGGCATTAAGAAGGTGGGGTGTAATTGACCTCTTATAAGGGCCTGTTGGCTTCCCTGTGCAGTGAAACAGAACATACCACGGGTCGTTGGGGACCTCCCAGCCCTGGATCTCTTTAATCCAGTATAGAATCGCCAGCCAGAATGGACGGATCCTAGGGCAGTACCACCAAATATGAGCATGAGTAGCTTCCTCTCCGCACTCCCGCCAGCACAGTGGTGAGGACTGAGGAAAAAACCTGTGTAACACCACAGGCGTGTAGTGCCATCTGGTCAAAAGTTTATACGCCATTTCTGCCGCTTTAGAGGATCCGGAGGATGTATGTGCCAGGGTCAGAATTTGCGACGTCCGAGTCGGTGTAAGATCCGTATGCAGTTCCCTTTCCCAGTATCGTAGAAATGCGGGAGTGCCAGTAGAAGTGAGGAACAGCAGAGCTTGATAAAAGAACGAGACCGGCCTCTCAATTGGGCTGGTGGCGGCAAATGCGGTTTCCACAGGTGTAAGCTCCGCCAAGGAGCGTAAGGGTTTAGGGAGCAAGCGAACAAAGTCCAGCAGTTGATGGTGTTTCCAACGGTCCATATATGATATGGGGGAGTCACCCATGATGGAAGAAAGTGACACAACGCCGGAGGGGCCGGCGACTTGATGCAGGTAGATGTTATTGCCCAGCCGCCAGGGATGAGTTTGGGGGTCCATATTACCAGGCGGGAAGAAATTGTGTCCCACCAAAGGCATCAGGGGGGAGTTATACGACCAGCCATGAGTCCTACAGAGAGAGTCCCAGACCATCAAGGATGAATGCGTTAGCGGAGACGTAGTAGGCAAGAGAGTCCAGAATTTTCTCGGGATCCACATCATCGTGGAAAGTTCAGCACCGCACAGGTCCGATTCTAGAGTAACCCAAAGTTTCGTATCCTTGCAATACTTCAAATCAGTGAGCCTAGTCAGCACAATGGATCTATAATACAGCTTAAAATCTGGCACTGCTAAGCCCCCCTTGCATTTAGGGCGAGAGAGGAGAGATCTAGGCAGTCGGGGACGTTTCCTATGCCATATATATCGATATACCAGAGATGTCAAAGTAGTAAAGAAACCCACCGGTATCCCAAACGGGACCATCTGAAGCATGAAGAGCACCCTGGGCAGCAAATTCATCTTAACCAGCCCAATTCTGCCCAACCAAGAATGCCGTAGCTGGGACCACTTCTGGATATCTGACCTAAGTGTGTTAAGCAGGGGTATAAAGTTAGCACGGAAAAGGGACGACAGGGAGGGCGTGAGTTGAATACCTAAATATTTCATGGAGCTCATCTGCCAAGTAAAGGGAAAGTTCAGTTTCAGGTGGGACACCTGTCTGGAGGGGACAGAGATGTTTAACAGTTCCGATTTGGACATATTGATTTTAAAATTCGAGAACTCAGACATGAGGTTGGGGAGGGTGATCAATGGTTGCTGTACATAAAACAATATTTCCCAAGTGTTCTTCCAGGACAGCCCTTGAGAGATGGAGCTCCTCCCATCGACCCAGGAAACACATTGCCACAGTTCAAAAGGCGGTCCCTCAGGTCCCTGGTCAGTCATTTGTGTTTCCTCCGTCGGAGGAACATGTTGCCAGGAACCTGAAGGCCCCTCTCAGGGGCTGCCTGAGAACCTGTAGCCATGAGGGACCGGGTCCTATTCCTTGGCTGCAGTTTTGGGTCCATACCTTTTTTAAACGGCTCGGGTACCGTCCAGCTGATTCGGAGCAGACCCGTTACCCTCCTCCTTCCAGTGCCGAGGTGGCCAGGGGCAGAATGGCGCTGGTTTCCCCCAGGAGCGGTGAGTGGAACCTCCATCTCAGCTCCTTGTTGCGGTGGGGTCGGAGACGCCGAGCGTCACTTCCGGCGGAACCGCGTCATCACTGCGTGCCGAGACTTCCGGTTCCGGGTCTCTAAAGGTACAAGGAGGAGAGGGAGAGCCAGCGCTGTGCCTGTGAAGCCCGACCAGCGTCCAGCAATACCGGACTAGCGGCGGGATCGGGAGCATCAGAGGGGGACCATGGAGGCTATTCCCCAGGATACTCCGGCGGAGACAGGCACCAGCCAATCCCAGGTAGGCTGCTGGGCATGCTATTACTCTGGTGGAGTGGTGGTGTTTGTAGGCTGGGTCCTGTAGTGCCCCACGGTGGCGGTTTACTCACAGTGAGATTGTTTGCACTTGGTGATTGAAGGAGGGACATGGGGCTGACGCTAAGAAATCCTTTGTCTTCTTATTTCAGGCTAAAGATATCCCAAGGGAAGACAAGACAGGCCGCAAAAAGTGTCCTAATTGTGGGAATAGGTTGTCCTCTGGCTCTAACAAAGCCCTATGCAAGCAATGCATTGCAAGCTTGCTTAAATCTGAGGCAGATTCCCCTTTAGCAAAGTTTTTGGGCTCCTTTAAAGAGGAAATGGCGTCGACCTTTAAGTCCCTCCGGGAGTTAATCACTGACGTGGGATCAGCTGCAGCTGCCTCCACGAGTAAAGCAACTATAATCTCTTCCTCACCATGCCTTACAACACCCAGCTCAGGGGAGCCCCGTATGATCAGGGAGCCTAGCCCCACGTTGATTAGCCCCGATTCCTCTGACACTGACTCGGGTCAGGAAGAGGATCAAGTAACATCCAAAGCCTCAAAGTATAGATTGTCTCTTGAGGAAGTAGATGAGCTAATGGGGGCTATCTATGATACGCTGGAAATTGAGGAGGAAGAAACTCAGTTATCTAGACATGATCAAATGTATGAGGCTCTGGGGAAAAAGAAAGCAAGGGTTTTCCCTATACATAAGGTGCTTTCTGACCTTGTCCTTAAGGAGTGGTCTGAACCAGATAAAAAGGTTTTCTTTCCTAAATCCCTTAAGAGAAGGTTCCCTTTTGATGAGAGCCCAGAGGCGGTCTGGAATAAAAATCCTAAACTAGACGCCCCTTTGTCCAAAATCTCAAAACAAGCTGATCTGGCTTTTGAAGATATGGGTCACCTGAAAGATCCAATGGACAGGAGAACTGACATTGTCTTAAAGAGGGCCTGGGATGCCTCTATGGCAGGCTTAAAACCAGCTCTAGCCACTTCTTGTGTAGCTAGAAACCTGGAGTTCTGGTTGTCGCAACTTCAAGAACATTTAAAAGCAGGCACTCCTAGGGGGGAGCTTCTGAAATCCTTCCCTATGCTTTTTAAGGCCACCAGTTTCATCTCTGACGCCTCCACGGACTCCGTAAAATTTGCGGCTAAGTCAGCAGCACTTTCAGTGGCAGCAAGGAGGTCAGTATGGATGAAAACCTGGGGGGGAGACACGGCGTCTAAGACCCGCCTGTGCAGCGTCCCTTTTACAGGAGACTTAGTCTTCGGGCCTGAATTAGACTCCGCCTTAGAAAGGACGGCGGATAAAAAGAAAACCTTTCCCGCAAAAAAGAAAAATTTTCAAAGAAAAATTTTTCGTCCCTTTAAAGAACCCTCTAAACCAGAGAAGAGTTCAATCCCCAAAAAACATTGGTCGGGGCATAAAGGGAAAGGAAAAGGGGGCATACTGTTTAGCCGCCCCAATCAGGATCCCAAACCCCAGTGATGCCAGGGTCCCTGTGGGAGGAAGATTAAGCCAATTCCTTCCACAATGGGAAGAGACAACTTCAAACGAATTTGTCTTAAACATAATAAAAAGGGGTCATGCGCTGGAGTTTCACAGCCGCCCTCCTTCAAAGTTTGTAGTGACAAAACTTCCAAGTCACTCAGAAAAGGCCAGGGCCTTACCCTTACTGATAGGGGAGATGGTGGATCAAGAAGTATTGACACCAGTCCCTATACAGGAACAAGGAGACGGTTTTTACTCTCACATTTTTGTAGTAAAAAAGCCGTCAGGAAGATTCAGATTAATTATGAATCTCCGACCATTGAATCGCTCCATCCGTTACAAGAGATTTCGGATGGAGTCCATTTACTCCATAAAGAATCTCCTGCAGAAAGAGATGTTTATGGCTACCCTGGATTTAAGGGATGCTTATCTGCATATTCCAATAAAGGAGGAATGCCAGAAATTCCTTCGAATGGCAGTACAGATAGACACAAGGGTTTACCACTTTCAGTGCCGAGCGCTTCCCTTCGGGCTGTCATCCTCCCCAAGAATCTTTACCAAAGTTCTCGGAGAGGCTTTAGTTCCACTGAGGCTTCAGTCAGTCTCAATTATTCCCTACCTAGACGATCTACTCCTAACAGCACGCTCGGAGAGTCGTCTTTCTCAGGATCTGGAGTTGACTCAACTCAGCCTGAGTCGGTTAGGGTGGATTGTCAGCCAGGAGAAATCCAAGACAACCCCAACACAGGAGATCCTGTATCTGGGTTACTGGATCAAGTCAGTAGATCAAAAAATTATACTGCCGGAAGAAAAGATTTTGAATCTGTGGCAGAGAATATCTTTTCTTCAATGCAGCCCCAAATGTACAGTGAGGGAAGTAATGTCGGTCTTAGGTCTTATGACAGCAGCCATTCCAGCCGTACAATGGGCCAGGTTCCACCAAAGAGACCTTCAGGGGTTTCTGCTAGAACAATTAAGGGGCAGAGATCTGGAGGAGGAAGTTTTGATCCCCTCAAGGATAAAACGCTCCCTCTGGTGGTGGAAGGACAGGGAGAACCTGAACAAAGGGGTTCATTGGGTCCTTCCTATCACTTCAACACTGACAACAGATGCGAGCAGTTGGGGCTGGGGAGCCCACCTCGGCTCAAGCTGGGTCCAGGACAAGTGGACCCCGGAAGAGAAATGTTTCTCTTCCAACTGGAAAGAGCTAACAGCAATCCTGAGAGCGGTCTTAGCCTTTCACCCCACAATACAGGGTCACCATCTACAAGTCCGTTCAGACAATATGACGGCTGTAGCATACATAAACAAACAGGGAGGTACCAAAAGTCCTCGTTTGATGGTAGTAGCCAGACACATTTTCCAGTGGGCAGAAGCCAATCTGGAATCCATTTCTGCAGTCCACCTGAAAGGGGAGCTGAACAACACGGCGGACTTCTTGAGTCGACAAAAGATTTCGAACCAAGAATGGTCCTTACACCCAGAGGCATTCAATCTCATAACAAATCACTGGGGAAAACCAGAGGTAGACCTTTTTGCGAACAAAAACAATGCAAAGGTTCCAAATTTTTTCTCGCTAAACCCAGGAGATCGGCCCCTGGCTGTAGATGCCTTGCAAGCTCCATGGTCTTTCAGTCTGGCGTATGCTTTTCCCCCTCTTCATCTCATTCCGAGGGTCCTAGCAAGATTCCTCAAGGAAAAAACCTGTTTGATTCTAGTAGCACCGTTTTGGCCCAGGAGACCATGGTTCACAACGTTGCTACAATTGACAGATTGTCCACCTCTAAGGCTTCCCTACAGACAGGACCTCCTGTCGCAGGGACCTCTTTACCATCCACAGGTCGCCACACTGAAGCTTTCGGCGTGGTTACTGAGGAGGAAATCTTAAAGAGTAAGGGCCTGACAGATGAGGTAATTGCGACCTTACTACAGAGTCGCAAACCAGTCACGAGGGCTATTTACAAAAAAGTCTGGCAAAAATTTAATAGCTGGTTGAATAGCCGTGACATAAACACGGCTAATATTCTACAGTTTTTTCAGGAAGGTGTAAACAAGGGTTTAACCCTAAGTACCATTAAGGTACAGATAGCTGCCTTAAGTGTGTACCTAGATGAACGTTTACAGGAAAATCCTTTTGTCGCTAGATTCTGTAAGGCAGTCGCTAGACGCAAGCCAGTCAGAGTCACCAAAGTCCCATCCTGGGATTTAGCAGTTGTACTAAAAGCTTTCTTGGGGTCACCCTTTGAGCCTATCTCGGAGGCCTCCTTAAGGCTTGTTACATTTAAGACAGTACTCCTGGTGGCAATCACTTCAGCCCGTAGGGTCAGTGAAATCCAAGCCCTTTCCATCAGGGAACCTTTTCTACAGATCCTAGAAGACAGAGTCATTCTAAAGACAGACCCTGGGTTCTTACCAAAGGTAGCATCTAGCTTCCATAGGTCCCAAGATATTGTCCTTCCCTCATTTTGTCAAAATGCAGCAAATGAGAAAGAGGAACGTTTTCATTTATTGGATGTGAGGAGGTGTATTCTAGAATACCTTAAAGTAACAAATCCATTCAGAATTTCAGACTCCCTTTTTGTCCTTTTCTCCGGACAGCGTAGGGGACAGAAAGCTTCAAAAGTAACCATAGCTAGATGGATTAGGCTAGCTATAGCAGAGGGGTATAAGGCCTTGAATAGAGATCCTCCTGAGGGTGTTAAAGCTCACTCCACAAGAGCGTTGTCTGCATCCTGGGCAGAAAGAGCTGGTGCCACCCCGGAGCAGGTATGTAAAGCAGCCACATGGTCAAGCTTTTCCACCTTTACAAGGCATTACCGACTGGACTTAATGTCTAGTCAGGATCAGGCCTTTGGGAGGAAAGTCCTCCAGGCCGTGGTCCCCCCCTAATCTGGTAAGTACTTGGGGATCCTCTCAAGGGCTGTCCTGGAAGAACACTTGGGAAAACTGGAGTTAGTACTTACCGGTAACTCCTTTTCCGGTGGTCTTCCAGGACAGCACGATCCCACCCTTTATTTGATTATAATGATGTACTAATGTTATTACCTGTTATGGTTTATATGTTTTTCAGTTCCATCCTTCGGTTCTTGGTGAATGACTGACCAGGGACCTGAGGGACCGCCTTTTGAACTGTGGCAATGTGTTTCCTGGGTCGATGGGAGGAGCTCCATCTCTCAAGGGCTGTCCTGGAAGACCACCGGAAAAGGAGTTACCGGTAAGTACTAACTCCAGTTATCATCAGCGTATGCTGCGTATTTGTGCTCCGTCTTGCCTACCGCTATGCCATGTATATTCGGGTTGTGTCTGATGAGAGAGAGGAAGGGTTCCAGGGAAATCGCAAACAAAATTGGCGAGAGTGGGCATCCCTGGCGGGTGCCATTGTATAAGGTAAAGGGGTCACTAAGGGTGCCATTAATCCGTATTTGAGCAGTGGGGTGTTGGTACAACGCCGATATTTTAGAGCGCAGAGAGGGGCCAATACCTAGGTGCACCAGCGTAGCCATAAGATAGTCCCAGTCCACCCTGTCAAACGCTTTCTCAGCATCCGTGGAGAGTAACAGGGTGGGCTGGGAAGTCCGCCGCACATACGCCATCAGTGAAAGTGTGCGAAGAGAGTTATCCCGCGCTTCCCTCCCAGGGATGAACCCCGTCTGGTCCCGCGAGATCCAATGAGGTATCAAGGGGAGCAGCCGGTTCGCTATGGCTTTAGCATAAATCTTTGCGTCGATGTTCAAGAGCGAGATAGGACGGTAGCTCGCGCAATCACTGGGGTCTTTGCCCGCCTTGGGCAGAACCGTGATGTGGGCATGAGTGGTTTCCGAACGAAGGCCTCCGCCAGTCGAGGTCACGTTAGCGTAATCGGTTAAGTAAGGGAGTAATATGTCCGCGTACGCTCAATAATAAAACACCGTGAGGCCGTCAGGACCCGGGGCTTTACCACAGGCCATACTCTTCATGGCGCCCAGAAGCTCCGTTGCCGTAAACTCACTCTCCAAGGAAGCCAAGACCTCCGCGGAGAGCGTGGGGAGGGCGGCACAGGCCAGATAGTCCCGGATAAGGCGTCCCCGTGTATCCCCATCGCGGACGTCCTGGTGCACCTGATACAGCCGTTGATAAAAGTCCCGAAACGTACGGGCTATGCGGGGGGTGTCAAACACCAGGGCTCCCGAGGGGGTCTTAACTTTAGCAATGAACGCCGCGTTCTTACGCTGTCGCACCGAGTTGGCCAGTAACCTACTGGGTTTATCCCCCCACTCATAAAATCGGTGAGCCACCAACCGAGAACGTCGCTTTTGGTCCAGGTGAAGAAGGGACTTTAGGGTCTCCCGCTTCTCCGTCAGGGCATGGAAAAGGGCCGGGGTCTGGTTCAGTTTATGTTGGCGCTCCAAGCTTGCTATGTCACGCAGCAAGGTGGATTGGTGTAGCATGCGCTCCCTCTTTTTCCTAGACCCCAATTCCATCAGCTTACCCCTAATGTACACCTTGTGGGCCTCCCACAACACTCCCGGAGAGACGTCAGGGCTCACATTAGTCTTAAAATAAAACTCTAAATGGTCACCCATCACCTTTTTATCCGCCTCCTCGGCTATCGGATCCTCATTCAATTTCCAGTTAGTGGACTTCAGGGGTATGGACTCTACTTTAATGGTTAACGAGATCGGTGCGTGATCTGACAGGGGAGAGGAGTCAATGCTCGACTTCACGATAATCGGTAGGTGTTGATGATCAATGAAGCACAGATCAATTCTGGAGTACGTTTGGTGTACGGAAGAATAGTAGGTAAAGTTCTTTCCCGCGGGTGAGCGATTCTCCAGACATCCATCAACTGCATGTCATGGAGACGTGAGCGAATAAACCTCAATCCTCTGCTGGATAAAGAGGAGCCACCCCTTGAGGTGTCCAGAGTAGGTTCCAGCGGAACATTGGTTTTTCCTTTTTGCTACAGGAGTTTATTTTATTGAGCCTTGAATTTTTGCTTACACATAACTTTTTTTTATGTTTGGTGAATTTTATCTCCAGATGTGCGGTGCCTCGATGGGAGCCAAGTTTTTCTCCATCACTGGCCAATGGTGGGAGATGGTAGTATTTTTGGATTGAATTGTCCCCACTGCAAAGATACAATATTTTATTGTCACTTCATAGACAATCTGCTGTTTGTTGTCGTGGACGAGCAATTCAACATGGAAACTTGGTTGGACTATTTCAATGAATATAATTCGAATTTATGATTTACAGGGCATCATAGCCCCAGGTCCATCGAGATGCTGGGTGTTGAGTAGGGATGAGCTTCGTGTTCGAGTCGAACATACATTCGACTCGAACATTGGCTGTTCGCCCGTTCGAATTCCGAACGTTATGGGCCGTTCGCGCCAAATTCGTGTGGCGCTCACGGCCCACAATGCACTGCGCCATCGCAGTGCATTGCTGGCTCATGATTGGCCAAGCATGCACTGTGACCCCGCATGCTTGGCCAATCACAGCGCCGGCAGCGAGGAGAGCCATGATTGGCCACAGGCAGGATGCCTGTGGCCAAACATAGCTCAGGCTGTGTAGTACACGCCTCACACTACAGTGGTGTGAAAAAGTGTTTGCCTCCTTCCTCATTTCCTGTTCCTTTGCATGTTTGTCACACTTAAGTGTTTCGGAACATCAAACCAATTTAAATAATAGTCAAGGACAACACAAGTAAACGCAAAATGCATTTTGTAAATGAAGGTGTTTATTATTAAAGGTGAAAAAAAATCCAAACCATCATGGCCCTGTGTGAAAAAGTGATTGCCCCCTAAACCTAATAACTGGTTGGGCCACCCTTAGCAGCAACAACTGCAACCAAGCGTTTGCGATAACGTGCAATGAGGCTTTTACAGCGTCCTGGAGGAATTTTGGCCCACTCATCTTTGCAGAATTGTCCTAATTCAGTTACATTAGAGGGTTTTCGAGCATGAACGGCCTTTTTAAGGTCATACCACAACATCTCAATAGGATTCAGGTCAGGACTTTGGCAAAACCACTCCAAAGTCTTCATTTTGTTTTTCTTCAGCCATTCGGTGGTGGACTTGCTGGTGTGTTTAGGATCATTGTCCTGCTGCAGAACCCAAGTTCGTTTCAGCTTGAGTACACGAACAGATGGTCGGACATTCTCCTTCAGGATCTCTTGGTAGACAGCAGAATTCATAGTTCCTTTTATCACGGCAAGTCTTCCAGGTCCTGAAGCAGCAAAACAGCCCCAGACCATCACACTACCACCACCATATTTTACTGTTGGTATAATGTTCTTTTTATGAAATGCAGTGTTCCTTCTACGCCATACTTGGACACACACCTTCCAAAGAGTTCCACTTTTGTCTCATCGGTCCACAGAATGTTGTCCCAAAAGTCTTGGGGATCATCAAGATGTGTTGTGGAGAAATTGAGACGAGCTTTGATGTTCTTTTTGCTCAGCAGTGGTTTTCTCCTTGGAACTCTGCCATGCAGGCCATTTTTGCCCAGTCTTTTCCTGATGGTGGAGGCATGAACGCTGACCTTAACTGAGGCAAGTGAGGCCTGCAGTTCCTTGGACGTTGTTGTGGGGTCTTTTGTGACCTCTTGGATGAGTTGTTGCTGCGCTCTTGGGGTAATTTTGGGCGGCCGGCCACTCCTGGGAAGGTTCACCACTGTTCCATGTCTTCGCCATTTGTGGATAATGGCTCTCACTGTGGTTCGCTGGATTCCCAAAGCTTTGGAAATGGCTTTATAACCCTTTCCAGACTGATAGATCTCAATTACTTTCTTTCTCAATTGTTCCTGAATTTCTTTGGGTCTCGGCATGATGATGTGTAGCTTTTAAGGATCTTCTGGTGGACCTTACTGTGTCAAGCAGCTCCTATTTAAGTGATGCCTTGATTGTGAACAGGTGTGGAAATAATCAGGCCTGGGTGTGGCTAGAGAAATTGAACTCAGGTGTGGACAACCACAGTTATAGTATGTTTTAACAAGGGGGGCAATCACTTTTTCACACAGGGCCATGATGGTTTGGATTTTTTTTTACCTTTTAATAATAAACACCTTCATTTACAAATTGCATTTTGTGTTTACTTGTGTTGTCCTTGACTATTGTTTAAATTGTTTTGATGTTCCGAAACACTTAAGTGTGACAAACATGCAAAGGAACAGGAAATGAGGAAGGGGGCAAACACTTTTTCACACCACTGTATATAAGGCCGCCAGCGCGGCGGCCTTGTGTAGTGTGTTGGCGTCTGTAGGAGCAAGTGGGTGTTCTGTGTACCTTCAACACAGTATACACCGTTTGTTATCGGCCGATTTTGCGTTCTTGCTCTTCTGTAGTGGTTGTTTGCGTGCCCTGACCGCAGTATACAGCGTTATATCCACCTATATAGCTAGCTATCTTGCTCTTTTATAGAGCTTGCAGTCAGTTGTAGGAGATTCTGCATGCCCTGACCACAGTATACACCGTTATATCCACCTATAAAGCTCTTCCCTAATTGAGCCATCTGCCATCTGCAGGAGTTAGTGGGTGTTGTGTGCCTCCAGCACAATATACACTACCCAGTTTCTGGTTTTCCCATCTCCCTTCAGGCCATTACCATGTCTGGAAGGCCAACAAGGAGAGGCAGACAGGCGCGAGCCGATAAGAGGGGAAGCAGGCTCTGTGTCTAGAGACAACAGTGCTGGTTGTGGACGCAGTGCATCATCATCAGCACGTGGCCATGGGACACGCTTGTCCTTCTCGGCAGCTGGACATGTTGAGCTGCAACATGCTGAAGACTTGGTAGAGTGGATGACCAAGCCCTCTTCATCCTCCTCATCCTCTCTCACCCAGGCTCAGGGTACTAGCAAAGCAGCTGCCAACGCATCGTCTTCCCTCCTCAATGTCCTCATCAGTGACTCCTTCCCTAGACCCACCACGTCCTCCTGAGGAGTCTCCTGAACTCTTTGAGCACAGTGTTGGGTACATGCTCCAGGAAGATGCCCAGTGTTTTGTAGGCTCTGATAATGATACTCAGCTAGAGGAAGGCAGTAGCGTGAGCGCAGAGAGAGGGGATGCTCAAGAAGGACCGCAATCTGGCAGTCATGTTCCACAAACTGCAGCATACTGCCAGGTTTGCTACAGCGATGAAGAGGGAGGGGATGATGAGGGCACTGACTCCTCGTGGGTGCCTGGTAGGAGAGAGGAGAAGGAGGCACATGTCCAACGAGGCAGGATGCCCTCTGGGGGCCAGCTTAGGGGCAGCACACCGACTGAATCACACCGCAGAGCTCCGCCTGTGCAGGGCGCTGCCTCTGCGCGTTATTCTAAAAGTTCTTTGGTGTGGGCCTTTTTTGAGACGAGTGCACCAGATCGCACCACTGCTATTTACAACGTATGTCTCAAGCGTATCTCGCGTGGCCAAAATATCAGCCGCTTGGACACCACATGCTTGACCAGACATATGTTGACCTGCCATGCAGCTCGTTGGCAAGCGTACCTCAAAGACCCACACCAAAGAACAAAGTGGACCTCTCCTTGCTCCTCATCAGCTGGGATCTCCAACCCCACTAGACCTTCAGTCCTCTCTGAAACCTGCTCTGAGAGGAATGAAGGTGTAGAATTAGGTGTGTCACAGCCAAGTGCTTCCGGGCACTCTGCTAGCAGTACACCCACGTCCCATTTATAGCAGGCAAATGTCCCTGCCCCAGCTGCTGGACCTCCGAAAGAAGTTCACTACCAGCCATCCACATGCCCAGCGGTTGAATGCTAGCTTGGCTAAATTTCTAGCACTTCAACTGCTGCCTTTTCAGTTGGTAGACTTGGCCCCCTTCCGTGAGTTTGTACAATGTGCGGTTCCTCAGTGGCAGGTCCCCAAACGCCACTTTTTCTCACGGAAGGCGATTCCGGCTCTCTACCTGCATGTGGAAGGCAATGTCCTTGCCTCGCTGGACAGGGCGGTCAGCGGTAAGGTGCATATTACCGCTGACGCATGGACAGGGACGTTACCTGTCTTTCACGGCCCATTGGGTCACTCTTCTGGCAGCTGGGAAGGATAGCAGTAGTGTTGGAGGTTGTTCCGCTACCACGCCTCCAAAATGCTACTATTGGTTGTGACACACCTCTCTCCTCCACCCCTTCCTCTTCTTCTTCCTCCATGGCCTCTTCCAGTGTTCTGTCCTCAGAACCAGCAGTGCTCTGTAGGCATTCCGGGGGCTACGCAAGTACGCAGGCAAAACAATGCCATGCCGTGCTTGCGCTGGTTTGTTTGGGGGATAGGAGCCACACTGGGGCGGATGTTTTGTCAGCTCTGCAGGGGCAGGCCGAGAGGTGGTTGACGCCACGCCAGCTTAAGCCAGGAATGGTGGTTAGCGACAATGGCACCAACCTCCTCTCCGCCCTCCGATAGGGACAACTGACCCATGTGCCCTGTGTGGCTCACGTCCTTAACCTGGTCGTGCAGCGGTTCTTGGGCAGGTACCCGGGCTTACAGGATGTCCTGAAGCAGGCCAGGAAAGTCTGTGTGCATTTCCGCCGATCATTTAATGCCTGTGCTCGGCTGGCTGAGCTCCAAAAGGAGTTGAACCTGCCCAAGAACCGCCTTATATGTGACATGCCCACCAGGTGGAACTCAACGTTGGCCATGCTGCAGCGGCTGCACACGCAGCAGAGGGCCATCAATGAGTACCTGTGCAACTACGGCACCAGGACAGGGTCAGGGGAGCTTGGTTTTTTTTCTCACCACGCCAGTGGGGCATGATCAGGGATGCATGCACTGTCCTGTCACCGTTTGAGGAGGCCACAAGGATGGTGAGCAGTGACAGTGCATGCATCAGTGACACTGTACCTCTTGTCCACCTCTTGGAGCATATGCTGCGTGGAATAATGGACAAGGCACTTGAGGCAGAACAGAGGCAGGAAGAGGAGGACTTCCTTCCCTCTCAAGGCCCCCTTTATCCAGACAGTGTTCCTGCTGTGCCACCCATCACGGAGGATGAGGATGAGGATGTGGAGGATGATTGTGTCAGCATGGAGGTGGAGGCTGGCACGCATCAGCAGCAGTCTTGTAGAGATGATTTACAGTCCCAAGAAACCCGTGGACTTGTACGTGGCTGGGAGGAGGTAGCTGCGGATCATGTTGTCCTTAGTGACCCAGAGGACTCCGGACCGAATGCCTCAGCTAACCTACGCTGCATGGCCTCCCTGATCCTGCAAAGCCTGCGGAAGGATCCTTGTATTCTTTGGATCAAGGAGAGGGACCATTACTGGCTGGCCACTCTCCTTGATCCACGATACAAGGGTAAGGTTGCTGACCTTATCTTGCCATCGCAGAGGATGAGACATCTCCGGGAGGCCTTGCAGAAAGGTCTGTGCAACGCGTTCCCAGAGACTGGGAGGTTACAAACTCCTGGTCCTGGACAACGTGTTGCTGAGGCATCGGTCAGAAGGAGCGGTGGAGAAGGTGGCCGCCTGACCGATGCGTTCAGACAATTTTTTAGTCCGCAGCCCCAAGGTATGATCAGTTCCAGCAACCATCGCCAGCGTCTGATTTACATGGTGCAGGAATACCTAGGGGCAAGGTCAGACTTCATCAAAATGAATCAGTCTTGGATCACCCACAGCTACCAAGCACCGGAAGCTGATGTAACCGAATAATTTTTTTTGAAATTTCACATCCCTTCTAGACTGCCTATGCTGATGCTGAGTGACTGTCCTGTTATGTTGATTGTCTATCCTCTTCCTCCTCCACTGATATGTTGGAAGACCATTTTTGGTTCTGGGTGATGCCACCAGCCTGATTTTTCAGCCCCTGTTTAACAGGGGCGTTTAATTAAAATTTTTGATGCATTTCTTTGCAGCAGGGCTCATTCCTGCACCATAACTAGAGTATATGGGAGAGGTTGCAGTGTTGTGGCACCAGTGCCAGCAGCCCAATCTTTCAGCCCCTGTTTAACAGGGGCTTGTAATTACAATTCTTGATATAATATTTCACAGGAGGGCCCGTTCCTGTGCCCACCCAGAGTAACTGTGAGGACTTTTAGTGTTGTGGCACCAGCACCACAACCACCAAAGTTAAATTTTTCTATCACTGTTCAACAATGGCATGTAATTACAATTCTTGATATAATCGTTCACAGCAGGGCGCTCCAGCGCCCACCAAGAGTCACTTTGAGGGCTTACAATTTTGTGGCAACACCAACACCTTGTTCCGCCATTTCTGCAGAGCACATAGGGCAGGCCCCTACTTTCAAACATCCAGGCCCCTACTTGCAAATGGAAGGAGACAACAGGAAGTGAGATGAAAAAAGACGGACGGTAAAAAAAAAATTATAAAGGGGTGATAACCCTTCCCTATGTTTTCCAAAAAGCTTAAAAATAGATTTTTTTAACTTTAAAAATGTACCAGTTCAAAATTCCACACTGATTCCACTTAACACAACAAATCTACACGGTCCCTGTCTTGTTTGCACCGACTGTATACTGCTGTTCTGAGTATATAGGGCCTGGGGGCCACACGCATTTCCTTTTTTTAATATGGGTACGGGGTTCCCCTTAATATCCATACAAGACCCAAAGGGGCTGGTAATGGACAGGGGGGCTACCCATGCCATTTTTCTCAATGATTTTCATCCATATTGCCGGAACCAGATATTACATTAAAAACGCAAGCAGTTTGAAATTACTTTTTTTTTCCGTTTAAATGTCATTTTGTGCAGGGACTGTTCTAAACACGGGAAACACGTGGCACTTCACAGGCATACTATAGACACCCCCCCCCAGGCACGAT